>NC_136779.1:18443707-19149151 GCF_947034865.1 Barbatula barbatula | reverse complement strand
TATACAGACTGAGGAAAATTCTCACGAAAGTACATCTTCAATTAGAAAGTAAAGCTGTAAATAACTTTTAAGTTTACGCTTATGAGATGAGTTTTCTTTTTTGTTGTGTCTTGTTTATCCTCTTCTTCGCACTTATGAAAGAATTAAACTTTGCCTCCCTGAATTTAAATGGGGCACGAGATGGGAGGAAAAGGTTTGAATTGTATGAGTTAATGAGAATAAAGAAAATAGTCATTTTGTTTGCACAAGAGACTCATAGTGATATAACCAATGAGGAAGATTGGGCAAGAGAATTCAATGGGTTAAGCATTTTTAGTCATAATACATCTCTAAGTGGTGGGGTTGCTATCTAATTCTCTAAAAACTCCATTCCAATTTCCTATGAAGTAGAAATTGTTATAAAAGGCAGTTTTTTAAAAGTAAGGGCTCAATTTGAAAATGCCTTTTTTTTTTTGGTTGTGTTTATGCTCCTACTAATGCAGTTGAAAGAATGTTTTTTCTAAATACATTATGTACAGCAGTAAGTGATTGCAATACTGAAGACTTTTTTTTAATCGGAGGAGATTTTAATTGCACGGAAGTGATCGTAGATAGAAATCATGTTGAGCCTCACATGGCTTCTCGAAGAAGGCTGATACAACAATATACATGGGTTCATTCTTATAATAATAGGTTATCTTTAGCAAGATTAGACAGATTTTATGGTTTAAGTCACCAACTCAATCTATTTAGAGATTCTTCCATTGTTCCAGTTAGCTTTTCGGATCATAGCCTAGTACAGTGTTTTGTAACTCTAGGTTCCATAAAACCAAAGAGTGCAATGTGGCATTTCAATAACAGCCTCTTAGAGGATATGGAATTTAGGGATATCTTTAAGTTGTTTTGGAAGGATTTTAGAATCACTAAATCTGATTTTCAATCTCTGCAGCAATGGTGGGATTTTGGAGAGACGCAAATTAAACAATTGAGTCAACAGTATGCTTGCAACATCACTAAAGAAACAAATCTTTCAATGACAGGTGACATAAAGAAACTACAGGAATCTTTTGGAACTGGACAGAATCAAGAGCTTATTGATATCTTTAAGGGGAAAAACAAAGAATTGTCAGAAATTTTAGACCTGAAAGCACGAGGGGCTCTGATCAGATCCCGGTTTAAGGACATAGAGTGGATGGATGTATCTTCCAAGTTTTTTTTTAATTTGGAAAAGAAAAATGGCCAAAAAAGATCTATACATGTGCTGCGTTCCAAGGATGGTGTACTCTTGTCGGACCCTACAGGTATCCGTAAGAGAGCGGTAGAATTTTATAAGGAACTGTATAGCAGTGAACTGATACACAAGCCAAACACTAATGTGTTTATTGAGGATCTTCCTCAGGTAACTGAAGAGGCAAATGCCGGTCTCTGTAAAGAAATAACACTGGAGGAGCTGAGGAAAGCTCTTCAAGGCATGGAATGTGGCAAAGCACCAGGAGTAGATGGCCTATCTGTAGACTTCTATAAGTCGTTTTGGCCTGAGATTGGTGCTGATTTGCATGCTGTTATTAGAGAAAGTCTAAGCAGTGGAAGGCTACCACTGAGCTGCCGTAGAGCAGTGCTGACTTTACTGCCTAAAAAGGGAGACCTGAGTGAAATAAAAAACTGGAGGCCGTGTCGTTGTTGTGCAGTGATTATAAAATTCTATCCAAAACACTAGCAAATCGATTGAGTGCGGTCTTGGAAGAAGTCATTCACACTGATCAGACCTACTGTGTGCCAGGTAGGCAAATATTTGATAACATTTCTCTTGTTAGAGATATGTTTGACATCAGCAAGCTCTTTGATGTGGATTTCGTTTTGATCTCATTAGACCAGGAGAAAGCGTTCGACAGGATCGAACATAGTTATTTATGGGAGGTTTTAGAAGCTATGGGTTTTAGTACAAATTTCATTGATAAGTTGAAAGTTTTATATTGTGATGTTGAAAGTCTGTTGAAGGTAAATGGTGACTTATGTGCCCCCTTTAATGTATTTAGAGGGATCAGGCAAGGTTGTGCTCTTTCCGCTATGCTATATAGCTTAACAATTGAACCTTTGTTACGAAAATTTAGAGCAGATTTAAAGGGTGTTATTATTCCAACTTGTGAGAAAGTGGTTAAAGTATCAGCTTATGCTGACGACATTGTTATTTTTTATCAAAGAACAAAGCGATGTGTCAAAGGTAACAGAGATTTTAAGTGACTTTATGGTTGCTTCCTCTGCTAAAGTAAATTGGCATAAAAGTGAGGCTATCTTGGTGGGAAAATGGCCGGGCGGACAGCCCAGTCTTCCTGCGGGGTTAAAATGGAACAGAGATGGGTTTAAATATCTAGGTGTATATTTGGGAAACAAGATAACTGTAAAGAAGAATTTTGAGGGGGTAGAAGAAAAAATTGTGGGGCGTTTGAACAAGTGGAAGTTTTTACTTTCCAATATGTCTTATATAGGACGCGTCTTAATTATTAATAATTTAGCAGCCTCTACTCTTTGGCATTGTCTAGTATGTATTGACCCACCAGCTCTCCTTCTGAAAAAAATCCAATCTATTTTAGTCAATTTCTTTTGGGACAATTTACACTGGGTGCCGCAAAGTGTTCTATATCTGTCAAAGAATGAAGGGGGACAAGGGTTGGTTCATCTACAGAGCAGAGTGGCAGCGTTTCGTCTTAAGTTTGTACAAAGGCTTTTGGGGAGATCTCTAAATGTGAACTGGGCTTTGGTCGCTTCCATCATTTTGAGGAATTTTGAGGGTTTGGGCTTAGACAAGTCTTTGTTCTGGATGAACCTTAAGAAGGTCTCTGTTTCTAAGCTACCAATTTTTTATTGTAATTTATTCAAAGTATGGACACTTTTTAAAGTCTTCAGAAGTGAAAAAACAGACTCTTTGTACTGGACTCTTCAAGAACCGTTGATTTGTGGCTCACGCTTGGATGTGTCCAATGAAGGAGGCTTTCCTGACTTGATGGACTTACTCATCAAATCTCGTATCATTACTCTGGGAAGTCTAATTCGTATAATTGGACATGATCTATCTGACTCCAAAGCAATGGAAGAAAGGTTGAAGATGAGGTCAACACGGGTGGTAACTCGGCTATTGGCTAAGTGGAAAGAAGTCATCACCAAAGAGGAGTTAATAATGATAAAGGACTTCAAAGAAGGGTGGGTTCAACCTAAGGAGGACGATCCTTTTCTGAATTTGTCGTTAGCTCCTGATTTAGAAATGTGTGACGGTTTTTTAATGAACTTTAACAACATAACGTTGTTGGGAAAGGAGAAAGCATCCAGCAAAGCTATGTATGAGTGTTGTGTTAGAGCTTTCAATAAGAAGAGTCTTGATTGTAAAGTAGATACACTAGGGCTGGGCGATTTTTCCGATTTTTTCGATAAACTCGAATTTACGTTTTAACACGATTTAATTTTTGTTAAATCGAGACATCGAGATAAAAAAAAGTTTATCATGCACTTCCAATTAGATACATTGGAAATACTTGTCAATACCACTTGATGGCGCGCCTGATCGCGTCTCAACCGCTCACTCCGAGCGCGATTTATGAGAAATCAGTAACGAAGAAGTTAACGACTAACATCATGGAGACGCCTGGCTCTTCGCATCAGGATGAGCTTGCATCAAAGAAAGGTAGTAATGTTACTTCAGTGATTTGGAAATGGTTTGGATTTGAGAGGTCAGACGTCAAACAAACTTTGGTCAAATGCAAGATATGTGAAAGTCAGTTGCAACCGGCAGTGGCAGCACAACTAATTTGTTTCAGCATTTGCGACAGAGACATCAGGCTGAATGGCTCGAATGCACAAAATTAAGGGATGAAAAAAACACAGTCAGCCATCCAAAGACGACAGATCCACCTCGAAATGCACAACGCCAGGTTTCATTGGCGGCATCATTTTCCAACGCCATTCCATATGATAAAAAGTCACAACGATGGCAAGAAATAACAAATGCTGTAGCATTTCACATCGCAAAGGACATGGTTCCAATGCACACCGTGGAAAAGCAAGGGTTCATAAATATGCTACACGCCATTGATCCGAGATACAAATTACCAAGCCGCAAACATTTTACAGAAGCCGCAATTCCCCGAATGTACACTGAAACACGCGAAAAAGTGTCGGAACAGCTTTATAGCGCATCTTTCTTTTCCACGACGACTGACCTGTGGAGTAGTCGTACTCTTCAGCCATACATGAGCCTCACAGTTCATTACGTTGATGCAGAATGGAAACTGAAAGTTTTTGCCTTCAGACATGTTATTTTCCAGACGATCATACAGGGGAAATAATTGGTCATGGACTTAAAGATGCACTGGCCTCCTGGAAACTTGCAGAGGAACGACATGTGTGCGTGACCACTGATAGTGGAACAAACATGATCAAAGCCATGAAGATAAACCAATGGACCCATCTTCAATGCTTCGGACATCGGCTTCACAATGCAATTGGTAAGCATGATTAATAATACAGACAATAAAAAACATTCAATGTTTTCCTGAATAATTAAAATTATTATTTTCTTGAATTAATACTTAAAGCTTGCTTACTCAGTTCAAATCACAACCATGTGTGTGTATTTGTAGAAAAATGCCCTCTTTTATAAAAAATATACTTTTTATTGCTGGCAACAGTATCCCAATTTTTATCTTGCCACCTAATATTTCTTAATCTATTATTTTTGTTAAATATTATATATTTTAATTTTTTTATCAATTGCTGTTTCTGTGAAAAACATTTGAGTGTTGCACAGCATGATTTTCATAGATTCATTATCTAAAATTATGTAGGAGCATTCTCTTCGAAATGTAAAAAATCTTGGTAACTAGAAAAGTGAACTTTTAAATGAAATGTGTTTTCTTGCTCTCTATTTTAACAGCACACGGTGTGAAAGACCACAGAGTTGACCGTGCAATTGGAGTGTGCAGGAAGGTTGTTAGTGCATTTTCCTTCAGTTGGAAAAAGAGAAAGGATCTTGCATCTACACAGGCTGAGCTCGGCCTACCCTCTCATCAACTCATTACAGAGACCCCCACCAGGTGGGGTTCAAGACAAAAGATGATTGAGAGGATTTTAGAGCAGGAGAAAGCCATAGCTCTGGTTCTTGGCTCTGACAAAAAAACGCGCCACTTTGTTCCAACGTGGCAAGATATTGAAGTCATGGAGTCCATAAATAAAGCTGTGGGTCCCCTGCAGGAGTTCACGGATGCATTGTCGGGTGAAGCATACGTGAGTGTCTCATACCTCAAACCGGTTCTTCATCTGTTTAACAGTAGCATTTTACAAGCACAAGATGATGACACAGATTTAACGAAACACATCAAAAGCACAATACTGCAATACCTCAACAGCAAATACAGCGACACTGACACAGATGAACTCCTCAGCAAAGCTTCTCTGATGGATCCTAGGTTCCGTACCACTTACATAGAGCCTGACAAGTTGGAGGGGATCAAAGAAAAAGTTGTTGAAGAGATGACATCTTTGTTGCCAGACAGAAATCTTGAGACCACAGTTCAGATGACTCAGGATGTGGAGCAGGAAGAACTTAGACCAGAAGCTGGGTCCAAGAGGAAGAGAACCTTAGCAAGCTTTTTTAAGGAAACGGCACCACAACCACAACTTGCCATTCAATCAGAAGAAGAAAAAGTCAAAGCTGAACTGACAGCTTTTTTGATGTTTCCTGATGTAGATCCAGATGCAGACCCACTTCAATGGTGGAAGGAGCATGAGGCAAACTACCCCAAGCTCAGCAAACTTGCAAAAAAATACCTCTGTATTCCCGCAACAAGTGCTCCTTCTGAGCGGGTGTTCAGTGCCAGTGGGAACGTTGTGACCTGTTCTAGAGCATGTTTGAAGCCTGAAATGGTTGACAAACTGGTCTTCCTGTCAAGAAATCTGTAGTAAATCACATTTTCAGTTTTCACGATGATGCAAAAAGTGCTGGTCTTTGTTAATCTTGTTGTTTGATTCACAAACTACTTCGTTCCTTTTACTAAATGTTTTATTTGCTTGACTTTAACAGAATGTATGTATTGGTTAAGATGTGACATTTTCTCACCTAGTATGTTCAGAATTGGTTCTATTGAAATTAAACTATATTTGCTTTTATTATTCAATCATATATTTTGCAAAGCTGTACTTCTACACCTTCTTGACCACTGTAAAGTACATTGAAAAAACAAGTAGGTACAATACAGAAATGTTTTAAAATACAAAAACTTTCCTTATTTATGTTTTTTTTCTAAATGACTAATAAAGAGAATGTTATTTCAGTACTTTATTGTTGTAGTTATGTTTTAAATTGACTGGTTAAGCAAAAACGAAAAAAATCGAAATAGAAATCGTGAATCGGTCAAATGGGGACTTGCAATGGAGAGTTTTGCATGGGGCTATAGCCGTTAATGCATTTGTTTCAGTGATAAATCATGAAGTTACTCAGGAATGTCCTTTCTGCTCACAAAGGGAAACTGTGTTTCACACCTTTATGCATTGTATAAGATTAAAGCCCCTGTTTACTTTTTTACAAGGTCTATTTAAACTGTTTGATGAAGTTTTCTCTTTGGAGATCTTTATCTGTGGTTTTAAGTGTTCAAGAAAACGCTCTTATGAATGCCAGTTATTTAATTTTTTTTTGGGACAAGCAAAAATGTCAATTTATGTAAGTAGAAGAAGCAAAATCGAAACAGATTCTGATGCAGATGTAGTTTTGCTCTTGTCAAAGTTGTTGAAATCAAGAATCCAAGTAGATTTTCGATATTACAATGCAACAAAGAATCTAATGTTGTTTGAGCAAAAATGGGGTATAAAAGGTGTTCTTTGTAGCATAATCAACAATGTTTTGATTTTTAACAGTCTAGTGTGAGTTAATTTATTTTATTATTTTTTTCTCCCCTAACTCAGCTGTATGTATCCTCTTATGTGAATGAATAACGGAGTTGTAATAAAGATGATAAATCTCTCTCTCTCGCTCTCTCTCTCTCTCTCTCTCAATTCAATTCAATTCAATGGTGCTTTATTGGCATGACAATTGTTACAATGTATTGCCAAAGCATTTATAACATCAACAATAAATCTAGAACAGATAACAATATATTAAATCAAACAATACATATTTTAGAAATAACAAATCAAAAACATTTTGTGAGCGCATCACTGATTGGTCGACTCCTCCCTTTTCTTATGGCAGGCATCAATGTATTTTGCTGCTAGTAAAATACAATCTTGTTTCTCTCCTAATAAATATTGAAGTTGTGTTCTGTTGTCTAATTTCCTGAAGTCAGGGCAAATTATTTCAAATTTGGGAAAGAATTTCTTTCTAATTTCTTGATAATTGTGGCAGCTGATGAGGAAGTGATGTTCTGTCTCTACATCTCCTCGGTCACAGTATGGGCAGATGCGGCTCTCTTTAGGTAACCAGTTCTGTCGATGTCTCCCCTTCTCTCTCTCTCTCTCTGTCTCTCTCTCTCCTCTCTCTCTCTCTCTCTCTCTCACTCTCTCTCTCTCTTAAACGTGAATCTTCACTATGGTTCATTTTGTAGTATTTATGACTTTAGATTTTTTAATGGATTTTTTTAATTTATTTGTTCTAATTTTAATCATTTCTAACGTGCAGACATTCTTACAACCGTATGTATTTAAAAAGTTTTTTTGACTGGTTCATTCTATTGAATTATTTTTAAAATGGTGTATTTTAATTCTTATTATGCTCTTACGTTACGACGATGTATTATCTTATAATTATTATTTAAACGTCTCTAAAAACTTTTATTTTGATGTTCAAGAATTTCATGGTTTGAAAAATAACCCGGATGTGACGCAAGACGCGCCGCATTTAAACGTGTCTTCAGTTTTGCGGAAGTGAGTAGTGACCGTTTCTTCTTCACTTATTGACACTTTTCTCAACGCAAGTCGGTATTTTGTTTAATTGGTTTTCTTTGCATTTATTAACAATCTCAAACGATCCCTCACCGCGTGCGCTGCTGTGTAGTTTTGGTGTAAATGTTCAGTGTTCAGTGTGGTTATTGTTGTTGGTGATTTCTCCTCAGACTTCAGAAATGGCAGCGAAGGGAGACAAAGACTTTGACAGAACCAAACTGCTGGAGGTGATATTCACATTCAAAACAAGATCTGTTTGTCTGCACTACTACGTCATCAGAATATTAATGATAGATAATAATGATATGATCTTCGGGCAAATGCGTGCAGTGTTAGGTTCACACACTAGGTGGCAATGTTTGATCAAACACATATATTTACTTTGAGAAGTCTTCTGGGGCCTGTACCATGAATGTAGTTGAACAAACTCAGGGTAGTTGGATTAGTTTTGGGTTGACAAAACCAAACCAACGTGATCAAGCTTTGTTGGTACCATGAAGCAGCTCGTGGAGTTTCTTTGTCAACTCAAGCTTTGATCCTGAAGCTAAGATTAGTTTGCGCGCGCGTGCACTTGAACGAGTGACGTCAGCATGACTAAACCAATCGCACTATAAATGAATAAAGCGATTTCCACAATATGAACACAAAGTTGAATTTCAGCCATGGAGTGATATGTTTCTGCTGTCTACGCAAGAGAGAAGTGTTGCAGAAACACTGCTGATTGAGTTAATGTTAAATTAAACGACTATAGTACACACATTTACTGTGGTGCTGTACGGCAAACAGGATCCGCGGGGTCCTCGGTGGAACTACAAGGGGTCCGTTTCCTTGCGGGCAACTTTTTTTATGTAAGGCATGCGTACAGAAATATTACAACAAAGTTCATTGAAGCTCCTGCATATTGCAATTTTAACCTGCGTGCGGACAAAAAACATCCATTCAGACAGCAGAAGCAAGAAAGTTAACCTTACATCTGCTTCATCATTTCCCTTCCGAGTACACATGAGAGGAGTTGCGTGCAAATAAAGTTCATTCTCATATATTTCTGAACTTCTGTACAAATTTGTTAAAACTGTAAACGGCTATTTTGACAGGCAAATGACACGTACCGCTTCTGCATTGTAAACTCTGACATCTTACGTGTTTAAAATCAATGAAACATGCACCGTGTACTGACGGTTCATGTCAAACAAGTTGCCCAAAAAATAACGCGGACTGGTTGCATGTTGGTCTCCTTTTAGTCTGATATGATGCTCTGCAGAAAAAAAACGAGTTTATTTTTTTGCAGAAAGACAGCGGAGCTCGGAATAATAAAATAGCGGTGTGTTCTGCAACACAGAGAAGCGGAAGAAAATATAAGAATTACACTTAATAAAACGGCTGCTTTTACAACAGAATACATAAGCCTTTACATTTAACTTTGCGCCATTAACCAGGGTCAGTCTTTTCATTGAAGCCTTAATAAAAACTACGGTTCAGGACAAAGAAAAATGTTCTTATACAGTGAAACTGAAAGTGTTCCTAGATGTTCTGCACCACAGACAAGAATGTAAAAAATCCAATGCAAATACATGTGATACAATAAAAGTGGAATATAAGTAAGTATATTGAATTTCATATGAGTGTAAGGGAAAGCCAGCAAATCTGTAAAATCAGATTTTACCTTTATAGTTGTAGTGATAGTCATTACGGTAATCATTGCACGTTATGAACTGCCCGCTTAAGACGGGGACTACGGAGTAGTACGGGGTTCATCCGTAATGCCATGGCCTGTGAAATGTTAATAAAGACGACTACGAGTTAACACAGACGTGCGTGTGTATGGTCCTTATTCCTACGAGTGCCATCCTAACATTACAATAGTAACCAATATTTTATTTTATATTTTTATTTTATTAAACAGTATAAACAATAACTAGACATTCTAACGCGCACTGTGAGTCAGTTACGTCACCTATATGTTTCTTTGCTCACAGCTGATTGGTCAAACTTCAGTCTGAGATCTTGAATCTAGAACATAGCCTGCCCCGGAGCAGGTTAGCCGTGCAACGTAAGACACCATGGCGACGAACACCGATTAAAGCCGAGCTACTTTCATGTTACCTAAAACCCAGGGTTGGCACAAACTAAACTGAAACATAGCTGGCTAGCCACCGAAACCAGCTTCATGGTACAGGCCCCTGGTTAGGATGTAACCGCAACAAACTCTGCAAGGGATTATTTTTGAGCTGATTTATTTATGTTCGGCTCAGGAGAGACGTAATGTCACACCGTTGCTATATTTGCAATATGCAGTATGGAGTCAAGTGCATTATTTCTGTAAGTCTTTGTTCCGTAATGACAATGTTAAGGAAACATTGCTAATACATTTCATTTGATATATCGGAAAAACACAAAAGAGTATTCTCGTATTACAGCTTATTGTTACAGATATTTGATGTGTTTAAAATCTGTTTTGCTTGCTTTGTCTGTGTGCGGGAAGTCTGATCGCTGTGTGTGTTTTTCTACGTGTGGTTCATGAAGTTTCTCCACCGTTGTTCAGGTTCCCTCTGGTGAGCAGGCAGCGGTTCAGGAGCAGGTGAGGGATGTAAGTTCACTAGAAGGATGCGAGTCATCAGGATTTCAGTTCGACGTTCTTCTTGCGACCTGCTGACTGATGTTGGGCAGACTTTTAAAGGTTAGAGCTGTATTTGAAAATCAGTATTTTGTATTTATTTGCGTTTATGTCCCAACCTCAGGAGTCGAGAGAACGCTGTTTTTAAGAACTCTTAATTTAACCCTGCAAAATTGTGGTAGGGATGAGTTTTTGTTTCTGGGAGGAGATTTTAATTGCACTGAACTAAATATTGATAGGAATCACATGGAGCCTCATGAGCCATCTCGAAAGAGACTCATTCAAGTAATTAAAACAAATGAGTTGTGCAATACATGGAGATTTTTAAATGGTAGCCTAAGACAGTATACTTGGTCTCATACCCGTGACAATGTTTTTTCTCTTGCTAGGTTAGATCGATTTTATGGTTTTAAACATCAATGTGGTATTTTTAGCAAATGTTTTATTGTCCCTGTTAGTTTTTTTGATCATAGCATGGTGTTTTGTTCTTTTATTTTGAACTCCATTAGGGCAAAAAGCGCTTATTGGCATTTTAATAGTTCTTTGCTAAATGATACAAATTTTAAAGACAATTTTAAAAAATTTTGGGAAACATTTAGAACTACAAAGAATACTTTCCAGTCATTGAGGCAGTGGTGGGACTTTGGAAAGGTCCAAATGAAACAATTCTGTCAACAGCATACTTGAAATATCACTGTACAGTTATGGAAATCTATGAAGAACTTGGAGGCTTCAATAGTAAAACTACAGGAGCTAGCTGAATCAACTGGGGGGGGGGGAGAATGTTTTGGAACCTCTTACAATGAAGAAAACTCAACTTGCTGATCTTTTAGGGGTTAAGGTGCAAGGAGCTCTGGTTCGGTCACGTTTTCAGAATATCGATCAAATGGACGCTTGATCAAGAGAAAGAATTTGATCGAGTTGAACATAATTATCTCTGGAAAACCTTAGCTGCTTTTGGTTTTTGTCAAAATTTTGTGGAAATGATTAAGATGCTGTATACTGATGTGGAGAGTGTGCTGAAAGTGAACGGTGGCTTATGCACTCCTTTCAAAGTTGGTAGAGGTGTAAGACAAGGATGTTCACTGTCAGGAATGCTCTATTCATTAGCGATAGAACCATTATTGCAGCAGATAAGAGTAAATTTGACGGGGATAAATATACCTGGTATTAACCGTAACGTTAATTTATCTGCTTACGCTGATGATGTGATTTATAATAGTTAATACTCAAAAAGATATAGAGAAGTTAAAGAAATTACTTGAAGATTTCAGAGCTGTATCTTCTGCTAAAATAAACTGGAAAAAAAGTGAAGCGTTATTATGTGGAAAGTGGACAGGAGAGAAACTAAGCATTCCTGAGGGTTTACTTTGGAGTAAAGGGGGTTTCAAATACTTGGGGGGTCTTTTTAGGAGACGAAGGCACTGTACAGAAAAATTGGCAAGGGATGGTTGAAAAAATCAAAGGTCGACTAGCCAAATGGAAATGGCTGGTCCCAAACATGTCCTATAAAGGGTGTATTCTAGTTATCAATAATTTAATTGCATCCTCTCTCTGGCATAAACTGGCATGTATAGATCCACCTGTGAAAATGATGACTGAGATTCAAGCCCTACTGGTGGATTTCTTCTGGGATAAACTACACTGGATTGCTAAGAGCTTTTTATTTCTGCCTAAAGAAGAAGGTGGACAAGGACTGATAAACTTGCAAAGCAGAACAGCAGCTTTCCGTCTACAGTTTATACAAAGGCTCCTTTCGGGGTCAAGTGACGTTGACTAGAGGGGCTGCGTGTGCTATTTTACGCAGTCTGGGAGGCCTACAGATGGACAATCTCTCTTTTTGTTAGAGCCCCTAAAGCTAGATGCCTCCATTTTGCCAATTTTTTATCAAAATCTTTTTAAAGTATGGCGTCTTTTTAATCAACAAAGGACACCATGTACAAAATCACTCTTCTGGTTGTTAAACGAACCTATAATAAATGGAGCTCGCTTGGATATTTCTGCTGTTGAACACAGTTTTCCTGGACTAAATGATATCCTTTGCAAATCCAAGATCAGCACTTTAAGACTTCTGCTAAATGTAACTGGACCTTATTTCAAGAATATTGAGCAAACAGCATCTCATTTGGGAATTCTTTCAACTCGTATAGTTGCCCAATTGATGGTAAAGTGGCAGTCTGCTCTCACAATTGAAGATTATTAACAGACTATTGTAGAGGAGAAGAGACTCCTAATGCTGAAGACCCTTTTCCGAAGATATTTCTGTCTCCCAAACTAGATGATTGTATGGGTTTGTTGTTAAAAAATGGGAAGTCTTTGTGTTTAGATTTCCTCTCGGTTACAGGGAAAGTCTTGTACAAAGCTTGTGTTTTGGTTTTTAACAAAAAGATTTTAGACAACAAGGTAGAGACACCGTGGCGCTCTTTCTTACGATTGAATGAAAATGTTAAGCCTGAATGGAGAATTTTGTATAAGCCACCGTTAACGAAGAGAGTTGGAGATTTACAATGGAGGGTTCTCCACGGAGCAATAGCTGTCAATGCTTTTATTTCTGTTTTAAACCCTGAGGTGAGCCCTGAATGTCCTTTTTGTTTTAAAAGAGAGACTGTTTTTCATGCTTTTATGGAGTGCCCTAGATTACAGCCCTTATTTGATGTACTGAGTAGTCTTTTTAAGGCTTTTAATGAAGTTTTTTCTAAGGAAATATTTGTTCTGGGTGTTAAATATGTGCAGAAAAGACAAATTGATTGTCAATTAGTGAATTTTATATTAGGTCAAGCAAAATTAGCTATCTATTCAAGTAGGAAAAATAAGATTAAACAAAGGCTGGGACATAACGTTAATGTGTTGTTTTCGACCCTTATAAAGTCAAGAGTGGTGATTGATTTTAATTTGTATAAATCCATGGACGATATTACCTTTTTTGAACGAAAATGGTGCAGCAAAGGAGCATTGTGTTCTATGTTTGAGGATTAATTATTTTTCTCACTTTTTCTGTAGATTTTTTTTGTGATGACTTATACCTTGTGAATTGTCCTCTCCCTCTCTCCCTCTCTCCCTCTCTCCCTCTCCCTCTCTCCCTCTCCCTCTCTCCCTCCCCCTCCCTCACTCTCTCTCTCACTCTCTCTGTCTCTCTCTCTCTCACTCTCTCTCTCTCTCAATTTTTCACTGTTTTATGGAATGTGATAGACTTACAGTTTTATTTGATATTCTTACAGTGTTATTTTCTAATTTTGGAGGAAGAAACACACAGGAGAGAGAGGAAGGAACACACAGGAGAGAGAGGAAGGAACACACGGGAGAGAGAGGAAGGAACACACGGGAGAGAGAGGAAGGAACACACGGGAGAGAGAGGAAGGAACACACGGGAGACAGTGGAAGGAACACACGGGAGACAGTGGAAGGAACACACGGGAGACAGTGGAAGGAACACACAGGAGAGAGAGGAAGGAACACACGGGAGACAGTGGAAGGAACACACGGGAGACAGTGGAAGGAACACACGGGAGAGAGAGGAAGGAACACACGGGAGAGAGTGGAAGGAACACACGGGAGAGAGTGGAAGGAACACACGGGAGAGAGAGGAAGGAACACACACACAGGAGACAGTGTAAGGAACACACAGGAGAGAGAGGAAGGAACACACAGGAGACAGTGGAAGGAACACAGAGGAGAGAGTGGAAGGAACACACAGGAGAGAGAGGAAGGAACACACAGGAGAGAGTGGAAGGAACACACAGGAGAGAGAGGAAGGAACACACAGGAGAGAGAGGAAGGAACACACCAAGGACACGCCTACTTTACACCAGATCTTTTTGTTGATGCTGTCAAGATCTCAAGAGCAGGGGAATTCCCCACAGACCATGATGAACAACACCAGACCGAGAGAGTAGACGGTCGCTGGCTTCCCATGATACTCTCCCGTCTCGAAGAATTCAGGGCAGCGATATTCCAATGTGCCTGAAGGAAACAAGATTTTATGTTGTTTGAATGCTGTCATCTTAGAATTCATGTAAAGACCTGTTTCTAATGGAAATGTGTGAAGTGACATACCCATAAATCTATCGTAGGCCGAGTCTTTCAGTAGATCGCCACACCCAAAATCAATCAGTTTGACCTCAAATGTGTCCGTGTTAATGAGGAGGTTCTCCAGCTTGATGTCTCTGTGAAAAACCCCTCGTTTGCAGGACATGTAGGCAGCTCTGGTTGCCTGGTACATGATAACATTAGCTAAATCCTCCTCGAGAACACCTTTGTCTTCGAGAAACATTGTCAAATCCTGGCAGGGAGAGAAGCTCTTAAGGACCATGACATAACGGTCCTCATGGTCCTGCCAGTCCAGAAGCTGAATGATCTCTGGAACTCTGTCTCCCTCACTGATGAGGATATGAAGAGCCAGCTCCTGCACCAGAGGTTCAGGATGACCCGGCTGGTAGAAAGACAAATATTTCTATGATTAGATAGAGGTGCTTTTCCAAACAATTGTTTACCTCAGTAGTCAGACAAAGTCAACAGACGTAAATAGAAAACAATGAAGATGTTTTCAATCGAATAACAGTGCGGCCTACTTACAATGCTGATATATTTATCTTCCCCAGTCTTGTACACAAATTTCACTTCCACCTGAAAAACAAAAATCATTAAAGGCATGGAGAATTCCTATCGTGCAAAGCTTTCGTACGGAGCAAATGTGTAGTAAATGTAAAACATGTTTGATTAGTCTGTCAGTTGAAACATTCATTATAGTGAATGTAGCACACAGACAAAAAAATGTTGGTAAAGGACAGAGTGAAATGTCTAAAGGTTAAGCACTAGACAGAAGAAACACATTCAAACCTTCAAGCCATCGCACACGCGGGTGCCTTCATAGACGGTTCCAAAACCGCCTTTACTCAGCACCTCGCCGATCTCGTACTGGCAGGAGTTGATTTCTGTTCAAAGATAAATGTAGTCGACATTAGCACTACTGTCTTAATGGATGATGTGTAAAACCTCGTCAAAAACTATTTGTACAAAATTTGTCATTTATTTGATCTTAAAATAACTGCAAGACGAAGTAAACTTCTTTATCACGACATAAAGGACAATGTCCAGAAGATAGAGACATTAAAGACGGTTGCACAGCTGTGCAGGTAAACTCACCCACAATTCTGATGGCCTGCTGCTTCTCATCCAGTCTGTTGTGATCTGAACCTACCAACGTAAACCACTTGTGTTTAAGGACATTTTCCAATCGTATGCGTTTCTTTCGATTCGCCTGCAGACACGCCTGAATCAAACTGCAGCATTCTGTGTGGATAGAAACAAGAGTCTGTTATAACCTTAAACTGTGAATACATCTGAATGTCACTTTACACCAGCTTTAACTGAATGTGCCATTCAAAGTGTTTAACAATAAAAATGGACATGTGTTTTATATCATTTAGAATTAGAAATGGCCTGATGAAGATCTCACCTTTAGACACGCCGTCTTTACACCAGATCTTTTTGTTGATGCTGTCAAGATCTCAAGAGCAGGGGAATTCCCCACAGACCATGATGAACAACACCAGACCGAGAGAGTAGACGGTCGCTGGCTTCCCATGATACTCTCCCGTTTCCTCAAATTCAGGGCAGAGATATTCCAATGTGCCTGAAGGATACAAGATTTTATGTTGTTTGAATGCTGTCATCTTAGAATTTATGTAAAGACCTGTTTCTAATGGAAATGTGTGAAGTGACATACCCCTAAAGGTATCGTAGGCCGAGTCTTTCAGTAGATCGCCACACCCAAAATCAATCAGTTTGACCTCAAACGTGTCCGTGTTAATGAGGAGGTTCTCCAGCTTGATGTCTCTGTGAAAAACCCCTCGTTTGCAGGACATGTAGGCAGCTCTGGTTGCCTGGTACATGATAACATTAGCTAAATCCTCCTTGAGAACACCTTCGTCTTCGAGAAACATTGTCAAATCCTGGCAGGGAGAGAAGCTCTCAAGGACCATGACATAACGGTCCTCATGGTCCTGCCAGTCCAGAAGCTGAATGATCTCTGGAACTCTGTCTCCCTCACTGATGAGGATATGAAGAGCCAGCTCCTGCACCAGAGGTTCAGGATGACCCGGCTGGTAGAAAGACAAATATTTCTATGATTAGATAGAGGTGCTTTTCCAAACAATTATTTACCTCAGTAGTCAGACAAAGTCAACAGACGTAAATAGAAAACAATGAAGATGTTTTCAATCGAAGAACAGTGGGGCCTACTTACACTGCTGATATATATTTTTTTCGCAGTCTTGTCCACAAATTTAACTTCCACCTGAAAAACAAAAATCATTAAAGCCATGGAGAATTCCTATCGTGCAAAGCTTTCGTACGGAGCAAAGAATTACAGCAAGACTCAGCACACTTTAGCCAGATAGAAAAGGACAATGTCCAGAAGACAGAGACATTAAAACAGTGGCACAGTTGTGCAGATATTGTATGAAAAGCTTGCATATGTGTGTGTATGTTATGTTGAGAACTCACCCTCAATTCTCACACTCTCATGGTGCTCAGGCATAAACCCGACCGGAGCCTGGCCATCACTTGAGCCAGACCCAGGGGGGACTGGAGGCTCTGTGACGGCTGGAGTCTGGTGGACCTCAGCATCAGTAGAAACACGCTCTACTGTTACCCGAAGAGGGGTATAATATCAAGCACAACATTGTTTAAATCAAATAATATTAATTCAATACTGAACATTAACATTAATGGTCCGATCTAATGATTAAACTTGTACCGCACAGCAGAGCTCTACTGAGCAAGTTTCAATAAATGTAAAATAATTCACTGACATTAACTGTCAAAACGACTTTACATATTGTCAAAGCGTGTCATGAGATGTTATCATTATTACTTACACTCGTTATTCGGATCCCTTTCGTCGGCTCTTCGACCTTTTCTCCTTCTCCAAAACCTTTTCTTTTTCTTTCCTTCATCTCGTTGACCATTAGCATCTCCATGTGTAGCAGCTACGGATGGAGGAGAATGATCGCCGTCGATGCCGGTTGATCGCGAAGGTGGATTTCGCTCGTAAACATCGCCATTGCCTTCTTCGTTTCCAGCTTTAAAGCACTTGCAAAACTTTTGCCCCATTTTAGCTTTCGGTCAAACGCACTAGTATACTTCCGTCAGCGAATGAGTTGAAAACTGAGCAAGTTTATAAAATCTTTCGATCAGATAAGAATGTGAAAGCGACTCGATGAAAGACTCGATGAAAGACTCGATGAAAGCGTCTGACTCGATGAACTCGATGAAAGCGTCTGACTTGATGAACTCGATGAAAGCGTCTGTCTCGATGAACTTGATGAAAGCGTCTGTCTCGATGAAAGCGTCTGACTCGATGAAAGCGTCTGACTCGTTGAACTCGATGAAAGCGACTGACTCGATGAAAGCGTCTGACTCGATGAAAGCGTCTGACTCGTTGAACTCGATGAAAGCGACTGACTCGATGAAAGCGTCTGGCTTGTTGACAGCGTCTGACTTGTTGACAGCGTCTGACTCGATGACGTCACTGAGCCAAACGCTCAACTGAAAAATGCAAAGCCGCGGTGCTCGCTGTTTGGCGATTTGAAATCTAAATTTTACATTCATTTGACTTGAGAATGTAGTCATTCGTGTCATTCGTCTGTTTTGGTTACAGGCTGTTGATACTTGTGTATAACGAGAGACTGCGTGTGTATGTGTCCTAGCGCTGGATGTACACGCTTCATGCTCAAGCACTCTGAAATAGAGAATACGGTTTAACCAGTTCTCTTCACTCGCAGAGCAAGCTTTCGTCTCGATGCACTTTGGGTAAAAGGACGCATTTTTTATGCTTTTGAGATGGTGCTGGTCAGCTCCGAGCAGGGTCGCATCACACTGTGCATCCCCATAATTAATCGCAGTCTTTGTGATTCGAAAATCGTGTTTCACCACATCGGGATTTAATCGCAACTACAATTCATCGTTCAGCCCTATAAAAAAAGTCACATGACCATTTGAGCTATGTTTTGGCAAAACATTTGGAAAGATAGGATGTAAGAAATTCACATTGAGTAATATCTTATATGATGGCCCAAATGCAGGAAAACGAGTGAATGCAGGATGCAGCTCTATAAGGAACAGTGAGGTAAAAAATATAATGAAATATAGACATTTCTCTTCACTCTTTCATCACAGTAGGTTGTACTATGCAGTAAAGTTTGTTTGCAACCTGCCATATAACGTACACAAAAGAAGTACGGCAAGAATGACTTCAAAATACACTTAAATCGCATTTAATGGAAACGCAGTCATTCCGTCAAACAATATTGTTTTAATCGACATTTAGAAAACATCGCTTAAATCTGGTGCAAATCCGTAATGGAAACCTGGCTAATATTCCACGAGAGCGTTTTGAAAGCATATGGAGCACTCTGTCCCGCGATGCTTTTATGCTGTTTGGTACCGAATGAAGTCAAACACACAAACTTTAGTTTGGAGACAGAGGAAGTGCACAAGCTCTCTGCTCGCTCTTTCCTGCACTTATCACAAGCGCGTCGTTTAACACTCTCAAATCACATTCAATGTTACGCTCGCAGTCCAGAGCCCTGTATGTGGTGCTTGTTTGTTTTGACATCAATTTTGTGCTGAATAATGCATCCCTTTGCATGATGTGTCTCAGTTAATACTCATTGACATCATTGAAATGGCATACTGTACACAGTTTTTAAAGGGAAATAAAATGTACAATTTTGGTTATTTTCAGTATTTACTCAACCTCATGTCATTCCAAATCTATGTGACTTCTGCAGGACACTAAAAAGCACGTTGGTGACCAAACAACATTTGCCCTCATTTGAGTCCCATTCATTGTATGGACACACTAAGCCACTGAGACCAATTGTATTCTTTTCTGTTTCACAGAGTCTTACAGTATACAGTTTTCCATGACGTGGGGATGAATAACTGATGACAATTTTATTCATTCAAAAACACCACAGTTGTGAAGTTAACATCTTGAATATACCCCTGTGTGTATATTTACTGATTTCATTGTTGTTATTGAAAAACATCTGTCTAAACATGCTTTTAATACTAGGTAGACACATCTATCTATATTGGACATCTTTTTCCTTCGATAGTAGGAAAAAATACAATGGCAGTCGAAAGTGCTCCAGAACTATTTGCTGTCCTACATGCTTCACAACGTCTTGATAAAATGATCAAGTTTGGGAGTTAATGGGGGAAAAATCAGTTTGGTTATAAGCATTCTTCCAAATTCTCTGTGTTCATCAGAACAAAGACATTTATACACATTTGGAACAACTTAAAGGTGAGTAAAAGATGACAGAATTTAAACTTTTGGGTGAAGTATCCGTAAAGGACGTGTGGGTGAATAAACAATGACTGATAAATGCATATGCATAGGTAATAATCATTTATTTTCAGTGCATGTATAGTAAGACTACCTATGTAAGTTGATAAGCTGGTCTATACTTTGTTTTAATTCTTCGTTGTATGTCTATTTATATTGGGTAAGGGGTGATGATGGGCCGGCATTCTGTCTCATCCTGTGGTGTCAACGTGACATGAGAGATCTTGATGCCTGCTTAATATGTCCCCCATTTTGACAGAAAGCTCTTAATAAGAATACACTGGTTTAGCATCATCCACAGTCTCACCAGTTTTCCCATCGATGTGAGAAACTCATTAACATTAGTGGTGGGCAATGTGATAACAATTCTGTTTCATCGTATTTATAGTAACAAGAAAACAATATATGTACAATGATATACTGTACATTTAACGGTGCTTGTGCACACGTTCACATATTTACAGAGCATACATATTTATTTACATATTTACGAACAGCAACATCTTTAAAATGACAGGGTTGAGCAATAGTTTATTTTCAAAATAATACATATACAAAACACACATGTATCTTAAAATAATCAAAACATATCTTGATGGGCTTGTATATTTATTGGAAAACATTTTGATCTATTATGTTTGTGAGTCCAAACATTATGTATACAGGTTTATAACAATCATTTTGTATTGACGCACATCATTTAAATAAATCTTGCCTACGGAATATTCTGTATAGGGTTGAAATGAAATATTAACATGTTTCCGTGCACATATTTAGATTTAGTTTATGATTCTTTAAATCTGCCGTGTTATATGTCCTGGAAATCGCAAACTACAACCTATTCATTTGTTCATTTCAAACTATGGTGATGTTTATTTTGTTCCACAGTAATATGTGGATATCCCTATGGTTGTAGATATGTCTTTACTGGTATATACACCTTTGAAGCAACAGTCAAAGTTTTGTCCCGAGGCTTTTGCATCGGACCTTTTACATTCCTGCGTGACCCGTGGAACTGGCTGGATTTCATGGTCATCAGCATGGCGTGAGTATTCCTCACATGTTGACAGAAATATACGCTGTTAAATGACGACCCTTCAATAATAAGATATACGCTTCTGCGGCGGTGACGTTCTGCTGTTGATTTTTGCTGGGAATCTCTGGCTTAAGTGCTTTATGTAAATGTAAACGTAAATGAATATTTATTGTGTGGTTTTGTGATTTGTGTCTAGGTACATCACAGAGTTTGTAGATCTTGGCAATTTGTCAGCACTGAGGACGTTCCGTGTGCTCCGAGCTCTCAAAACCATCATCGTTATTCCTGGTGGGTTAAAAGTGTTTTTTAATTGTGTTTTATACGATACGTTTTCCATCATCAGTCTTCATAAGTGTCCAAATATATTTAACTGCTCTTTTACGTACATAGATATGTGTGTTCTCAGGTTTGAAAACCATTGTCGGGGCTCTGATCCAGTCGGTCAAGAAGATGGTGAATGTGATGATTCTGACCGTCTTTGCGCTGGCTGTTTTCGCTCTCGTCGGCCTGCAGCTGTTCATGGGAAATCTGCGTCATAAGTGCATTCGCTGGCCCATCCCAAACGGCACCGACATCTTTGATGACTACAATTTTACTCTGATCAATGACACCACACTGAACGGCACTGACACTTTCGATTTCAATGCCTACATAGTCAGGTCAAGGTTATTTAACATTTATCATCTTTACTCAACAACGTCTTTCATAGTTAACACTGGTTGCGTGACGGTCATCAGAGTAAATCAAACAGCATTATGCTGAATTTCATTTTAAAGATGTTTTGTTGAGGTGTTTTACTGTTTGCATTGGAATTTAAGTTTCGTAACGTCACAAATTTAACACTGTATATTTATTGTCTATTTTGTAGAAAACCAATACTTTCTCGATGGAAGTTTAGCAGCTTTATTGTGCGGTAACAGCTCTGATACTGGGTAAGTTTGTGAGAGACCTTCACTTCAAACAGCGTAAATGAAAGAGAAGATAAAGGCAAATGGTGTACGGTGATCTGTTGTTGTAATAGGAAGTGTCCAGAAAAATACACATGTATGAAGGCCGGCCGGAACCCAAACTATGGTTACACCAGTTAGGACAACTTCGGCTGGGCCTTTCTTGCCCTCTTCAGACTCATGACTCAAGATTACTGGGAGAACCTCTTCCAGCTGGTGCGCTGAATTTGTCATTGCACGTTTTTCATTTGATATGCAGTGTACGTGAATTCAATTCACCCAGTTTTGATCTCGCCTAGACCCTTCGGGCTGCTGGGAAGACCTACATGATCTTCTTTGTGGTGGTCATCTTCTTCTTGGGCTCGTTCTACCTCATCAATCTGATCTTGGCCGTGGTTGCCATGGCGTACGATGAGCAGAATGAGACCACCTTGACCGAGGCCCGTGAAAAAGAAGAGGAGTTTCAGAGATTGCTAGAGCAGCTCAGGAACCAAGAGCAAGAGGTCAGGTGACTACTGGACGATTTCTTGTCATTTCATGTTGACTGCATAAAGGGGCGGTCACACTGCACGTTTGCGTTCTCACTTCCATTTCTAAGCACACGTATGCACGAGACACCAGAATCACAAGAGCATGCAAAGTACTTTCTCGCATTCTCCTCTCAATTGACCTATCGGTAAGCCCCGTCCCCCCTTAGTTACTATTGCTAACTCGGACAAGCGACCGGAGTTTCTAATGTCTTTCAATGTCATTTGTCAGAGTAAAAACCTTGTCCGACACTCGAGGAGAATTCTAGTGGGACTTAAATATGACATGGAGCCATATTAAAACTATTTTTGGAAGTGAGGGTTTACACATCACAATGTGGAAGAAGCCATGAACCCACGATCTAGGGTCAACTGTTCATGTACCTTTAATATGGAGGCACATCGTTTTATCATTTTCGCAGCATAAAACTTTATTAAAGCGATGAGAGCTTCAGATCTTACAATGGTTCTCTATGGCGCTGAAACCTAAAGTTGTCCGAGTTCCGGTCCCCGTGCAACTCATATTCAACTGACATTGTCTCCTCTGCGCTCAAGGGGAGGGGCTTACCGTTAGATCAATTGTTAGGGCATTACATTAGAGGCGTAAATGCCACGGGTTTGGGTTTACACTTGAAATGCACTATGGATAGATGCATAAATGTAGTGTGACCGCACCATAAACACACATTAAAAAGGCAAGAAATTGTATATTTGTGCATGTCACGTTGATATAGGTATATCTCTGTCACAAATTACAGACAGGCAGTAAAGCGTCTTTGGCCAGCCAGACAACACAAAGTCAAGGGTCGAACAGAACATGTTCCTTACACAGTCTCGGAGGTGATGATGTCATCAAGGACTGTAATGGCCGAATAGTGCCTCGGATCATTATCAACAGCGTTCACTCTGACAGAGAGGTGATACTGGCACACAATCTGACAACACCGAGCATCACTGATACAATTGGGTCCAAAGGCCTGTGACTAAAAATGCTTGTATTTGACATTCTGTTCCCGGTTAATACGAGTCATATTAACAACAAAACAATTTGAGTAAATGAATGAATTGGTGTAAATGTTGAAATTTCTTGCTTCATTACATTTTCAAAGTTAGCATTAAAACTATAGTTGATCAAATACTCAGACCATCCAAGATACAGGAGACATTGTTTCTTCCATACAAAAGTGAAGAAGACGATTTAATAGAAGCTTAGAATCTCAGAGCCCACATAACTCAAGATTTTTAACTTACATACTTTAGCTAATGATACAAAGCTAATATTTGTTCTCTTGCTGGTCTGTTTCATTATTCTCCAGTTCGTAGCTGAAGAGGACCACAAGTCTATGAGCTCCAAACACAGCATGCAGTATCTGGACGAGCCCAAACTCTCCAAGAGAGCAGGCAGTGCCGTCAGTGTGCTCACTGCCACCATGGATGGTACTGTCTCTAAAGAAACCTGAGGGTTCAATATCATTTTATCTGCTGCAACACTTTCTTTCTCTGTAGCACTTTATGTGCTTTACTGTAAATTTACACACACATGCAAAATGACACAAAGTGAAAATAAAATGGTATTTTGGGGTTATGGAAACAAGAGTTACCACGGTGATTACACAACACTTAAGATGGATATGAATATCATACCTACATGTTAATCCTTCCCGGCTAACACACAAATTACCAGTTATTTGTTTTTTAGGAACTTTACTTTAATTTCACACGTTGCATTGCATGCTTGTAGTTCCCTTTCTGTCGGTCTCTCGACGTTGTGTCGAACCGACTGATGGGGTTCGCCCCTGAGAACCTATCATCTTCTGACTATTTTGAAAAGGCCAATGAAATTGGCGAATGAAATTTGCATGCCGGGCTCCGCCCCCGGATATCCGGGTATAAAAGGGGAGCCGGCGTGCTCATTCATTCACCTTTTGTTCTTCGGAGCCTTCGCATCTGATGACATTCTTCGAATTAGCGAAATTCTACGACGCGGTGCAGCGGAGATTCCCCTGGGCGTCCTGGCAGTTCCAGAGGTATTTTTCTAAAAGAGCAATTTCCTCAGCGTGGCATTGCCCGCTGATCTCTTTGGTTCAGACGTTGCGTCACTGCGGGCGGATGGCTATTCAGACGTTGCGTCACGGTGGCTGTGTTCTGTAAGATCCAGCCAACACCTCGTTTGCTTCCCGTTCTGTGACCGCAGCGGCTATGGCCCTGCCGTCAGCGGCGGCGAGCAGCGAGGGTGATGTGGGGATTATCGTGAGCGTTAATCCATCAGCCGGCCGGCTCGCGGACCGCTCGCGCCCCGTCTCGCTTGTTTAGCAGTTCCCCAAGGATGGTCCTAAGCCATCTTATTGCTCAGCCATGCGTTCGGACATGAGCCGTGGAGATGAGGTGTCTCTTGCAACATCGGAGCGCGACCTGCTGACATCAGACTCTGGCGATTCCCTGAAGCTCCCTCGGGAGGTCGAGCACAGGTGAGAGCAGACGTCAAGATGTCAGCCATGCTCGCTCGGACCGCCGTGAGTGTCGGATTGCGGTGCGCCGCAGCCCTGGCGCTCGCAGCTGGGTACTTCGCACATTGGGCCCGGGTGCGACTCCAAGCCGTGCCCGGCTCAAGTGCCAAGTTTTACCGAGCTGCATAAGGAGTTCAGTAAGACCTGGAGCCCCCCCTTCGGCGCGCTTCCGTCTAGCTGACTCTATCGCCCTCTCTTCCCTAGGGGCGGAGAGGCAGCTAGGGACTATGTCAATGCACCCTGGGTGGAGCATGCAGTCGCGGGTATCCGCAGACGGCGGCCACCTGGGGAGCTTGACCTAGACTCACCGTCCAGGGCATGTAAGGTCTCGACATCTCTGGTGTTGAGGCTGGCAGTGCCGTGGGCCAAGCTGCCACCACTCTTACGCCATGGCCATCCTGCAGGCCAGGGCGCTAAAGAGAGCCCCACGGGTAAGACCGACCCAAGTAGTGCCGCCGCCGACTGGCCCTCCGGGGACCACGGTGGCAGCGCAGGCTGGGTCGGACGATGTCCACATCAGTGGCCCGGAAAGACGCGTCTTACTCAATCTTGCACAGGTGGGCGATGTTGAGAAAGGCCACTTTCCCGACTCCCCTCTCGCAAGGTCGGCTGATTGGTGGCGCTGTCAAGGACTGCTCCAGCAGCCTTTTGACAGTGTAGAAACAGACCGGCCTGCTGTGACCCGGCCGCCTTTCGACCGTCGAGGTCTCGCACGTGGTCTGCCCCAGCAGCCCCGGCCTTCTCCAGCGTCGACTCCGGTTCTGGTGCCCCCGCAGGTGGCCCCCCGGAGGAAGACGTCGAGAGAAGGACCACCTAGAGAGATTGAACCATCGGGCCAGACCCAGCATTGGTAGCTGGATGGTCGGACTGGGGCGGTCCCTGCCGCATCCCAACACCTTCTGGGCCCCTTTGGGGGCCTAGTGCCCGCCTTCTCACAAGGAGAGGTCTCTCTCTGGGTCCCACTTGCAGCCGCTCTCACCCTCTGAAAGATGGTGTTCGGCAACTCGACGTTGCGTCGTGGCGGCACGCAATGGCGAGTATAAAGCAGCCCTCAGCTCTCTCGCTTCGACGGTGCGTCGAGCTGCGCCATCGCCTGGCCGGACTTCGGTCATCCTCTTACCTCAGCAGAGGCAGGGATGTTCCCGTGCTCCAGGCCAGGGCTGCCACCCCTCTGGCGAAGGCGATCGAACCGTCCCCTCGGCCGAGATGTCCAGTGGCTTCTACAGCCGCAATTCATCATCCCCAAAACCAGGGGTCGCTGCATACCTTGAGCAGCACCTTGCAAGGGTGCCGTTCAGGAGGCGCAGAAGCGCGTCCTGGTGTCTGTCAGACGCCAGGAGTGGTTCATGACAACTGACCGCATTCTCTCATGTCCAGTCCCATCGGCACTGTCGAGGGGCTGGCATGTCAGTAACGGGTCAGCAGGGAAAAAGAGCAGCTCTCCCTGGCGCAGAGCTCCCCTTTTCCTGGTAGAGAACTCAACACTGTCTCCATGATGGCGTGCTCGCTCTCGAGCACGCACAGTCAGTGCTGAGCTGCTTGAACTTTCAGGCAGCAGCCAGCGGTCCCCTGAAATCAGTTTCAGAGGCTCCTGGGCATGGTGTCCTCGGGGGTGGCCTGTCCCCCTCGGGTTGACGCACATGGGACCGCGACAGCACTGACTACAGAGATGAGTTCCCTGGAGAGTGTGGCGCACTGGCAGTAGGCGTATCGTCATTTCGCCTGCTGCCGTCGCATCCTAACCCCGGGCAGGTCTTGAGGCCGGTCGTGGTAACGACAGACGCCTCCCTACGGGGTGCGGTGTGTAACGGGCGCGCAGTGTCGGGTCGCTGGACGGGCCCCCGCCTGCGTTGGCATATCACTGCCCTCAAGTTGCTAGCTGTCCTGCTTGCACTGATGAGGCTCCGGCCTCTCGTGCAGAGCCAGCATACTGGCCCGGACAGCACGACTGGCGTAGCGTACTAAACCTCAGGGTGGCATTCGCTCGCTGCAGTCATCGCAACTCGCCCAAACGCCTCCTCCCGTGGAGACAGCCGGTTGCAAAGCCCCTGCATTTCACACGCCCACCGGGTGTCCTGAACCAGACAGCCAAGCGCTCTCTCGTCATTTAAAACCTCGTGGGAAGTGACGACTCCACCCCTGCGGGCCGGCTTGGGTGTGGTTTGGGCGGGCACAGGTGGACCTGTTGCCTCCCTGAACACCACCCAGTACCGCTGGGCACTCCCTGGACGAGGCCCCCCCCTCGACACGGAGGCCCTAGCGCGCAGCTGGCCGCGGGACAAGCGGAAGTACGCTTCCCCCCAGTGAGCTTCATTGCGCAGGTCCTGTGCAAGGTCTGGGAAGGGAGTATCAAGTGCTGCTAGTTGCGCGTACGGGCCCAACTACACTTGGTCCTCGGAGCTAATACTCCTGACGGCAACTCCCCCTGGCGAAGGGCCTACTCGCAGGGGATGGGCACGTTGTGGCATACGAGCCGGATCTTTGGGTCTGGCTCCTGGATGGGACGAGGAGTTCCTGGATGATCTACCCCCCACAGTGGCAAGGGCCATGCCCACAAGGCTGGATGCCTTTAAGTGGCGCCCCTTCTCGTCCTGGTGCTCTTCTCGAGGAGAAGACCCGCGGAATTGCCTGGGAAGTGCCCATTTGAGTGACGGTACACTCCGCTCGGGGTGTGGCCTCCTCGTGGGCATCGGCTCAGTGCGCCTCTCTGGCAGACATCTGTAGAGTTGCGGGTTGGGCTACGCTATACCTCGCAGAGGCTTGCAACCTCCGTGGGGAGTCGGCAGCTCGAGTCTTGCCAACAGGTGAGACCAGCAGTCGTAGGGCATACGCCTGCGCATAGCGCCATTCCCCTTCTTAGGTGGATCAGTGCGCTATGGGCTGCCTCCCTTCTTTCCCCAAGGGTGAAGAATAGGCAGTCCATCCATCCATCAATAAGCACTCAGGGCGGCGGGCTCGGCGGAGCAGCCCTGCCGCCTATGGCCAGTTATCAAGCTGAGTTATTACATATAGCTCTAACCGGACCTAGTGCCCCACACGTAGTAACCCCCCACTAGGGTGGTTCCGTCTGAGATGTCGTCATGAGATGGTTCCCCGTGTGGCAACCCATGACCTCCCCCAGGTGGACATCCACCTTGCGGCATTCCGCACATACCTCCCATGAGTTCTCCCCTATTTGGTGAGACCATGTTGGTGTCTCCACTGTATTCCCCCCTATGGTGGGAAGTGGTCTCCGTAGCGCACGTCCACATTGAGGGAACAGCGCTTACCCAGTAGCCCTACGGTACCGGACGGCTTCTCGTTTAGAGAACAAGGCCTCCGTCTGTGGTGGCCGAGGGCAGGGGCTACTCATCTTTGCCAAAAGCTCTGGGAGCCCCTGCCTGCCCACTGGAAGGTGTGGCTCACCCAGGCCGGTCAACGTCGCTTCGCTAGAGATTGTGACGTGGCTTAGTGCTGTGGCGTTTTCAATAGGAACCCCATCTGTCGGTTCGACACAACGTCGAGAGACCGACAGAAAGGGAACGTCTCGGTTACGTATGTAACCTCTGTTCCCTGATGGAGGGAACGAGACGTTGTGTCCCTCATGCCACAACATTAGCCGTCCGCTGCAGCAATCGTGAGATGCTCTCAGGCTCCTCAGCACAAAAGGTGAATGAATGAGCACGCCGGCTCCCCTTTTATACCCGGATATCCGGGGGCGGAACCCGGCATGCAAATTTCATTCGGCAATGTCATTGGCCTTTTCAAAATAGTCAGAAGATGATAGGTTCTCAGGGGCGAACCCCATCTGTCGGTTCGACACAACGTCTCGTTCCCTCCATCAGGGAACAGAGGTTACATACGTAACCGAGACGTTTCTTAAGCACTTCAGTGAAGACATTTGCTTGAGTTTAGGACTGTATAACTTCTGACAGGACAGGATAGTTCGTTTTTCTGAGGTGAAAGACTTTTTATTTCGTGACCAGTTAAGCAAATAACGATTGAATAGTGACACTGACATTCAGCCTGACATCATCTCACCTTCACGTAGATATCGGTTCGGGACAGTGAGCGCTCACTCGCTCAGGCATCTGCCAACAGATTTCGCGCACATCTTTCAAAATAAAAGTCTCATATCAGAAAAACCAATAAGCCAACCAATGTTGGTGTTGTTTCTTAGATTTTACACTTTGCGAGCCAAAACAATGGTCTTGCGACCCACCAGTTGAGAGTCGCTGATTTAGACTGTGTCTTTCATTGGTCCAAATGCTCTAGAACAGGGCTTGTCAACTGGCTAATAACGTTTGACATCTTTTAAAGCCATTTGATCGGTCTGTTCAAGAAACTTGATGTTATTTGCAACGTTATTATCGGCAATCCACAGTCCAAACTGCATCTAGTGCCCTAAAGTAACTGCAGGAAGAGTACTACACCACGTGAACTATGTTGTTTTTATTACTGCATTCATTATGTATGAACAGCTATATTTATGAAAAATAGCTGTTCATCTCCCTCCAGAACTGGCTCTTCAAATGATCTGCCCTTCTTAGTGCGTGGGGCACATGAATGCGATTGAAATTTACCCAAAGTTGCGACAATAGCGCTCAGAGTCTTGCACAGATCCATTGATTTGCTTTATAAAACACCAGTTTAGCGTCAATTAATTTGACTTTCATTAACTTAACCAAATACCTTCATTAATATGACCATTACATGACCTATCAGTAACAGCAACAAAAACAGTATAAAAGGAACAAAATGCAATAAATAACAGAAATACAAAATAACAGAAGAAATGATTTGGTTAAAAACTGACCTATTCATACTTTGGAATCAGGCCCTCAAAGAAAAGTAGTTGAAGACCCCTGCTCTGGAATGTTCTCTTAACTGTGTTGGCTTCAGGATCTAGATAAATGTTAAAGTCCCCGTTAACCGGAAGTTGCGAGCGTTTTTACTTCCAGCAGACTGACAGTTAACGGATGCTCTGCCCAAGCCGTCAAACATACAGTACATCATTTAAGATGGGTAGTCCTTACAATAATAATAATAATATTTTTACTAAAGATTATGCGGGCCACACAAATTTTTAAGAGAATGACCCACATTGACAACCTATTTACAATAGACGTTGTTCATAAAAAATAGGCATCGTCACCCTGCTTGTGGCAATGAGGGGATGTCTGGCAACCTGTCTACTGTATGTTGGCAGTAGTTTCCCTCCTTTTCGAAGTTAATAAGCCCGGTTACTTTACTATTCTAGCTACAGTGTATATGGTTTAAATTTTATTGTGTTCATATTACATTTTTCCTTTTCCACCATTTCAGAATTACAGGTCTACAGGTTCACTTTTCTCTGTTTCTGCGTCTCTTTGTCCTACCCAGAGTTGGAGGAGGCTCAGAGGCCTTGTCCACCCGGCTGGTATAAGTTTGCGGACATTTTCCTTAAATGGGACTGCTGCGCTCCCTGGATCATCTTTAAGAAGTGGGTCCATTTTGTAGTGATGGACCCATTTGTCGATCTAGGTATCACCATCTGCATTGTGCTCAACACACTTTTCATGGCCATGAAGCACTACCCCATGAGTCCGGATTTCGAACATGTTCTTTCAGTGGGCAACTTGGTTAGTGTTACACCGATACGTCTGGACTGAAGTTATCCTGTTGAAAAGACCACCATCATCTGTTGTGTTGTGGATGCTGGTCATCAGTGTGAAATGCTAGTGTTCTAAACTAGAAATGGCTTCTATCCTTGTCAAGCAGCTTCTTTAGAAAGACCACGCTGGTTGACTGGCTTTTCTGTGGCTGAACTACAGGGTTCTGATGGACAAACATCAAACCAGCACTAACCAGCATGACAAAGCATGGAGCCTGAGATGCATTCTGCTGAGTAATCAACAATTCATGACTTTGAACTTATTGATTTTTCCTGACCATTTTAGATGCATACGCCAGTTTCCATCATGCAGTCCCTTACAAAAAGAAGTGTATTCAAGTTTGTATTCAAGACACAAAATCTATGATTATGGTGCTTTTAAACCAAAAATACGAAAGTGTAGTTCTAGTCTACTTTTAATACTTCTTAGAAATATACTTTATATACTGACAGAGTAAGTCTATGGACCCTATCGTAGACCGGGCACAATGCAGCGCAAGTGTTTTTGCTAGTCCCAGCCCAACGCAGTTCTCATTTTCCCGTCCTTCCCCGCGTTGTTTAAATAGCTAATTAATTGGCGCCGATTTGTGGTAAAAAAAAAGAGGTGTGCTCAGACGCATCGTTGCCGCGTTGCTATTTTGAGGAACTGAAAATAGACTGCGCCATGTAGACCAACTCAAACCTGCTCTAAAGTCATTGGCACAAAATGTTTTTGGTTATTTAAAGAGCGCATTAGTAATATGCACCTCTAGGTGGGTGCACAGCAATCGTACATCAGCACACAAACATGCAAAGTATAAAAAATAAATAGACTACAATGTAAAGGATTATAATTGTGTAAATAAAGAAAAAAATCTGGTTCCTTTAACCTCGCACACACGCAAACTAGCAAAGGTGGATTCGGCCACACGCCCTGAGTGCACCTGCGTTTATGTGGTGTTTTCAATGTGCTTTAAGACCTGCCTTGTAAAAAGTTGTAAAAAGTAAAAAATCATTTTAAACCACTGCTGATTATTTTCTTCATAAAACTGCAGTGCGGTTTGAAACTGCCCCAGTTAATGATGTCATAAACCTGTGCCCATCACATCAACCCATTTGACCCCTGTGGATCAGAAGTTTAAAGCATAAACATGCAAAGATGGTGCATAGATTCGGGCTGAATCGATCGCTGCACTGCTGTGTCAGCTCTCAGTTTCACTTTCAGTTTTCGCAGTGTCTAAATTGCCCAGTGCGATTAAGTGGAGGCGGGGCTAATTTGCATATGCATGTCTCTGCGTATACGTAAGGAAGCTGAGGTGTATAGTTACATTCAAGCTATTCTAAAGGGGGGGTTTCCGATTTCCGAATTACGCTTGTTTAGAGAAAGTCGGGCTGAACCTCAGCAGTAAGGTGCACAGGATGGACAGTAGTCAAGCCGAGCGCTGATGAAAGTGAAAGATGGGGGCAGGGGCGTATTTGTTTTGGTGATTTGAGCATCAACAACCGCTATGAGAAATTCAATTCAATTTTATTTATATAGCGCCTTTCACAATTTGCATTGTTCCAAAGCAGCTTTACAGGGGAAAAACGAAAAACCCAAGAAAGGGTAAAACACGCTACATGGTGTTTTATATAATAAATCAAATTATTCTAGTAAATAATATCTAATGTCAGCATCTCCTGGTGGTTTATTTAGCATATTTTGCATTAAGTGAATGCTTGGCTGAAAAGATGCGTCTTTAATCTAGATTTAAATTGGGCGAGTGTGTCTGATCCTGGAATAATATCAGGAAGGTTATTCCAGAGTTTAGGTGCTACGTATGAGAAAGCTCGACCCCCTTTGGTGGATTTAGTTATTCTGAGTGTTATCAAAAGTCCTGAGTTTTGAGATCTTAGAGAGCGTGATGGGTTGTAGTGTGATAGAAGCTCTGTTAGGTAGGTAGGGGCTAAACCCTTTAAGGCTTTATAAGTGATTAAAAGAACTTTAAAGTCAATACGATACTTAATGTGTAGCCAGTGAAGGGTTGATAACATTGGGGTTATGTGATGGTTTTTTCTGAACTAACTGTAGTTTGTTTATTGATGATGCAGGACAAACACTAAGTAGCGCATTACAGTAGTCAAGTCTTGAGGTCATAAATGCATGAATAAGTTTCTCCGCGTCAGCAACACACAGAATATTTCGTAACTTGGCAACATTTCTTAGGTGGAAAAAGGCTGTTTTTGTGACATTTGAGATGTGATTTCGAAATGACAGGTTGCTGTCTAATAAAACGCCTTGATCTTTTACTTTATTTGTTGGAGTAACAGTACATCCTTCAACTTGCAGTTTATAATCAGAAATATTCGGTTTGCATGTCTTTGGTCCGATAAGTAATATTTCTGTTTTATTAGAATTTAAAAGAAGGAAATTACAGGTCATCCAATGTTTTATATCTTCAATGCACTCTGCCAATGTGGATAGCTGGGAGGAATCATCTGGTCTTGATGAGATATATAGCTGAGTATCATCTGCATAGCAATGGAAGCTAATTCCATGTTTTTTAATAATGTTTCAGAGGGGCAGCATGTATATGGAGAACAGCACGGGTCCCAGAACCGATCCCTGAGGTAATCCTTAATTTACTTGCGTTAGATTGGATGATTCCCCATTTAAATGGACAAATTGTCTGTCTGACGAGTAAGATCTAAACCATTGTAGTGCCTGTCCCTCAATACCGGTATAATTGTGTAAGCGATCTAGAAGTAAGTATTATGGTCTACGGTATCGAACGCAGCACTAAGGTCAAGCAGGACCAGGAGTGAGATGTGACCTTTATCTGATGCTATAAGCAGGTCGTTTGTAATTTTAACGAGCGCAGTTTCAGTGCTATGATGCGATATAAAGCCTGACTGAAATTTTTCGTGTATGTCTTTATTTTGTAAGAAAGAGCACAACTGAGTGCACACTACTTTTTCTAGTATTTTAGACAGGCATGGGAGATTTGAAATCGGTCTATAGTTTCCTACTTCATTTAGATCTAAGTTTGGTTTCTTGATTAGAGGCTTAATGACGGCCATCTTAAAGGGTCCTGGGACATTGGCCTAGATTAATTGATGAGTTGATAATGTTGTAAATGGGCTCAATTGCAACAGGTAGTAACTCTTTTAATAATTTAGTTGGTATGGGGTCTAGTAAGCAAGTTGTAGGTTTAGAAGTTGCGATAAGTTGAATTAAATCTTCCTGTTTTATAGGTGAAAAACACTGGAGCCTTTGTTTTGGAGCGATGGTTGGTGCTAATTCATAGGACAGATTTGGAGGTTGAGTTTTTACAATTTTGTTTTCGATTTTCTAATAATGGAATAGCCAGGTCAGGTGGTGTCTGTTTATTTGTTAATTTAGCGACTGTGCTAAATAGAAACCTTGGATTGTTTTTGTTGGTTTCTATGAGGTTACGAAGGTGCTCAGCCTTTGCTGCTTTTAGTGCCTTTTTATAACAATTTGCACTTATTTTCCACACAATTTTAAAGACTTCTAATTGCGATTTTATCCATTTGCGCTCTAGTTTTCGAGTTTCTCTTTTAAGGGCGCGAGTGGTGCTATTGTAACATGGTGCAATATTTTTCTCATTAATCTTTTTTGACTTCGTAGGTGCAACAGCTTCTTGTCATGATTCTGCCTGCTCTTGTCTTGATTTTCTGGTCTAGGGGCAGAATCATGACAGACCCACGTGTTTTATGTGGAGAGAAACATATTATTGTCAATCAGGACATAATATGCGTTCTCTCCTGTCTCGTCATTTGGCCCCGCCCCTCTCGTTCCTAGTATAGTTTTCCTCCTGTGTCTCATTACCCACGCCTGCCCATCGTTATCTCCTTTGTTAGTCTCCCTTATATAATACCCTCTTGTCTATTGTCTTGTGCTCGTTGGTTGTACATGATCCCTTGCTTGTACGCCTTACTGTGTCCTTCAAGCCTTGTAAAGTCAAGTCAAGTCAATCATATTTGTTATTGTGTACTGTTTTGTTACTCCCTCGTGGGTTTTTGTTTTGTTACTCCCTCGTGGGTTTTTGTTTTGTTACTCCCTCGTGGGTTTTTGTTTTGTTACTCCCTCGTGGGTTTTTGTTTTGTTACTCCCTCGTGGGTTTTTGTTTTGTTACTCCCTCGTGGGTTTTTGTTTTGTTACTCCCTCGTGGGTTTTTGTTTTGTTACTCCCTCGTGGGTTTTTGTTTTGTTACTGCCTCGTGGGTTTATGTTTTGTTACTCCCTCGTGGGTTTTTGTTTTAGTCCTTGTTAACCCCTTCATCCCTGTTTTGCTGCCTGCACTTGGGTTCTCCTTACCACGTTCCTGACACTTCTAATGTATTAGAGAAAATAGTGCCCAATTTCCTGGTCATGACATCGAGCGATTCTTTATTTATTGGTATGGTTATTAAAGGAGTCAGATCTGGCAAGCTCTTTGCGAAGCTATCTTTAGTAGCGGAGGTGATTGTTCTACACTGTCGATAACGAGTTAAAGGGCTGATTCCTGACGTGCCCAAAGTACCCGTTATAAGATAGTGATTGGGGACATCGTCGCTTTGAGGCATAATATCTATATTGGTTAGATCGGCTCCGTGAGATATAATCAGGTCTAGTGTATGATTAAATCGATGAGTGGGTCCTTTAATGTGTTGTATTACCCCAAAAGATTGTAGTAGTTCTGTAAACGCCAGTGCTAATGCATCGTTAGCGCTATCTACGTGGATATTAAAATCTCCGACAATTAGTATTTTATCAACGTTAACCAATAGGTCCGATAGGAAGTCCGCAAACTCTTTCAGAATTTGATGTTCAATAGTAAGAGTCATTATATTAATCGGATAGAAACATAAATTAAATCTATCAGCATGGTCCATCTCTGATATTTAGGGTGTGTAAAGTTAGAAGACTTGACAAATTTAGTTGACTTTCATCTATAAGCTTACAGAATAGACTAAAACAAACTGCCTTAATATATAGAGCGAACATGTGAACAATATGTACAGAGGGTCATACAAATATAGCAAAAATTGTGCACCTCTTCCGAAATAAAGAACAGTGGAGAACGGAGCTTACATTTGAAGCTTAAACGTTAAGACAATAAAGAATAACTGTCTTTCCCTGTCAGATGCACATTAACAAAGTGCTCGTGTTTGATTTGTGTTTTACAGTCAATGTGAAATCGTGAGCATTGCCTGGAATTCAACATTAGATCAATGACCGAACACACCGACGTGTGTGTTTTGTCCCACCGTTGCTGAGACGGCAATCGATAACCAAATACTTCTGCTCTGAAACACATAAGAAAAATAAAAGAAGTGATGTCACACACATGTAGAAGTCTGAGGTTAGATCTTACTCAGAAGAGCACTGAGTGAGTAACGGCAAAACTCACACACACCGGTGTAGAGAAGAACAGCTGGGAAAAGCAAAAGTATTTTGTTCTCCAACATTATTTGTCCATCCCAGTATCCAATGAGAATCTCACGCTAATTCTTCTGGAGAAATCGTGGCCAGACAGATAGAAAAGAGAACCGTTCGAAACACGTCTTCATCATACATTCACATTTATGGCATGACAATATATCAGTTCCCTGTTTTTAGTTCTTCTAATACCTAGTGTTTCATTTCATCAGATGGCTCTCCATCTTGTCTTGTTCATCAATGGATTTAGACTGTTCTTCAACATGACTTACCGTAGCTTTGTACCACGAATGAACAAAATGTATCTAATAATCCTACAATGTATGGTATTTTGTAAACAGAACACAGTCTTTTGATAAAGCAATATGCAGACGCTCGCAGGAATCACTGGATGAAAGTGCTGAAGACTGTTTGTATAAAAACACTGTCACATGCTGCATATTGAACCACGTTTCTGCTTTATTTTCTGCACACTGTGTCGTATTGAGCCCAATTTGTAGCCGAACGAGATCTCACGATTTCTCAAATGTTACGTTAGATAGACTTCGTGTAGATCCAGATGAGATATTCCGTCATAACATTGACAAGTCGAAATGCTTTTGGAGTTTTTAGGTTAATGTAAGAGTGAAAATGCCCATTTCAAAATGGGATACGTCAAAAAACTTTCATGATATATACATACAGTATATACTACAGTTGTTTAGTTTTTTGTAAAAATCACGCTTCCATTTCAAAATGCTCCAAAATCTGCCGTTAATAATGTGTTATGTATTGGATACGGTATATAACACGTATGTTTCTGTGAACAACTTGAATTCCTGTCAGGAGTACAGATGCTGTATACGTGGAAAATGATGTTCTCAACCTCTTGTTTGCTTATATCCTGATTCTATGTGTCCATACAGTATGTCAGATTTCTGTATGCGAAGTGAGTTTTGTATAAACATATGAATGTGTACAGGAGGGATTTTCTCATTGCCAGAAGACTCTTTTCACTTTCTTCCGAGGTATTACATATGTACTGTACTAAACCACCTGTGATATGTGAATCATCATATTTATTGTGGATTCAGTAAATTACATCGATGTATTTTTTTGTATTCCTTCTATATATTAATAACATTTATTTTCAATACACATGTTTTGTGGCTTATATTTAGACATATTCTTGTTTAGTCGCACCTAAATCAGAAAGCGCTCAGATGTCATTCTTGTATCAAATATAACAAACATTGTGCACTCATTTTTGCATGTCACCCTTCCTTGTCAAATATTTAGATAGTCTTGTAAGCAACACTAGTTCCCTCTGTGTATCCTCTTAAGAGAAAACTTAATAAAGCATTCTGATACATAAAAGACAACTGGGAATTCTCTCCATTCTCTGACTGCAGGATTGAACTGACATGCTCTCTTGTGTGTGAGATACGAGAATAAGACGTATCGATGACATCATAGAAAAGAGTTAAACGTGGCTGAATGAGAACGAGACCGAGGTGACTTAATGTCTTCTTATTAGATTTAAATTCCATCAGGACGCTTTAAAAACGAGGAGGAAATGATCGATTTGTCTATATTTAAACAAAATCACAATAAATGTAAAAATATAAACATTGATATACAGGTGCAGTGTTTGAAGAACGGTTTCATTATTTGAAATGTAAACACAAAACAGCAAATAATGTCTATTAAATAAAAGATTTAACCTTGAAAAACTGAAGGTAAAATGAAGGCTTTTGATGAACATTTCAGCAATGTTCGGCGCGTTCAAAATTGGAGAGAGGCCAGTTAAGAAAATGTTGAAATTTATTGATCAGAAGTCTCAAACAATACAGCTGCTGGGTGGGTACCTCAGACGCAAAGTCTTACACAAAGGACCGACCCAGAAAAACAACTTCATAGCCTTTTATAATATTTCACGACGTGTCTCTGGGTTGGGGGAGCCTGGGACTCGTCCAATCCGCTTTCTCTCCTTTGTTCTGCCTCAGCCAACCAGCTCACACTGCTTTGCTCTCTGGGCCTCTGCAAAACATTATATGAACACATTCCATATAATCTGATCTTTACACACACACACCATTTCCTGTGGAAAATACACTCAAAATCATCCCTCTAACTCTTGGCTAGCTCAACTCACACACTGGTTATATTTTCGGTTAGTAATCAATAATGAAATCATAAAGCATATTAAATGTAAAGGCACGCTTAAACCACAATAAAAATCCTTCAGTCCCTCTCTTGACCACTGAAAGTGGTCACACATCATTACAATCCTCATTGTCATCGTCATCCAGGAATTGCTCGCCAGACAATAGAGGAATGGTATATTTGCTATGGGTTCTTTCGGGGTCCAACCACCGGTATATGCTATTACCTTATTCCATGTCGTACACCATTCGCCCCTATGGGTTCAGGATCAATGTCAGATTGAGTCTGCTGAGAGAAATGTTTAATCAAAACAATCAGTTTGTCAAAATATACACAATCTGAAAGTGGTACACAGGTGTCCGGCTGCAGCGGCGTCAATGGTCCTGGAAAAGATCTACATGTAAGCAATTCAAAAGGTTTAAAGCCAATGATTCTTTTGACAGACAAACGTACAGACATCAAGGCTTATCAGAGATCTGATAACCACGGTAATTTGGTCTGTGCACAGATTTTTGCCAATTTGAGTTTCAAAGTTAAGTTCATACGTTATATATAGGGACGGTACCAGTATGACACGAGATACTGGCCCCTGCACTTCCTGACTCTCTCATCAGTTCTTTCTCTGACTTCTCTGACTGCACATGTTCTGTGCTCTTCTTAGGGGAACTCAAAGCAGTGGCAGTCAGCGCAATGCGTGGCCACAGTCGCAATTCTTCTCTCAGTTTATCTTCCTCCTTTTTATGCTTATTCTTCTCTAACCACTTCACATCTTTTCCTCCTTCTACATGTTTGTTTAACCTTGCATGCGCTTTTTCCTCCATTTTTAATACCCACGAGCGTTTTACAAGAATTTTCTCAATTATCTCACTTTTATCATGCCGTGGACTGTATACCAACGGGTGTTTTAAAAGTGCCTTTTATCATGCCGCACGACTTTATACGTGCAGGTGTTTCTAGAGGATTTCTCAATTATCTCACTTTTATCATGCCGTGGACTGTATACCAACGGGTGTTTTAAAAGTGCCTTTTATCATGCCGCACGACTTTATACGTGCAGGTGTTTTAAAAGGATTTCTCAATTATCTCACTTTTATCATGCCGTGGACTGTATACCAACGGGTGTTTTAAAAGTGCCTTTTATCATGCCGCACGACTTTATACGTGCAGGTGTTTTAAAAGGATTTCTCAATTATCTTACTTTTATCATGCCGTGGACTGTATACCAACGGGTGTTTTAAAAGTGCCTTTTATCATGCCGCACGACTTTATACGTGCAGGTGTTTTAAAAGGATTTCTCAATTATCTCACTTTTATCATGCCGTGGACTGTATACCAACGGGTGTTTTAAAAGTGCCTTTTATCATGCCGCACGACTTTATACGTGCAAGTGTTTTAAAAAGCTTTTCTCAATTATCTCACTTTTATCATGCCGTGGACTGTATACCAACGGGTGTTTTAAAAGTGCCTTTTATCATGCCGCACGACTTTATACGTGCAGGTGTTTTAAAAGGATTTCTCAATTATCTCACTTTTATCATGCCGTGGACTGTATACCAACGGGTGTTTTAAAAGTGCCTTTTATCATGCCGCACGACTTTATACGTGCAGGTGTTTTAAAAGGATTTCTCAATTATCTCACTTTTATCATGCCGTGGACTGTATACCAACGGAACAATTAATAAATCCTGAAACACGCACTTCCCTCAAGCGTCTCTCTCAGGCAGAACTCTGGATTATCTGAATTTATAAAACACATTTTACATTTCTTTCTCTCCCTCTCCCTCTCCCACCCCCACCCAAGCAATCTTTCAACAGCCAAACTCAAGCATTGTGTTTGTGCCTCAGTTCAGTGAGTGTAATATAAACATCTGCTTCATTCTGCAGTTTCATTAGTGCAGTTGAGTGCAGACAAATTTTTTAATGGATGTTTTTTATTTATTTGTTCTAATTTTAATCATTTCTAATGTGCAGACATTCTTTCAACCGTATGTATTTAAAATGTACACGTCTTCACAATGCACACTTGTTTTCTTGAGTTCTAGCGAGATCTTTTTTCTCACTTTATAACAAACGTTTTCTTTTTGAGATGTTAGTGACGTTATTTAAATGAACGTGTGACTGGTTCATTCTATTTATTTTAAATATGGTGTATTTTAATGATTATTATGCTCTTACGTTACGACGATGTATTATCTTATTGTTATTATTGAAACGTTTATAAAAAGTTTTATTTTGATGTCAAAGAATGTCATGGTTTAAAAACTGACCCGGATGTGACGCAGGACGCGCAGCCGAAGAGAGAGAATGAGCAGCCGAAGAGAGAGAATGAGCAGCCGAAGAGAGAGAATGAGCAGCCGAAGAGAGAGAATGAGCAGCCGAAGAGAGAGAATGAGCAGCCAAAGAGAGAGAATGAGCAGCCGAAGAGAGAGAATGAGCAGCCGAAGAGAGAGAATGAGCAGCCAAAGAGAGAGAATGAGCAGCCGAAGAGAGAGAATGAGCAGCCGAAGAAAAGTTTAAAGCAAATGAAGAGAAATAAAGACTTTGACAGAACCAAACTACTGGAGGTGATATTCACATTCAAAACAAGATCTGTCTGTCTGCACTACTACGTCATCAAAATATTAATGATAATAATGTAGAAGGATGTGTCTTGTTCTGTACCATCCGCCTGCTTTAGAAAAACAAAGAATAAAACATGATGCATTATAACATTGAATGTGCAGAAACAGACAGTCCCTAATGTTATTTCTAATGCAAACAGATTGATGACTTTATAGTGATATTCTGTGGTGTTGTCACAGAGGATTTTAGCCCTGGAGACGATGAGAGAGAGAAACTCGCAGCAGGTTCTGGGGAAAGATCTGGAGATGTCCAGTCTGAGAGAACAGCTGCGGGCCGCACACGGGGACGTGGCGTCCTCACTGCAGGACAAACTCCTGCAGAAACACCAGGAGGCTCAGCAGAGAGAGAGACAGTTTCAGACCCTGTTAAAAGAGACAGAAGACCTGAAAAACAAGTACTGTGTCGTATCTCAGATGTGTGAAGAACTCCAGAAACAAAAGGTAGGGCGTTGACTATAGACCCTCACTTATCTAAAAGTGAACGCCTGTCATGTCACTTTAAACCTTTATAATGTTTCTTTCATGGCACACTTTTTGAGGGATGTCTTGACAATGACTATTGTATTAATAACCGTGATTACTGACACCGTTTCAATATGACACACATCATGCTATAGTAATACGCAATGCACCTATTTTTGCCTTGAGATCCACAATAGTTACAAAATATTTTGAAAGCATTTATCAAATAAAACATTTATAACACACGAAACACTATTTTCAGTGAATTTGGACAACAATTCTCATATTGTGAACATCTGATATTGTGACATGCTTTTATCCCTTATATTAAAACTGGAGTACAATTGTAGCTTTCAAGCTCAAAATGACGTAAAACGAATCGTGTGCATTATACCTGAATTCTATATGCCAAGTATTAAACAATTCGGATGCGTTTATGATCTTCGGGCAAATGCTTGCAGTGTTAGGTTCACACACTAGGTGGCAATGTTTGATCAAACACATATATTTACTTTGAGAAGTCTTCTGGTTAGGATGTAACCGCAACAAACTCTGCAAGGGATTATTTTTGAGCTGATTTATTTATGTTCGGCTCAGGAGAGACGTAATTGATTTGATTTGATTGAATTTATTGTCATTGTTAAGTTGTGATAAGTATGCCCTCATATGTTATACGTAATCAAGTGTTATTTGAATGTGATGTGATCTTCCTTATATGGTCATATGCAAAATAAAGACTTCTCTTCCTGTTTAAGATAAAACCGATGAGTGTGAGCGTGATCTGTACCTCCATATAATATAAGTTCCCTTTCTGTCGGTCTCTCGACGTTGTGTCGACAGAATGGGGTTTGACTTGAGAACCTACCTTCTCTGACTGACTTGAACAGGCCAATGAAAATTGGCGAATGAAATTTGCATGCCGGACTCCGCCCCCGGATATCCGGGTATAAAAGGGAGCCGGCGTGCCGCATTCATTCACCTTTTGTTCTTCGGAGCCTTCGCATCCTGATGCTGACGACTCTGCAGACAACTTCTACGTGTTGCTGGTCTTACGACGTGGTGCAGCGGACTGTCCCGATTCCTGTGACTTCCCCTGGGCGTCTCGGCAACTGCCAAAGCATCTCTCTAAAGAGCGAGCCCTTTTCAGGGCTTAAGATATTCTACAGCGCGGCATGTCCCGCTGTGCTCGTGGGTGCGGCGCACTCATCGAGGAAGGGGACGGACACGATGTCTGCCTCAGGTGTCTGGGACTGAGGCGGCATTTGTGGATACATCTTGCCCGCACTGCGGGCGGATGGTGATTCAGACATTGCGGTCACGGGTGACTGCGTTCTTGCGAGAATCAGCCACCACCTCGAGTGCTTCCCGTTTTGCGGCAGCAGTGGCATCAGCCCTGCCGTCCGCTTCGGCGAGCACCGAGGGTGATTTGGGAATTACCGTGAGCCTCAATCCGTCAGCCACCGGCTCGCGGACCGTTCACGCCCCACCTCGCTCGTCTGACCGTCCCGGAAGAGGCGGTACGCCGCCTTGTTCCTCCGTCACGCACTCGGACACGGGGCGTGACGACGATGAGATGTCGCTCGCAGCATCGGAGGGCGACCTCCTGGCATCCGACCCCGACGAGTCCTTGGAGCTTCCTCCCCCGGGGGGTCGAGCTCAGGATGAAGCGGACGTCGAGATGTCAGCCATGCTTTCCCGGGCCGCCGCGAGTATTGGGCTGCAGTGCACCGCACCGCCTCTCCCCCAACGCTCGCGGTTGGATACATGGTATCTCGGGACCGGCCGTGACTCTAAGCCACGGTCGGCCCCGGTACCATTTTTTCCGGAGGTGCATGAGGAGCTCAGTCGGACTTGGAACGCCCCCTTTTCGGCGCGTGCACGTCAGACTGGCTCGGTCGCCCTGACTTCCCTCGATGACGGGGCAGCTGAGGGCTATGTCGACATCCCACAGGTGGAGCGTGCAGTCGCGGTGCACCTGTGCCCGCAGACAGCTGCCACCTGGAGGGATCGACCAAGGCTCCCTTCCAAGGCTTGTAAGTTTTCGGCATCGCTGGTGTCGAAGGCTTACAACGCTGCGGGTCAAGCTGCCTCGGCTCTTCACGCCATGGCCATCCTGCAGGTCCATCAGGCCAAGGCGTTGAAGGAGTTGCACGAGGGAAAGTCCGACCCAGGGCTAATGCAGGAGCTCCGCACTGCCACTGACCTCGCTCTCCGGGCGACGAAGGTGACGGCGCGAGCCCTGGGTCGTACGATGTCCACACTGGTGGTCCAGGAGAGACACCTTTGGCTCAACCTTGCGCAGATGCGGGACGCTGAGAAGGTTCGCTTTCTCGACGCTCCCATCGCGCAGGGTGGGCTGTTTGGTGATACGGTCGAGGACTTCTCTCAGCAGTTCTCGACAGTAAAGAAGCAGACGGAGGCGATTAAACATATCCTGCCCCGCCGTGACCCGGCCGCCTATCGTCCGTCGAGGTCCCGCGCGGCGTCTGCTTCCCAGCAGCCCCGCCCCTCTCCGACTCAGACTCCGGCCCCAGCGCCCCCTGCACAGGCGGCCTCCCGGAGAAGGACGTCGAAGAGGAGAGCACCATCCCGTCACCAACCTCCGCGGAAGCAGAAGCGTTCCTGACGGGGTGAACCCAGGGAGATCGAGTCCACCGAGCCCGACCCAGGCAACTACATCGCTGGAGGGTCGGATTGGGACGGTGCCTGCCCCGTCCCAGCAACACCAGCCGGGCCCTTTTCAGGGCCTGGTGCCCACATTCTCACGAAAAGAGCTGTCTCTCCCCCTGGGTCTTTTTCACAGCCGCTCTCACCCTCCGCAGGACGGTGCTCGGCTACCCCACGTTGTGTTTCGGCGAGACACACGGTTGGGTATAACTCTCAGTGGCCACCAGCACCCTCAGTCAGATGGTGCGGTATGCCACGATATCGCCCGACAGGCACCTCGGCAGAGCCGCTCTCCTCCCCGGGGTCCCCCCCGCGTCGAGGGAGCCGTACTGCCAGCCATCGAACCATCCCCCACGGGGGCAATGACTCAGATCGAACCTCTGGTCCCCCTGTCTCGGTACCTGGGAGCCTGGTTGGCTCTTCCCAGACCAGCACGGTGGCTAGAGAGAACGATCCGTCTCGGCTATGCGATTCAGTTCGCCAAGCGCCCACCCAAGTTTCGGGGCATCCTCTTCACATCAGTGGGAGTAGATGCTCCCGTGCTTCGGGCCGAGGTCGCTAACCTTCTGGCGAAGGGGGCGGTCGAGCTCGTCCCTCTGGCCGAGATGTACTCCGGGTTTTACAGCCCGTATTTCATTGTCCCCAAGAAAAGTGGTGGGTTGCGCCCCATCTTGGACCTGCGTACCCTGAACAAGCACCTACACAAGCTGCCGTTCAGGATGCTAACGCAGAAGCGCATTCTGACGTCCGTCAGGCGTCAGGATTGGTTCATGGCGATCGACCTGAAGGACGCGTACTTCCATGTGTCCATCCTCCCTCGTCACCGGCCGTTCCTACCGTTCGCTTTCGAGGGACAGGCATATCAGTACCGCGTCCTCCCATTTGGTCTGTCCCTGTCTCCTCGAGTCTTTACGAAGGTCGTGGAGGCCGCCCTCACTCCCCTCAGGGAGCAGGGGGTGCGCATACTCAACTATCTCGACGACTGGCTCATCTTGGCGCACTCGCGAGATCTGTTGTGTACACACAGGGACCTGGTGCTCCGGCACCTAGACCATTTGGGGTTACAGGTCAACCGAGAGAAGAGCAAGCTCTCCCCTGTGCAGAGCATCCTCTTCCTCGGCATGGAACTCGACTCTGTCTCCATGTCTGCACGTCTTTCTTCCGAGCGTGCTCAGTCAGTGCTGACCTGCCTGAGGAACTTCAGGCAGCAGCCAGCGGTCCCGCTGAAACTTTTTCAGAGGCTCCTGGGACACATGGCGTCCTCGGCGGGGATGGTCCCCCTCGGGTTGATGCACATGAGACCGCTACAGCACTGGCTACAGAGCAGAGTTCCTTGGAGTGCGTGGCACACCGGCAACAGGCGCGTCTCGATCACGCCCTTCTGCCGGCGCACCCTAACCCCATGGTCTTCAATGACCTTTTTGCGGACAGGGGTCCCTCTTGGGCAGGTTTCGAGGCGCGTCGTGGTGACGACCGACGCCTCCCTGCAGGGTTGGGGTGCTGTGTGCAACGGGCACGCAGTGTCGGGTCTCTGGACGGGCCCCCGCCTGCGCTGGCATATCAATCGCCTAGAGTTGTTGGCGGTGCTGCTTGCACTGAGGAGGTTCCGCCCCCTCGTGCAGGACAAGCATGTGCTGGTCCGGTCGGACAGCACGACTGCAGTGGCGTATATCAACCGACAGGGTGGTATTCGTTCACGCCAGCTATCGCAACTCGCCCGACGCCTCCTCCTGTGGAGCCAGCAGGTGACGAAGTCCCTGTTAGCCACTCACATCCCGGGCGACCTGAACCAGACAGCCGATGCGCTCTCTCGTCAGTCGACGCCCCGTGGAGAGTGGCGGCTCCACCCCCGCGCAGTCCAGCTCATTTGGGTGCAGTTCGGGCAGGCACAGGTGGACCTGTTCGCCTCCCTGGACACCACCCATTGCCCGCTTTGGTACTCCCTGACCGAGGGCCCCCTCGGCACGGATGCCTTGGCGCACAGCTGGCCGCGGGACAAGCGGAAGTACGCCTTCCCCCCAGTGAGCCTCATTGCACACCTCCTGTGCAAGGTCAGGGAAGAGGAGCATCAAGTGCTACTAGTTGCGCCTTACTGGCCCAACCGGACTTGGTTCTCGGAGCTAATGCTCCTGACGACAACTCCCCCCTGGCCGATTCCCCTGACGAAGGACCTTCTTTCTCAGGGGAAGGGCACGTTGTGGCATCCGAGACCAGACCTCTGGAACCTCCATGTCTGGCCCCTGGACGGGACGAGGAGATCCTGAGTGGTCTACCCCCAGCGGTGGTAGAGACCATTGTTCAGGCTAGGGCCCCGGCCACGAGGCGGTTATACGCTTTTAAGTGGCGCCTCGTGGAGAAGACCCACGGATATGCTCAATCGGGAGCGTGCTGTCCTTCCTGCAGTCGAGACTCGAGAACAATCTCTCCCCTTCCACGCTGAAAGTGTATGTAGCCGCAATTGCCGCTCATCACGAACCAGTTAGTGGGAAGTCTCTGGGACAGCACGACCTGGTCATTAGGTTCCTGAGGGGCGCGAGAAGGCTGAATCCGGCCCGTTCCCTCTTGGGACCTCAATGTGGTCCTGGTGGGCCTCCAGAGGCCCCCCTTCGAGCCCCTCGGAGTTGCCGCTCTTTCTCATCTCTCGATGAAGACGGCTCTCCTAGTGGCGCTCGCTTCCATCAAGAGGGTAGGGGACCTACAAGCATTTTCCGTGGCCACGGATTGCCTAGAGTTCGGGCCTGGTCAATCTCACGTTATCCTGAGACCCCGGCCTGGCTACGTGCCCAAAGTTCCCACCACTCCCTTCCGGGACCAGGTGGTGAACCTGCAGGCGCTCCCTTCTGGGGAGGAAGACCCAACCCCTTCCGTGTTGTGTCCAGTACGCGCGCTGCGCCTCTACTTGGACCGCACGCAGAGCTTCAGGAGCTCTGACCAGCTCTTTGTCTGTTTCGGAGGTCAGCACAAGGGGAGGGCTGTCTCCAAACAGAGGTTGGCGCACTGGATCGTGGACGCCATCACTATGGCTTACCGATCGCAGGATCTCCCGTGCCCGCTTGCAGTGAGGGCACACTCCACCAGGGGTGTGGCCTCCTCGTGGGCACTGGCGCAGGGCGCCCCTCTGGCAGACATATGTAGAGCTGCGGGTTGGGCTACGCCCAGCACCTTCGCGAGGTTCTACAGCCTCCGCGTGGAACCGGTATCTGCCAGAGTCTTACGAGACACCGCCAGGTAAGTCCGGCAGCCGGTGGGCTTACGCCTGCGATAGCACCCCTCCACAGGTGAGACGTGGTGCTATCCAGCCTCCCCTCTTCCCCCCACGTGGGCGAAGAGTAGGCATTCCATCCATCACTAAGCACTCCTCGGCGGCGGGCTCGGCGGAGCAGCCCTGCCCCCCTTGGCCTGTTTCTGAGCCTTAGCAGTGACTCAAACAAGGCCTAGTGCTCCACACGTAGTAACCCCCCCACAGGGCGGTTCCGTCTGTTGTCTTCTCATGAATGGCTCTCAATCGATGGTCTCAATCGTGTACTTCACCTGCTCGCGACACCCTCTCGTGTCTGCATGTTCCCACGTGCTCTCCCCTATCTGGTGAGACCGTGTGTGGATCTCCACTAAACTCCTCCCTGCGGTAGGAAGTGGTCTCCGTAGCGCGTTCCCTCAGGGGGGAATGACGCTTCCCAGTGGCCCTTACGGTGCCAGGCGGCTTCTCGCTGTTAAGAGAACTAGGCCGCCGTCCGTGACGGCCGGAGGAAGGGGCTCCCATCTTGTAGGTAAGCTCTGGACCCCTTCCCTTCCACTGGAAGGTTGCAATTCATGCTAGCGCCCACGTTTGACACGCCCAGGCCAGTCAACGTCGCTTCGCGAGGAATTGTGACGCGGCACAGCGCTGTGGCGTTTTCCGAGGAACCCCATTCTGTCGACACAACGTCGAGAGACCGACAGAAAGGGAACGTCTCGGTTACGTATGTAACCTCCGTTCCCTGATGGAGGGAACGAGACGTTGTGTCCTTCATGCCACAACGCTGGCCGCCCGCTGCAGCAGTCGGGGCAAGATCCTCAGGCTCCTCAGCACAAAAGGTGAATGAATGCGGCACGCCGGCTCCCTTTTATACCCGGATATCCGGGGGCGGAGTCCGGCATGCAAATTTCATTCGCCAATTTTCATTGGCCTGTTCAAGTCAGTCAGAGAAGGTAGGTTCTCAAGTCAAACCCCATTCTGTCGACACAACGTCTCGTTCCCTCCATCAGGGAACGGAGGTTACATACGTAACCGAGACGATATTGCCGGTTATTATACGCTAGACATGGCTGCGCCAACAGGTTATGGGCCCAGGAGAGAAGTAGGTAACCGATGGAATCGACTTTGTTTTGATGGAGATGAAAAGAATTTCGAACTTTGGGAGACAAAGTTTTTAGGCCATCTGCGACTGATCGGGCTAAAGGAGATTATTTTACGGGCACCTGCTGCAGATGACGAAGATGATAAAAACGAGGAAGCATATGCTGAATTGATACAATTCTTAGACGACAAAAGTTTGGCCCTTGTAATGAGGGAAGCCGCGGACGACGGAAGAAAAGCTCTGCAGATCTTGAGAGACTACTATGCAGGTAATGGAAAACCACGTGTAGTAAATTTGTACACAGAATTAACGTCCTTGCAGAAAACTGCAAATGAGACTGTTACAGATTACATTCTTCGAGCAGAGACCGCGATTACGGCACTGAGAAATGCTGGTGAAACTCTTAGTGATGGACTGTTAATTGCGATGATTTTAAAAGGATTACCCGAATCGTTCAAACCATTTACTATACATGTCACAGAAGGTGATGTAGACCTAACTTTCGTAGAATTGAAGACTAAATTGAGAAGTTTCGAAAGCACCGAAAAGTTTCATGCTAGCTCAAGTGATGACAACGTGATGCGAGCGAGCGCATCTACTTCAGGTTTCAGAGGACGACGAGAACGATTTACAGACGGCGACATAATCTGCTACAGTTGCAACCAAAGAGGACACAAAGCCCAAGCATGTCCGAACCAGCGTCGCAGGGGGCAGTGGTGTGGTTACTGCAAAAGTTCGACACATAAAGATACATCATGCAGGCGCAAAAAGAGAGACAATGTAAAACATGTTAAAGATACAGAGGATGACAACGAGCATGCGTTTGCATTTAAGATAAGTGACTGCTCGATCTACGGATTGCAACGAAAGGGACTGATGGTTGACACAGGAGCGACATCACATATTGTCACCGACATCAGAAAGTTTAAGAAGTTTGATGACGAGTTCCAGTCAGAAAAACATTTTATCGAGATAGCGGACGGAACCAGAGCGAATGGGGTGGCGCTGAAGCGAGGCGATGCCGAGGTGTACCTGATTGACAGCGAGGGACGTCAAGTGATGACGACGCTCAAGAAAGCCCTGTATATACCATCGTATCCTCAGGACATTTTTTCTGTCAAGGAAGCGACAACGAGTGGAGCCTCGATCAACTTCAAGGAAGGATGTGATGAACTCACTCATAAAGACGGTACCAAGTTTGACATACAACAATACAATAGACTTTACTATCTGAACACTGTAAGTGAAGAAGATGATAGTTGTAACGGGTGTTATGATATCCAAACTTGGCACAAGATTCTTGGTCACTGTAATTATGATGATGTTTCCAAATTACAGAATGTTGTTAACGGAATGATAATCAAGGGTAAAATTGACAAGTCTAATCTAGATTGTGAAATTTGTACTCAAGGGAAATTTGTGCAGAGCAGAAACCGAGAACCAGACGCACGAGCTAAAGCTGCACTTGAACTGGTGCATACTGATTTAGCTGGTCCTATTGAACCAGTGGCTAAAGATGGGTTTAGGTATGCTCTGGCATTTACTGATGATTTCTCAGGAGCAGTGTTTGTGTACTTCCTTAAAGCTAAAAGTGACACTATGAAAGCTGCTGAAAAATTCATAGCTGATGTAGCACCGTATGGGAACATAAAGTGTATAAGATCTGATAAAGGCACAGAATTCACGGCAAAGGAGTTTCAGTCACTGCTTAGCAGAAATCGCATAAGACATGAGACCTCAGCACCTTACTCACCCCATCAAAATGGGACTGCTGAGAGAAATTGGAGAACCTTGTTTGAAATGGTAAGGTGTATGCTCTTAGAGAGCAATTTACCTAAGTTGCTGTGGACTTATGCAATAATGGCAGCTGCAACAATAAGAAACAGGTGCTATAACAGCCGCACAAAGCAAACCCCATACTATATGCTAACAGGGAGAAAGCCAAACCTGTCTAAAATGAGGATATTTGGCTCAATATGCTATGCATATAAGTATGAGAAGAAAAAGCCAGATTCAAGATGTGAAAAGGGGATGTTTGTAGGATATGACAAAAACTGTCATGAATCACAGAGGAAGAGAACCCAAGTGCAGGCAGACACGGGGATGACGGGGTTAACAGAGATTTTATTATACAATAAACACAAAACAAAAACCCACAAGGGGGTAAAACAAGACAAGATAAGAAATAATCACGACACGGACTAACTAAACTGAGAAAACAAACACTAAGGACAAGACTAGACTAACTCACCAAGACCAGAACTTTGAAGCGGTTGCAGGCCAAGAGATTAGTCTTTAGCTGTATCCTATCTGCCTCTTTCTCTATCCAGTGCACAGTGACACCAAGGAATCCCCTCATCTTTCGGTCAGACCAAATGTCCACAGTGACTGAAACATGGTCAGTGTTGCTTAATTGAGTTTTTAATATTGAACGTCTCTCTTCAGCCAGGTTTTCTGTTTTTGATGTCAACGTTCTGCGACACACTGGGCTGTACTTACTGTCAATTACTGTCAGAAAGTGCCGAAAACTCTTGTTTTCCACAATAGACAGGGGAAAGTTGCAATCAATAATCAAGTCGGACAGTATTGCATTGGTGATAGCTTTCTGCTGTGGATGACTCATGCTGTAATGCCCTACACGACTGTCCATGAATTGTGAAATGGAAGGCTGTTGTGGTTCATTTATGGTGCTTTTGTTCATTTGGTATTCTTCAAATCTGTAAGAGGTAAGCATATTAAATAGGTGTCAGAAAATCCCTTATAGCCACACATGAATTGTATTTGAAACTACTCTTAATTACTCATATTACTAATACCAGTCTAACAGAATCAACCGTAAAAATTTGACTGACAGCAAGCGAACACATTCTTAATATAAAGTATATTTTATCTGACGTTCATTCCCCTGATAGCACACATACATCTGGCTAACATCTATTTGAAGTCTGCATTTACATCTGTAAGACATCTACAAAACATAGTTTGCTCATCTGCAATACGTCTCAGAGATGTCTGCTGTCAGACATCATATAGACCTCCAGAAGATGTCTGTAAGATGTTTATGATTTAGAATGGATGGACAACAGCTCTTCTAAGATGTTTAGCAGATGTTTTTACGCAGCAGATGTTTCTAGATCTTTTGCAGATGTATTACAGACGTTCAGACGTCTCCGAGACATATTGCAGATGAGCAAACTATATTTCGGATGTAAATGCAGACGTCAAATAGACGTAAGCGATTAGATTTGATTATGTTTGGCTGCTGCCCGCCGTCTACTGTGTGTGATACACTGACTAAGTACCTCATACAACCCCGCTTCAAAAATACCAAACTATCATGTTAGTAAGGGAGTGAACCCCCAGTGGACGCAGATTAACGTGTTTGCAATGTAACGTTAACAGTGAGTTGTTATGCAGCTATGCAGACTATGCAGCTAGCAAAGTTAATGAGCCGATAAGCTAGCGTCATTCAAAACTTACCGTTCTTTGTGTAACTTCAAATGTCGAACGAAGTTGGAAGTTGTTGCAACTCCGTCTGTAATTTTCGACCCGCATGTTTTGCATATTGCAATTCGTTTTTTGTTGACAATTTCGTAGTTTTTATACCCGAATGAAACTACCTTTGGTATCATTTTTGCCAACTGGCGCGTTGTTTGACAGTTCTTCTTCATTGGTTTTCCTGCAATTTGATTGGATGCTGTCTGATCAAAACAACGTGGATCTAAATTGATTGGATGTTGTGCCGACAGCACAAACACACACACAGATGCAGATTAACACAGAGATAGATAGAGTGGGGAAAGTAGCAAGTCTTTTCAAGTCAAAAGGCTCAAGTCCAAGTGAAGTCACGAGTTACTGATTTTAAAGTCCAAGTCGAGTTGCAAGTCTCTTTACATTTTGTCAAGTCGAGTCAAAAGTCATCAAATTCATGACTCGAGTCTGACTCGAGTCCAAGTCATGTGACTCGAGTCCACACCTCTGGTATCAGGATCAGTCTTGTGACATTCACTTTGTAGCACATGAAGGACTTTTATTGTGATTTTTATTATGGTTTAAACGTGCTTTTACATTTAAAATGCTTTATGATTTCATTAACTGTGCATAATATGTTAAAAATATAACAAGTGTGTGAGTTAACCAAAGGACTTATTTGGAGTGAACTTTCTCTACCAAAATAATATGTGTGTGTGTGTAAAGATCAGATTACGCAGAGCTCATCGAAATTTGGTGAGGTATGGGGTCTCCACAAATAGTCGGGACAAGCAGAGTGAGCTGAGGAACAAAGGAGAGGCAGCGGATTGGACGTGTTCCCAGGATTTTACATCCGCAAAAGGACAGTAGCTTCTCGAGCTAAAAAGGGACACCAAAAAGGATTATAAATACCATGTAAAATTGTTCCTCGGTGTGAGTCCTGTGTGAGATATCAGTTCTCTTGAAAGACTGAGTCTGAGGCAACTCACCCAGCAGCTGTTGTATTTTTTTTAATCTTCTGATCAATAAACTTCAGGATCTTACTTTGACTGGCCTCTCTCCAATTCTGAACACGCAGAACATTGTTTTAATGTTCATCACACATTCACATGGGCCGCCACAGATGTTAAATCCTCCCCAACACAAATTTCCTTTGTTAGAATGACAGGCAGATAATGGTTAGATGGTGACAAATAATGACAGAGCCAAGTATACTACTTGTACAACTTGCAAGAACAAAATTTGCCCATGTTTTACTCACACTTAAGTCAAAGAACGACTCCACATGGCTCTGTTGTCTTAAAGATCTAGAAGGTTGGAATAACAATCACAACAGGTAATCTCCTGTGAGCTGGTTCACCACTGCAATAAAAGAGCATCAGCGTTAGCAGACCACCACAATATATATGCAATACATGTGATAAGATTTAAGCTCCAAGTCTTACTTCACAATACATGTAAAAACAAATACAGAACCACACACCATTAAAATAAATAGACGAACACTATTATAAAAGTTAATGTTGACTCATTATTCCCTGCTGAAAAAAACTATTTAACCCCTCCCAAATAATACAACACTACAATAGAAAATGTAATCTATTTAAAGGTTGTATTGATTTTTAATGGAATCTATAATAGTGTCTTCTGTTATGGGTGTAATGTTAAATCCTATTTGAATTATGCTCAAAACACACAGAAAGAAGTTGTATTTAAAAAGATCACGGTTAAAATGGTATTTTATTGGAAGCGATTATAGTTTAGATGACGGTTTCTATAGGGGTTTATTTTTTAAACACATTAACAGCAACAGCCTCTTAAACAAATAATATTTCACTTGTGGAATGAGGTTGGAGCTCTGCCGTAGATTCTGCGACTACTGGTACTGACTCTAATATAACAATGGTCTGAGCCTCCTTGTATTGGCGAACAAACTTGAAATTTGATTTGCCATTTGAACGAGCCATCAAAAAGGTATCCAACATGGCCTCAGTGAGCCCAGAGTCAACACTTTCTCCGTCTACATCATTTTCTAGGAATAACGGGCACAATTACAATGCAGTACTAGGCCAACCATGTAACTAACACACACACACACATGTTGGGATAAGGAAAATGGCGAATTTTGATTCACCTATAAAGTATAAACACAGTGTACATCAGACGCGAGCAGCACGGCAAAAGAAAATGGACTTAAAAGTCTTTCGTCGCTTCACAAGGTGTAACGTTAATATTAGCGAATCCATTAACGTTACAAACACAACGCAGGTGTCTATCATATGGAATCTAACGTTTCAAAGCGAAGCAAAAACCTACCAAATAAGCTGGCTACGTAACAAATCACAGACGTTTCTAAGCTATTTCACAATGAAAACAAATAATACATGTAATGTAACTTAAGGTACAGAGTTTTTAACCTTATGGTTTACTTAGGAGCCTACAACAAGTCACAGTAAAATATGAAGATTTTTAACCATAACATTTAAAAACTAAATGCTTACACAATCTAGATTAACAAAATTTAGACTGAGACATGATGAGCTAGCAAGCTAATTGATGTTATGTCACAGAGAGGCACACACACAGTGGACGAGAGTAAAGTGACTGAGGTTGTGAGAGGATTTATTTCTCTGCGGTGATTTAATTAGTTTAGACAAAGAACATTTTATATTTCATGCTGAATTGTAAACCCGGGCAGGATCAGCCGGCGGCGGCTTTCTGCACATGCGCGCGATCATTTGCAGTCTGGACGCGGAGGGGTGAACATCTCCTGCTCTGACTGCAGCCGGGGGAGGGGCTGCTTCACGAGGACTGAGTATGGAAAGCCGTTTGGGTCATATTTCGCCATCAACCAGACGCCTGGTGTTCAGATGACGCCTGCTTTTACGGCGTTTAAGACGTACAGACGCCGTAAATTACGGCGTTTAAGACGTACAGACGCCGTAAATTACGGCGTTTAAGACGTACAGATGCCGTAAATTACGGCGTTTTAAATGCAATGCGAAACGCCGTTCATTTCGCCGTTTGAACTTCCATATTACGCCGTAAATTACGGCGCTTCCGTGTAACAAAGACGCCGTAAAAAGCGCCGTTTTTTTTATAATATTAAAATCAGCCCCGCCTTTTCTACACAGTCCAGCCCCTCCAATGAACACAAAGACATGTGTAGTAGAATGTCGATCTGAATAAGTGTTCCTGTTTTTAACTTTATTGCGAATAATGCTTAGACTTTCATCATGTGATATTTTTCCATTGAGCGCGTTTATCCTCCTTTTCGTTTATAATAGACTTTTGAACGAGCACGTTCGTGACACTTTGTGCGTTTATGTGACTTCGAGCTCGTCATGCTTGTCATCCACGGTGGCGTAGTGGACTGCGTGCGCAGCAGCGAAACTTTATCACTTTTAACGATTGGAGTTCGACTCCGCGGTCCGACCATATTCTTCATTCCTTTTGAATTGTTCTATTGAGTCGTGTTTTTAAATGTTGGAGCACTACCTGTTGCTGGCAACTTATTAAATGACAAGAAGCGCTTATTACAAGCCAACGGTCTAAGGCCTTTACGCATGCAATAGCTGCGGGCTAAGTCTGCTACTGTGGCTGTTGTCAGTATGTTTTTATTGAATTAAATTTTTCCCATCTACGAACCCGTTTGTATTTCCATTTACATATAGACTGCATATGCTGCATGCATTCAGTATAAACCTCTATAAGATTTTGACGATCAAAAATCTTAAAATGGAGGAGATTGTTCACATACAGAAACAGTAAGGGAAATGCTGACCAAAAAAATATTGTTGCGTTATTATTATATAGCAATTTTTAAAGGAAAATATAGGCCTGTTTTATAACTTACTTATTGGTAAAGACATAACAATCAGCAAAGGTGCAATAACGAAAGTTGCATCTTAAGCTAAATTGTCAAACAATAAAAGCCAATTAAATAAATAAAAAAATTAATTAATTAAATGAAAAATAATGTACACACAGTCGCCTAACTGGGCAGAACGTAAAAGGTATGCAACACAAAAGCACTGGATATTTAGGTTATTATATGCTCCATCCACATCGAGCTGAGTTTCTTTATTGAAAAAAATACGTGCTTTGACGAGTAAAATAAATCATATCTAAATTCAAGTTTGTTTCTCATTCTCAGTCTGTTGATGCCCGCTGCGGAGAAACGCGCTCTTTGAGGCGCGCAGCTCCCTACATAAATACTGCCTTTCTTTAGAAGTTGCTAAGCGATCATGTTTGTTAAATCGTTTTGTATTTTGGGATGGCTATTTTGACGAGGCCGCGTTCACTTATCATAGTTTTAGTGTGGGACTTATGCATAACTGCATTATGTAAGTGATTTTTTATTTATTTTTACGAATAATATATAACTCCCTTAACTCTTATTTGCTTAACCAAATTATTTAGCCTTAATTATGCGTGCGTGTTGTTCTTTTATTATATTTATATAGGCTATTATATAATTTAAAGTAATGCATTAATATAATGAATTTATAAATGATTGCAAAATTAAGATGTGTTCTTCCAGAACTGTATACTGTACATTATAAAATAACCCAACAGACTACTCAGATCATTAGAATCAAGTCAGTTAGAGATAACAAAAGTTGACTCAAAACAAGGTTCGTCAGCGATAAGAAACTATGCCACCTGAAGCCGCAGGCATCAGATGCTCTTTAATATTAGCTACTTTTACATCCAGATTAAAAACACAACTAGTCGTTCATTTGTCTTCCTTTTCCTTCCGTTGCACATTTGATTTCCTATTTATTGTTATTTTCTATTCTTAAGTATGTGTGATTTAAAAGAATTAACGCTTTTTGAAGATCTCTTTTGCATATCCTTCTTTTTTTGTAATTTCTATATAAATCACCATTAACTGTTTGAAATGTGCTATATAAATAAACTTGCATTGCCTGTATGTATGTAAATCATTAAATGGACGCCAATTGACAACAAGCCTACCCCAATTCTAAATGTACCGCAAACTCTTAATTTGATTGAAAATAGATGCCCTTACGATCTGATGTGAGATGTGCAAAAAGAGGTAAAGTATTCGATGAGCGCTCTTACGCGCCACCCCACTAGAATGAATGCGCAAACAAAGTCGTTTTTCATCGTGACTTCAGTCAACATGGCAGGCTCGATCCCTATAACATTACCAGTTACGCAGCATTTGTTAAAGCGTATTACTCAGCGCCGCCACTCCCACCAGGCGCATCTGTGTGTAGGGGCACCAAAAATAGCCTAATCATTTTTTTTATCTAATGTTATTTCATTAGGATATAGAAAAATCATAATGGAATTATGCTTAGGGAACCAAAATGGCTAGCAGCGGCACCGGTATTTCTTGTACAAAGGAATTGTTAAGCAACTTAAAGTAGGCTATTTAGCATTACAATGACTAATATTTACATTGAAACGGCGCTTCAGAGCCGCAAATACCAGGACAGTCAGGCACAAGAACAGTTTCTTTCCCCAGGCAATCTACCTCATGAACAGTTAAATGTTCCCCACTTATGCAATAAAAATGTGCAATATCCTTATATTTATTGTTACCCCTCCAGTACATCCCTGCATCTACTTAATCCTATCCCATTATAATTTCTAGCACAATTGTTTATACACTTATTTATTTGCCTATTTCTTGTCTGTGTGTTGTTGTCTCTGTGTACTGGAAGGTTATGTCACAAAAACAAATTCCTTGTATGTGCAAGCATACTTGGCAATAAAACTCTTTCTGATTCTGATATTTATATCATTGTTGTTGTTATAAGTGCCCTTAACAGACAATTACAAGACAAGGAAGTTTTGCTTTTTATACTTCGTTGTCGCAGCACCACAACATCATGAGCTTGAGGTTTAGAAGTTAACTTAGTTTTTTACCTTTCACGCCAAGAACAATCAAAATGTGAATTTGTCAGCATCATTACTCCAGTCTTCAGTTTCACATGATCCTTCAGAAATTATTTTAATATAGCAGTTATTAATAATGGCTCATATTATCAATTTTGAACATCTATTTTTATATTCCTGTGCAAATCAGCATACTAGAATGGTTTATGGAGAATCACGTGACACTGAACATAACGATGCTGAACATTTTTGATAACGTATCACATATTAATATAGACAACTGTTATAACAATGCACTTTTTATTACAGCCTCAACTAGCAGAATAAAATTTACTACATAGGCTAAACTCAAACCTCAATTAGCACCATGTAAAATAAACAATATTACGCCTTTCCAAAGCCTATGGAGCCTTTTGTGGCAAGCTACAACAGCCACAGTAGCAGACTTAGCCCGCAGCTATTGCATGCGTAAAGGCCCGTAGGCTTGTAATAAGCGTTTCTTGTCATTTAATAAGTTGCCAGCAACAGGTAGTGTTCCAACATTTAAAAACACGACTCAATAGAACAATTCAAAAGGAATGAAGAATATGGTCGGACCGCGGAGTCGAACTCCAATCGTTAAAAGTAATGGAGTTCCGCTGCTGCGCACGCAGTCCACTACGCCACCGTGGACGATAGGAATGATGAGCTCGAAGTCACATAAACCCACAAAGTGTCACGAACGTGCTCGCTCAAAAGTCTGCCGCTTGTACACATATGATAAACGAAAAGGAGGATAAACGCGCCCAATGGAAAATATCACATGATGAAAGTCTAAGCATTATTCGCAATAAAGTTAAAAACAGGAACACTTATTCAGATCGACATTCTACTACACATGTCTTTGTGTTCATTGGAGGGGCTGGACTGTGTAGAAAAGGCGGGGCTGATTTTAATATTATAAAAACGCCGCTTTTTACGGCGTCTATGTTACACGGAAGCGCCGTAATTTACGGCGTAATATGGAAGTTCAAACGGCGAAATGAACGGCGTTTCGCATTGCATTTAAAACGCCGTAATTTACGGCGTCTGTACGTCTTAAACGCCGTAATTTACGGCGTCTGTACGTCATAAACGCCGTAAAAGCAGGCGTCATCTGAACACCAGGCGTCTGGTTGATGGCGAAATATGACCCAAACGGCTTTCCATAACTGAGCCGCCTGTGAGTGCTTTGGTGCGGGCGTGCGGCTCAGGGCAGCACCCGCTGCTCGTTGTGAAGAGTAAGAACGATATGTGCTTTCACTTCAGAGTCTCCAAAAGTCTCCAATAACATCAGAAAAAGTCGTTAGATTTGTCGCTAGTCGCTTTTTTGAAAATGTGTCGCTAGAGGGGTCTGAATACTCGCTAAATATAGCGACAAAGGCGCTAAGTTGGCAACACTGGACCAGATGCACTGTCAGCGGCGCATGCGCACTCCGACACATGCACTATTAGACACGTTTGTGAATCAAATGGACCTACAGGCCAATTGTAAGTATATTTATTCAATATTCAATTTATTTATTCTCATACAAGATTAAGTCGAAGTAAAAGTGTTATTGAATTATTTGACAAATGTAATCGAAATGTCTTAAACATTATCAGACGAATGTTGTAAGTATATTGATTTCATTCATACAGTATTAGATAGATGTAAAAGTATTGTTTTAATATATAAGATAATGTTTTCGAAAACTAACTTCATCCTTATATCAATGATACCAGATCGCATCTATGATACTTGGGTAACGATACCTGTTCTTCATACAGTAATTTATTGAAGAACTAACGTTATCTAAAATTAATTTGTAGCGTTGCTTGAAAACGAAATATTCAGATGATTCGGATCATTTATATATTCAATAACCTTGTGCATACAGTATAAGCTTGTACAGCCTTATATTTCTACACAGCTAATATTATTTACGTATTTGTTTTTTGCATTTTTGACAGGGCCATTGCACATAGGATAAAACCCGTAAAATGAACTGAAAGGTATCTATCCATCCATATATCCGTCTGTCTATTCAAATCTATCTATCTATCTAAATCGTATCCTATCGTCCATTTATCTATCGCATCCAAGTCTTATGTATCTATCTTTCTATGAAATTCTGCTTATTCCCTCCTTTCATTATATTTAAGGGTTTTCCAGTACAATCATATGGCAACGACTGTGGTGTGTTTATGTTGATGGTAAGTACATTATGTTTGTAGTTAATATTATATTGTTTTGCCATGATACTGACGTCTCTTTCATGTATAGTCTGCATTGTACATTGTGCTGGATGCCCCATTTGACTACACAATTGTAAGTATTAGTACAGTTTTCAATAACTTTGAGACTTATTTTGAGACAAAGGGCATTGACTTTTATGTTTTGAGCAGCAGGACATGGTAGAGCTGAGGAAATGGTGGTGCGTCATGTTAATGGAGAACTTTGGACAGGACCGGTATGGAATTGTTTGTATTTTGAATATTTAAAGCTTTTATGAGAAAGGAATTATCTAACATTCAATCACTATTTTCCAGGCATGGAAAATTGTTTGCCCACTATACAGAGGAGTCCAAAGCCTTCCTGAGAGGTGATCAGCAGCCTGTATTTAGGTTGCAAAACGGAAGTTGAAATAAATCTCTCAGGTACAAGCATAGACTAATCATAAGGTAAAGAATGGCGTGTTGTCATGACTAACTTGGTAAACTTGGGCTGTGTTTTCTCCCCTAACAGGAAGAGCCTTTTGACAGACAGGTAACTTCTCAGGTAACTCCTCAGGAAAAGTACCAGTAACCTTAAAAAGGTAGTCCTAAAGGTAACTACAATTAATATTTGCTTTTTAGGTAGATGAAACCAATCTTTTCATCTGAGTTTGCATCGGAGAAGCAGGTGGTTCAGTCTCCACGAAAAGTAGGTTTTGTTAGAGAGGTTGTGGCCATTATTGTTCAGAGAGACATATGCATTGAAAACTGATATGGAAGCCTCAATTTCGCAAAAACAGACGTGAGTCGTCCTGCTCTTTATATATATATATGTATATATAGTATGTCTACATAATAAAACTGTATCATTAAACCATTGATTAACAACCACCTGTTTATTGTAGGAGTCATTTATGTATATATGTGTGTTTGTTTATAATTTTAGGCCGGACGAAACGTGTACAAGAAAAGGTTTTATTTAGTAATGTATTTTCATTATTAGTGTAGATGTTCAGCAATGTATTTCAGCTATAATTATAATAAATACCTACGGTACTCTTAATAAGCAGTAACCTTTACATTTTATTAATAGAAGATATACGTTAGAGCGTGCATGTGACAAGTGCGCATGCGCTGCTGAGAGTGCTGCAGGAGGAGAGGAAGAACAGCAGAGAGGCTCTGTTAGAGGAGAGGAGGTGTTCTGCCGAAAGATCCGCTCGACTTCAATGTGAGCTGGAGACATTCAACACCAGACTAGAGGAGGAGAGGAAGAACAGCAGAGAGGCTCTGTTAGAGGAGAGGAGGTGTTCTGCCGAAAGATCTGCTCGACTTAAATCTGAGCTGGAGACATTCAACACCAGACTAGAGGAGGAGAGGAAGAACAGCAGAGAGGCTCTGTTAGAGGAGAGAAGGAGAGTGTTTGAGCTACTGCAACAGGTACTATAATGGAAATTCAGCAGTTTAAAGGGACAGTTCATGCAAAAATGAATTACTCACTCTCTAGTTGTTCCAAATCTGTATACATTTCTTTGTTCTGATGGACACAGAGAAAGATATTAGGAAGAATGCCTTTAACCAAATAGTTCTTGGCCACCATTGACTCCCATAGTAGGGAAAAACAATGGTTGTCAAAAGTTCACCAGAACTGTTTGCTGTCCTACATTCTTCAAAATCTTCTTTTGTGTTCAGCAAAAGTTATTTTCCTACTATGTAAGCCAATGGGCTCCCAGATCTGTTAGGTTACAAGCATTCTTCCAAATATCTTTCTCTGTGTTCATCACAACAAAGACATTTATACACATTTAAAACAAGTCGAATGTGAGGAAATGATGACAGACTTTTGGGGATGAACTATGCCTTTAAATTCACCAGGATACCCTTAAGTTAGACATTTTCATTGCTTATTTGTTCAACCTCATGACGCCACGTCCGGGTGAAAGATGTCAGATCTCACTGTCGTATTTTTGTGTCTGGAGCAGGTGAACATTGATGGAGCGAGACGTCTGGGCCACGTGGCCAAGCTGCTGTCGGTGGTCTCACTGGTGGGAGTCATTATTGTTGCATGCACTTTCTATCAATAAAGCAAACCGTGACATCCCTCCCCATTCTCTCATATTGTATTCTGTATTTATTCTAACTGTATATCCTGCACTTGCTAACTGCACTTCTGGTTAGACCTAAACTACATTTCGTTACACTGTACTTGTATATGTGTAATGACATTAAAGTTGAATCTAATCTAATCTAAAAATTCCTTGCGGGGACACGCATATTAAATCTATGAGAGACTATATTATCAAATCGACAACATAGAAATAGTTCATGAACATCTAGAGATCTCACATTATTTAAAAACCCTAATGAACATAAAACGTTATTTTGATAGAAAGGAATTCAAACTGGAAGTGTTTTATAGAGTTATACAGAGTCAAATACAGATATTGACATAAGAGATTATGCTAACAAACACTGAAGAAAATGTCATATAATGTCATGATGAAATTCAGGATATTTTAATGAGACAAAGTGTATTACAGGTTTTATGGATCCGGAGTCAATACTGTTTTCTAAATCAATAACCTTATCCAATAACTCATGTGGCCTAGTTTCACACTAAGGCCTAGTCCACACATTTTACATATTTTTATAAACCGTTTTTTCGGCATCCACACAAAAACGCAAAACCAACAGATGGCAATATAACCCTAACCTAAAGCCGTGTCGGCCAATCAGAAGCCTAGAATCTCTACACGACAACACTGAAACCGTAGTTTAGGTAGACAGGGCCTAAGACAAGAATTGTGTGTTAATAAAATAAATACAAAGGTTATAATTTGATTTCATATTGACTTTAGCCAAGTGTTCCTCAGTGTTACTAGCTGGGTATCATATAAAATCACATACTGTATATGTTTAGTAGATATGAGCCTATATATCGGCCAATAATCAGTATCGGTTCATAAAAGCAATTTTGCACAATAACGTCAGATGGCTTAGAGACAGACTTTAATAAGGTCTGATTATATCCTATTAATCAAAAGAGATCAGAAAAATGTTATGAATTGGGGCTTTGTGAAATGTTAAGAAACATCACTGGTTTGATGTTCAATAGTAAGAGTACCTTTGACGTTGGTACATTTTTGTACCTTCTTGTTTGTACCTCTAAAGGAATATTTATGTACCCATAGTGACATAAATGTCCCTTATTTAAAGATGATCCATTTAATATAAAAAAATGCACCAAAACATTACTGTTACTAATCACAAGGCAACAAACTCCATTTCATAATTTTATTGTTTTTGTGTGATGTAAAGTGAACACTTGTTAAAAATGTATGAATTCAGGCATTTAATTTCCATGAGAGTTCCATTTCCAAGGCTTGTTGGAATGCTTGATTCTGATTGGCCGATCGCAACATTTGAAGGTTTGTTATTTCGCTTTGCGCCAGGTCCTGATCACACTGTTGGGGCTAATTTCTACGATAACAACCGGCTGCTTGTACATTATCACTGACATAACATATCATATCACTAAAAGTAATTGAACTTCATTGAATGCTGTTAGGTCTGTATGCTGTAGCCTTTATGGAATATACTTCATTAACTTTCAGAAATGTTTTTTCAGTGACAACAACTGAAATGACTTCAATGTCACAATAAGCACAATTATTGGATTGCTCCTATATAGTATTGTTTTCACTGTACTTACTCCAGCAGGCAACCTTAAGTATGGGTATTTTCTGAGTGCATCCTCCATGGGCATCCCTTCCATGATTTCACACCGTCTCCATGAGACTGTTCGGGCCATGAGGTCTTTAATAGCCGATATATCAGGATCAGTCTTGTGACATTCACTTTGTAGCACATTCACATGGGCCGCCACAGATGTTAAATCCTCCCCAACACAAATTTCCTTTGTTAGAATGACAGGCAGATAATGGTTAGATGGTGACAAATAATGACAGAGCCAAGTATACTAATTGTACAACTTGCAAGAACAAAATTTGGCCATGTTTTACTCACACTTAAGTCAAAGAACGACTCCACATGGCTCTGTTGTCTTAAAGATCTAGAAGGTTGGAATAACAATCACAACAGGTAATCTCCTGTGAGCTGGTTCACCACTGCAATAAAAGAGCATCAGCGTTAGCAGACCACCACAATATATATGCAATACATGTGATAAGATTTAAGCTCCAAGTCTTACTTCACAATACATGTAAAAACAAATACAGAACCACACACCATTAAAATAAATAGACGAACACTATTATAAAAGTTAATGTTGACTCATTATTCCCTGCTGAAAAAAACTATTTAACCCCTCCCAAATAATACAACACTACAATAGAAAATGTAATCTATTTAAAGGTTGTATTGATTTTTAATGGAATCTATAATAGTGTCTTCTGTTATGTGATGGATGTTATGGGTGTAATGTTAAATCCTATTTGAATTATGCTCAAAACACACAGAAAGAAGTTGTATTTAAAAAGATCACGGTTAAAATGGTATTTTATTGGAAGCGATTATAGTTTAGATGACGGTTTCTATAGGGGTTTATTTTTTAAACACATTAACTGCAACAGCCTCTTAAACAAATAATATTTCACTTACCTTGTGGAATGAGGTTGGAGCTCTGCCGTAGATTCTGCGACTACTGGTACTGGCTCTAATATAACAATGGTCTGAGCCTCCTTGTATTGGCGAACAAACTGTTGAAATTTGATTTGCCATTTGAACGAGCCATCAAAAAGGTATCCAACATGGCCTCAGTGAGCCCAGAGTCAACACTTTCTCCGTCTACATCATTTTCTAGGAATAACGGGCACAATTACAATGCAGTACTAGGCCAACCATGTAACTAACACACACACACATGTTGGGATAAGGAAAATGGCGAATTTTGATTCACCTATAAAGTATAAACACAGTGTACATCAGACGCGAGCAGCACGGCAAAAGAAAATGGACTTAAAAGTCTTTCGTCGCTTCACAAGGTGTAAAGTTAATATTAGCTAATCCATTAACGTTACAAACACAACGCAGGTGTCTATCATATGGAATCTAACGTTTCAAAGCGAAGCAAAAACCTACCAAATAAGCTGGCTACGTAACAAATCACAGACGTTTCTAAGCTATTTCACAATGAAAACAAATAATACATGTAATGTAACTTAAGGTACAGAGTTTTTAACCTTATGGTTTACTTAGGAGCCTACAACAAGTCACAGTAAAATATGAAGATTTTTAACCATAACATTTAAAAACTAAATGCTTACACAATCTAGATGAACAAAATTTAGACTGAGACATGATGAGCTAGCAAGCTAATTGATGTTATGTCACAGAGAGGCACACACACAGTGGACGAGAGTAAAGTGACTGAGGTTGTGAGAGGATTTATTTCTCTGCGGTGATTTAATTAGTTTAGACAAAGAACATTTTATATTTCATGCTGAATTGTAAACCCGGGCAGGATCAGCCGGCGGCGGCTTTCTGCGCATGCGCGCGATCATTTGCAGTCTGGACGCGGAGGGGTGAACATCTCCTGCTCTGACTGCAGCCGGGGGAGGGGCTGCTTCACGAGGACTGAGCCGCCTGTGAGTGCTTTGGTGCGGGCGTGCGGCTCAGGGCAGCACCCGCTGCTCGTTGTGAAGAGTAAGAACGATATGTGCTTTCACTTCAGAGTCTCCAAAAGTCTCCAATAACATCAGAAAAAGTCGTTAGATTTGTCGCTAGTCGCTTTTTTGAAAATGTGTCGCTAGAGGGGTCTGAATACTCGCTAAATATAGCGACAAAGGCGCTAAGTTGGCAACACTGGACCAGATGCACTGTCAGCGGCGCATGCGCACTCCGACACATGCACTATTAGACACGTTTGTGAATCAAATGGACCTACAGGCCAATTGTAAGTATATTTATTCAATATTCAATTTATTTATTCAAATACAAGATTAAGTCGAAGTAAAAGTGTTATTGAATTATTTGACAAATGTAATCGAAATGTCTTAAACATTATCAGACGAATGTTGTAAGTATATTGATTTCATTCATACAGTATTAGATAGATGTAAAAGTATTGTTTTAATATATAAGAAAATGTTTTCGAAAACTAACTTCATCCTTATATCAATGATACCAGATCGCATCTATGATACTTGGGTAACGATACCTGTTCTTCATACAGTAATTTATTGAAGAACTAACGTTATCTAAAATTAATTTGTAGCGTTGCTTGAAAACGAAATATTCAGATGATTCGGATTATTTATATATTCAATAACCTTGTGCATACAGTATAAGCTTGTACAGCCTTATATTTCTACACAGCTATTATTATTTACGTATTTGTTTTTTGCATTTTTGACAGGGGCATTGCACATAGGATAAAACCCGTAAAATGAACTGAAAGGTATCTATCCATCCATATATCCGTCTGTCTATTCAAATCTATCTATCTATCTAAATCGTATCCTATCGTCCATTTATCTATCGCATCCATTTAAGTCTATATGTATCTATCTTTCTATGAAATTCTGCTTATTCCCTCCTTTCATTATTTTTAAGGGTTTTCCAGTACAATCATATGGCAACGACTGTGGTGTGTTTATGTTGATGGTAAGTACATTATGTTTGTAGTTAATATTATATTGTTTTGCCATGATACTGACGTCTCTTTCATGTATAGTCTGCATTGTACATTGTGCTGGATGCCCCATTTGACTACACAATTGTAAGTATTAGTACAGTTTTCAATAACTTTGAGACTTTTTTTGAGACAAAGGGCATTGACTTTTATGTTTTGAGCAGCAGGACATGGTAGAGCTGAGGAAATGGTGGTGCGTCATGTTAATGGAGAACTTTGGACAGGACCGGTATGGAATTGTTTGTATTTTGAATATTTAAAGCTTTTATGAGAAAGGAATTATCTAACATTCAATCACTATTTTCCAGGCATGGAAAATTGTTTGCCCACTATACAGAGGAGTCCAAAGCCTTCCTGAGAGGTGATCAGCAGCCTGTATTTAGGTTGCAAAACGGAAGTTGAAATAAATCTCTCAGGTACAAGCATAGACTAATCATAAGGTAAAGAATGGCGTGTTGTCATGACTAACTTGGTAAACTTGGGCTGTGTTTTCTCCCCTAACAGGAAGAGCCTTTTGACAGACAGGTAACTTCTCAGGTAACTCCTCAGGAAAAGTACCAGTAACCTTAAAAAGGTAGTCCTTAAGGTAACTACAATTAATATTTGCTTTTTAGGTAGATGAAACCAATCTTTTCATCTGAGTTTGCATCGGAGAAGCAGGTGGTTCAGTCTCCACGAAAAGTAGGTTTTGTTAGAGAGGTTGTGGCCATTATTGTTCAGAGAGACATATGCATTGAAAACTGATATGGAAGCCTCAATTTCGCAAAAACAGACGTGAGTCGTCCTGCTCTTTATATATATATATAGTATGTCTACATAATAAAACTGTATCATTAAACCATTGATTAACAACCACCTGTTTATTGTAGGAGTCATTTATGTATATATGTGTGTTTGTTTATAATTTTAGGCCGGATGAAACGTGTACAAGAAAAGGTTTTATTTAGTAATGTATTTTCATTATTAGTGTAGATGTTCAGCAATGTATTTCAGCTATAATTATAATAAATACCTACGGTACTCTTAATAAGCAGTAACCTTTACATTTTATTAATTGAATCTTACAGTTCACCTGGTGAAATACGTTAGAGCGTGCATGTGACAAGTGCGCATGCGCTGCTGAGAGTGCATGTGACAAGTGCGCATGCGCTGCTGAGAGTGCATGTGACAAGTGCGCATGCGCTGCTGAGAGTGCATGTGACAAGTGAGCATGCGCTGCTGTGAGTGCATGTGACAAGTGCGCATGAGCTGCTGAGATTGCATGTGACAAGTGCGCATGCGCTGCTGAGAGTGCATGTGACAAGTGCGCATGCGCTGCTGAGAGTGCATGTGACAAGTGCGCTTGCGCTGCTGAGAGTGCATGTGACAAGTACGCATGCGCTGCTGAGCGTGCATGTGACAAGTGCGCATGCGCTGCTGAGAGTGCATGTGACAAGTGCGCATGCGCTGCTGAGAGTGCATGTGACAAGTGCGCATGCGCTGCTGAGAGTGCATGTGACAAGTGCGCATGCGCTGCTGAGAGTGCATGTGACAAATGCGCATGCACTGCTGAGCGTGCATGTGACAAGTGCGCATGCGCTGCTGAGAGTGCATGTGACTGACAGTGCATCTCGTCTGCAGACAGATGCTATTGGAATTTCCTTGCCTCTTCTTCGGTGACTTGTTTTCCTGCTTCAGTAATTTTTTTAATGAGTTCTTCCGTGGACAAACTCGACAACGGGCCGTAACGACTGACACCTTCTGGTCATTTGTCTGTACTGTACCTATAAGGTACTATCATATGATGTTTTATTAACAAAGTTCGGGAGGAACCTAAGCATATAAATCAGCCCGATGTTCCATCAGCAGCAATCACCTATCAGCCGAGCACGCTATCTCTACTTAATTATCTAGGCTGGTTCACCATCAGCAATCACTGTATCTACCCTATCAGCTCCTGCAAGCTCTATCATAAATAGACAAACAATCTTACCTGTTGCATCTTGCCAGATAAGCATCCCTCCTCCACCCCAGCTCCTCTCATTTCCTCTCATAAATTCCCGCAGGACCCTCGGGGGGGGGTGTGTTCTGTGCTCGAGCCGGTTCCGAGCCTGGAGCACTTGCTCTGAGCAGGGTAGAGTGCTCCGGGCTCGGATAGATCCGGCAGGCTCGGAGCCCACTCCCTGTACAACATGCCAAATACGCATAACCTGCATTCCCATGCTTTACTGTCTATCCCAACAAGGAGCTGTTTATCGGCAAGGGCGAACTCGTGAATGTACCCTTTCATGTGAGCAATTATTTTGTACCTTTAAAATTGAACAATGGTCAACATTTACAACCTTAAGGACCATTTTCTGTACCTTACAGGGTACTTTTGTACCAAATGTACCTTTGAGTACAGAAACAGTTCCCCTATTTTTCTGTGTGTAGCTTTGTACCACGAATGGACAAAATGTATCTAATAATCCTACAATGTATGGTATTTTGTAAACAGAACACAGTCTTTTGATAAAGCAATATGCAGAAAGTGCTGAAGACTGTTTGTATAAAAACACTGTCACATGCTGCATATTGAACCACGTTTCTGCTTTATTTTCTGCACACTGTGTCGTATTGAGCCCAATTTGTAGCCGAACGAGATCTCACGATTTCTCAAATGTTACGTTAGATAGACTTCGTGTAGATCCAGATGAGATATTCCGTCATAACATTGACAAGTCGAAATGCTTTTGGAGTTTTTAGGTTAATGTAAGAGTGAAAATGCATTCAAAATGGGATACGTCAAAAAACCTTCATGATATATACATACAGTATATACTACAGTTGTTTAGTTTATGTAAAAATCACGCTTCCATTTCAAAATGCTCCAAAATCTGCCGTTAATAATGTGTTATGTATTGGATACGGTATATAACACGTATGTTTCTGTGAACAACTTGAATTCCTGTCAGGAGTACAGATGCTGTATACGTGGAAAATGATGTTCTCAACCTCTTGTTTGCTTATATCCTGATTCTATGTGTCCATACAGTATGTCAGATTTCTGTATGCGAAGTGAGTTTTGTATAAACATATGAATGTGTACAGTTTCTCATTGCCAGAAGACTCTTTTCACTTTCTTCCGAGGTATTACATATGTACTGTACTAAACCACCTGTGATATGTGAATCATCATATTTATTGTGGATTCAGTAAATTACATCGATGTATTTCTTTGTATTCCTTCTATATATTAATAACATTTATTTTCAATACACATGTTTTGTGGCTTATATTTAGACATATTCTTGTTTAGTCGCACCTAAATCAGAAAGCGCTCAGATGTCATTCTTGTATCAAATATAACAAACATTGTGCACTCATTTTTGCATGTCACCCTTCCTTGTCAAATATTTTGTTAGTCTTGTAAGCAACACTAGTTCCCTCTGTGTATCCTCTTAAGAGAAAACTTAATAAAGCATTCTGATACATAAAAGACAACTGGGGATTCTCTCCATTCTCTGACTGCAGGATTGAACTGACATGCTCTCTTGTGTGTGAGATACGAGAATAAGACGTATCGATGACATCATGGAAAAGAGTTAAACGTGGCTGAATGAGAACGAGACCGAGGTGACTTAAGGTCTTCTTATTAGATTTAAATTCCATCAGGACGCTTTAAAAACGAGGAGGAAATGATCCATTTGTCTATATTTAAACAAAAACACAATAAATGTAAAAATATAAACATTGATATACAGGTGCAGTGTTTGAAGAACGGTTTCATTATTTGAAATGTAAACACAAAACAGCAAATAATGTCTATTAAATAAAAGATTTAACCTTGAAAAACTGAAGGTAAAATGAAGGCTTTTGATGAACATTTCAGCAATGTTCGGCGCGTTCAAAATTGGAGAGAGGCCAGTTAAGAAAATGTTGAAATTTATTGATCAGAAGTCTCAAACAATACAGCTGCTGGGTGGGTACCTCAGACGCAAAGTCTTACACAAAGGACCGACCCAGAAAAACAACTTCATAGCCTTTTATAATATTTCACGACGTGTCTAAGGGTTGGGGGAGCCTGGGACTCGTCCAATCCGCTTTCTCTCCTTTGTTCTGCCTCAGCCAACCAGCTCACACTGCTTTGCTCTCTGGGCCTCTGCAAAACATTATATGAACACATTCCATATAATCTGATCTTTACACACACACACCATTTCCTGTGGAAAATACACTCAAAATCATCCCTCTAACTCTTGGCTAGCTCAACTCACACACTGGTTATATTTTCGGTTAGTAATCAATAATGAAATCATAAAGCATATTAAATGTAAAGGCACGCTTAAACCACAATAAAAATCCTTCAGTCCCTCTCTTGACCACTGAAAGTGGTCACACATCATCACAATCCTCATTGTCATCGTCATCCAGGAATTGGTCGCCAGACAATAGAGGAATGGTATATTTGCTATGGGTTCTTTCGGGGTCCAACCACCGGTATATGCTATTACCTTATTCCATGTCGTACACCATTCGCCCCTATGGGTTCAGGATCAATGTCAGATTGAGTCTGCTGAGAGAAATGTTTAATCAAAACAATCAGTTTGTCAAAATATACACAATCTGAAAGTGGTACACAGGTGTCCGGCTGCAGCGGCGTCAATGGTCCTGGAAAAGATCTACATGTAAGCAATTCAAAAGGTTTAAAGCCAATGATTCTTTTGACAGACAAACGTACAGACATCAAGGCTTATCAGAGATCTGATAACCACGGTGATTTGGTCTGTACACAGATTTTTGCCAATTTTAGTTTCAAAGTTAAGTTCATACGTTATATATAGGGACGGTACCAGTATGACACGAGATACTGGCCCCTGCACTTCCTGACTCTCTCATCAGTTCTTTCTCTGACTTCTCTGACTGCACATGTTCTGTGCTCTTCTTAGGGGAACTCAAAGCAGTGGCAGTCAGCGCAATGCGTGGCCACAGTCGCAATTCTTCTCTCAGTTTATCTTCCTCCTTTTTATGCTTATTCTTCTCTAACCACTTCACATCTTTTCCTCCTTCTACATGTTTGTTTAACCTTGCATGCGCTTTTTCCTCCATTTCCCTGATTTTTGGTGCTAACTTAATCAATACCTTCTCCGATTCCTTCCATACATATCTGACTCCATTTACTTTCCCAAATCTTTCTTTCCTTTTTATGATTTTTCGGCTCCGACTGAGCCATTAACATATCCACTATTTTTCCCCACTGCATAGCTACCGGGGAACACCCATACTCCGCACACTCCCTCTCAAATTCAGACATTTTACACAATAATATTACAGTATACAATACACAATTAATACACAATTTAATCGACTTTTAGCGTACCTTGGGACTGGTTACCCAGGGGCGTTTTAAAAGGATTTTCTATAGCTTTTAGCGTGCCACGGGACTTTTAATACCCACGGGCGTTTTAAAAGAATTTTCTCAATTATCTCACTTTTATCATGCCGTGGACTGTATACCAACGGGTGTTTTAAAAGTGCCTTTTATCATGCCGCACGACTTTATACGTGCAGGTGTTTTAAAAGGATTTTCTCAATTATCTCACTTTTATCATGCCGTGGACTGTATACCAACGGGTATACAAAACAATTAATAAATCCTGAAACACGCACTTCCCTCAAGCGTCTCTCTCAGGCAGAACTCTGGATTATCTGAATTTATAAAACACATTTTACATTTCTCTCTCTCTCTCTCTCTCTCTCTCTCTCTCTCTCTCTCTCTCTCTCTCTCTCTCTCTCTCTGTCTCTCTCTGTCTCTCTCTCTCTCTCTCTCTCTCTCTCTCTCTCTCTCTCTCTCTCTCTCTCATAATGATACCCAAGCAATCTTTCAACAGCCAAACTCAAGCATTTCCACTCAAGCAGTGCAGACATTCTTACAACCGTATGTATTTAAAATGTACACGTCTTCACAATGCACACTTGTTTTATTGAGTTCTAGCGAGATCTTTTTTCTCACTTTATAACAAAAGTTTTCTTTTTGAGATGTTAGTGACGTTATTTAAATGAACGTGTGACTGGTTCATTCTATTTATTTTAAATATGGTGTATTTTAATGATTATTATGCTCTTACGTTCCGACGATGTATTATCTTATTGTTATTATTTAAACGTTTATAAAAACTTTTATTTTGATGTCAAAGAATGTCATGGTCTTAAAAACTGACCCGGATGTGACGCAGGACGCGCAGCCGAAGAGAGAGAATGAGCAGCCGAAGAGAGAGAATGAGCAGCCGAAGAGAGAGAATGAGCAGCCGAAGAGAGAGAATGAGCAGCCGAAGCGAGAGAATGAGCAGCCGAAGAGAGAGAATGAGCAGCCGAAGAGAGAGAAAGAGCAGCCAAAGAGAGAGAATGAGCAGCCGAAGCGAGAGAATGAGCAGCCGAAGCGAGAGAATGAGCAGCCGAAGAGAGAGAATGAGCAGCTGAAGCGAGAGAAAGAGCAGCGGAAGAGAGAGAATGAGCAGCCGAAGAGAGAGAATGAGCAGCCGAAGAGAGAGAAGGAGCAGCCGAAGAGAGAGAATGAGCAGCCGAAGAGAGAGAATGAGCAGCCGAAGAGAGAGAATGAGCAGCCGAAGAGAGAGAATGAGCAGCCGAAGAGAGAGAATGAGCAGCTGAAGAAAAGTTTAAAGCAAATGAAGAGAAGTACAAACTTTGACAGAACCAAACTGCTGGAGGTGATATTCACATTCAAAACAAGATCTGTCTGTCTGCACTACTACGTCATCAGAATATTAATGATAATAATGTAGAAGGATGTGTATTGTTCTGTACCATCCGCCTGCTTTAGAAAAACAAAGAATAAAAAAAATGATGCATTATAACATTGAATGTGCAGAAACAGACAGTTGTCATGAGTCTGCCTTCATGTCATGTCTATTCTTGGTCTTGAGGCAGATTCATGACAAAGTCTTGTGTTTTATGTGAGAGAGAGATGTTGGCTATCGGCTTTCTTTGCTCTCTCTCTGGTCCGTGTCTTTGTTCCCCGCCATCTCGTTTCCTCGTTAACCTTCCCTGAGTGTTTCATTACCCGCACCTGACCCTTGTTAATTATCCTTTGCCTGTCTCCCTTTAAAACATCCTCGTGTTCATTGTCCTGTGCTCGTTCGTTGTACATGTTACCTTGTCAATGAGCCTAGTCGTGAGAAATACTTTCAAGTATATTCTAGTCTGTGTTAGTTTCGGTCTTAGTGTTTTATAGTTGAGTTCTTGTTCAGTGTTTAGTTATCAGTTATTGTGTGCCCTGCTTTTTCCCCTCGGGGGTTTTTGGTTTGTTTCCTGTTTTATTATTTATTAAAGCCTTGTTAACCCCTTCATCATCCGTGTCTGCCTGCACTTGGGTTCTCCTTACCATGTTCCTGACAGAAACAGACCGTCCCTATTGTTATTTCTAATGCAAACAGATTGATGACTTTATAGTGATATTCTGTGGTGTTGTCACAGAGGATTTTAGCCCTGGAGACGATGAGAGAGATAAACTCGCAGCAGCTTCTGGGGAAAGATCAGGAGATGTCCAGTATGGAAGCAAAAAAGAGACATAATGTTTTGAAATTTAATAGCCAATGAATACTTGAGTTTGAATTATTTTACTTTGGAAACCTTGTATCTGCATTTATTTGTTTCGAATTTACCTCTATGAAATTTAAATATGAAAATTCTTGATTTTCATTTTAAAAACTTGAATTTAATGCTCACAAATTCAGATACAAAACAAAATCAACTTACAGAATTTCAGATAAAATACATTCAGGTTGATCAAATTCGATTGCTCTTATTCAGATCTAAAATTTCAAGTTAATATTTTTCAAAGAAAACATATGTCTAATTCGACTGCTCAAATTCAGATCGAAAAATTCAAGTTAAATATTCACATGGTAACATCCGGGCTACCCAGGATAGGAAAAACAGTTGAGCCCAGAGCCCGTCTGCAATTGAACCGAACCATTGAACCGAACCAATGAACCGACGTCGGGCGGCCTATCAGAGCACGTCAACCTGACTGTCTGTCATGATCCAAGAAGAGGCAAAGTCACGTATATTAAACATGTAAAGAAGATGACTTCTTATGGCAATTCAAGATATCTACAATTAAAATAAGACTAGTAATAAGTTGCTTTCAGATATCTGCAAATGTGGTTTTGGATATCTTTAAAAATGATTCATTAAAGATATCTTAAATGTGATTATGACTAGTCAAAAAAAGAATAGATATCTCTAATTATTGTTTCTACTGGTGGTAACTCAGTTAGAGATATCTCTAATTGAATTATCACTAGTAAAAATGAGTTCAAGATATCTCTAATTGGAATTATGCCTAGTACAAAATGAATTATAGATATCTTTAATGGCAGTTTCTACCAGTCAAAACACATTTGTAGATATCTGAAAATATTTTTCAATGGAAGAATATGACTAGTCAAAACAGCATTGTAGATATCTCAAATGTATATTATGAATAGCCAGAATAACATTGTAGATATCTTCATTGCCTGTTATGACTAGTAATAATCACATTGTAGATATACTAATTCCAATTGCGACGACTCAAAATTACAGAAGAGATATCTGGAATTGGAATTTTGACGAAAATGGCTTGCCATACGCGTCACAAATACGCAAAGTATTTAAAGATATCTCTAATTTCCTCAGCTCCCCCCCCCACGCCAAAACCAAAAGCGCAACGGCTAATGCTATCACCTTGGCTTCATCGGAACACAGCAAAGAAGACAACAGGCTAGTTTTTTAAAAACGGATGTCAATGGGTTTTGTTCGCTTTTACGCTTTCTCCAGTTGGATGTCTTAAAGACCCTTCGATCTAACTAAAATAAGGGTTTCTTATCTATGCCAGAGCCCCTCCTTATACCTAGTGCTAACGGCTAACAACAGTAGACAGCGTTTGTAACTTGTCAAGGAGAGAAAAGAACAGAATGAAGTACTTTAGGGATTATTAAATAATATATGGAGGCAGTCATGTATGCATAGCGCTGAGATTTTAATTGCAGTCATGTTACAAAGCAGACCAAACAATGTGTAATGTTCAATAAAGACAAAGATCAGCAAACTGCTCGTTTTGTTGCAATTTATTTTTTATATATTTTTTGAATAGACATGAGTGAAAAACATTTGAATTATATACCAAAACGTGAAAAAGTACAAATAAGCATGTGATGGACAAGAATGTTGCATATATGGCACTTCAATCATGACCTGCTGGCACTGAGATCCGAATCGGCAAATTTCTGATCACAAGTCCAACGCTCTAACCACTAGGCCACAGACACCTATACAGATGTCTCGTTCTCGCTTCTCAGGGAACCGAGGTTACGAAAGTAACCGGAGAAGTTTTCCTGCTGGCTATAACGTGTTGCCTAGCTGACTTACCTACATAGAGAGACGAGTCACACAACAAACCATAGCTAACAGTTATGTGTTCCAAAAAATAATCAGCAACAACATACTTTTGTTCTGTCGAGTCTGATTGTACATAAACAGCAAACTTCCGGAGCGCCTTCGTTTTCCCTAGAAGTCATCTTCTTTACAGGTTTAATATACGTGACTTTGCCTCTTCTTGGATCATGACAGACAGTCAGGTTGACGTGCTCTGATAGGCCGCCCGACGTCGGTTCATTGGTTCGGTTCAATGGTTCGGTTCAATTGCAGACGGGCTCTGGGCTCAACTGTTTTTCCTATCCTGGGTAGCCCGGATGTTACCATGTGAATATTTAACTTGAATTTTTCGATCTGAATTTGAGCAGTCGAATTAGACATATGTTTTCTTTGAAAAATATTAACTTGAAATTTTAGATCTGAATAAGAGCAATCGAATTTGATCAACCTGAATGTATTTTATCTGAAATTCTGTAAGTTGATTTTGTTTTGTATCTGAATTTGTGAGCATTAAATTCAAGTTTTTAAAATGGAAATCAAGAATTTTCATATTTAAATTTCATAGAGGTAAATTCGAAACAAATAAATTCAGATACAAGGTTTCCAAAGTAAAATAATTCAAACTCAAGTATTCATTGGCTGTTAAATTTCAAAACATTATGTCTCTTATTTGCTTCCATAGTCCAGTCTGAGAGAACAGCTGCGGGCCGCACACGGGGACGTGGCGTCCTCACTGCATGACAAACTCCTGCAGAAACACCAGGAGGCTCAGCAGAGAGAGAGACAGTTTCAGACCCTGTTAAAAGAGACAGAAGACCTGAAAAACAAGTACTGTGCCGTATCTCAGATGTGTGAAGAACTCCAGAAACAAAAGGTAGGGCGTTGACTATAGACCCTCACTTATCTAAAAGTGAACGCCTGTCATGTCACTTTAAACCTTTATGATGTTTCTTTCATGGCACACTTTTTGAGGGATGTCTTGACAATGACTATTGTATTAATAACCGTGATTACTGACACCGTTTCAATATGACACACATCATGCTATAGTAATACGCAATGCACCTATTTTTCCCTTGAGATCCACAATAGTTACAAAATATTTTGAAAGCATTTATCAAATAAAACATTTATCACACACGAAACACTATTTTCAGTGAATTTGGACAACAATTCTCATATTGTGAACATCTGATATTGTGACATGCCTTGTGCTTTTATCCCTTATATTAAAACTGGAGTACAATTGTAGCTTTCAAGCTCAAAATGACGTAAAACGAATCGTGTGCATTATATCTGAATTCTATATGCCAAGTATCACACAATTCGGATGCGTTTAGGATCTTCGGGCAAATGCTTGCAGTGTTAGGTTCAGACACTAGGTGGCAATGTTTGATCAAACACATATATTTACTTTGAGAAGTCTTCTGGTTAGGATGTAACCGCAACAAACTCTGCAAGGGATTATCTTTGAGCTGATTTATTTATGTTCGGCTCAGGAGAGACGTAATTGATTTGATTTGATTAAATTTATTGTCATTGTTAAGTTGTTATAAGTATGCCCTCATATGTTATACGTAATCAAGTGTTATTTGAATATGTGATGTGATCTTCCTTATATGGTCATATGCAAAATAAAGACTTCTCTTCCGGTTTAAGATAAAACCGATGAGTGTGAGCGTGATCTGTACCTCCATATAATATAAGATATTGCCGGTTATTATATGCTAGACATGGCTGCGCCAACAGGTTATGGGCCCAGGAGAGAAGTAGGTAACCGATGGAATCGACTTTGTTTTGATGGAGATGAAAAGAATTACGAACTTTGGGAGACAAAGTTTTTAGGCCATCTGCGACTGATCGGGCTAAAGGAGATTATTTTACGGGCACCTGCTGCAGATGACGAAGATGATGAAAACGAGGAAGCATATGCTGAATTGATACAATTCTTAGACGACAAAAGTTTGGCCCTTGTAATGAGGGAAGCCGCGGACGACGGAAGAAAAGCTCTGCAGATCTTGAGAGACTACTATGCAGGTAATGGAAAACCACGTGTAGTAAATTTGTACACAGAATTAACGTCCTTGCAGAAAACTGCAAATGAGACTGTTACAGATTACATTCTTCGAGCAGAGACCGCATTACGGCACTGAGAAATGCTGGTGAAACTCTTAGTGATGGACTGTTAATTGCGATGATTTTAAAAGGATTACCCGATTCGTTCAAACCATTTACTATACACGTCACACAAGGTGATGTAGACCTAACTTTCGTAGAATTCAAGACTAAATTGAGAAGTTTCGAAAGCACCGAAAAGTTTCATGCTAGCTCAAGTGATGACAACGTGATGCGAGCGAGCGCATCTACTTCAGGTTTCAGAGGACGACGAGAACGATTTACAGACGACGACATAATCTGCTACAGTTGCAACCAAAGAGGACACAAAGCCCAAGCATGTCCGAACCAGCGTCGCAGGGGCAGTGGTGTGGTTACTGCAAAAGTTAGACACATAAAGATAGATCATGCAGGCGCAAAAAGAGAGACAATGTAAAACATGTTAAAGATACAGAGGATGACAACGAGCATGCGTTTGCATTTAAGATAAGTGACTGCCCGATCTACGGATTGCAACGAAAGGGACTGATGGTTGACACAGGAGCGACATCACATATTGTCACCGACATCATAAAGTTTAAGAAGTTTGATGACGAGTTCCAGTCAGAAAAACATTGCATCGAGCTAGCGGACGGAACCATAGCGAATGGGGTGGCGCTGAAGCGAGGCGATGCCGAGGTGTACCTGATTGACAGCGAGGGACGTCAAGTGATGACGACGCTCAAGAAAGCCCTGTATATATGATCGTATCCTCAGGACATTTTTTCTGTCAAGGCAGCGACAACGAGTGGAGCCTCGATCAACTTCAAGGAAGGATGTGATGAACTCACTCATAAAGACGGTACCAAGTTTGACATACAACAATACAATAGACTTTACTATCTGAACACTGTAAGTGAAGAAGATGATAGTTTTAACGGGTGTTATGATATCCAAACTTGGCACGAGATTCTTGGTCACTGTAATTATGATGATGTTTCCAAATTGCAGAATGTTGTTAAGGGAATGATAATCAAGGGTAAAATTGACAAGTCTAATCTAGATTGTGAAATTTGTACTCAAGGGAAATTTGTGCAGAGCAGAAACCGAGAACCAGACGCACGAGCTAAAGCTGCACTTGAACTAGTGCATACTGATTTAGCTGGTCCTATTGAACCAGTGGCTAAAGATGGGTTTAGGTATGCTCTGGCATTTACTGATGATTTCTCAGGAGCAGTGTTTGTGTACTTCCTTAAAGCTAAAAGTGCTGAAAAATTCATAGCTGATGTAGCACCGTATGGGAACATAAAGTGTATAAGATCTGATAATGGCACAGAATTCACGGCAAAGGAGTTTCAGTCACTGCTTAGCAGAAATCGCATAAGACATGAGACCTCAGCACCTTACTCACCCCATCAAAATGAGACTGCTGAGAGAAATTGGAGAACCTTGTTTGAAATGGCAAGGTGTATGCTCTTAGAGAGCAATTTACCTAAGTTGCTGTGGACTTATGCAATAATGGTAGCTGCAACAATAAGAAACAGGTGCTATAACAGCCGCACAAAGCAAACCCCATACTATATGCTAACAGGGAGAAAGCCAAACCTGTCTAAAATGAGGATATTTGGCTCAATATGCTATGCATATAAGTATGAGAAGAAAAAGCTAGATTCAAGATGTGAAAAGAGAGAATGAGCAGCTGAAGATAGAGAATGAGCAGCTGAAGAGAGAGAATGAGCAGCTGAAGAGAAGTTTAGAGCAAATGAAGAGAAATACAGCCTTTGACAGAACCAAACTGCTGGAGGTGATATTCACATTGAAAACAAGATCTAATGTTATTTCTAATGCAAACAGATTGATGACTTTATAGTGATATTCTGTGGTGTTGTCACAGAGGATTTTAGCCCTGGAGACGATGAGAGAGAGAAACTCGCAGCAGGTTCTGGGGAAAGATCAGGAGATGTCCAGTCTGAGAGAACAGCTGCAGGCCGCACACAGGGACGTGGCGTCCTCACTGCAGGACAAACTCCTGCAGAAACACCAGGAGGCTCAGCAGAGAGAGAGACAGTTTCAGACCCTGTTAAAAGAGACAGAAGACCTGAAAAACAAGTACTGTGTCGTATCTCAGATGTGTGAAGAACTCCAGAAACAAAAGGTAGGGCGTTGACCTTAGACCCTCACTTATCTAAAAGTGATCGCCTATCATGTCACTTTAAACCTTTATAATGTTTCTTTCATGGCACACTTTTTGAGGGATGTCTTGACAATGACTATTGTATTAATAACCGTGATTACTGGCACCGTTTCAATATGACACACATCATGCTATAGTAATACGCAATGCACCTATTTTTGCCTTGAGATCCACAATAGTTACAAAATATTTTGAAAGCATTTATCAAATAAAACATTTATCACACACGAAACACTATTTTCAGTGAATTTGGACAACAATTCTCATATTGTGAACATCTGATATTGTGACATGCCTAGTGCTTTTATCCCTTATATTAAAACTGTAGTACAACTATAGCTTTCAAACTCAAAATGACGTAAAACGAATCGTGTGCATTATACCTGAATTCTATATGCAGTATTACACAATTCGGATGCGTTTATGATCTTCGGGCAAATGCGTGCAGTGTTAGGTTCACACACTAGGTGGCAATGTTTGATCAAACACATATATTTACTTTGAGAAGTCTTCTGGTTAGGATGTAACCGCAACAAACTCTGCAAGGGATTATTTTTGAGCTGATTTATTTATGTTCGGCTCAGGAGAGACGTAATGTCACACCGTTGCTATATTTGCAATATGCAGTATGGAGTCAATATTTCTGTAAGTCTTTGTTCTGTAATGACAATGTTAAGGAAACATTGTTAATACATTTCATTTTATATATCGGAAAACACAAAAGAGTATTCTCGTATTACAGCTTATTGTTACAGATATTTGATGTGTTTAAAATCAGTTTTGCTTGCTTTGTCTGTGTGCGGGAAGTCTGATCGTTGTGTGTGTTTTTCTATGTGTGGTTCATGAAGTTTCTCCACCGTTGGACTTCCTTCCAGGGTCGAGACTGCCAGGCTCCCCTCCAGGGTTGAAGCTGCCAGAATCCTGCGTCCCGCAACAGATCCCCAGCCGGGCGTTCCAGGTCGGTGCAGCCGGGCGTTCCAGGTCGGTGCAGGTGCACGTGGCCATTCCAGCCCGGTGCACGCGGCCATTCCCGCCCCGGCTATCCCAGTCCGTGTGTCTGCCGGCTATCCCAGTCTGTGTGTCTGCCGGCTATCCCAGTCCGTGTGTCTGCCGGCAATCCAGTCTGTGTCATGCCGGTTATCGTGTCTGCCCGTCTTTGGACTTTTGTTTGGACTTCCCCCTTGTTTGGTCTTGTGTGCCCCTTCCCTTTGACTCTTGTGCTTCCCTGTTTTGTTATTTTATTATCATGTTGCTCTGTTTTGTCAGTGTCACAGTCTGTCTTGTCTTGTTTGTGCCTTGAGGAGCATCAGGTTGCTGCTCCTTGAGGAGAGGCTTCTGTCATGATTCTGCTGCATCATGTCATGTTTATCTTAGTGTAGTGGCAGGATCATGACAGAACCTCATGTTTAATGTGGAGAGAGGCAATTATTGTTGTCTTACATACACTCTCTCTGGTCTCGTCTTTGTTCCCATCCTCTCGTTACCCTCGTTATTGATTAATGCCCTTCACCTGTTCCCCTGTTGATTTGGTCCCTTATTTAATGCCCTCGTGTCTTCTGTCTTGTGCTGGTCCATTGTGGTTCGTGTGGTGAGTTCATGTGTCCTGTTAGTTTAGTTATTTGTAGTTCATGTTTAAAGTTTATTGTAGTCTTGTTTAAGTGTAGTTAGTTTTAGTCCTGTCTTGTTATTGTACCCATGTCATGTTTTGTTATGTTACCCCCACGTGGGTCTTTGTTTTATTATTTATTAAATATATGTTAACTTAACCGCTGTTTGCACCTGGGTCCTCTGTCCTTGTCTCACCACTCGAGAATCATGACAGACTGATGTTTCTCTCTTTCTCACTCTCTGTTGTTGAGTTCAGGCCCTGGAGAAGAACCAGAGCTGGCTGATTTATGACCAGCAGCGGGAGGCCTACGTTCAGGGGATTCTGGCCAGGACCCAGCAGCTGGAGACTCAGCTGAATGAAGCGCTATAGATTAAAGGGACAGTTCACACAAAAATGAAAACTCTGTCATGAATTACTCACTCTCTATTTCTTTGTTCTGATGGACACAGAGAAAGATATTAGGAAGAATGCCTTTAACCAAAAATGAGCTTCCTCCGCAGGGTGGCTGGGCGTTCCCTTAGAGATAGGGTGAGAAGCTCGGTCACCCGGGAGGAGCTCGGAGTAGAGCCGCTGCTCCTCCACATCGAGAGGGGTCAGTTGAGGTGGCTTGGGCATCTGTTCCGGATGCCTACCGGACGCCTTCAGTACATTTACATTTATTACAAGGCTTGTTGGAATGCTTGATTCTGATTGGCCGATCGCAACATTTGAAGGTTTGTTATTTCGCTTTGCGCCGGGTCCTGATCACACTGTTGGGGCTAATTTCTACGATAACAACCGGCTGCTTGTACATTATCACTGACATAACATATCATATCGCTAAAAGTAATTGAACTTCATTGAATGCTGTTAGGTCTGTATGCTGTAGCCTTTATGGAATATACTTCATTAACTTTCAGAAATGTTTTTTCAGTGACAACAACTGAAATTACTTCAATGTCACAATAAGCACAATTATTGGATTGCTCCTATATAGTATTGTTTTCACTGTACTTACTCCAGCAGGCAACCTTAAGTATGGGTATTTTCTGAGTGCATCCTCCATGGGCATCCCTTCCATGATTTCACAACGTCTCCATGAGACTGTTCGGGCCATGAGGTCTTTAATAGCCGATATATCAGGATCAGTCTTGTGACATTCACTTTGTAGCACATTCACATGGGCCGCCACAGATGTTAAATCCTCCCCAACACAAATTTCCTTTGTTAGAATGACAGGCAGATAATGGTTAGATGGTGACAAATAATGACAGAGCCAAGTATACTAATTGTACAACTTGCAAGAACAAAATTTGGCCATGTTTTACTCACACTTAAGTCAAAGAACGACTCCACATGGCTCTGTTGTCTTAAAGATCTAGAAGGTTGGAATAACAATCACAACAGGTAATCTCCTGTGAGCTGGTTCACCACTGCAATAAAAGAGCATCAGTGTTAGCAGACCACCACAATATATATGCAATACATGTGATAAGATTTAAGCTCCAAGTCTTACTTCACAATACATGTAAAAACAAATACAGAACCACACACCATTAAAATAAATAGACGAACACTATTATAAAAGTTAATGTTGACTCATTATTCCCTGCTGAAAAAAACTATTTAACCCCTCCCAAATAATACAACACTACAATAGAAAATGTAATCTATTTAAAGGTTGTATTGATTTTTAATGGAATCTATAATAGTGTCTTCTGTTATGTGATGGATGTTATGGGTGTAATGTTAAATCCTATTTGAATTATGCTCAAAACACACAGAAAGAAGTTGTATTTAAAAAGATCACGGTTAAAATGGTATTTTATTGGAAGCGATTATAATTTAGATGACGGTTTCTATAGGGGTTTATTTTTTAAACACATTAACTGCAACAGCCTCTTAAACAAATAATATTTCACTTACCTTGTGGAATGAGGTTGGAGCTCTGCCGTAGATTCTGCGACTACTGGTACTGACTCTAATATAACAATGGTCTGAGCCTCCTTGTATTGGCGAACAAACTGTTGAAATTTGATTTGCCATTTGAACGAGCCATCAAAAAGGTATCCAACATGGCCTCAGTGAGCCCAGAGTCAACACTTTCTCCGTCTACATCATTTTCTAGGAATAACGGGCACAATTACAATGCAGTACTAGGCCAACCATGTAACTAACACACACACACACATGTTGGGATAAGGAAAATGGCGAATTTTGATTCACCTATAAAGTATAAACACAGTGTACATCAGACGCGAGCAGCACGGCAAAAGAAAATGGACTTAAAAGTATTTTGTCGCTTCACAAGGTGTAACGGTAATATTAGCGAATCCATTAACGTTACAAACACAACGCAGGTGTCTATCATATGGAATCTAACGTTTCAAAGCGAAGCAAAAACCTGCCAAATAAGCTGGCTACGTAACAAATCACAGACGTTTCTAAGCTATTTCACAATGAAAACAAATAATACATGTAATGTAACTTAAGGTACAGAGTTTTTAACCTTATGGTTTACTTAGGAGCCTACAACAAGTCACAGTAAAATATGAAGATTTTTAACCATAACATTTAAAAACTAAATGCTTACACAATCTAGATGAACAAAATTTAGACTGAGACATGATGAGCTAGCAAGCTAATTGATGTTATGTCACAGAGAGGCACACACACAGTGGACGAGAGTAAAGTGACTGAGGTTGTGAGAGGATTTATTTCTCTGCGGTGATTTAATTAGTTTAGACAAAGAACATTTTATATTTCATGCTGAATTGTAAACCCGGGCAGGATCAGCCGGCGGCGGCTTTCTGCGCATGCGCGCGATCATTTGCAGTCTGGACGCGGAGGGGTGAACATCTCCTGCTCTGACTGCAGCCGGGGGAGGGGCTGCTTCACGAGGACTGAGCCGCCTGTGAGTGCTTTGGTGCGGGCGTGCGGCTCAGGGCAGCACCCGCTGCTCGTTGTGAAGAGTAAGAACGATATGTGCTTTCACTTCAGAGTCTCCAAAAGTCTCCAATAACATCAGAAAAAGTCGTTAGATTTGTCGCTAGTCGCTTTTTTGAAAATGTGTCGCTAGAGGGGTCTGAATACTCGCTAAATATAGCGACAAAGGCGCTAAGTTGGCAACACTGGACCAGATGCACTGTCAGCGGCGCATGCGCACTCCGACACATGCACTATTAGACACGTTTGTGAATCAAATGGACCTACAGGCCAATTGTAAGTATATTTATTCAATATTCAATTTATTTATTCAAATACAAGATTAAGTCGAAGTAAAAGTGTTATTATGAATTATTTGACAAATGTAATCGAAATGTCTTTAACATTATCAGACGAATGTTGTAAGTATATTGATTTCATTCATACAGTATTAGATAGATGTAAAAGTATTGTTTTAATATATAAGATAATGTTTTCGAAAACTAACTTCATGCTTATATCAATGATACCAGATCGCATCTATGATACTTGGGTAACGATACCTGTTCTTCATACAGTAATTTATTGAAGAACTAACGTTATCTAAAATTAATTTGTAGCGTTGCTTGAAAACGAGATATTCAGATGATTCGGATTATTTATATATTCAATAACCTTGTGCATACAGTATAAGCTTGTACAGCCTTATATTTCTACACAGCAATTATTATTAACGTATTTGTTTTTTGCATTTTTGACAGGGGCATTGCACATAGGATAAAACCCGTAAAATGAACTGAAAGGTATCTATCCATCCATATATCCGTCTGTCTATTCAAATCTATCTATCTATCTAAATCGTATCCTATCGTCCATTTATCTATCGCATCCATTTAAGTCTTATGTATCTATCTTTCTATGAAATTCTGCTTATTCCCTCCTTTCATTATTTTTAAGGGTTTTCCAGTACAATCATATGGCAACGACTGTGGTGTGTTTATGTTGATGGTAAGTACATTATGTTTGTAGTTAATATTATATTGTTTTGCCATGATACTGACGTCTCTTTCATGTATAGTCTGCATTGTACATTGAGCTGGATGCCCCATTTGACTACACAATTGTAAGTATTAGTACAGTTTTCAATAACTTTGAGACTTTTTTTGAGACAAAGGGCATTGACTTTTATGTTTTGAGCAGCAGGACATGGTAGAGCTGAGGAAATGGTGGTGCGTCATGTTAATGGAGAACTTCGGACAGGACCGGTATGGAATTGTTTGTATTTTGAATATTTAAAGCTTTTATGAGAAAGGAATTATCTAACATTCAATCACTATTTTCCAGGCATGGAAAATTGTTTGCCCACTATACAGAGGAGTCCAAAGCCTTCCTGAGAGGTGATCAGCAGCCTGTATTTAGGTTGCAAAACGGAAGTTGAAATAAATCTCTCAGGTACAAGCATAGACTAATCATAAGGTAAAGAATGGCGTGTTGTCATGACTAACTTGGTAAACTTGGGCTGTGTTTTCTCCCCTAACAGGAAGAGCCTTTTGACAGACAGGTAACTTCTCAGGTAACTCCTCAGGAAAAGTACCAGTAACCTTAAAAAGGTAGTCCTAAAGGTAACTACAATTAATATTTGCTTTTTAGGTAGATGAAACCAATCTTTTCATCTGAGTTTGCATCGGAGAAGCAGGTGGTTCAGTCTCCACGAAAAGTAGGTTTTGTTAGAGAGGTTGTGGCCATTATTGTTCAGAGAGACATATGCATTGAAAACTGATATGGAAGCCTCAATTTCGCAAAAACAGACGTGAGTCGTCCTGCTCTTTATATATATATATATAGTACGTCTACATAATAAAACTGTATCATTAAACCATTGATTAACAACCACCTGTTTATTGTAGGAGTCATTTATGTATATATGTGTGTTTGTTTATAATTTTAGGCCGGACGAAACGTGTACAAGAAAAGGTTTTATTTAGTAATGTAATTTCATTATTAGTGTAGATGTTCAGCAATGTATTTCAGCTATAATTATAATGAATACCGACAGTACTCTTAATAAGCAGTAACCTTTACATTTTATTAATAGAATCTTACAGTTCACCTGGTGAAATACGTTAGAGCGTGCATGTGACAAGTGCGCATGCGCTGCTGAGAGTGCTGCAGGAGGAGAGGAAGAACAGCAGAGAGGCTCTGTTAGAGGAGAGGAGGTGTTCTGCCGAAAGATCCGCTCGACTTCAATGTGAGCTGGAGACATTCAACACCAGACTAGAGGAGGAGAGGAAGAACAGCAGAGAGGCTCTGTTAGAGGAGAGGAGGTGTTCTGCCGAAAGATCCGCTCGACTTAAATCTGAGCTGGAGACATTCAACACCAGACTAGAGGAGGAGAGGAAGAACAGCAGAGAGGCTCTGTTAGAGGAGAGAAGGTGTTCTGCCGAAAGATCCGCTCGACTTCAATGTGAGCTGGAGACATTCAACACCAGACTAGAGGAGGAGAGGAAGAACAGCAGAGAGGCTCTGTTAGAGGAGAGGAGGAGAGTGTTTGAGCTACTGCAACAGGTACTATAATGGAAATTCAGCAGTTTAAAGGGACAGTTCATACAAAAATGAATTACTCACTCTCTAGTTGTTCCAAATCTGTATACATTTCTTTGTTCTGATGGACACAGAGAAAGATATTAGGAAGAATGCCTTTAACCAAATAGTTCTTGGCCACCATTGACTCCCATAGTAGGGAAAAACAATGGTTGTCAAAAGTTCACCAGAACTGTTTGCTGTCCTACATTCTTCAAAATCTTCTTTTGTGTTCAGCAAAAGTTATTTTCCTACTATGTAAGCCAATGGGCTCCCAGATCTGTTAGGTTACAAGCATTCTTCCAAATATCTTTCTCTGTGTTCATCACAACAAAGACATTTATACACATTTAAAACAAGTCGAATGTGAGGAAATGATGACAGACTTTTGGGGATGAACTATGCCTTTAAATTCACCAGGATACCCTTAAGTTAGACATTTTCATTGCTTATTTGTTCAACCTCATGACGCCACGTCCGGGTGAAAGATGTCAGATCTCACTGTCGTGTTTTTTGTGTCTGGAGCAGGTGACCATTGATGGAGCGAGACGTCTGGGCCACGTGGCCAAGCTGCTGTCGGTGGTCTCACTGGTGGGAGTCATTATTGTTGCATGCACTTTCTATCGTGACATCCCTCCCCATTCTCTCATATTGTATTCTGTATTTATTCTAACTGTATATCCTGCACTTGCTAACTGCACTTCTGGTTAGACCTAAACTACATTTCGTTACACTGTACTTGTATATGTGTAATGACAATAAAGTTGAATCTAATCTAATCTAAAAATTCCTTACGGGGACACACATATTAAATCTATGAGAGACTATATGATCAAATGGACAACATAGAAATAGTTCATGAACATCTAGAGATCTCACATTATTTAAAAACCCTAATGAACATAAAACGTTATTTTGATAGAAAGGAATTCAAACTGGAAGTGTTTTATAGAGTAATACAGACTCAAATACAGATATTGACATAAGAGATTATGCTAACAAACACTGAAGAAAATGTCATATAATGTCATGATGAAATTCAGGATATTTTAATGAGACAAAGTGTATTACAGGTTTTATGGATCCGGAGTCAATACTGTTTTCTAAATCAATAACCTTATCCAATAACTCATGTGGCCTAGTTTCACACTAAGGCCTAGTCCACACATTTTACATATTTTTATAAACCGTTTTTTCGGCATCCACACAAAAACGCAAAACCAACAGATGGCAATATAACCCTAACCTAAAGCCGTGTCGGCCAATCAGAAGCCTAGAATCTCTACACGACAACACTGAAACCGTAGTTTAGGTAGACAGGGCCTAAGACAAGAATTGTGCGTTTAAAATATAAATACAAAGGTTATAATTTGATTTCATATTGACTTTACCCAAGTGTTCCTCAGTGTTACTAGCTGGGTATCATATAAAATCACATACTGTATATGTTTAGTAGATATGAGCCTACATATCGGCCAATAATCAGTATCGGTTCATAAAAGCAATTTTGCACAATAACGTCAGATGGTTTAGAGACAGACTTTAATAAGGTCTGATTATATCCTATTAATCAAAAGAGAACAGAAAAATGTTATGAATTGGGGCTTTGTGAAATGTTAAGAAACATCACTGGTTTGATGTTCAATAGTAAGAGTACCTTTGACGTTGGTACATTTTTGTACCTTCTTGTTTGTACCTCTAAAGGAATATTTATGTACCCATAGCGACATAAATGTCCCTTATTTAAAGATGATCCATTTAATATAAAAAAATTGCACCAAAACATTACTGTTACTAATCACAAGGCAACAAACTCCATTTCATAATTTTATTGTTTTTGTGTGATGTAAAGTGAACACTTGTTAAAAATGTATGAATTCAGGCATTTAATTTCCATGAGTGTTCAAACTGGAAGCATCATGCATTGTGAGCAATTATTTAACAAGTTTTAAAGTAACATGCAAATGTAACATGTAGTACAACAGAGATTCAGAACAGTCAAAAAATTCAATTGCGTCAGCGTAATATCTTGTTAGGTGAGATTTTCCCAGGCCAAGGTTTAGAACATTTGGTAGAACAGTGGTGAAGCACTCTCTAAAGCGATGATAGAAGCTGCTTGTCGAAGGATGAATTCAGTCAACCTCATCAAACAACTGTAGAAAACACATTAATACATTAACATTTATTACAAGGCTTGTTGTAATGCTTGATTCTGATTGGCCGATCGCAACATTTGAAGGTTTGTTATTTCGCTTTGCGCTGGGTCCTGATCACACTGTCGGGGCTAATTTCTACGATAACAACCGGCTGCCTGTACATTATCACTGACATAACATATCATATCGCTAAAAGTAATTGAACTTCATTGAGAGAATGAGCAGCCGAAGAGAGAGAATGAGCAGCCGAAGAGAGAGAATGAGCAGCCGAAGAGAGAGAATGAGCAGCCGAAGAGAGAGAATGAGCAGCCGAAGAGAGAGAATGAGCAGCTGAAGAGAGAGAATGAGCAGCCGAAGAGAGAGAATGAGCAGCCGAAGAGAGAGAATGAGCAGCCGAAGAGAGAGAATGAGCAGCCGAAGAGAGAGAATGAGCAGCCGAAGAGAGAGAATGAGCAGCCGAAGAGAGAGAATGAGCAGCCGAAGAGAGAGAATGAGCAGCCGAAGAGAGAGAATGAGCAGCCACAGAGAGAGAATGAGCAGCTGAAGAAAAGTTTAAAGCAAATGAAGAGAAGTACCGACTTTGACAGAACCAAACTGCTGGAGGTGATATTCACATTCAAAACAAGATCTGTCTGTCTGCACTACTACGTCATCTGAATATTAATGATAATAATGTTGAAGGATGTGTATTGTTCTGTACCATCCGCCTGCTTTAGAAAAACAAAGAATAAAAAAATGATGCATTATAACATTGAATGTGCAGAAACAGACAGTCCCTAATGTTATTTCTAATGCAAACAGATTGATGACTTTATAGTGATATTCTGTGGTGTTGTCACAGAGGATTTTAGCCCTGGAGACGATGAGAGAGAGAAACTCGCAGCAGGTTCTGGGGAAAGATCTGGAGATGTCCAGTCTGAGAGAACAGCTGCGGGCCGCACACGGGGACGTGGCGTCCTCACTGCAGGACAAACTCCTGCAGAAACACCAGGAGGCTCAGCAGAGAGAGAGACAGTTTCAGACCCTGTTAAAAGAGACAGAAGACCTGAAAAACAAGTACTGTGCCGTATCTCAGATGTGTGAAGAACTCCAGAAACAAAAGGTAGGGCGTTGACTATAGACCCTCACTTATCTAAAAGTGAACGCCTGTCATGTCACTTTAAACCTTTATAATGTTTCTTTCATGGCACACTTTTTGAGGGATGTATTGACAATGACTATTGTATTAATAACCGTGATTACTGACACCGTTTCAATATGACACACATCATGCTATAGTAATACGCAATGCACCTATTTTTGCCTTGAGATCCACAATAGTTACAAAATATTTTGAAAGCATTTATCAAATAAAACATTTATCACACACTAAACACTATTTTCAGTGAATTCTCATATTGTGAACATCTGATATTGTGACATGCCTAGTGCTTTTATCCCTTATATTAAAACTGGAGTACAATCGTAGCTTTCAAGCTCAAAATGACGTAAAACGAATCGTGTGCATTATACCTGAATTCTATATGCCAAGTATTAAACAATTCGGATGCGTTTATGATCTTCCGGCAAATGCGTGCAGTGTTAGGTTCACACACTAGGTGGCAATGTTTGATCAAACACATATATTTACTTTGAGAAGTCTTCTGGTTAGGATGTAACTGCAACAAACTCTGCAAGGGATTATTTTTGAGCTGATTTATTTATGTTCGGCTCAGGAGAGACGTAATTGATTTGATTTGATTAAATTTATTGTCATTGTTAAGTTGTGATAAGTATGCCCTCATATGTTATACGTAATCAAGTGTTATTTGAATATGTGATGTGATCTTCCTTATATGGTCATATGCAAAATAAAGACTTCTCTTCCGGTTTAAGATAAAACCGATGAGTGTGAGTGTGATCTGTACCGCCATATAATATAAGATATTGCCGGTTATTATACGCTAGACATGGCTGCGCCAACAGGTTATGGGCCCAGGAGAGAAGTAGGTAACCGATGGAATCGACTTTGTTTTGATGGAGATGAAAAGAATTACGAACTTTGGGAGACAGAGTTTTTAGGCCATCTGCGACTGATCGGGCTAAAGGAGATTATTTTACGGGCACCTGCTGCAGATGACGAAGATGATGAAAACGAGGAAGCATATGCTGAATTGATACAATTCTTAGACGACAAAAGTTTGGCCCTTGTAATGAGGGAAGCCGCGGACGACGGAAGAAAAGCTCTGCAGATCTTGAGAGACTACTATGCAGGTAATGGAAAACCACGTGTAGTAAATTTGTACACAGAATTAACGTCCTTGCAGAAAACTGCAAATGAGACTGTTACAGATTACATTCTTCGAGCAGAGACCGCGATTACGGCACTGAGAAATGCTGGTGAAACTCTTAGTGATGGACTGTTAATTGCGATGATTTTAAAAGGATTACCCGATTCGTTCAAACCATTTACTATACACGTCACACAAGGTGATGTAGACCTAACTTTCGTAGAATTCAAGACTAAATTGAGAAGTTTCGAAAGCACCGAAAAGTTTCATGCTAGCTCAAGTGATGACAACGTGATGCGAGCGCATCTACTTCAGGTTTCAGAGGACGACGAGAACGATTTACAGACGGCGACATAATCTGCTACAGTTGCAACCAAAGAGGACACAAAGCCCAAGCATGTCCGAACCAGCTTCGCAGGGGGCAGTGGTGTGGTTACTGCAAAAGTTCGACACATAAAGATACATCATGCAGGCGCAAAAAGAGAGACAATGTAAAACATGTTAAAGATACAGAGGATGACAACGAGCATGCGTTTGCATTTAAGATAAGTGACTGCCCGATCTACGGATTGCAACGAAAGGGACTGATGGTTGACACAGGAGCGACATCACATATTGTCACCGACATCATAAAGTTTAAGAAGTTTGATGACGAGTTCCAGTCAGAAAAACATTGCATCGAGATAGCGGACGGAACTAGAGCGAATGGGGTGGCGCTGAAGCGAGGCGATGCCGAGGTGTACCTGATTGACAGCGAGGGACGTCAAGTGATGACGACGCTCAAGAAAGCCCTGTATATACCATCGTATCCTCAGGACATTTTTTCTTTCAAGGCAGCGACAACGAGTGGAGCCTCGATCAACTTCAAGGAAGGATGTGATGAACTCACTCATTAAGACGGTACCAAGTTTGACATACAACAATACAATAGACTTTACTATCTGAACACTGTGAGTGAAGAAGATGATAGTTGTAACGGGTGTTATGATATCCAAACTTGGCACGAGATTCTTGGTCACTGTAATTATGATGATGTTTCCAAATTGCAGAATGTAGTTAAGGGAATGATAATCAAGGGTAAAATTGACAAGTCTAATCTAGATTGTGAAATTTGTACTCAAGGGAAATTTGTGCAGAGCAGAAACCGAGAACCAGACGCACGAGCTAAAGCTGCACTTGAACTAGTGCATACTGATTTAGCTGGTCCTATTGAACCAGTGGCTAAAGATGGGTTTAGGTATGCTCTGGCATTTACTGATGATTTCTCAGGAGCAGTGTTTGTGTACTTCCTTAAAGCTAAAAGTGACACTATGAAAGCTGCTGAAAAATTCATAGCTGATGTAGCACCGTATGGGAACATAAAGTGTATAAGATCTGATAATGGCACAGAATTCACGGCAAAGGAGTTTCAGTCACTGCTTAGCAGAAATCGCATAAGACATGAGACCTCAGCACCTTACTCACCCCATCAAAATGGGACTGCTGAGAGAAATTGGAGAACCTTGTTTGAAATGGCAAGGTGTATGCTCTTAGAGAGCAATTTACCTAAGTTGCTGTGGACTTATGCAATAATGGCAGCTGCAACAATAAGAAACAGGTGCTATAACAGCCGCACAAAGCAAACCCCATACTATATGCTAACAGGGAGAAAGCCAAACCTGTCTAAAATGAGGATATTTGGCTCAATATGCTATGCATATAAGTATGAGAAGAAAAAGCTAGATTCAAGATGTGAAAAGGGGATGTTTGTAGGATATGACAAAAACTGTCATGAATCACAGAGGAAGAGAACCCAAGTGCAGGCAGACACGGCGATGACGGGGTTAACAGAGATTTTATTATACAATAAACACAAAACAAAAACCCACAAGGGGGTAAAACAAGACAAGATAAGAAATAATCACGACACGGACTAATTAACTGAGAAAACAAACACTAAGGACAAGACTAGACTAACTCACCAAGACCAGAACTAGAGACAGGGTGCACGGATAATCAATACAAGGGTTACAGACGAGGACCGCATATAAGATACAATGTACAATGAACGAGCACAGGACAATGAACACAAGGATGTTTTATAGGGGAACAAACACAGGAGATAACAATGGGCAGGTGCGGGTACTGAAACACTCAGGGAAGGTTAACGAGACAAAAGGGCGCGAAACACTGACGAGACACGAGAAAGCACATGGCAAGTTAGAATCAAAACAAAGCCATGTCTTTCTCACACAAAACCTAAGGCTATGCCATGACTCCGCTGCAAGACCAAGAATAAACATGACATGATGGCGGAATCATGACAAAAACAGCCCTGCCTACCTGGTGTATTACCCAGAAACTGGAAAAGTTCTCAAGCACAGGCTTGTTAAATGCTCTACAAAGTGTGTTTCAGAGCACCAGACACAGACTGATTTTTCAGGTGAGGATTTCTGTGGGGAGGAGTATGTACCCAAAGAGTCAAAAATTGACACTCCTACTCATAGTCCACAGATTAGTGGAGAGGATATAGTTGATGGTAACGAGAGTGCTCAAAAGAAAGGGAAGCGACCACGGGGTACGTTACCCAAAAAGAGATAGGAGAGCTCCTCAGTATTTGAGAGACTATGTGTCTGATATTGATTCTGATGACCAGATTCTGACAAATGTTGATTTTTGTTACAGAGTGTGTAATGTGCCACAAACTTACACAGAAGCTATGAGTTCAGAAAAGTCTTGTGTTTGGGTTAATGCAATGAAAGAAGAAATGAACTCTCTTAAGGATAACGACACATTTACCTTAACCCTACTACCAGAGGGTAAACATGCAGTGGGGGGTAGGTGGGTCTACGCCATTAAAAACAATGCAGATGAGTCTGAAACCTATAAGGCCAAATATGTTGCTAAGGGTTATAGCCAGGTACTGGGAGTGGACTACAAGGAGACTTTTTCTCCCACTGCAAACATTGTTTCGATACGTTAATGCAAATAGCTGCACAAAATGACCTTAAACTCCACTAGATGGATGTAAAGACTGCCTACTTACATGCTCTTATAGACTGTGAGATATACATAGAACAACCAGAAGGATTTGAGGTGAAGACAGACATTGATGAAAAACTTGTCTGTAAATTGAACAAATCACTGTATGGTTTAAAGCAGTCAGGAAGAAATTGGAACAAAATGTTACACGACCACCTTACGGAGAACGATTTTCTGCAGAATCCTGCAGACAATTGTGTATACACCAAACAAACTGTAAAAGACAGGGTGATACTGGTAATTTGGGTTGATGATTTAATCATTGCTGCCAGTAGTGATGATTTGTTGAAAGATGTAAAAGCAATGTTGACTGCAAAATTCAAAATGAAGGATCTGGGAAAACTGAAACAATTCCTAGGTATAGACTTTCAACAGGTGGATGGAGTTGTAACAATGAATCAGAAAAGGTACACTACCAAAATACAGGAGAGATTTAACATGTCAGATTGTAAACCTAGATCAACGCCATGTGAACAAAAACTTTATATGGTCATATGCAAAATAAAGACTTCTCTTCCAGTTTAAGATAAAACCGATGAGTATGAGCGTGATCTGTACCTCCATATAATATAAGATATTGCCGGTTATTATACGCTAGACATGGCTGCGCCAACAGTCATTACACACATACAAGTACAGTGCAACGAAATGTAATGTCACACCGTTGCTATATTTGCAATATGCAGTATGGAGTCAAGTCTTTGTTCCTTTGTTAATGACAATGTTAAGGAAACATTGTTAATACATTTCATTTTATATATCGGAAAAACACAAAAGAGTATTCTCGTATTACAGCTTATTGTTACAGATATTTGATGTGTTTAAAATCTGTTTTGCTTGCTTTGTCTGTGTGCGGGAAGTCTGATCGGTGTGTGTGTTTTTCTATGTGTGGTTCATGAAGTTTCTCCACCGTTGTTCAGGTTCCCTCTGGTGAGCAGGCAGCGGTTCAGGAGCAGTTGAGGGATGTAAGTTCACTAGAAGGATAAGAGTCATCAGGATTTCAGTTCGACGTTCTTCTTGCGACCTGCTGACTGATGTTCCTCTCCAGGGTTCCAATTACGGGGGAGCTAAGGGGAGCTCAGCTCCCCTGAAAAGGACCTGGGCTCCCCTGAAAGCCTACTTTGAGACATTTAGGGGGAGCTCTAAAATACTGTCCATTTTTCGCATATAGATTTCGATTTTCTGTAAATTAAGGTTCCTGAAATAAATGATGATATTAAAAATGTGTCAATGTTGTGTGTTTATTCGCTCATTACATTACTATTTCCGAACATCTGTCTCCACTAATAAATGCAATGCTGTGTCTCCTGCTGTGAGCATCCATGCGTGGCGACGCTGCACTAAAATTACTACGTTTACGTCACCACTTCAACTTCTCACTGAGTTGGTATTTGAATGTTAGCTTAACTTCAAGTTCAAAACATACTTTCGTTATTTGGAACACTCTGTGGATACTAATAAGAATGTCAAAAAGAAAGCAGCCAAACCTCAGTCAATTTGGATTTACAAAACGAAGAGGAGTGATGACATCGCACCAGCTACAACTAGCTTGCCGGTGTTACCGCCGCCGCCGCTAAAAGTTTTTGCTAGTGACAGCACCAGCACCGAGGATAGCGAGACTTTGGCGCCAGAAACCACCGCTGCGACCTGCAGCGGACCAGGCGATCATGCAACACCTTTCAACTGGACAACAAAGCAATGGAGTTTAATGTTTAATATTGATGTATTTTTTATAATTGTTATATGAGTTATTCTGTTTTTATCATGATTTGCATGATGTGGGCCTAAGCGCGGTTGATTCAGAACCGTGGACACAGATGTTTGCCCTAACACTGACAACACTGACTGACGCTTGCCTTTTTGAAGTAAACGGTTTACTAAGTAAACAATAGGTTTACTGTAAACCTATTGTTTTAAATGCCCGAACATACATCAAAAGCGTTAAAGTCGGTCAGGGTCAGGGAGGATCGGAAAACAGGGCTCCCCCGAAAGCCACTTTGTAATTCGAACCCTGTTCCTCTCTTTCTCACTCTCTGTTGTTGAGTTCAGGCCCTGGAGAAGAAACAGAGCTGGCTGATTTTTGACCAGCAGCGGGAGGCCTACGTTCAGGGGATTCTGTCCAGGACCCAGCAGCTGGAGACTCAGCTGAATGAAGCGCTATAGATTAAAGGGACAGTTCACACAAAAATGAAAACTCTGTCATGAATTACTCAATCTCTATTTCTTTGTTCTGATGGACACAGAGAAAGATATTAGGAAGAATGCCTTTAACCAAAAATGAGCTTCCTTCGCAGGGTGGCTGGGCGATCCCTTAGAGATAGGGTGAGAAGCTCGGTCACCCGGGAGGAGTGGGGATGAACTATGCCTTTAAATTCACCAGCACACCCTTAAGTTAGACATTTTCATTGCTTATTTGTTCAACCTCATGACGCCACGTCCGGGTGAAAGATGTCAGATCTCACTGTCGTATTTTTTGTGTCTGGAGCAGGTGAACATTGATGGAGCGAGACGTCTGGGCCGCGTGGCCAAGCTGCTGTCGGTGATCTCACTGGTGGGAGTCATTATTGTAGCATGCACTTTCTGTCAATAAAGCAAACCGTGACATCCCTCCCCATTCCTTACGGGGACACGCATATTAAATCTATGAGAGACTATATGATCAAATCGACATCATAGAAGTAGTTCATGAACATCTAGAGATCTCACATTATTTAAAAACCCTAATGAACATAAAACGTTATTTTGATAGAAAGGAATTCAAACTGGAAGTGTTTTATAGAGTAATACAGACTCAAATACAGATATTGACATAAGAGATTGATCACATTGCTTTGTAAGACACGTTTACGTGCATTTTTATATAGCATTATGCTAACAAACACTGAAGAAAATGTCATATAATGTCATGATGAAATTCAGGATATTTTAATGAGACAAAGTGTATTACAGGTTTTATGGATCTGGAGTCAATACTGTTTTCTAAATCAATAACCTTATCCAATAGCTCATGTGGCCTAGTTTCACACTAAGGCCTGGTCCACACATTTTACATATTTTTATAAACCGTTTTTTCGGCATCCACACGAAAACGCAAAACCAACAGATGGCAATATAACCCTAACCTAAAGCCGTGTCGGCCAATCAGAAGCCTAGAATCTCTACACGACAACACTGAAACCGTAGTTTAGGTAGACAGGGCCAAAGACAAGAATTGTGTGTTTATAAAATAAATACAAAGGTTATAATTTGATTTCATATTGACTTTAGCCAAGTGTTCCTCAGTGTTGCTAGCTGGGTATCATATAAAATCACATACTGTATATGTTTAGTAGATATGAGCCTATATATCGGCCAATAATCAGTATCGGTTCATAAAAGCAATTTTGCACAATAACGTCAGATGGCTTAGAGACAGACTTTAATAAGGTCTGATTATATCCTATTAATCAAAAGAGAACAGAAAAATGTTATGAATTGGGGTCATCACTGGTTTGATGTTCAATAGTAAGAGTACCTTTGACGTTGGTACATTTTTGTACCTTCTTGTTTGTACCTCTAAAGGAATATTTATGTACCCATAGTGACATAAATTTCCCTTATTTAAAGATGATCCATTTAATATAAAAAATTGCACCAAAACATTACTGTTACTAATCACAAGGCAACAAAGTCCATTTCATAATTTTATTGTTTTTGTGTGATGTAAAGTGAACACTTGTTAAAAATGTATGAATTCAGGCATTTAATTTCCATGAGTGTTCAAACTGGAAGCATCATGCATTGTGAGCAATTATTTAACAAGTTTTAAAGTAACATGCAAATGTAACATTTAGTACAACAGAGATTCAGAACAGTCAAAAAATTAAATTGCGTCAGCGTAATATCTTGTTAGGTGAGATTTTCCCAGGCCAAGGTTTAGAACATTTGGTAGAACAGTGGTGAAGCACTCTCTAAAGCGATGATAGAAGCTGCTTGTCGAAGGATGAATTCAGTCAACCTCATCAAACAACTGTAGAAAACACATTAATACATTAACATTTATTACAAGGCTTGTTTGAATGCTTGATTCTGATTGGCCGATCGCAACATTTGAAGGTTTGTTATTTCGCTTTGCGCCGGGTCCTGATCACACTGTTGGGGCTAATTTCTACGATAACAACCGGCTGCTTGTACATTATCACTGATTATTTTGCACTCCTGGCATACATTAAGAAATTAATGTCACTGCAAACCAGTTTAATCATAAACAGTGGTCAAATATCGAAGCTGGAGTCTTAAAACTTTCTTGTGATGCTGATTCTGTCCAGATCAAGTAAGAGTGTGATGTTTTGACGAGCAATGCATTTTGAACAACAATAATCCAGCATCACCAGTGATCCTATGACGGGCAAGGGGTTAAAGGTTAGGCCTGCAGTAGGCTATATCATTGTTAACCTTCTGATAAAAAAATCGACAGCAAAAGAAGATGTTTAAAATAAAGTTCATGGTTGTGAATAAAATGTATTTCAATAATCTTTTTTAATTAATATTTTAAAACACCTTTATGTTATTTTCACGCCATATTATCAGACCACCTTAAGTGGGTCCGCCTTAAATTTGGAGTTTGTGTGATCGCTGTTGATTGGCAGCTAAACTGCTGGTAAACTGTGTACAGACGTTTTACGTTCGAATTTCAGATAATTTATTTTTCTGGTAGTAACATTGTGCGGTATGAGCGAACCATTTCACCCTCTGATCAAACCTCCTCCTAAAAAAACATTTATTTTTTTGTGTGTGTTTTTCAGAGCAAATTTTTTTTTCTCCTAAAGAAACAAAGAACGACATTACATTGCGGGATGACATCACCTGAAAATGACCAATAGCGCGGCGCGCTGCTGAGCTGTGTGCAGACCGCTCTTTTTTTTCTTGCAGGAGACGCAGTTTGAATGTTCGCGCCATTTTTAGCTGCTTGCACCACAGCATCTTCGGAATTAGTAGATATCCTGGCAATTAATTCCAGGTGAGGTAACGTTACATGCGACTATCTCTGTTAGAAAAACCCACCAGCCCAGCTTTTATAGATAATTTTTGGAGTTAGTTTTTTTATGAGTGAGGTTGTGAATTTAGTTCTTATTTTTGAGTTGAGTTGGCATTACTGTGGTGAGGGAAGCATTGCTCTTGATTAGCTTCTGTGTTTAGCGTGCTTAATTTGCTAGGGAGGAATTACTCAAGTACATAGATATGTTAACCTGTAATTTCTGTGGTAAGGTAGTTCAGTCATCAAGGGGCTACGTGCTTCATTGTAAACTTCATCGGAATGAGCCACGTTGTTTATTTCGGTGTATTGAAGCAGACTGCAAGCAGACATACACCAGGTATGGCGCTTTTAAGGCTCATTTTTACCGAAGACACTCGGCCCCTAACGTTACCCATGTCACTGGTGTGGCGATGGTTTCTGCGTTTACATGTGCAATGGCGATGTGTGAACGTCAGTGTCAAAACTCTAAAGAGTTAATAGCTCATCTGAAGAGCCATATTGTGGAAGGACACGTGGTCACTTGTCCAGTAAGAGGATGCACAAATACCTTTAGAGTTAAATCATCTTTTACTGCCCACATGTCACGTAAACACAGAGAGTTTTCAGACAGCAGCATTGGTGATTTATATAGAGAGTCTGCATGTCAATCATCATCTGTTCCAACCACATCAAATGACTTTGTACCCTTGATTTCTGAGCCTGCTGCACAGTCTATTACAGATGAAGATAACATGGAAATGTCCCCTGAATTCTGTGATCTTTTTCTGAGAAACGTTTCACAATTCTACTTAAAATTGCAGGGTCAGTTTCTACTGCCTGCTTCAACCATACAGAACATTGTGGAGGAAATGCAGAACATACATGAGTTGGGACAGACATACATTTTGGGTAAACTTGCAGCACTGTTAAAAGATGACACATCATTATCAGAGGAGGACATCAACAAAGTCTGCGAGTCTGTCAAAAGCTATGATCTGTTTTCTGCATGTCATACCGGGCCATTGAGGACAGTCTACTCCAGATCTCAGACCTTTAAAAAAGCCTTCAACTATGTGGAACCAAAGAAAATATTTTTAGGGAGAGATGAAAACAGAAAAGATAGGTTTGCCTATTATGTGCCTTTAACAGAGACTTTGAGAAGTCTGCTAGTGTCTGATCTGTGGCAGAAATCAGAAGAGCCCTCTACTGAGCCTCCTGCTGATGTTCTGTGTGACATAAGTGATAGTAAGCTGTTTAAATCAAATGATTTTTTTTGTCAAAACCCATCATGCCTCAAGCTAGTACTCTACCAGGATGCCTTTGAAGTCGTTAACACTTTAGGCTCTGCAAGGACAAAACACAAGGTATTAGCTGTATATGCATCAGTGGCAAACTTGCCACTTCATGTACGCTCAGACACAGACCACATGTCTCTTGTCTTACTGTGCAGGGAGAAAGATTTTAAAGAGTTTGGTCATGCTAATGTGTTCTCTGAATTACTAGCAGACTTGAAAGAATTGGAGGACAGTGGGATTGTTGCATCAGATGAAACTAGAGTCAAAGGAACTTTGTTTTGCATTGCTGGTGATAATCTGGGTTCTCACTGTATTGGTGGCTTCACTGAAAATTTTAGTTCTTCAAAGTACTTCTGCAGGTACTGCCTGATAACGAAATCTGAATTTCAGGGTGCTGACCCAAATCTGTGTGGACCAGAACGTACCAAAGAGAACTACAACTCTGCTGTTGATCGCCTCCAGATTGACAATACACCAGACGTCGAAGGAGTGAAGTTCAGGTCCGTGTTCAATTCACTAAAGTACTTCAACGTTTGTATGCCAGGCTTGCCACCATGTCTAGGTCACGATATCTTTGAGGGAGTTTTGGCTTATGATGTGGCACTGTATCTGAAGTACTTCATAAAGAAAAAAGCATGGTTCACTTACTCCACTCTGAACCGACGCATCAAACAGTTTAGTTACCATGCCTCTGATGCTTCTACAAAGCCATCTGAGGTCAGCCCTCAAGCAGCTAAACTCTCAGGACAGGCTGTACAGAACTGGAACTTCCTCCGATTGCTGCCTCTCATAGTTGGTGACATAGTGACAGACCCCACAGATGATGTGTGGAACTTAACTCTGCAGCTGAAAGATATTGTAGACATGGTGTGTGCTCAGAAAATTTCAGTGGCTCAGGTAGCATATCTTGATATTCTTATTCAAGAATATTTAGAGTCAAGAAAAGCTCTGTTCCCAAAATGCAACCTGAGACCAAAACACCATTTTCTACGCCATTACCCAGCACTGATTCTGAAATTTGGCCCACTGATAAGATTATGGACAATGCGCTTTGAAAGTAAGCACAATTATTTCAAGAGATGTGCCAGAAATTTGAAAAATTTCAAAAATCTCTGCCATACACTCTCTGAAAGACATCAAATGTTTCAGGCCTATCTAGCAGCAGGTTCATTGTGTCAATCTGTCTTGAAAGTCAAAGATGGTTCTCCATTTTAATCAGTGCTGTACAGTAAAGCCATTCAAGATGCAGTCCAAATGTTTGACTTTACTGAAACCAATACAAAGGTCACAGTAGAGATGATGTACAAGGGAACACAGTACAAGAAAGGACACTTCCTTGTCACAGGGGGCTCTGACTCTGTTGAGTTTGGTGAAGTAGTTCTCATTTTGATTAAGAATGACAGTGTTTATTTTCTGGTGTCGGTGCACGTGACAGAATACCATTCTCAGTATCATCTGCACTCAGTGAGAAAGGAAAAAGAAAAGATGCAGTGTGTGAACATCATTGACTTAATTGATTTCTATCCATTAACATCTTACATGAAGCATGGGTACCAAATGGTTCCATTGAAACACTGTGTGCTGTCACAATAATGGGGCTTACGAAAGACTGTATAAAGGTGTAGTATTAAGCAAGATCAGCTTAATATTTTAAGACCAAAGGTAGGGTGAATGCTGGTAAAGTGGGACACTTTCTGATAATTTAACTTCTACATAATGTTTTATTATGATCCAAATGTCTTAGCCCCTCATATGATACTATTCTAAATAGCTTAAGAGCTTTACTACACGATACAGAATAAAAAAGAAAGAAACATTAAACACAGGATGGATGAGTCTTCCTCAAACACACATTGACCCCAAACCACATTTTTCAAGGCGCTACTGTCAAACTGGGACACATTTATTGGCAAACTGGGACACTTCAAACACATTAAATTGTTATTTAAATGTAGGCCCAATGAATGAAATGCACAATAACAATATAAACAACAACAAAAAAAATAATAAAAATCAGTTTTTTAAGGAGGGGTGCAGGTACAGCAGATTCTTTCCACCCCTCCCTCCCTCGCCTGTCCACAATATTTTTGTATTGGGTTTAGTTTATTTCATATAAATGTAAAAAATATAAATCTTCATAAACATTTCTTCTTATAGCCTAATTTTACTCCACACAGGCTAAATTTCATTTATTTTTGTTGAAACGTTTTTTGCAAATATTGCACATGTCCCGGCCATCCAAGCTCCATCTTTCTTGTCTTGTTTTTTGGGTTTTGCGTTGGAATTGGCATTGGTTTTTTTAAAATCAGTTTACAATCTTTGTTGAAATATCTAGCTAGCGAACTAAACTTATGAGGGGCATACAAAAAGGGAACTCAATTCCCCCATTATAATGACTTAATTGGCTGTCCCAGTTTACCAGTAATACCCTGTCCCAGTTTAACAATACGCTATTGGCAAACTGGGACAGTGTCAAAATCACACAAAAAACAAAACAAAAAGATTCATATGAATGTGATTTTTACAAATTCTGACTCACCATTACATCCTATAACAAAATATATAACAATTACAATGTTTTAATTTTTATTATCTTACCATTATTCACCTCAGAATGCTATGTCATTTTACTTTACCATCACGGTTCACTGTATGGTTGTTGAATATGGTGTGCCACACCCCAGGAAGTTATGTCATAGCCACAGAATCTATATTTTTTTGTCACATACTTGCTTATGATGAGCTCAGTGTTGATTTTTTGTAATGGAATCATTTACATGTAAAGATAGAAATTAAGAAGCTTAACTGTCCCACTTTACCAGTATTCACCCTACCACTTGGTGTAAATTTACCTTTATTCACATTCTTTTATCAGACATCTCGGAAATGGGGGACAGCATAAGGAGTTCCATTACTAAGGTACTGCCGGACCTGTCTGACAAAATCCTTGAAATTGTACTGGAGGCACTACAATCATTAGGAGTGGAGACATCTGAGGACTTGCAGTTCATCAGTGAGACTGATCTGAACTCTGTCCTGAGACCAGTTCAGGCAAGAAAACTGCTGGCTGCCTGGAAACAAACCAGTAAGTATTATGATTTCATTGCACAATAGCCATGAAGGGCTTTCTGTTTTTTTTCTATTATACTTGGGCCAAGGTCCAAAAAGTAAAATGAATCAGATCATTTGTGATTTTGTTTTACAGCACCAAATACGGACATTTCAAGCCAGGCCAGCATATCGTCTCCATCTTCTTGCTCCTCATTTTCTGCCTCCCCCTCACCCAGTCCAATATATTCTCTAGACTGGATAGATAAATTTAGAATTCCATGTGAAGATTTTCCAGAAGACTTGATACAGTGTCTTCAGAGAGAGAAAAGACCAAAGCCTCGATTGCGGAGGGAGATGATCCGCATCATTGTGAAGGAGATGATGAAAGCCTGTGCCTCTCCAACAAGAAGAGCCTCGACTGAAATTGCAAAAAAACTGGTTGCGATGTATCCCAAGTCACTGCAGGATGTCATAGAGGGGGATGTGGTAGGACAGGGGTACCACTCTTTGGTAAAACAGATTCAGGCACGAATTGAAAATGTGAAGAGGTCTACTTCACCAGTATTACAGAAGCGCAAACTGGGAGCATCAGATGACACCGATGAAGTCACACCTGAAAAGCGAGCATCTGTTCAAGGCACATATGGCTGCATAAAGTGGGACATGAAGTTTTTGCCAGTCAGTGAGACACTGGAAACCCAGCAGGAGAAGATAGAACGTATGAAGATTCTCAGTGAACAGACAAGCTTCAGTCATGAAGAAGTAAAAACTCTAATGAAATGCACCTACTACTATCAGCGCAAAGCAATAAACAGCGGAGCAGACATGCAAACTCTCATGGAAGAGTGGCCTTTTTTGTTTCAGGCGATTGGAATGACAGTCCACTTTGAAGAACTTACTGGGGTACCGCTGAAAGAGACTTTCCTTACCAGTCTGGAATAGAAGGGAAAACGGCTTCTGGACTTTCTGAAAAACACTTGTGCAGACAAGAGCAAGCGTGTCTTTGAGGCTGTCATAAAGCTTCGGATGCAGAGGGGACAGCTGAAGGGCTGCTCAGAAGACTTTAAAGATATGATGCTCCTCCTTCTCTCCTATTTCGATGAAAAAGAGGAGACCCTCTTCCACTATGTTGATGAAACATGTCTGGCAAAAGAAGTCCATGTGGAAAGCCTGCCTGTGACACCATGTATCATTGTTTGTGGTGAGTTGAAAATCAGTACAACTGCACAGAACCTAAGCTAATGCAAGGATAGGCTATATTAAATGTCTCCACTTACACTATTTTAAGACACATTTCAATGGTAAAGAGGGTTTTACAGTTACAGTTTTAATTCTTTTACACTTGTATTTCATTCCAAGGATCCTCCTGCTTTGCATCGAGACTGTTCATGCTCAGCATTGACCACAAAGTCGTGAATGACCAAATAACTGACTTCATCTCTGCAATCTGTCTGATGCTTGGTAGCTACTACTGCCTGAATATCCACTATCCACTGAAACTTGGCTCCACACTTGAATTCCTTCAGAGGTAATTGTTTTACTTTTCCCTCGCCTTTCCCTTTTTTTCCCGTTGTATAGTGTTTTATTATGGATTATTGTGTTTATCAAGGTGTTTCTTCAACATTAACCCAGAGAAGGGAACAAAAGTTGAAAAAACTAAGAAGAAGACACTGCATGTGAACCCAAGAGTACTCACCCTCATCGCCAATCTCTATGATCACGAGTGGCGAGAGACCGTTTAAAGACATTTTGAACGGATCGTTACAGTCAGCTTAACTGTACCTTGACTGGGAACTACTGTGTTGTTTATGTTTTCAGTTATCCCAGCTGATATTGAGTACTCTAACCTGATTTCTGTTATCACAGGCTTGCTTTTCAGAGGTTTTGATCTTAGATCTAACTAGGGATTGTTATTGAGAAATGTTCTATATTATATACAACAGAGTTTAAACTATTTGAATTTTGTATTGCCCTAATTAGCAAACAAATTAAGTGTGGCACTGAACTGTTAACATTGAAATTCAAACAGCACTGTCTGTTACAAACATTACTTGACATTAACTGTTAATATAGCATTTTGTAGCTGTAAAGTTCTGCAAAAATTGATGTCACAAGCCTATGTGCATGTGTGCTTGATTACTTATGTAAAGTCATACTTTAAAAATGAAGCTATTGCATTTTTTTTCATTTATTCATTGAGGCAGTAATTTTTCTGTTTTTGCTTATAGAATTCAGGAAATTAATGTAATTCATGTTTTCCTGAAAATGGTTAATATACATTTGTTAGTTGACTTTAAGTGCAGAGTTTAAGCAGTTTTGGCTTTCTTTTTTCATAATGCCAGGAGAAGCTTTAGATGCTTGTTTTGCCTTTATTTGTTCAAAGCAATATATTGAAAAGTGTGTGTGGAGGTCAAAATATGTTCAAGACAATAAAAATGTCAGTGAAGGACATCTGAGATTTTGTTGCAGTGGTTTTCTGATGCATGTGTTTAAGGTCTAGCTAAGACCCGAGAGTCTCTTTCAAGGTTAGTAAAGTAAACAGATTCTAGAAGATAATTTACACATTTCTCTGTTGTCTCTAAATCTTATTTTGTCTTTATTATGATTAAAAAGGTTTGTTTTGTTCCTGCCCTTTTCAGACACTGAATCTGAGCAGAAACCAGAAGGATACTCAAAGGACATGTGACTCTCAGGAAATGGTGAGATTTCAAGTTTTATATATATATATTATTATTTTTTTCATGAATTCATTTTCCTTTGTCCCTTTACAATATTGCTGTTTTGTTTTTGTAAACAGCATCAAATGAGAGTGACAGGTGAAACCGTTTCAAGACAATGGCAGGAAAAGCATGCTGAAGATTGAATCAAACCTTGGCTGGAAATATTTGGTATGTGTTTTACCGTAAATCAAATTGTTGAAAAACATTCAGCTACACTGCAACACAGGGAAACTTGTTTTGCACTTATTTTCTTGTTAATTTAATTTCTTGTCTCATTATTTTTGTCAGTTATTATTATTTATGGTGTATGCCCTTTTTGTTTTCTTTCTAAATGCAGAAGGAATCTAGCCAGTCCACAATGAAAGCTTCGTTGCCCCCCTGTGAGTCTTCTGGAAGAAATTATGGCGCCTGTATTCTTTGGTTTCCCTAAACATCACACCCTGTTTATACGAGGCTCTTCAATTAAGTCTGCACCCAAAGATTCAATAGGAGGTAAGCAGTGGTATTATTCAAGTTTTGCAAAAGAAAGATGGACAGGAGACACTAATCTTAAGTAGCCGAGCTCAGGTTCATGTCCAGGTGAGCAGTTTCATACGATGAAGGATTGCCAGGAATTTACCGTAAAATGTATCTCGTCAAAATAAAATCCTGTAATTTGTTATACAATCTCACTGTGTTTTTTACTGTCAAAGGTTTTAATAAGGTTTAACATATTTCTGTTATTTTTACAGTTATTTACCATAATAGGGTCTATCATATTACTGTTAAATTAACAACAAATTACTGTAAATATTATTATATTAGAACTTTTTTTTTACTGCAAATATCCGTAAAAAGTTATGGAAAGTTGCATTTTTTACATAAAATTACCGTATAATTCCATCCATCCATCCATTTTCTACCGCTTATCCGGGGCCGGGTCGCGGGGGCAGCAGTCTAAGCAGAGATGCCCAGACATCCCTCACCCTAGACACTTCCTCCAGCTCTTCCGGGGGGACACCGAGGCGTTCCCAGGCCAGCCGGGAGATATAGTCCCACCAGCGTGTCCTAGGTCTTCCCCGGGGTCTCCTCCCGGTCGGACGGGCCCGGAGCACCTTCCGGGGAAGGCGTCCAGTAGGCATCCGTAACAGATGCCCAAGCCACCTCAGCTGACCCCTCTCGATGTGGAGGAGCAGCGGCTCTACTCCGAGCTCCTCCCGGGTGACCGAGCTTCTCACCCTATCTCTAAGGGATCGCCCAGCCACTCTGCGGAGGAAGCTCATTTCAGCCGCCTGTATCCGGGATCTTGTCCTTTCGGTCATGACCCAAAGCTCATGACCATAGGTGAGAGTAGGAACGTAGATTGACCGGTAAATTGAGAGCTTCGCCTTGCGGCTCAGCTCTTTCTTCACCACGACGGACCGGTACATCGACCGCATTACTGCAGAAGCTGCACCGATCCGTCTGTCAATCTCCCGTTCCATCCTTCCCTCACTCGTGAACAAGACCCCGAGATACTTAAACTCCTCCACTTGAGGAAGGAACTCTCCACCAACCTGAAGTGGGCAAGCCACCCTTTTCCGACTGAGGACCATGGCCTCGGATTTGGAGGTACTGATTTTCATTCCAGCCGCTTCACACTCTGCTGTAAACCGTCCCAGTGCATGCTGAAGGTCCTGGTTTGAAGGGGCCAACACGACAACATCATCCGCAAATAGCAGAGACGAGATCGTGTCGTCCCCAAACCTGACACCCTCCGGCCCCTGGCTGCGCCTAGAAATTCTGTCCATAAAAATTACGAACAGAACCGGCGACAAAGGGCAGCCCTGCCGGAGTCCGACATGCACTGGGAACAAGTCCGACTTACTGCCGGCAATGCGAACCAAGCTCCTGCTTCGGCCGTACAGGGACCTGACAGCCCTTAGCAAAGGACCACAGACCCCATACTCCCGAAGCACCCTCCACAGGATGCCACGAGGGACACAGTCGAATGCCTTCTCCAAATCCACAAAACACATGTGGATTGGTTGAGCAAACTCCCATGAACCCTCCAGCACCCTGTAGAGGGTGTAGAGCTGGTCCAGCGTTCCACGGCCTGGACGAAAACCACACTGTTCCTCCTGAATCCGAGGTTCTACTATCGGCCGTATTCTCCTCTCCAGTACCCTGGCATAGACTTTCCCGGGAAGGCTGAGAAGTGTGATCCCCCTGTAGTTGGAACACACCCTCCGGTCCCCCTTCTTAAAAAGAGGGACCACCACCCCGGTCTGCCATCCCAGAGGCACTGTCCCCGACCGCCACGCGATGCTGCAGAGGCGTGTCAGCCAAGACAGCCCCACAACATCCAGAGACTTGAGGTACTCAGGGCGAATCTCATCCACCCCCGGTGCCTTGCCACTGAGGAGTTTCTTGACTACCTCAGTGACTTCGGCTTGGGTGATGGACGAGTCCACCTCTGAGCCCTCAGCTTCTGCTTCCTCAATGGAGGACGTGACGGTGGGATTGAGGAGATCCTCGAAGTACTCCTTCCACCGTCCGACGACATCCCCAGTTGAGGTCAACAGCCTCCCACCTCCACTGTAAACAGCATTGGTAGGGCACTGTTTCCCTCTCCTGAGGCGCCGGACGGTTTGCCAGAATCTCTTCGAGGCCAGTCGATAGTCCTTCTCCATGGCCTCACCAAACTCCTCCCAGGCCCGAGTTTTTGCCTCCACAACCACCCGGGCAGCAGTCCGCTTGGCCTGCCGGTACCTGTCAGCTGCCTCAGGAGTCCCACAAGCCAACCAGGCCCGATAAGACTCCTTCTTCAGCTTGACGGTTTCCCTTACTTCCGGTGTCCACCACCGGGTTCGGGGATTCCCGCCTCGACAGGCACCGGAGACTTTACGGCCACAGCTCCGAGTGGCCGCTTCGACAATGGAGGCGGAGAACATGGTCCACTCGGACTCAATGTCTCCAGCCTCCCTCGGGATCTGGTTGAAGCTCTGCCGGAGGTGGGAGTTAAAGATCTCTCTGACAGGAGACTCGGCCAGGCGTTCCCAGCAGACCCTTACAGTACGTTTGGGTCTGCCGAGTCTGTCCAGCTTCCTCTCCTGCCATCGGATCCAACTCACCACCAGGTGGTGATCAGTTGACAGCTCCGCCCCTCTCTTAACCCGAGTGTCCAAAACATATGGTCGCAGGTCAGATGAAACGACCACAAAGTCGATCATCGACCTGCGGCCTAGGGTGTCCTGGTGCCACGTGCACTGATGGACACCCTTATGCTTGAACATGGTGTTCATTATAGACAAACTGTGACTAGCACAGAAGTCCAATAACTGAACACCGCTCGGGTTCAGATCAGGGGGGCCGTTCCTCCCAATCACGCCCCTCCAGGTGTCACTGTCGTTGCCGACATGGGCGTTGAAGTCCCCCAGTAGGACGACGGAGTCCCCAGTCGGAGTACTTTCCAGCACCCCTCCCAGAGACTCCAAGAAGGTCGGGTACTCTGCACTGCCGTTCGGCCCGTAGGCACAAACAACAGTGAGAGACCTAACCCCGACCCGTAGGCGCAGGGAAACGACCCTCTCGTTCACCGGGGTAAACTCCAACACATGGCGGGAGAGCTGGGGGGCTATAAGCAGACCCACACCAGCCCGCCGCCTCTCCCCATGGGCAACTCCAGAGTGATGAAGTGTCCATCCTCTCTCGAGGAGTGTGGTTCCAGAGCCCAAGCCATGCGTAGAGGTGATCCCGACTATCTCTAGTCGGAACCTCTCAACCTCACGCACCATCTCAGGCTCCTTCCCCGCCAGCGAGGTGACGTTCCACGTCCCTAGAGCTAGATTCCGTGTCCAGGGATCGGGCTGTCGAGGCACTCTCCTCCGACTGCCGCCCGATCCACTACGCACCGACCCCCTATGGTCCCTCCCGCACGTGGTGAGCCCACGGGAAGGCGGCCCCACGTCGCTCCTTCGGGCTGAGCCCGGCCGGACCCCGTGGGGAAAGGCCCAGCCACCAGGCGCTCGCTTACGAGCACCGATCCCGGGCCTGGCTCCAGGGTGGTGCCCCGGTTGCGCCATACCGGGCGACGTCACGGTCCTTGTAATCTTCAACATCATAAGGGGTTTTTGAACCACTCTTAGTCTGACCCGTCGCCTAGGACCTGTTTGCCTTGGGAGACCCTACCAGGGGCATATAGCCCCCGACAACATAGCTCCTAGGGTCACTCGGGTACTCAAACCCCTCCACCACGTTAAGGTGGCGGTTCAAGGAAGGGTAAAATTACCGTATAATTGACAAATATATTTGTTTTTTTCTACCATGATTTTGGTAAAAACAATACGTTGTCTACTGTAAAATTTAGGGTTACAAAACCAGTATACCGTATTGTCTTTTACAGATTCCACATTTTTTTCACGGTATATTCCTGGCAACCACAGCTGCCGGTATTTTACCGTGAATTTGACAGGTTTTTTTTAACAGTGTACCTTGTGGAATGAGGTTGGAGCTCTGCCGTAGATTCTGCGACTACTGGTACTGGCTCTAATATAACAATGGTCTGAGCCTCCTTGTATTGGCGAACAAACTGTTGAAATTTGATTTGCCATTTGAACGAGCCATCAAAAAGGTATCCAACATGGCCTCAGTGAGCCAAGAGTCAACACTTTCTCCGTCTACATCATTTTCTAGGAATAACGGGCACAATTACAATGCAGTACTAGGCCAACCATGTAACTAACACACACACACACATGTTGGGATAAGGAAAATGGCGAATTTTGATTCACCTATAAAGTATAAACACAGTGTACATCAGACGCGAGCAGCACGGCAAAAGAAAATGGACTTAAAAGTCTTTTATCGCTTCACAAGGTGTAAAGTTAATATTAGCGAATCCATTAACGTTACAAACACAACGCAGGTGTCATGATTCTGCTGCATCATGTCATGTTTCTCTTAGTGTAGTGGCAGGATCATGACAGAACCTCATGTTTAATGTGGAGAGAGGCAATTATTATGGTCTTACAGACACTCTCTCTGGTCTCGTCTTTGTTCCCATCCTCTCGTTACCATCGTTATTGATTAATGCCCTTCACCTGTTTCCCTCTTGATTTGCTCCCTTACTTAATGCCCTTGTGTCTTCTGTCTTGTGCTGGTTCATTGTGGTTTGTGTGGTGAGTTCTTGTGTCTTGTACTCTAGTTTAGTTATTAGTAGTTCATGTCAAAAGTTAATTTAAGTCTTGTTTAAGTGTAGTTAGTTTTAGTCCTGTCTTGTTATTGTATCCATGTTTTGTTATGTTACCCCCACGTGGGTCTTTGTTTTATTATTTATTAAATATGTTAAAACCCCTTACCCGCTGTCTGCACCTGGGTCCTTTCTCCGTGTCTCACCACTCGAGAATCATGACAGCAGGTGTCTATCATATGGAATCTAACGTTTCAAAGCGAAGCAAAAACCTACCAAATAAGCTGGCTACGTAACAAATCACAGACGTTTCTAAGCTATTTCACAATGAATACAAATAATACATGTAATGTAACTTAAGGTACAGAGTTTTTAACCTTATGGTTTATTTAGGAGCCTACAACAAGTCACAGTAAAATATGAAAATTTTTAACCATAACATTTAAAAACTAAATGCTTACACAATCTAGATTAACAAAATTTAGACTGAGACATGATGAGCTAGCAAGCTAATTGATCTTATGTCACAGAGAGGCACACACACAGTGGACGAGAGTAAAGTGACTGAGGTTGTGAGAGGATTTATTTCTCTGCGGTGATTTAATTAGTTTAGACAAAGAACATTTAATATTTCATGCTGAATTGTAAACCCGGGCAGGATCAGCCGGCGGCGGCTTTCTGCACATGCGCGCGATCATTTGCAGTCTGGACGCGGAGGGGTGAACATCTCCTGCTCTGACTGCAGCCGGGGGAGGGGCTGCTTCACGAGGACTGAGCCGCCTGTGAGTGCTTTGGTGCGGGCATGCGGCTCAGGGCAGCACCCGCTGCTCGTTGTGAAGAGTAAGAACGATATGTGCTTTCACTTCAGAGTCTCCAAAAGTCTCCAATAACATCAGAAAAAGTCGTTAGATTTGTCGCTAGTCGCTTTTTTGAAAATGTGTCGCTAGAGGGGTCTGAATACTCGCTAAATATAGCGACAAAGGCGCTAAGTTGGCAACACTGGACCAGATGCACTGTCAGCGGCGCATGCGCACTCCGACACATGCACTATTAGACACGTTTGTGAATCAAATGGACCTACAGGCCAATTGTAAGTATATTTATTCAATATTCAATTTATTTATTCTCATACAAGATTAAGTCGAAGTAAAAGTGTTATTATGAATTATTTGACAAATGTAATCGAAATGTCTTTAACATTATCAGACGAATGTTGTAAGTATATTGATTTCATTCATACAGTATTAGATAGATGTAAAAGTATTGTTTAAATATATAAGATAATGTTTTCGAAAACTAACTTCATCCTTATATCAATGATACCAGATCGCATCTATGATACTTGGGTAACGATACCTGTTCTTCATACAGTAATTTATTGAAGAACTAACGTTATCTAAAATTAATTTGTAGCGTTGCTTGAAAACGAAATATTCAGATGATTCGGATTATTTATATATTCAATAACCTTGTGCATACAGTATAAGCTTGTACAGCCTTATATTTCTACACAGCAATTATTATTTACGTCTTTGTTTTTAGCATTTTTGACAGGGGCATTGCACATAGGATAAAACCCGTAAAATGGACTGAAAGGTATCTATCCATCCATATATCCGTCTGTCTATTCAAATCTATCTATCTAAATCGTATCCTATCGTCCATTTATCTATCGCATCCATTTAAGTCTAATGTATCTGCACTGTAAAATATTACTGTAAAAATACGGCCAATTTTTAACGGCAAAATACTGTTCTTTTAAAAAACGGTTTAATAATGTTAATTTACAGCCATTGATCTGTAAATTAATTACTCGCTAGTAAAATTAGAACATTCAACCGTAAATCTGTTTACGGCATTTAACCGTAAAGAGCTGTATAGCAAACAAAGGCAATCAGAGTTCATTTTAATCTTTATTTAGTCTGGATTTACATTTAAACAGAGTAATTCAAAACATTACTGTGATAATTTACACAATCCTTTATTACAAAGTAAAAGAAGTTTGCACAGTAAGAAATATACAAGTTGTACAATTTAACTTTGCCCTCAGTTAAAACTATTTCCCCATGGACAAATAATTAAAGGGATAACATAATTAAATCCCCTATTTAAAGGGTTTTTTCAGGGGTGAAACAAAATAACCCCATGTTTTACTCAACCTTAAAGTATCGGTGTATCTTCAGACAAATACAGTCGATGATATAGAAGTTATTAAGTTTGGAAGAGAAAGGCTAACAGTTATGATAACTCAGAATGTATTCATAAAAAATAAACCCTTTAACAGAGACATCACAGCCAGCGTTGATTTTCAGAAAGACTTGCCGAGGTGAGGCTGCGTTGGGCGGGGTGCATAAGTGAAACCGACTCACTTGTCCGAAACCATTAGAGCAAATTTTTTAATAGACGCTATCTTTATTAAACGACCGCAGATTTGAACTTTTTACACATAAATTCTCGTCTAAACAACTCTTAAAACTACATTTTGTTACACAAAACAGTCATATTTTGAAGCTCTTGGCTCGATGAACACAGTAACGTTACTTGCGCAACTAACGTTAGCTAATTTACGGATGACGTTTTTACAAGTCAACGAGAACACGAGTACGTCAGGAGACGGCCATTTCTTCCAAGACACTGTTCAAGGTAAGTGTTTTTATTTGTATTTATCTATTATTTTATTATTTTGCGCTTCGAAAATTATATATTTTGACTGAGCTGCGTGGCGCGAATTACCTAGACTTACCTAGACAGTAACTGTGTGTTCACATAGAGCGCGAATGAGGCGTCAAAAACGCGCCATTCGCGAGTAGTTGGACGCTTGAACATTTTGTGTTTACTCGCTTCATTCGCGCGTGAAATTTGCTTCATTCGTGCTATTCGCGCCGCCTCATTCGCGCTATTCGCGCCGCAAGCGCATCTATCGCGTCTTTGCATTGACTTAACATGTAAATCACTCCCGCTTGACGCCTCATTCGCGCTCTATGTGAACACACAGTTACTGCAGCAGCACAGTCGGTGGGGGAGTCAGTGGTGAACCTGCTGAATGAATTCTAGTCAGTGTGACACACATTTCATTTCAAGTCTCGTCTGAAGAAACTCATGGGATTCAAGTTTGATTATTAAATGAGTTTTGTGTCTCCACACACACGTTCTGTTGCAAATACGGTACAGTAGACTGGTGGTTTGCTTCGTTAAATTGGCGATAACAGCGTGCAGTACAACGTCGATATATAACATAATAATTTACTTAATAACTTCAAATAAAGTAAAAAATACAGTTTTGTGTGTGTTAGCGCAATATATTACATGTGTGGTATGCTTTTGTAAGTTAGCTAGACCAAGAAGACTTGGTAAATTGCCGTAAAGTGACTATTACCTGAGGTAACGTTAAATCCCTCCAGATATAAACGAATGAAATTCAGACTTGTGCTGTTTCGTGGTGTTAAAGATAAGATATGTTTTTTTGCAAGCTTTGTGGACACATATGTAGTACTGCCCCTGCATTTGTGAGACATATCCATGTTTCCCATGTCAGGTTTAATTGTGCTTTGCCTGTTTGCAATTAGAAACTCACTGTTATCAGATCTGTGTCAGTGACCTTATTTGAATTAACATCTAATGTTTTTTGTGTCAAGTCAGGTGTAAACTCTGAAGGACCTTTATAAGCATCTTAAATCACACATTAGAGACGGGAGGAGCGAAGACTGAGAGAGAGAGAGAATGAGCAGCCGAAGAGAGAGAATGAGCATCCGAAGAGAGAGAATGAGCAGCCGAAGAGAGAGAATGAGCAGCCGAAGAGAGAGAATGAGCATCCGAAGAGAGAGAATGAGCAGCCGAAGAGAGAGAATGAGCAGCCGAAGAGAGAGAATGAGCAGCCGAAGAGAGAGAATGAGCAGCCGAAGAGAGAGAATGAGCAGCGGAAGAGAGAGAATGAGCAGCCGAAGAGAGAGAATGAGCAGCGGAAGAGAGAGAATGAGCAGCTGAAGAGAGAGAATGAGCAGCGGAAGAGAGAGAATGAGCAGCCGAAGAGAGAGAATGAGCAGCCGAAGAGAGAGAATGAGCAGCCGAAGAGAGACAATGAGCAGCCGAAGAAAAGTTTAAAGCAAATGAAGAGAAGTACAGACTTTGACAGAACCAAACTGCTGGAGGTGATATTCACATTCAAAACAAGATCTGTCTGTCTGCACTACTACGTCATCAGAATATTAATGATAATAATGTAGAAGGATGTGTCTTGTTCTGTACCATCCGCCTGCTTTAGAAAAACAAAGAATAAAAAAATGATGCATTATAACATTGATTGTGCAGAAACAGACAGTCCCTAATGTTATTTCTAATGCAAACAGATTGATGACTTTATAGTGATATTCTGTGGTGTTGTCACAGAGGATTTTAGCCCTGGAGACGATGAGAGAGAGAAACTCGCAGCAGCTTCTGGGGAAAGATCTGGAGATGTCCAGTCTGAGAGAACAGCTGCGGGCCGCACACGGGGACGTGGCGTCCTCACTGCAGGACAAACTCCTGCAGAAACACCAGGAGGCTCAGCAGAGAGAGAGACAGTTTCAGACCCTGTTAAAAGAGACAGAAGACCTGAAAAACAAGTACTGTGTCGTATCTCAGATGTGTGAAGAACTCCAGAAACAAAAGGTAGGGCGTTGACTTTAGACCCTCACTTAACTAAAAGTGAACGCCTGTCATGTCACTTTAAACCTTTATGATGTTTCTTTCATGGCACACTTTTTGAGGGATGTCTTGACAATGACTATTGTATTAATAACCGTGATTACTGACACCGTTTCAATATGACACACATCATGCTATAGTAATACGCAATGCACCTATTTTTGCCTTGAGATCCACAATAGTTACAATATATTTTGAAAGCATTTATCAAATAAAACATTTATAACACACGAAACACTATTTTCAGTGAATTTGGACAACAATTCTCATATTGTGAACATCTGATATTGTGACATGCCTAGTGCTTTTATCCCTTATATTAAAACTGGAGTACAATTGTAGCTTTCAAGCTCAAAATGACGTAAAACGAATCGTGTGCATTATACCTGAATTCTATATGCCAAGTATTAAACAATTTGGATGCGTTTATGATCTTCGGGCAAATGCTTGCAGTGTTAGGTTCACACACTAGGTGGCAATGTTTGATCAAACACATATATTTATTTTGAGAAGTCTTCTGGTTAGGATGTAACCGCAACAAACTCTGCGAGGGATTATTTTTGAGCTGATTTATTTATGTTCGGCTCAGGAGAGACGTAATTGATTTGATTTGATTAAATTTATTGTCATTGTTAAGTTGTGATAAGTATTCCCTCATATGTTATACGTAATCAAGTGTTATTTGAATATGTGATGTGATCTTCCTTATATGGTCATATGCAAAATAAAGACTTCTCTTCCGGTTTAAGATAAAACCGATGAGTGTGAGCGTGATCTGTACCGCCATATAATATAAGATATTGCCGGTTATTATACGCTAGACATGGCTGCGCCAACAGGTTATGGGCCCAGGAGAGAAGAAGGTAAATGATGGAATTGACTTTGTTTTGATGGAGATGAAAAGAATTACGAACTTTGGGAGACAAAGTTTTTAGGCCATCTGCGACTGATCGGGCTAAAGGAGATTATTTTACGGGCACCTGCTGCAGATGACGAAGATGATAAAAACGAGGAAGCATATGCTGAATTGATACAATTCTTAGACGACAAAAGTTTGGCCCTTGTAATGAGGGAAGCCGCGGACGACGGAAGAAAAGCTCTGCAGATCTTGAGAGACTACTATGCAGGTAATGGAAAACCACGTGTAGTAAATTTGTACACAGAATTAACGTCCTTGCAGAAAACTGCAAATGAGACTGTTACAGATTACATTCTTCGAGCAGAGACCGCGATTACGGCACTGAGAAATGCTGGTGAAACTCTTAGTGATGGACTGTTAATTGCGATGATTTTAAAAGGATTACCTGATTCGTTCAAACCATTTACTATACATGTCACACAAGGTGATGTAGACCTAACTTTCGTAGAATTGAAGACTAAATTGAGAAGTTTCGAAAGCACCGAAAAGTTTCATGCTAGCTCAAGTGATGACAACGTGATGCGAGCGAGCGCATCTACTTCAGGTTTCAGAGGACGACGAGAACGATTTACAGACGGCGACATAATCTGCTACAGTTGCAACCAAAGAGGACACAAAGCCCAAGCATGTCCGAACCAGCGTCGCAGGGGGCAGTGGTGTGGTTACTGCAAAAGTTCGACACATAAAGATACATCATGCAGGCGCAAAAAGAGAGACAATGTAAAACATGTTAAAGATACAGAGGATGAAAACGAGCATGCGTTTGCATTTAAGATAAGTGACTGCCCGATCTACGGATTGCAACGAAAGGGACTGATGGTTGACACAGGAGCGACATCACATATTGTCACCGACATCAGAATGTTTAAGAAGTTTGATGACGAGTTCCAGTCAGAAAAACATTGCATCGAGATAGCGGACGGAACCAGAGCGAATGGGGTGGCGCTGAAGCGAGGCGATGCCGAGGTGTACCTGATTGACAGCGAGGGACGTCAAGTGATGACGACGCTCAAGAAAGCCCTGTATATACCATCGTATCCTCAGGACATTTTTTCTTTCAAGGCAGCGACAACGAGTGGAGCCTCGATCAACTTCAAGGAAGGATGTGATGAACTCACTCATAAAGACGGTACCAAGTTTGACATACAACAATACAATAGACTTTACTATCTGAACACTGTAAGTGAAGAAGATGATAGTTGTAACGGGTGTTATGATATCCAAACTTGGCACGAGATTCTTGGTCACTGTAATTATGATGATGTTTCCAAATTGCAGAATGTTGTTAAGGGAATGATAATCAAGGGTAAAATTGACAAGTCTAATCTACATTGTGAAATTTGTACTCAAGGGAAATTTGTGCAGAGCAGAAACCGAGAACCAGACGCACGAGCTAAAGCTGCACTTGAACTAGTGCATACTGATTTAGCTGGTCCTATTGAACCAGTGGCTAAAGATGGGTTTAGGTATGCTCTGGCATTTACTGATGATTTCTCAGGAGCAGTGTTTGTGTACTTCCTTAAAGCTAAAAGTGACACTATGAAAGCTGCTGAAAAATTCATAGCTGATGTAGCACCGTATGGGAACATAAAGTGTATAAGATCTGATAATGGCACAGAATTCACGGCAAAGGAGTTTCAGTCACTGCTTAGCAGAAATCGCATAAGACATGAGACCTCAGCACCTTACTCACCCCATCAAAATGGGACTGCTGAGAGAAATTGGAGAACCTTGTTTGAAATGGCAAGGTGTATGCTCTTAGAGAGCAATTTACCTAAGTTGCTGTGGACTTATGCAATAATGGCAGCTGCAACAATAAGAAACAGGTGCTATAACAGCCGCACAAAGCAAACCCCATACTATATGCTAACAGGGAGAAGCCAAACCTGTCTAAAATGAGGATATTTGGCTCAATATGCTATGCATATAAGTATGAGAAGAAAAAGCTAGATTCAAGATGTGAAAAGGGGATTTTTTGTAGGATATGACTAAAACAGCCCTGCCTACCTGGTGTTTTACCCAGAAACTGGAAAAGTTCTCAAGCACAGGCTTGTTAAATGCTTTACAGGTGTGTTCCAGAGCACCAGACACAGACTGATTTTTCAGGTGAGGATTTCTGTGGGGAGGAGTATGTACCCAAAGAGTCAAAAATTGACACTCCTACTCAGAGTCCACAGACTAGTGGAGAGGATATAGTTGATGGTAACGAGAGTGCTCAAAGAAAGGGAAGCGACCACGGGGTACGTTACCCAAAAAGAGATAGGAGAGCTCCTCAGTATTTGACAGACTATGTGTCTGATATTGATTCTGATGACCAGATTCTGACAAATGTTGATTTTTGTTACAGAGTGTGTAATGTGCCACAAACTTACACAGAAGCTATGAGTTCAGAAAAATCTTGTGTTTGGGTTAATGCAATGAAAGCAGAAACTAACTCTCTTAAGGAAAACGACACATTTACCTTAACCATACTACCAGAGGGTAAACATGCAGTGGGGGGTAGGTGGGTCTACGCCATTAAAAACAATGCAGATGAGTCTGAAACCTATAAGGCCAAATATGTTGCTAAGGGTTATAGCCAGGTACTGGGAGTGGACTACAAGGAGACTTTTTCTCCCACTGCAAACATTGTTTCGATACGTGCATTAATGCAAATAGCTGCACAAAATGACCTTAAACTCAACCAGATGGATGTAAAGACTGCCTACTTACATGCTCCAATAGACTGTGAGATATACATAGAACAACCAGAAGGATTTGAACTGAAGACAGACATTGATGAAAAACTTGTCTGTAAATTGAACAAATCACTGTATGGTTTAAAGCAGTCAGGAAGAAATTGGAACAAAATGTTACACGACCACCTTACGGAGAACGATTTTCTGCAGAATCCTGCAGACAATTGTGTATACATCAAACAAACTGTAAAAGACAGGGTGATACTGGTAATTTGGGTTGATGATTTAATCATTGCTGCCAGTAGTGATGATTTGTTGAAAGATGTAAAAGCAATGTTGACTGCAAAATTCAAAATGAAGGATCTGGGAAAACTGAAACATTTCCTAGGTGTAGACTTTCAACAGGTGGATGGAGTTGTAACAATGAATCAGAAAAGGTACACTACCAAAATACTGGAGAGATTTAACATGTCAGATTGTAAACCTAGATCAACGCCATGTGAACAAAAATTGAATTTTTGTTACGCTGATTCTTTTGATCCTAAAAAGTACCGTGAGGCAGTTGGTAGCCTGACCTATCTGATGACATGTACAAGACCGGATTTAAGTTGGGTTGTTAGTAAGTTATCTGAATTCATGTCTGAACCAAATGTACAGCACTGGGCTACAGTCAAACAGGTGATGAGGTACTTAAAGGGGACAACCAACTATGAGCTATGTTACAAAAAGAGTGAAGAAAAACTCAAACTTGTGGCATACAGTGATGCTGACTGGGCGTCAGATCAAAATGACAGGCGAAGTACAACTGGGTACTGTTTTAGCCTTACTGAAAGTGGTCCACTGATTTCCTGGAAATCAAAGAAGCAGCCAACCGTAGCTTTATCTACATGTGAAGCAGAATACGTGGCACTGACGGCAACAGCACAGGAAAGCATGTATCTTGTTCAGTTGTTGAATAATTTGGAGGGTAATTGTCAACACTTGCCGGTTAAAATCTGGGAAGATAACCAAGGTGCAATTGCTCTTTCAAAGAACCCAGTTTGTCGGCAGAGATGCAAACATGTTGACATACGGTATCATTTCATTCGGTCAGTACTCAATGATGGTAAAGTTGTTATTGAATACTGTCCCACAGAAAGCATGGTGGGAGATGTTATGACAAAACCAATGTCGAAGGGCAAACTAGAGAAATTCAAAAGGTTTATGTTTGGTATGTAAATCTAAAGTTTGAGATATGTTCTCTTTGTGATTTTTTTGTATAACTGTACAACATTTTTTTGTTATGTAATGTTGTAGGAAGAGAAAAAAAAAGAAAAGTAATATATCATTATTATTATGGTGTTATGTATATGAGAGCAAGTGGGGGTGTTAAGTTGTGATAAGTATGCCCTCATATGTTATACGTAATCAAGTGTTATTTGAATATGTGATGTGATCTTCCTTATATGGTCATATGCAAAATAAAGACTTCTCTTCCAGTTTAAGATAAAACCGATGAGTGTGAGCGTGATCTGTACCTCCATATAATATAAGATATTGCCGGTTATTATACGCTAGACATGGCTGCGCCAACAGTCATTACACACATACAAGTACAGTGCAACGAAATGTAATGTCACACCGTTGCTATATTTGCAATATGCAGTATGGAGTCAAGTCTTTGTTCCTTTGTTAATGACAATGTTAAGGAAACATTGTTAATACATTTCATTTTATATATCGGAAAAACACAAAAGAGTATTCTCGTATTACAGCTTATTGTTACAGATATTTGATGTGTTTAAAATCTGTTTTGCTTGCTTTGTCTGTGTGCGGGAAGTCTGATCGTTGTGTGTGTTTTTCTATGTGTGGTTCATGAAGTTTCTCCACCGTTGTTCAGGTTCCCTCTGGTGAGCAGGCAGCGGTTCAGGAGCAGTTGAGGGATGTAAGTTCACTAGAAGGATGCGAGTCATCAGGATTTCAGTTCGACATTCCTCTTGCGACCTGCAGACTGATGTTCCTCTCTTTCTCACTCTCTGTTGTTGAGTTCAGGCCCTGGAGAAGAACCAGAGCTGGCTGATTTATGACCAGCAGCGGGAGGCCTACGTTCAGGGGATTCCGGCCAGGACCCAGCAGCTGGAGACTCAGCTGAATGAAGCGCTATAGATTAAAGGGACAGTTCACACAAAAATGAAAACTCTGTCATGAATTACTCAATCTCTATTTCTTTGTTCTGATGGACACAGAGAAAGATATTAGGAAGAATGCCTTTAACCAAAAATGAGCTTCCTCCGCAGGGTGGCTGGGCGATCCCTTAGAGATAGGGTGAGAAGCTCGGTCACCCGGGAGCAGCTCGGAGTAGAGCCGCTGCTCCTCCACATCGAAAGGGGTCAGTTGAGGTGGCTTGGGCATCTGTTCCGGATGCCTACCGGACGCCTTCCCCGGAAGGTATTCGAGGCCCGTCCGACCGGGAGGAGACCCCGGGGAAGACCTAGGACATGCTGGTGGGACTATGTCTCCCGGCTGGCCTGGGAACGCCTCGGTGTCCCCCCGGAAGAGCTAGAGGAAGTGTCTAGGGTGAGGGATGTCTGGGCATCTCTGCTTAGACTGCTGCCCCCGCAACTCGGCCCCGGATAAGCGGAAGTCCTACTGGGGGACTTCAACGCCCATGTCGGCAACGACAGTGACACCTGGAGGGGCGTGATTGGGAGGAACGGCCCCCCTGATCTGAACCCGAGCGGTGTTCAGTTATTGGACTTCTGTGCTAGTCACAGTTTGTCTATAACGAACACCATGTTCAAGCATAAGGGTGTCCATCTTCTATCTTCTTTTGTGTTCAACAAAAGTTATTTTCCTACTATGTAAGCCAATGGGCTCCCAGATCTGTTAGGTTACAAGCATTCTTCCAAATATCTTTCTCTGTGTTCATCACAACGAAGACATTTATACACATTTAAAACAAGTCGAATGTGAGGAAAGGATGACAGACTTTTGGGGATGAACTATGCCTTTAAATTCACCAGCACACCCTTAAGTTAGACATTTTCATTGCTTATTTGTTCAACCTCATGACGCCACGTCCGGGTGAAAGATGTCAGATCTCACTGTCGTATTTTTTGTGTCTGGAGCAAGTGAACATTGATGGAGCGAGACGTCTGGGCCGCGTGGCCAAGCTGCTGTCGGTGATCTCACTGGTGGGAGTCATTATTGTAGCATGCACTTTCTGTCAATAAAGCAAACCGTGACATCCCTCCCCATTCCTTACGGGGACACGCATATTAAATCTATGAGAGACTATATGATCAAATCGACAACATAGAAATAGTTCATGAACATCTAGAGATCTAATTATTTAAAAACCCTAATGAACATAAAACGTTATTTTGATAGAAAGGAATTCAAACTGGAAGTGTTTTATAGAGTAATACAGACTCAAATACAGATATTGACATAAGTGATTGATCACATTGCTTTGTAAGACACGTTTACGTGCATTTTTATATAGCATTATGCTAACAAACACTGAAGAAAAGTCACTAAAAATTAACAAATCCTCTGGTAATGTTGACACAAATTTGACATACATTGGTTTGCGCAATGTCATGATGAAATTCAGGATATTTTAATGAGACAAAGTGTATTACAGGTTTTATGGATCCGGAGTCAATACTGTTTTCTAAATCAATAACCTTATCCAATAGCTCATGTGGCCTAGTTTCACACTAAGGCCTAGTCCACACATTTTAGATATTTTTATAAACCGTTTTTTCGGCATCCACACGAAAACGCAAAACCAACAGATGGCAATATAACCCTAACCTAAAGCCGTGTCGGCCAATCAGAAGCCTAGAATCTCTACACGACAACCGTAGTTTAGGTAGACAGGGCCTAAGACAAGAATTGTGTGTTTATAAAATAAATACAAAGGTTATAATTTGATTTCATATTGACTTTAGCCAAGTGTTCCTCAGTGTTGCTAGCTGGGTATCATATATTAAATCACATACTGTATATGTTTAGTAGATATGAGCCAATATATCGGCCAATAATCAGTATCGGTTCATAAAAGCAATTTTGCACAATAACGTCAGATGGCTTAGAGACAGACTTTAATAAGGTCTGATTATATCCTATTAATCAAAAGAGAACAGAAAAATGTTATGAATTGGGGCTTTGTGAAATGTTAAGAAACATCACTGGTTTGATGTTCAATAGTAAGAGTACCTTTGACGTTGGTACATTTTTGTACCTTCTTGTTTGTACCTCTAAAGGAATATTTATGTACCCATAGTGACATAAATGTCCCTTATTTAAAGATGATCCATTTAATATAAAAAAAAGCACCAAAACATTACTGTTACTAATCACAAGGCAACAAAGTCCATTTCATAATTTTATTGTTTTTGTGTGATGTAAAGTGAACACTTGTTAAAAATGTATGAATTCAGGCATTTAATTTCCATGAGTGTTCAAACTGGAAGCATCATGCATTGTGAGCAATTATTTAACAAGTTTTAAAGTAACATGCAAATGTAACATGTAGTACAACAGAGATTCAGAACAGTCAAAAAATTCAATTGCGTCAGCGTAATATCTTGTTAGGTGAGATTTTCCCAGGCCAAGGTTTAGAACATTTGGTAGAACAGTGGTGAAGCACTCTCTAAAGCGATGATAGAAGCTGCTTGTCGAAGGATGAATTCAGTCAACCTCATCAAACAACTGTAGAAAACACATTAATACATTAACATTTATTACAAGGCTTGTTGGAATGCTTGATTCTGATTGGCCGATCGCAACATTTGAAGGTTTGTTATTTCGCTTTGCGCCGGGTCCTGATCACACTGTTGGGGCTAATTTCTACGATAACAACCGGCTGCCTGTACATTATCACTGACATAACATATCATATCACTAAAAGTAATTGAACTTCATTGAATGCTGTTAGGTCTGTATGCTGTAGCCTTTATGGAATATACTTCATTAACTTTCAGAAATGTTTTTTCAGTGACAACAACTGAAATGACTTCAATGTCACAATAAGCACAATTATTGGATTGCTCCTATATAGTATTGTTTTCACTGTACTTACTCCAGCAGGCAACCTTAAGTATGGGTATTTTCTGAGTGCATCCTCCATGGGCATCCCTTCCATGATTTCACACCGTCTCCATGAGACTGTTCGGGCCATGAGGTCTTTAATAGCCGATATATCAGGATCAGTCTTGTGACATTCACTTTGTAGCACATTCACATGGGCCGCCACAGATGTTAAATCCTCCCCAACACAAATTTCCTTTGTTAGAATGACAGGCAGATAATGGTTAGATGGTGACAAATAATGACAGAGCCAAATATACTAATTGTACAACTTGCAAGAACAAAATCTCCAAGTCTTACTTCACAATACATGTAAAAACAAATACAGAACCACACACCATTAAAATAAATAGACGAACACTATTATAAAAGTTAATGTTGACTCATTATTCCCTGCTGAAAAAAACTATTTAACCCCTCCCAAATAATACAACACTACAATAGAAAATGTAATCTATTTAAAGGTTGTATTGATTTTTAATGGAATCTATAATAGTGTCTTCTGTTATGGGTGTAATGTTAAATCCTATTTGAATTATGCTCAAAACACACAGAAAGAAGTTGTATTTAAAAAGATCACGGTTAAAACGGTATTTTATTGGAAGCGATTATAGTTTAGATGACGGTTTCTATAGGGGTTTATTTTTTAAACACATTAACTGCAACAGCCTCTTAAACAAATAATATTTCACTTACCTTGTGGAATGAGGTTGGAGCTCTGCCGTAGATTCTGCGACTACTGGTACTGGCTCTAATATAACAATGGTCTGAGCCTCCTTGTATTGGCGAACAAACTGTTGAAATTTGATTTGCCATTTGAACGAGCCATCAAAAAGGTATCCAACATGGCCTCAGTGAGCCCAGAGTCAACACTTTCTCCGTCTACATCATTTTCTAGGAATAACGGGCACAATTACAATGCAGTACTAGGCCAACCATGTAACTAACACACACACACACATGTTGGGATAAGGAAAATGGCGAATTTTGATTCACCTATAAAGTATAAACACAGTGTACATCAGACGCGAGCAGCACGGCAAAGAAAATGGACTTAAAAGTCTTTTGTCGCTTCACAAGGTGTAACGTTAATATTAGCGAATCCATTAACGTTACAAACACAACGCAGGTGTCTATCATATGGAATCTAACGTTTCAAAGCGAAGCAAAAACCTACCAAATAAGCTGGCTACGTAACAAATCACAGACGTTTCTAAGCTATTTCACAATGAATACAAATAATACATGTAATGTAACTTAAGGTACAGAGTTTTTAACCTTATGGTTTACTTAGGAGCCTACAACAAGTCACAGTAAAATATGAACATTTTTAACCATAACATTTAAAAACTAAATGCTTACACAATCTAGATTAACAAAATTTAGACTGAGACATGATGAGCTAGCAAGCTAATTGATGTTATGTCACAGAGAGGCACACACACAGTGGACGAGAGTAAAGTGACTGAGGTTGTGAGAGGATTTATTTCTCTGCGGTGATTTAATTAGTTTAGACAAAGAACATTTTATATTTCATGCTGAATTGTAAACCCGGGCAGGATCAGCCGGCGGCGGCTTTCTGCGCATGCGCGCGATCATTTGCAGTCTGGACGCGGAGGGGTGAACATCTCCTGCTCTGACTGCAGCCGGGGGAGGGGCTGCTTCACGAGGACTGAGCCGCCTGTGAGTGCTTTGGTGCGGGCGTGCGGCTCAGGGCAGCACCCGCTGCTCGTTGTGAAGAGTAAGAACGATATGTGCTTTCACTTCAGAGTCTCCAAAAGTCTCCAATAACATCAGAAAAAGTCGTTAGATTTGTCGCTAGTCGCTTTTTTGAAAATGTGTCGCTAGAGGGGTCTGAATACTCGCTAAATATAGCGACAAAGGCGCTAAGTTGGCAACACTGGACCAGATGCACTGTCAGCGGCGCATGCGCACTCCGACACATGCACTATTAGACACGTTTGTGAATCAAATGGACCTACAGGCCAATTGTAAGTATATTTATTCAATATTCAATTTATTTATTCAAATACAAGATTAAGTCGAAGTAAAAGTGTTATTATGAATTATTTGACAAATGTAATCGAAATGTCTTTAACATTATCAGGACGAATGTTGTAAGTATATTGATTTCATTCATACAGTATTAGATAGATGTAAAGGTATTGTTTAAATATATAAGATAATGTTTTCGAAAACTAACTTCATCCTTATATCAATGATACCAGATCGCATCTATGATACTTGGGTAACGATACCTGTTCTTCATACAGTAATTTATTGAAGAACTAACGTTATCTAAAATTAATTTGTAGCGTTGCTTGAAAACGAAATATTCAGATGATTCGGATTATTTATATATTCAATAACCTTGTGCATACAGTATAAGCTTGTACAGCCTTACACTGTAAACCCAGATTTTGATTGAACTCAAACAGATTGAGTTCATATTACTTAAATGTGTCTAATTTGTTGACATTACTAGTTAATTCTGATTAAGCTTAACTTTTTCATGTCCTTTCTTATTGTAATTGTGTTTTTAAGTTAAATTAAGTTAAGTTTTTGAGTTTGTACTACTTATACATGTTATTACTTTACATTAATTAAGAATTCTGAGTAAACTGTACTTTTTAATGGCCTATCTTATTGTAATTATGTGTTTGAGCTCAAACAACTCAATATCATCAAGTTTTGCCTTTAACAAATTGCAACGCATTGACGTCACAACCGCCAAAATTTGAGACGGAATACACCTGTTGCCGTTACAGCAAGCACGTTGTTCAAATTAAACCGAGTTAAGCCACAAAACGGTAAGTGGGAACCTGGCACTGCCATGCCGTTGCAGTCCCGACTGCTTGCTGATGTAACTTAGCTAGCAGTATATCACGAAAGTGAGTTCACCCCTCACATTCGTACAAATATTTTATTATATATTTTCATGGGGACAACACTATAGAAATTATACTTTGATATAACTCAAAGTATCTATCAGATATATATCTGTATATCAAAGTTTCATTTCAATAGTACTGTAGTTATTTAAAAAAACGGAAAAAAGAACTTCGCTAGTTATTAGCAGGGTAGCTATCCAGCTAACTCTGCCCCACACTCTCCTCGCTAACGAATATCTTCACTGGTAACGTTAGCTAGCGCCCGTAACGGAAATTGTATGTCGCTTCCAGACAGCTAGTGCAAGTAGAGCTGAGCCAGACACCTGAAGCAGCGATCGTTAGCTCGAACATCGAACGTCCCGGTAAGTTGGCGCTAATACCCGCTGCCTTGTTAGCGGATTCTATTGTGTGACTACGACTGACTGAAATACATTTTAATACATTTAATTACGGCGACCGTCTGATTTGGGTACACTTCGAGTCCGCCCGGTGTCCGGGTAACATACTCGTTCACACAATAGACTGCTGGCCAGGCAATCTCTACATGCTTTTAAAGTGATACCGAGCTAATATGTCCGCTCTGAACCATTTTACTCTGTTGCTTCCAGACAGCTAAAGTTGAGACGGTGCAGCAGCAGAGAATTGCAAACATCCTGGTAAGTTGTTGCACACTAGCTAACATAATTAGCTTTAATTTCTTGATTTTTTATTTATTTATTCTTTGTTAGTTAACTACTGTCATGCCTCTTTAAGTTTTTGTTATTTAGCTAATGTTAGCTTGTTGGCTATTGTGTTCAAGTCAATTTCAAATAGTAGCTACATAAAAATTAGCAAAAGGTAACTTTTCCTTTGTTCATGTAACTTTAGCAAGCTGAAGATGGACTGGAAGTGTAAATATTGTGGTTTTATCAGTGGGAAGAGGGCACAGCTATTTAAACACTACAGGTTAAAACATGGAAGTTACACAAGGACAGTACCATTTCCATGCTTGCACCAGGACTGTCTGTGCACATTCAAGTCCTTAAACAGTCTTAAAGCACACATATCTCGGTTTCACTCTAAACCTCATGAGGAACAACCAGGAGAAAACGAAGCTGTCAAATTCTGCTGTCCATTGTGTGCATTCATTGAGCCCTGCTCTGAAACTGAATTTTTCACCCACCTCCGAAGCAGACACTTGAAAGTTAACCAAAAGGTTCAGTGTCCATATGCAGGCTGTAGATTTGAGAGCAGTGTGTATTCAACTTTCAATGCGCATAAAAGTAAAGCACATAAATTAGACAACTGGAAGATGTTCAAGAAAGAAATAGTTACTGTTGACATAAGTGATGAAAACAAAGACAGTGATGTTGCAGATGAGCAAATGCAGACTGAAGACACAGGGGACATAGATGATGTCAGTGAAGAAGCTTGTGAGATAGATCTTCATGACTTGGAAAAGCAGTTAGAGCACAACTTGGCTGCACTTTTTTTAAAGATGCAAACTATCCTTCACATACCTGAGCACTCTGTACAGGAAGTTATCAAACAGCTTTGTGATATACATTATTTGTCAGAGCCACTTCTGCATCAGAAGGTGAAGATGATTCTTAAGGAGTATGATTCCCAGATCGATGAGTCCATTGTGAAACAGGTGAGCGGTGCTGTTTCAGAGACCAACGTAATGACAACATTTTGCGGAAAACTTGGTTCCTTAGCAACCACAAAAAAGAGAGCATCATATGTGTCTAGAAAATTTCCACTGGTAATGCCTGTAGAGTATGTAGTTGACAAAGATAAGAAATCGGTTGTATATGTTCCCATACTGCAAATGCTGCAGGAGTTGCTGAGCAGGACAGATGTGTTAGATAAAGCAATGTCTGAAGAAATACATGTTCCAAATGAATACAAAACTCATGTAGATGGTGTATACTTCAGAGAAAATGGCCTTCTTACTAGTGATGAGTTCACAATTGCCATTGGGCTGTACATCGATGACTTTGAAGTCGCCAATCCGTTAGGAACATCGAAGAAGAAGCATAAGATGTGTGCTGTGTACTGGGTGATTGCCAATATGCCAGCAAAATATAGAGCATCACTCAACTCTATCCAACTTGCTCTTATATGCAACACAACCACTGTAAAAGAATGTGGTTATGCAAAAGTGCTGGACCCAATTATACGTGATCTGATGTCACTAGAAAAAGATGGTGTTTACATAGAGGCCTTAGGTGCAAGTGTGAAAGGAACTGTTTTGTATGTAGCTGCTGACAACCTAGGTGCTCATGCACTGGCAGGATTCTTCGAGAGCTTCTCTGTTGATAAGTTCTGCAGATTCTGCATGGCAAGTAGAAGTGACACTCAGGAACAAGAGGTGCGTTCTGGTGCCTTTGTCCTCAGAGACCAAGACGGGCATGACAGACAAGTGCAGGAAGTGATGGAAGACCCAGAACTGGGTAGAACATACGGTGTGAAAAAAGAGTGCCCTTTGACTGCAAAACTGGAGAACTTTCATGTTGTTAAAGGTTACCCTCCTGACCTCATGCATGATCTTCTGGAGGGCATAGTCCCCGTAGAGTTGTCTTTGTGCCTTTCAGATCTGATTTCCAAGGGATATTTTAATCTAGAAACACTGAATCGGGCTATCAGGTCTTTTACATACACCTTTACTGACAAAGCTAACCAGCCACAGCCTATTACAAAAGGCTTCTCCACAAAAGGCACAATCGGGGGAAATGCACATGAGAACTGGTGCCTAATTAGGCTCCTTCCATTTCTTGTTGGTCAGTATGTTCCTGAGGGGGAAAAGGCATGGGAAGTTCTCATGCTTGTCAAAGACATTGTGGAGTTAGTAGTTGCCCCCAGGTTTACTGAAGAGACACTCTACTTCCTGGAGTGCAAGTTAGCAGAACACAGAGAACTGCTACAGTCTACATTCCCAGCGTTTAGATTACGACCAAAACACCATTACATTGAACATTACCCTCAACTTATTAAGGCATTTGGTCCACTGTGTGATGTCTGGACTATGCGCTTTGAGGGCAAGCACAAATTTTTCAAAAAGGTTATCCGTGACGCTCGAAACTATAGGAATGTAGCTCTTACACTTGCTGTGAAACACCAGAAAGCAGTCAGCTATCATTTGGACTCAAGCTCATTTTTCAAACCTTCAGTCGAGATGGAGAAGGTCACTACAGTCTCGGTATCATCTTTCCCTGATAACGTCCAGAGGGTACTCAGTCAGAAAATCCTCAAGCCAGCAACAGTTCTTGTAGCATCATCCATATGTCTAGATGGAGTTACATACAAGGCAGATATGGTAGTCTCTGCTGGATCCTGCTCAGGTCTCCCTGAGTTTAGAAAGATCACACAAATTGTTGCAGTTCAAACAGAAATCATGTTTGTGTGCAGAGTAATGAGTGCATGGTACCATGAGCACCTTAGATCTTATGAAGTTTGCTACTCTGATGTTACCCCTCCCCTGTGTGTGGTTCCGCTGTCAGAGCTCAACGATGTTTTTCCCCTTTCAGCATACAGAATAGGTGGGAAACTAATGGTGACTCTCAAACGTTATATTCTGTGTTAAACAATCTCCCCCTTTCTCCCCAGATGTCGTTGCAACAGAGAATGCTGGTGAGAGTTATTTTCACTGAAGTAGATATAAGGAAGGTGGAACTGACGACAAAGCCTGATTCAGTTGACCTTTTAATTGGCTCCCTAAAAGATGTTTTTCAAATAAACTATGACTTCAGCTTACAATTTAAAGATCCCAGCTTCGACAACGAACTGTGCAATCTAACAGAGATATCAGAGCTGCCTGAGCGACCCACCCTTAAAATTATTCCAGTGCTTACTCTTGTGGAGGTGCCCGTCCCAAGTGAAGAACTAAGCGACACACCCAGCCAGGCAGACACAGACATCCTCTCCAACTCATCTGAGGAAAGAAAACGCCAGTGGCCAGAGGTATTTGATATGAATATACCAAAATTCTCTGTCGATGTGGAATATAGACTGCGTCAAGCAAACCTGCTTCATCTCAGGGATGGAACACACCTCATTCCGTCAAAGGAGCTCAAGCACAACATCCTAGAGAGGCTGGCCGAGACCATATATGCCTTGAAAGCATATCCAACAAATGCAGAATTTGAAGCTGTTGCCTCTGCACTGGTGAGAGTACACCCATGTCTCAAAGAACAAGGATCTGCGTCCGGCTGGAGCGGTTGGAAAAATAGCTTGAAATTCAAGATGGGGAATTACCGAACAAAAATGCGTCAGCGGGGTCACCGTGATGTTACCGTGAACGGCGGTAAACATGGAAAACACTCTCCTTGTGGAGACCCACCTAACAAGAGAATCAAGAAGCCAAAGAGAGGAGAAGTCAATTACTTACCAGATTATCCAGATGGACAGGATGACTCCAGCCTTGAAGATGCTCGACAGCTCATGGTGGACGAAATGAAAAAGAAAACTCCAAATGGAGCCCTCATCAAGCAGAAGATGGATCTGACATTCGCTCTTCGAAGGAAGGAAGTTGTGAAGGACAAGCCTGCCATCACCCAGATATGTCAACGTTGGCCAGCTCTCTTTAGTGAAAAACAGGTAGGCCTTAAGATTTGTCTCATATGCTGTATTCCTCGAAGCCCCTGTGCTTTTACCAGAGGCTTCGTAGTACTCATCAAACTTGCATACATGCAGACTGTGTTGTTGCATAAATAGATCACACTGTGGTGCCAATTAATTTGAACATGAACATGTTTTGTATTTAGGTGTGTCTGGAGTTCAGCAGGGTGGTCGGTAAGAGCCTGAGACAGGAGTTCTTCGAGGCCCTAGACCATCACAGTCCCAGGCTCATGGAAATCTTCAAGGCAAAGAGGGGCCTCACAGGGCAGGTCTTGGCTGACCTGATGCGACAAACAAAGGTTAGTTGATTTTCAACTCTTGCTTGAAAGAACACAAATGTGGTGTAAATAAATGTACTGGTAATGTGAGCTATCCTGTTAGTAGATGCTTTCTTCTCTTTAACTTTGAGTAGCCTATGTGTAATGGAGTTGAATTGGCTAAACAACTCCCCAGAGTAATTATTTGCCACCCATTAAATTAGTTTTCCAGGTTTTGCTAGTTGATTTGTAAATGAGGTATGCAAAGAATAACCTGTATACATAATGTCAAAAACACTGTGTGTGAGTTTACAGGTGGAGTCCAGTACGTAAATGGCTCTGCTTTGTATTATTGATTATGTGTGTGCACATAGTGTTCAGGGTAACATATGGACCCTATTTTAAGTGTGTGATGTCCTCTCTGCTCCCTCAATCCAGCAGGCTTCGGATGTGACAGAAGTCAGATGCCTTGTCCTCAGGGGGCTTCCTGTCATTCTTGGCGATGATCCATCCACCTTCTTCAAGGCCTCCTTCGTAAGAAACTTAGATTTTTCTCTACCTCTCTTTACTTCCCCCTCCTCTCTCCCTACCATACATATTATTTAAAGGTGTGCAAGTGTTAGTAGTTTCTTTTTTATTGTTATTGTTGTTTGAAAAAAACCTTATCTGGAGGAGGCATACTAAAAAATTGTGAACTGTGTTTACCTTCTTGCACCTGTCCTGAGTGATTTTCTGTAGCGGTCGCTGCACAGGGAAGTGGGTGGACACTGGATAGGGCAGACATGTGGGCTGTGTACTATAGAGGGTGTTTGTAGCATTATCTTTGTCATGTTGATGTGACCATGCCCTGTTCCTTTTTTCAGGACGTCGATGATGATGAAGGTTTTTACAATGATGTGCCAGTGGGGATCCTCTGCCATGAACAAGAAAACATTACTTCACACACGCAGTCCCTTCACCACAATGCATCCTCAGTGGGAATAATCTTGGAGGGAAACATTGTGATGGATGTGGAGAACCTTCCCCAGGCCATGTACATTGTCTTCGGACTTACATATGCACTCCATCTCAACTACCCACAGCACATGAAGAACACTTTTGATTTTTTTCAACAGGTACTTCTTAACTTGGGTAAGACAGATCTGAAACCTAAACTTCAAACACTAAAGAATCAGCTTGCAATGTAAGATCCAGCAAGTTGTCTTCCCAAGTTGTCATTACACTTTACATTACTTTTACTGCCAAGTAGAGAGAAAAGTTACATGGGCGATAGAGAAAGCATGGGGTGTCGTGAGGAGGAGAGGAGAGTATGGGCTCTAGATTATTTTTCAGTTATTCTTTCTCAAAAATGCTTTTTTATTTTATTTATTTTATGCTTTTTTTACCAATAGTTTTTGTTAATGATTGAGTTCACAACTGTTCACATCATTCTCACACACTTTGTTATTTGTATGTTAAATGTAAGATGCCAGTGTTCAGCAGGCTGAGTTTTATCCTGCCAGTTTTCTAATAAAAAAGACATGTTCAACAAAAAAAATTGGATCAGTGTAATGTTGCAGTTGTATCTATGTATTTTACACGGTTCTATTGATTGAAAGACATATTTTGAGTTAGAAATAAGTTGGGGCAGTTAGAATATACAATTTAGTTGAATTGGTAATGGAGTAATGCTTACTTTACAAGCCGAGTTAAATAAATGGGTGGGGAATGATTGTTTAAACTAAGTATCTTCAGTCACTGTAACTCGGTTATTAGTACATTCAACTTAAATATTCTATTCCATTCCATTATGGGCTCAAGTACATTGAACGTAGTCCAGTTCACTTATTCAACTAATGCTTCATTACTTAAAAATTTTAAGGCAACGAGTTACCTGGATTTTTTTAAGTAAATTCTACTTATCCGGGTTTACAGTGTATATTTCTACACAGCAATTATTATTTACGTATTTGTTTTTTGCATTTTTGACAGGGGCATTGCACATAGGATAAAACCCGTAAAATGGACTGAAAGGTATCTATCCATCCATATATCCGTCTGTCTATTCAAATCTATCTATCTAAATCGTATCCTATCGTCCATTTATCTATCGCATCCATTTAAGTCTTATGTATCTATCTTTCTATGAAATTCTGCTTATTCCCTCCTTTCATTATTTTTAAGGGTTTTCCAGTACAATCATATGGCAACGACTGTGGTGTGTTTATGTTGATAGTAAGTACATTATGTTTGTAGTTAATATTATATTGTTTTGCCATGATACTGACGTCTCTTTCATGTATAGTCTGCATTGTACATTGTGCTGGATGCCCCATTTGACTACACAATTGTAAGTATTAGTACAGTTTTCAATAACTTTGAGACTTTTTTTGAGACAAAGGGCATTGACTTTTATGTTTTGAGCAGCAGGACATGGTAGAGCTGAGGAAATGGTGGTGCGTCATGTTAATGGAGAACTTCGGACAGGACCGGTATGGAATTGTTTGTATTTTGAATATTTAAAGCTTTTATGAGAAAGGAATTATCTAACATTCAATAACTATTTTCCAGGCATGGAAAATTGTTTGCCCACTATACAGAGGAGTCCAAAGCCTTCCTGAGAGGTGATCAGCAGCCTGTATTTAGGTTGCAAAACGGAAGTTGAAATAAATCTCTCAGGTACAAGCATAGACTAATCATAAGGTAAAGAATGGCGTGTTGTCATGACTAACTTGGTAAACTTGGGCTGTGTTTTCTCCCCTAACAGGAAGAGCCTTTTGACAGACAGGTAACTTCTCAGGTAACTCCTCAGGAAAAGTACCAGTAACCTTAAAAAGGTAGTCCTTAAGGTAACTACAATTAATATTTGCTTTTTAGGTAGATGAAACCAATCTTTTCATCTGAGTTTGCATCGGAGAAGCAGGTGGTTCAGTCTCCACGAAAAGTAGGTTTTGTTAGAGAGGTTGTGGCCATTATTGTTCAGAGAGACATATGCATTGAAAACTGATATGGAAGCCTCAATTTCGCAAAAACAGACGTGAGTCGTCCTGCTCTTTATATATATATATATATAGTATGTCTACATAATAAAACTTAATCATTAAACCATTGATTAACAACCACCTGTTTATTGTAGGAGTCATTTATGTATATATGTGTGTTTGTTTATAATTTTAGGCCGGACGAAACGTGTACAAGAAAAGGTTTTATTTAGTAATGTATTTTCATTATTAGTGTAGATGTTCAGCAATGTATTTCAGCTATAATTATAGTAAATACCTACGGTACTCTTAATAAGCAGTAACCTGTACATTTTATTAATAGAATCTTACAGTTCACCTGGTGAAATACGTTAGAGCGTGCATGTGACAAGTGCGCATGCGCTGCTGAGAGTGCATGTGACAAGTGCGCATGCGCTGCTGAGAGTGCATGTGACTAGTGCGCATGCCCTGCTGAGAGTGCATGTGACAAGTGCGCATGCGCTGCTGAGAGTGCATGTGACTAGTGCGCATGCCCTGCTGAGAGTGCATGTGACAAGTGCGCATGCGCTGCTGAGAGTGCATGTGACAAGTGCGCATGCGCTGCTGAGAGTGCATGTGACAAGTGCGCATGCGCTGCTGAGCGTGCATGTGACAAGTGCGCATGCGCTGCTGAGAGTGCATGTGACTGACAGTGCATCTCGTCTGCAGACAGATGCTATTGGAATTTCCTTGCCTCTTCTTCGGTGACTTGTATTCCTGCTTCAGTTATTTTTTAAATGTTGTTCTTCCGTGGACAAACTCGACAACGGGCCGTAACGACTGACACCTTCTGGTCATTTGTCTGTACTGTACCTATAAGGTACTATCATATGATGTTTTATTAACAAAGTTCGGGAGGAACCTAAGCATATAAATCAGCCCGATGTTCCATCAGCAGCAATCACCTATCAGCCGAGCACGCTATCTCTACTTAATTATCTAGGCTGGTTCACCATCAGCAATCACTGTATCTACCCTATCAGCTCCTGCAAGCTCTATCATAAATAGACAAACAATCTTACCTGTTGCATCTTGCCAGATAAGCATCCCTCCTCCACCCCAGCTCCTCTCATTTTCTCTAAAGTCCTGCAGGACCCTCGGGGGGGGTGTGTTCTGGGCTCGAGCCAGTTCCGAGCCTGGAGCACTTGCTCTGAGCAGGGTAGAGTGCTCCGGGTTCGGATAGATCCGGCGGGCTCGGAGCCCACTCCCTGTACAACATGCCAAATACGCATAACCTGCATTCTCATGCTTTACCGTCTATCCCAACAAGGAGCTGTTTATCGGCAAGGGCGAACTCGTGAATGTACCCTTTCATATGAGCAATTATTTTGTACCTTTAAAATTGAACAATGGTCAACATTTACAACCTTAAGGACCATTTTCTGTACCTTACAGGGTACTTTTGTACCAAATGTACCTTTGAGTACAGAAACAGTACCCCTATTTTTCTGTGTGTAGCTTTGTACCACGAATGGACAAAATGTATCTAATAATCCTACAATGTATGGTATTTTGTAAACAGAACACAGTCTTTTGATAAAGCAATATGCAGACGCTCGCAGGAATCACTGGATGAAAGTGCTGAAGACTGTTTGTATAAAAACACTGTCACATGCTGCATATTGAACCACGTTTCTGCTTTATTTTCTGCACACTGTGTCGTATTGAGCCCTATTTGTAGCCGAACGAGATCTCACGATTTCTCAAATGGTACGTTAGATAGACTTCGTGTAGATCCAGATGAGATATTCCGTCATAACATTGACAAGTCGAAATGCTTTTGGAGTTTTTAGGTTAATGTAAGAGTGAAAATGCCCATTTCAAAATGGGATACGTCAAAAAACCTTCATGATATATACACACAGTATATACTACAGTTGTTTAGTTTATGTAAAAATCACGCTTCCATTTCAAAATGCTCCAAAATCTGCCGTTAATAATGTGTTATGTATTGGATACGGTATATAACACGTATGTTTCTGTGAACAACTTGAATTCCTGTCAGGAGTACAGATGCTGTATACGTGGAAAATGATGTTCTCAACCTCTTGTTTGCTTATATCCTGATTCTATGTGTCCATACAGTATGTCAGATTTCTGTATGCGAAGTGAGTTTTGTATAAACATATGAATGTGTACAGGAGGGATTTTCTCATTGCCAGGAGACTCTTTTCACTTTCTTCCGAGGTATTACATATGTACTGTACTAAACCACCTGTGATATGTGAATCATCATATTTATTGTGGATTCAGTAAATTACATCGATGTATTTTTTTGTATTCCTTCTATATATTAATAACATTTATTTTCAATACACATGTTTTGTGGCTTATATTTAGACATATTCTTGTTTAGTCGCACCTAAATCAGAAAGCGCTCAGATGTCATTCTTGTATCAAATATAACAAACATTGTGCACTCATTTTTGCATGTCACCCTTCCTTGTAAAAATATTTTGATAGTCTTGTAAGCAACACTAGTTCCCTCTGTGTATCATCTTAAGAGAAAACTTAATAAAGCATTCTGATACATAAAAGACAACTGGGAATTCTCTCCATTCTCTGACTGCAGGATTGAACTGACATGCTCTCTTGTGTGTGAGATACGAGAATAAGACGTATCGATGACATCATGGAAAAGAGTTAAACGTGGCTGAATGAGAACGAGACCGAGGTGACTTAAGGTCTTCTTATTAGATTTAAATTCCATCAGGACGCTTTAAAAACGAGGAGGAAATGATCGATTTGTCTATATTTAAACAAAAACACAATAAATGTAAAAATATAAACATTGATATACAGGTGCAGTGTTTGAAGAACGGTTTCATTATTTGAAATGTAAACACAAAACAGCAAATAATGTCTATTAAATAAAAGATTTAACCTTGAAAAACTGAAGGTAAAAGGAAGGCTTTTGATGAACATTTCAGCAATGTTCGGCGCGTTCAAAATTGGAGAGAGGCCAGTTAAGAAAATGTTGAAATTTATTGATCAGAAGTCTCAAACAATACAGCTGCTGGGTGGGTACCTCAGACGCAAAGTCTTACAGAAAGGACCGACCCAGAAAAACAACTTCATAGCCTTTTATAATATTTCACGACGTGTCTCTGGGTTGGGGGAGCCTGGGACTCGTCCAATCCGCTTTCTCTCCTTTGTTCTGCCTCAGCCAACCAGCTCACACTGCTTTGCTCTCTGGGCCTCTGCAAAACATTATATGAACACATTCCATATAATCTGATCTTTACACACACACACCATTTCCTGTGGAAAATACACTCAAAATCATCCCTCTAACTCTTGGCTAGCTCAACTCACACACTGGTTATATTTTCGGTTAGTAATCAATAATGAAATCATAAAGCATATTAAATGTAAAGGCACGCTTAAACCACAATAAAAATCCTTCAGTCCCTCTCTTGACCACTGAAAGTGGTCACACATCATTACAATCCTCATTGTCATCGTCATCCAGGAATTGGTCGCCAGACAATAGAGGAATGGTATATTTGCTATGGGTTCTTTCGGGGTCCAACCACCGGTATATGCTATTACCTTATTCCATGTCGTACACCATTCGCCCCTATGGGTTCAGGATCAATGTCAGATTGAGTCTGCTGAGAGAAATGTTTAATCAAAACAATCAGTTTGTCAAAATATACACAATCTGAAAGTGGTACACATGTGTCCGGCTGCAGCGGCGTCAATGGTCCTGGAAAAGATCTACATGTAAGCAATTCAAAAGGTTTAAAGCCAATGATTCTTTTGACAGACAAACGTACAGACATCAAGGCTTATCAGAGATCTGATAACCACGGTAATTTGGTCTGTGCACAGATTTTTGCCAATTTTAGTTTCAAAGTTAAGTTCATACGTTATATATAGGGACGGTACCAGTATAACACGAGATACTGACCCCTGCACTTCCTGACTCTCTCATCAGTTCTTTCTCTGACTTCTCTGACTGCACATGTTCTGTGCTCTTCTTAGGGGAACTCAAAGCAGTGGCAGTCAGCGCAATGCGTGACCACAGTCGCAATTCTTCTCTCAGTTTCTCTTCCTCCTTTTTATGCTTATTCTTCTCTAACCACTTCACATCTTTTCCTCCTTCTACATGTTTGTTTAACCTTGCATGCGCTTTTTCCTCCATTTCCCTGATTTTTGGTGCTAACTTAATCAATACCTTCTCCGATTCCTTCCATACATATCTGACTCCATTTACTTTCCCAAATCTTTCTTTCCTTTTTATGATTTTTCGGCTCCGACTGAGCCATTAACATATCCACTATTTTTCCCCACTGCATAGCTACCGGGGAACACCCATACTCCGCACACTCCCTCTCAAATTCAGACATTTTACACAATAATATTACAGTATACAATACACAATTAATACACAAATTTAATCGACTTTTAGCGTACCTTGGGACTGGTTACCCAGGGGCGTTTTAAAAGGATTTTCTATAGCTTTTAGCGTGCCGCGGGACTTTTAATACCCACGGGCGTTTTAAAAGAATTTTCTCAATTATCTCACTTTTATCATGCCGTGGACTGTATACCAACGGGTGTTTTAAAAGTGCCTTTTATCATGCCGCACGACTTTATACGTGCAGGTGTTTTAAAAGGATTTCTCAATTATCTCACTTTTATCATGCCGTGGACTGTATACCAACGGGTGTTTTAAAAGTGCCTTTTATCATGCCGCACGACTTTATACGTGCAGGTGTTTTAAAAGGATTTCTCAATTATCTCACTTTTATCATGCCGTGGACTGTATACCAACGGGTATACAAAACAATTAATAAATCCTGAAGCACGCACTTCTCTCAGGCAGAACTCTGGATTATCTGAATTTATAAAACACATTTTACATTTCTTTCTCTCCCTCTCCCTCTCTCTCTGATACCCAAGCAATCTTTCAACAGCCAAACTCAAGCATTGTCTTTGTGCCTCAGTGAGTGTAATATAAACATCTGCTTCTTTCTGCAGTTTCATTAGTGCAGTTGAGTGCAGACACATTTTTAATGGATGTTTTTTATTTATTTGTTCTAAATTTAATTTAAGAGAATGAGCAGCCGAAGAGAGAGAATGAGCAGCCGAAGAAAAGTTTAAAGCAAATGAAGAGAAATAAAGACTTTGACAGAACCAAACTGCTGGAGGTGATATTCACATTCAAAACAAGATCTGTCTGTCTGCACTACTACGTCATCAGAATATTAATGATAATAATGTTGAAGGATGTGTCTTGTTCTGTACCATCCGCCTGCTTTAGAAAAACAAAAAATAAAAAAATGATGCATTATAACATTGAATGTGCAGAAACAGACAGTCCCTAATGTTATTTCTAATGCAAACAGATTGATGACTTTATAGTGATATTCTGTGGTGTTGTCACAGAGGATTTTAGCCCTGGAGACGATGAGAGAGAGAAACTCGCAGCAGGTTCTGGGGAAAGATCTGGAGATGTCCAGTCTGAGAGAACAGCTGCGGGCCGCACACGGGGACGTGGCGTCCTCACTGCAGGACAAACTCCTGCAGAAACACCAGGAGGCTCAGCAGAGAGAGAGACAGTTTCAGACCCTGTTAAAAGAGACAGAAGACCTGAAAAACAAGTACTGTGCCGTATCTCAGATGTGTGAAGAACTCCAGAAACAAAAGGTAGGGCGTTGACTATAGACCCTCACTTATCTAAAAGTGAACGCCTGTCATGTCACTTTAAACCTTTATAATGTTTCTTTCATGGCACACTTTTTGAGGGATGTCTTGACAATGACTATTGTATTAATAACCGTGATTACTGACACCGTTTCAATATGACACACATCATGCTATAGTAATACGCAATGCACCTATTTTTGCCTTGAGATCCACAATAGTTACAAAATATTTTGAAAGCATTTATCAAATAAAACATTTATCACACACGAAACACTATTTTCAGTGAATTTGGACAACAATTCTCATATTGTGAACATCTGATATTTTGACATGCCTAGTGCTTTTATCCCTTATATTAAAACTGGAGTACAATTGTAGCTTTCAAGCTCAAAATGACGTAAAACGAATCGTGTGCATTATACCTGAAGTTCTATATGCCAAGTATTAAACAATTCGGATGCGTTTATGATCTTCGGGCAAATGCTTGCAGTGTTAGGTTCACACACTAGGTGGCAATGTTTGATCAAACACATATATTTACTTTGAGAAGTCTTCTGGTTAGGATGTAACCGCAGCAAACTCTGCAAGGGATTATTTTTGATCTGATTTATTTATGTTCGGCTCAGGAGAGATGTAATTGATTTGATTTGATTTGATTGAATTTATTGTCATTGTTAAGTTGTGATAAGTATGCCCTCATATGTTATACGTAATCAAGTGTTATTTGAATATGTGATGTGATCTTCCTTATATGGTCATATGCAAAATAAAGACTTCTCTTCCGGTTTAAGATAAAACCGATGAGTGTGAGCGTGATCTGTACCTCCATATAATATAAGATATTGCCGGTTATTATACGCTAGACAGTTATGGGCCCAGGAGAGAAGTAGGTAACCGATGGAATCGACTTTGTTTTGATGGAGATGAAAAGAATTACGAACTTTGGGAGACAAAGTTTTTAGGCCATCTGCGACTGATCGGGCTAAAGGAGATTATTTTACGGGCACCTGCTGCAGATGACGAAGATGATAAAAACGAGGAAGCATATGCTGAATTGATACAATTCTTAGACGACAAAAGTTTGGCCCTTGTAATGAGGGAAGCCGCGGACGACGGAAGAAAAGCTCTGCAGATCTTGAGAGACTACTATGCAGGTAATGGAAAACCACATGTAGTAAATTTGTACACAGAATTAACGTCCTTGCAGAAAACTGCAAATGAGACTGTTACAGATTACATTCTTCGAGCAGAGACCGCGATTACGGCACTGAGAAATGCTGGTGAAACTCTTAGTGATGGACTGTTAATTGCGATGATTTTAAAAGGATTACCCGAATCGTTCAAACCATTTACTATACATGTCACAGAAGGTGATGTAGACCTAACTTTCGTAGAATTGAAGACTAAATTGAGAAGTTTCGAAAGCACCGAAAAGTTTCATGCTAGCTCAAGTGATGACAACGTGATGCGAGCGAGCGCATCTACTTCAGGTTTCAGAGGACGACGAGAACGATTTACAGACGGCGACATAATCTGCTACAGTTGCAACCAAAGAGGACACAAAGCCCAAGCATGTCCGAACCAGCGTCGCAGGGGGCAGTGGTGTGGTTACTAAAAAAGTTCGACACATAAAGATACATCATGCAGGCGCAAAAGAGAGACAATGTAAAACATGTTAAAGATACAGAGGATGACAACGAGCATGCGTTTGCATTTAAGATAAGTGACTGCCCGATCTACGGATTGCAACGAAAGGGACTGATGGTTGACACAGGAGCGACATCACATATTGTGACCGACATCAGAATGTTTAAGAAGTTTGATGACGAGTTCGACATACAACAATACAATAGACTTTACTATCTGAACACTGTAAGTGAAGAAGATGATAGTTGTAACGGGTGTTATGATATCCAAACTTGGCACGAGATTCTTGGTCACTGTAATTATGATGATGTTTCCAAATTGCAGAATGTTGTTAAGGGAATGATAATCAAGGGTAAAATTGACAAGTCTAATCTAGATTGTGAAATTTGTACTCAAGGGAAATTTGTGCAGAGCAGAAACCGAGAACCAGACGCACGAGCTAAAGCTGCACTTGAACTAGTGCATACTGATTTAGCTGGTCCTATTGAACCAGTGGCTAAAGATGGGTTTAGGTATGGTCTGGCATTTACTGATGATTTCTCAGGAGCAGTGTTTGTGTACTTCCTTAAAGCTAAAAGTGACACTATGAAAGCTGCTGAAAAATTCATAGCTGATGTAGCACCGTATGGGAACATAAAGTGTATAAGATCTGATAATGGCACAGAATTCACGGCAAAGGAGTTTCAGTCACTGCTTAGCTGAAATCACATAAGACATGAGACCTCAGCACCTTACTCACCCCATCAAAATGGGACTGCTGAGAGAAATTGGAGAACCTTGTTTGAAATGGCAAGGTGTATGCTCTTAGAGAGCAATTTACCTAAGTTGCTGTGGACTTATGCAATAATGGCAGCTGCAACAATAAGAAACAGGTGCTATAACAGCCGCACAAAGCAAACCCCATACTATATGCTAACAGGGAGAAGCCAAACCTGTCGAAAATGAGGATATTTGGCTCAATATGCTATGCATATAAGTATGAGAAGAAAAAGCTAGATTCAAGATGTGAAAAGGGGATTTTTGTAGGATATGACTAAAACAGCCCTGCCTACCTGGTGTTTTACCCAGAAACTGGAAAAGTTCTCAAGCACAGGCTTGTTAAATGCTTTACAAAGTGTGTTCCAGAGCACCAGACACAGACTGATTTTTCAGGTGAGGATTTCTGTGGGGAGGAGTATGTACCCATAGAGTCAAAAATTGACACTCCTACTCAGAGTCCACAGACTAGTGGAGAGGATATAGTTGATGGTAACGAGAGTGCTCAAAGAAAGGGAAGCGACCACGGGGTACGTTACCCAAAAAGAGATAGGAGAGCTCCTCAGTATTTGACAGACTATGTGTCTGATATTGATTCTGATGACCAGATTCTGACAAATGTTGATTTTTGTTACAGAGTGTGTAATGTGCCACAAACTTACACAGAAGCTATGAGTTCAGAAAAGTCTTGTGTTTGGGTTAATGCAATAAAAGAAGAAATGAACTCTCTTAAGGAAAACGACACATTTACCTTAACCCTACTACCAGAGGGTAAACATGCAGTGGGGGGTAGGTGGGTCTACGCCATTAAAAACAATGCAGATGAGTCTGAAACCTATAAGGCCAAATATGTTGCTAAGGGTTATAGCCAGGTACTGGGAGTCGACTACAAGGAGACTTTTTCTCCCACTGCAAACATTGTTTCGATACGTGCATTAATGCAAATAGCTGCACAAAATGACCTTAAACTCCACCAGATGGATGTAAAGACTGCCTACTTACATGCTCCAATAGACTGTGAGATATACATAGAACAACCAGAAGGATTTGAGGTGAAGACAGACATTGATGAAAAACTTGTCTGTAAATTGAACAAATCACTGTATGGTTTAAAGCAGTCAGGAAGAAATTGGAACAAAATGTTACATGACCACCTTACGGAGAACGATTTTCTGCAGAATCCTGCAGACAATTGTGTATACACCAAACAAACTGTAAAAGACAGGGTGATACTGGTAATTTGGGTTGATGATTTAATCATTGCTGCCAGTAGTGATGATTTGTTGAAAGATGTAAAAGCAATGTTGACTGCAAAATTCAAAATGAAGGATCTGGGAAAACTGAAACATTTCCTAGGTGTAGACTTTCAACAGGTGGATGGAGTTGTAACAATGAATCAGAAAAGGTACACTACCAAAATACTGGAGAGATTTAACATGTCAGATTGTAAACCTAGATCAACGCCATGTGAACAAAAACTGGATTTTTGTAACGCTGATTCTTTTGATCCTAAAAAGTACCGTGAGGCAGTTGGTAGCCTGATCTATCTGATGACATTCTCTTCCGGTTTAAGATAAAACCGATGAGTGTGAGCGTGATCTGTACCTCCATATAATATAAGATATTGCCGGTTATTATACGCTAGACATGGCTGCGCCAAAAGTCATTACACACATACAAGTACAGTGCAACGAAATGTAATGTCACACCGTTGCTATATTTGCAATATGCAGTATGGAGTCAAGTCTTTGTTCCTTTGTTAATGACAATGTTAAGGAAACATTGTTAATACATTTCATTTTATATATCGGAAAAACACAAAAGAGTATTCTCGTATTACAGCTTATTGTTACAGATATTTGATGTGTTTAAAATCTGTTTTGCTTGCTTTGTCTGTGTGCGGGAAGTCTGATCGTTGTGTGTGTTTTTCTATGTGTGGTTCATGAAGTTTCTCCACCGTTGTTCAGGTTCCCTCTGGTGAGCAGGCAGCGGTTCAGGAGCAGTTGAGGGATGTAAGTTCACTAGAAGGATGCGAGTCATCAGGATTTCAGTTCGACATTCTCCTTGCGACCTGCAGACTGATGTTCCTCTCTTTCTCACTCTCTGTTGTTGAGTTCAGGCCCTGGAGAAGAACCAGAGCTGGCTGATTTATGACCAGCAGCGGGAGGCCTACGTTCAGGGGATTCTGGCCAGGACCCAGCAGCTGGAGACTCAGCTGAATGAAGCGCTATAGATTAAAGGGACAGTTCACACAAAAATGAAAACTCTGTCATGAAATACTCAATCTCTATTTCTTTGTTCTGATGGACACAGAGAAAGATATTAGGAAGAATGCCTTTAACCAAAAATGAGCTTCCTCCGCAGGGTGGCTGGGCGATCCCTTAGAGATAGGGTGAGAAGCTCGGTCACCCGGGAGGAGCTCGGGTAGAGCCGCTGCTCCTCCACATCGAGAGGTGCTACGTATGAGAAAGCTCGACCCCCTTTGGTGGATTTAGTTATTCTAGGTATTATAAAAAGTCCTGCGTTTTGAGATCTTAGAGAGCGTGATGGGTTGTAGTGTGATAGAAGCTCTGTTAGGTAGGTAGGGGCTAAACCCTTTAAGGCTTTATAAGTGATTAAAAGAACTTTAAAGTCAATACGATACTTAATGGGAAGCCAGTGAAGGGTTGATAATATTGGGGTTATGTGATGGTATTTTCTGGACTAACTGTAGTTTGTTTATTGATGATGCAGGACAAACACTAGGTAGCGCATTACAGTAGTCAAGTCTTGAGGTCATAAATGCATGAATAAGCTTCTCCGCGTCAGCAACACACAGAATATTTCGTAACTTGGCAACATTTCTTAGGTGGAAAAAGGCTGTTTTTGTGACATTTGAGATGTGATTTTGAAATGACAGGTTGCTGTCTAATATAACGCCTTGATCTTTTACTTTATTTGTTGGAGTAACAGTACATCCTTCAACTTGCAGTTTATAATCAGAAATATTTGGTTTACGTGTCTTTGGTCCGATAAGTAATATTTCTGTTTTATTAGAATTTAAAAGAAGGAAATTACAGGTCATCCAATGTTTTATATCTTCAATGCACTCTGCCAATGTGGATAGCTGGGAGGAATCATCTGGTCTTGATGAGATATATAGCTGAGTATCATCTGCATAGCAATGGAAGCTGATTCCATGTTTTTTTATAATGTTTCCGAGGGGCAGCATGTATATGGAGAACAGCACGGGTCCCAGAACCGATCCCTGAGGTAATCCTTAATTTACTTGCGTTAGATTGGATGATTCCCCATTTAAATGGACAAATTGATGTCTGTCTGACAAGATCTAAACCATTGTAGTGCCTGTCCCTCAATACCGGTATAATTGTGTAAGCGATCTAGAAGTATGTTATGGTCTACGGTATCGAACGCAGCACTAAGGTCAAGCAGGACCAGGACTGAGATGTGACCTTTATCTGATGCTATAAGCAGGTCGTTTGTAATTTTAACGAGCGCAGTTTCAGTGCTATGATGTGATCTAAAGCCTGACTGAAATTTTTCGTGCATGTCGTTATTTTGTAAGAAAGAGCACAACTGAGTGCACACTACTTTTTCTAGTATTTTTGACAGGTAGGGGAGATTTGAAATCGGTCTATAGTTTCCAAGTTCATTTGGATCTAAGTTTGGTTTCTTGATTAGAGGCTTAATGACGGCCATCTTAAAGGGTCCTGGGACATGGCCTAGATTAATTGACGAGTTGATAATGTTATAAATGGGCTCAATTGAACTCTTAATAATTTAGTTGGTATGGGGTCTAGTAAGCAAGTTGTAGGTTTAGAAGTTGCGATAAGTTGAATTAAATCTTCCTGTTTTATAGGTGAAAAACGCCTTTGGTTGGTGCTAATTCATAGGACAGATTTGGAGGTTGAGTTTTTACAATTTTGTCACGAATGTTTTCGATTTTCTCTGTAAAAAATTTCATGAATTCATTGCTACCGAGGTGCGCGGAATAGCCAGGTCAGGTGGTGTCTGTTTATTTGTTAATTTAGCGACTGTGCTAAATAAAAACCTTGGATTGTTTTTGTTGGTTTCTATGAGGTTACGAAGGTGCTCAGCCTTTGCTGCTTTTAGTGCCTTTTTATAACAATTTGCACTCTCTTTCCACACCATTTTAAAGACTTCTAATTAGGATTTTATCCATTTGCGCTCTAGTTTGCGAGTTTCTCTTTTAAGGCCGCGAGTGGTGCTATTGTACCATGGTGCAATATTTTTCTCATTAATCTTTTTTGACTTCGTAGGTGCAACAGCTTCTAATGTATTAGAGAAAATAGTGCCCAATGTCCTGGTCATGACATCGAGCGATTCTTTATTTATTGGTATGGTTATTAAAGGAGTCAGATCTGGCAAGCTCTTTGCGAAGCTATCTTTAGTAGCGGAGGTGATTGTTGTACCCTGTCGATAACGAGTTAAATTGCTGATTCCTGACGTGCGCAAAGTACCCGTTATAAGATAGTGATCGGTGACATCGTCGCTTTGAGTTATAATATCTATATTGGTTAGATCGGCTCCGTGAGATATAATCAGGTCTAGTGTATGATTAAATCGATGAGTGGGTCCTTTAATGTGTTGTATTACCCCAAAATAACCCCTTTTTCTTATTTGTATGCACATTGTGGAAACCGCGATATAAATCAAATTAAATTGAAAATGTTACTAGAGCAACCAAAGCTAGGAACGCCTTCTGACGACCTCGTTGCAAGAGACTTGCGACACTCTGAACGCAGAGTTAAACCTGGTCTAAGGTTGACACCTGTTTCTTTGAGGTTCCAGAAACCCTCAATCTCTCACTAAAGGGCCTTTATGGACCCGACTAAGTGTCACTTGACCAATGACCACAGAGCCACATGATTAGACTAATCCTGCCACAATCCTCACACAGTTTCCACTCCATGACTCCCAACCGCTGTCAAATTGCTCATCCGGAAAGATCTTTGGATTTACTTGTTTTAGGGGTGAATTCATTTTGTGCAGAAGTTAAATACCCACAGTTAACACCAGAAACCTTGAACTACTCATTCAAATTTCAAAGACAGATGTGAAGCAGACGTGAAGAAATGACCCGATTAACATTCTCAGCCTCTTAGTATGAGCCACAGATACACTGTTCTCAGTTTAAAACCCTTAAAAACACCACCTTTCACAATCTTTTCAGCTCTATTTGTAGCTCTAGCTCAATGTATAAAGGCTTGGACGACCCACCTGTGGGTGACAGTTTTAAGCAGGCTCCAGGAAACAGGCTGAGGAACGGCCCCTCGTGACACTCCCTTGCGCCCGAGACCTCCTCCATCCGAGCGGATGAACTTGCTCTTGATACCGTGGATGAAGACGGCTTCCAAAGCACAACACAGGAGGTTTGCCTCCTGATCCTCACTGGTGACCACGGTGTCTGTAGTAACATACCGCTTCTGCAGGACCTTCAACGTTTGTGCGATCTTTTCCTTGATCCACTGAGGAGGAAAGAGAGAGGTAAAGGGATATTTAGAGTCAAATGTCCTCATGTTTCACTCACTCTCAAGGCATCCTGACTGAATCTTCTTGAAGAATAATGCAGTCGGAGTTATAATACAACTTATCATTTTACTTCCAAGCGGTAGAATGGGCGTCCAAAAAGTGCATCCATCAACACGGCTCCGTGGTCTTAAAGGTCTTCTGAAGCGAATCGATGCGTTTGTTTAAGAGAAATATCCATATTGAGTTAATAATTAACGTTAATGTCTAGCTTCCGTTATCCCTAGACTGCGCGTGAACCTGTGGCTTGTGTATACGGCAAATGATGGTGACGAAAGCTCCCGCGCAAAGGAGACGGCATCCTATTGGAAGGTGGAAAATGCTGCGTTCATCAGCGGAACTTACAGACTGTGTCATTTGCCGGAAAAACAAGCCTCAGGTTGATCGGAAGATGTTTGTTAAGACCACTGAGCCGTGTCGAGCAGTTCTTTGATCGATGGATGCACTTTTTGGAGCTTCAAAAAAATCTAAGTTTATTCACTTCCATTCTGCCGCTTGGAAGTCAAAGGATACGTGGTATTATAACTCCTTATATTGCATTATTCTTCAAGAAGAAAGTCATATTCAGTCTGGATGCGGTTGAGGGTGAGTACAACATGGGGAAATATAGTTTATATCCCTTAACAGTGCTCAATACATTGATCTCAACACCTTTTTGGACAGAAATTGATGAGCTCTGACAAACAAAGCTAGTTAAAAAAATAACTAAGCTTCTGTATCAAAGCTGTCATTTATATCACGTGTCCGCTGCGCTCTGGAAGTTTGAGGTAAGAGAAATTGGGTCACAGGAACAATGTCAAAAGTAAGGCAGTTAAAAGTTAAGCAGAAGAAGATATCAAAAACAACACAATAAAAAAGCTCAAGATTGTGCTCTGATGGCTCTCGAGGATCTGAGGCAAAGAGCGCAGAACACGCACGTCAACACCGACTGTCTTCAGCCATGTGATTGTGAGCCAAACCTTCAGACCGTCACCTGACATCAGCTGACTGACCACAAAAAGCTGTCAATCAAAGCTCTGGAAATTCACCATGGCAACTGTAAGGAGTCAAGGTCAGTTAAATGATTTGTGCTTAGAAGTTGTCTTTCCAGGGTATGGATTAATGCCAAGACAGCATGTCAATACGCTTTTCTGACACTTCAGTTACAGTAGATGCTGAGAGCAAATATGGAAATGAAATTATAAGGAAAAAGCCACAAGGAAAGCGTCACTTCTCTCATAAAGGCGATTAAAGCTGTTCTTTTTATTCACGTACAACAATACGGCACGTAACCAGAGGTTTCTCAGAATCACATGCACGCGGCACGCTAAAAGGGCCATACGACAAACAGTAAAGGGACAGATCACCCAAAAATGAACATTCTGTCATCATTCACCCTCAGATTGTTCAAAATCTGTAAATCTGTCATTTCTATACATTTCTTTGTTCTGATGAACACAGAGAAAGATATTTGGAAGAATGTCAGTCACCAAACAGATCTCGACACCCATTGACTCCCACAGCAGGGACATTAAACACCACGGGAGTCAGTTTGGGGGTCAACTAACCTTAAACACGAGGAAGTTACAAACCTGCTTAACGTCTTTGGTCTGTGGGCTGCTGTCGGTTGTTTGGGTGGCCAGCATGGCTCGAGTCCGGATCAGTGCCGCTCGACGAGCTGCAAAACAAATCCGCACATAATACAAAAGTAAGGAAGGTTTGTTTAAACATGAAGCTTATTGGCAATCTCCGTTGACAGAATAGTGGAAGTGACACAGATCGCGTTTGACTTGAACATTTGGTTCTGTACCCTGTTACGCAACATCGTGTTGTGTCTTTAGTTTCTTGTACAAACTACAAGCATGAGACCGTCTGTCTGTCTGTCTGTCTGTCTGCTCTTCACACAACACCGCTGGAAAGCTTTAGCATACAGTCGCACACTCACCATGTTTGTCGGTGGCTTTTGAAATCTCTGCTCCTGCTGACGGGAACAAACATGAGTCGCTGTCACGTTCGGTCACTGTTTCAGATCAGCTGAGGCGAAAAGCATGACGGGAAGTGAGCGCACGGTTCCTGTTTACGAACACGGCATTGCGCGAGTCTTGCGCAGCCTTGAGCGTGCAGAAGCCTAAGCGAGACAGATTCGGAAGGGACTAGAATTTGATAGTCTTCTTTAATTAACTCTGCATATAGGAATTTATTGTGTGTCTGATATTTGACCTGTGTTTTGACTTCCATAACCTTTTATGTTTTACTTATAGTCAATGTTTTCTTGTACAGCTGCTTTGTAACAATGAAAATTGTAAAAAGCGCTATAGATAAAGCTGACTTGACTTGACTTGACTAATGTTCCTGTTTACAAACGTTGGATTTTATGTTCGTGACCCTGCATAGTGATTGATGAAGGATTTTTATTGTGGTTTAAATGTGCTTTTACATTCAATATGCTTTATGATTTCATTATTGATCACTAACTGTGCATAATATGTTGAAAATACAACCAGTGTGTGAGTTGAGTTAAGGGCTGATTTTGAGTGAACTTTCTGTACCAGAATAATATGTGTGTGTAAAGATCAGATTACACAGAGCTCGTCGGAATTTGGTGAGGTATGGGGTCTCCACAAATGGTCAGGAAAAGCAGTGTGAGCTGGTTGGCTGAGGCAGAACAAAGGAGAGAAAGCGGATTGAACGTGTTCCCAGGATTCCACGTCCGAGAAAGGACATCAGCTTCTCGGACTAAGAAAAGATATCATAAATATTATAAATACCATGTAAAATTGTTCTTCGGTGTGGGTCCGTTGTAAGACGTCGCTTCGTTGTGTGAGACGTGTGCGTCTGAGGCAACCCACCCAGCAGCTGTTGTATTTTTTAATCTTCTGATCAATAAACTTCAAGATGTTACTTTGACTGGCCTCTCTCCAATTCTGAACACGCAGAACATTGAAGAAATGTTCATCAATGAATGAGGGTTTATTCGGTTACTGAAATAAATGTACAGAAAATTCATTACAAATAAGAACAAAGACGGTAACCGAACAGGTGTAGGCTGAAGCCGTGGCTTATTGCGCCTTCCCTGTTTACAAAACAACATCTACCCGTCAAAGTTAAGCATAAACAATACCTGCATAAATATATAGGTACATACACACCTTATCATAAATATGATATGACACAAGTTTGGATTGTTTAAAAGGGACCTGTTTTTTCTAGTCATCTTAAATTATTTTGTATCATTATTTATGTTAAAAATTCTTGTTTGCGTGTAGGTTTATAACGTGTAAATTGCTTAAGAGAAAGACACAGAACAGTTGATACTGTAAACTGAAATCGAAGATCGGTGGCCACTTGACCAACATTTTATGCGCAACTCTAGCGCAGCGTTGACAGGCTGTTACAGAGAAAAAAGTGTGTTGTTTTATCTTCTTTTAATGTTGAAAGTAGGGTGGCCATACGTCCGGCTTTTGGCCGGACAGTCCGGATTTTAAGCCCCCTGTCCGGCGTCCGGCGCAGCATCAAGCCGGACACTCATTTGTCCTCCTTTTCGGAGTTGCGCTGAATCGGCCTTAAAAAACGCGCTGTAAAACCTTTATTGGGACGCAGCTATGGAAGCAAATAAGAGACATAATGTTTTGAAATTTAACAGCCAATGAATACTTGAGTTTGAATTATTTTACTTCGAGAAACCTTGTATCTGAATTTATTTGTTTCGAATTTACCTCTATGAAATTTAAATATGAAAATTCTTGATTTCCATTTTAAAAACTTGAATTTAATGCTCACAAATTCAGATACAAAACAAAATCAACTTACAGAATTTAAGATAAAATACATTCAGGTTGATCAAATTCGATTGCTCTTATTCAGATCTAAAATTTCAAGTTAATATTTTTCAAAGAAAACATATGTCTAATTCGACTGCTCAAATTCAGATCGAAAAATTCAAGTTAAATATTCACATGGTAACATCCGGGCTACCCAGGATAGGAAAAACAGTTGAGCCCAGAGCCCGTCTGCAATTGAACCGAACCATTGAACCGAACCAATGAACCGACGTCGGGCGGCCTATCAGAGCACGTCAACCTGACTGTCTGTCATGATCCAAGAAGAGGCAAAGTCACGTATATTAAACCTGTAAAGAAGATGACTTCTTATGGCAAGCCGTTTTGACATAAAAACCATGGGTTTGACTATCCATAAAATATATTTTAGATAGTTTTAATTGTATTTCGACGAGTCATAATTGTAATTTCACTAGTCAAATTGATAATTAGAGATATCTGCAATTATAATTGCGCTAGTAAGAAATATGATTCGAGATATCTGTAAATATGTTTTGACTAGTCAAAACTCTATTTTAGATATCTGTAATGACCTCATAGATATCTAAAATTATCGCGTCACAAATACTCAAAGTATTTAAAGATATCTCTAATTCAGTTTCGACTAGTCTCAATTATATTTTAAGATATCTGAATCGTGCCTGCTCCTAGTCGAATCTGCTGTTGTGTGACGTGATACTTAATCTCCTCAGCCCCCCCCCCCACGCCAAAACCAAAAGCGCAACGGCTAATGCTATCACCTTGGCTTCATCGGAACACAGCAAAGGAGACAACAGGCTAGTTTTTTAAACGGATGTCAATGGGTTTTGTTCGCTTTTACGCTTTCTCCAGTTGGATGTCTTAAAGACCCTTCGATCTAACTAGAATAAGGGTTTCTTATCTATGCCAGAGCCCCTCCTTATACCTAGTGCTAACGGCTAACAACAGTAGACAGCGTTTGTAACTTGTCAAGGAGAGAAAAGAACTGAATGAAGTACTTAAGGGATTATTAAATAATATATGGAGGCAGTCATGTATGCATAGCGCTGAGATTTTAATTGCAGTCATGTTACAAAGCAGACCAAACAATGTGTAATGTTCAATAAAGACAAAGATCAGCAAACTGCTCGTTTTGTTGCAATTTATTTTTTATATATTTTTTGAATAGACATGAGTGAAAAACATTTGAATTATATACCAAAACGTGAAAAAGTACAAATAAGCACGTGATGGACAAGAATGTTGCATATATGGCACTTCAATCATGACCTGCTGGCACTGAGATCCGAATCGGCAAATTTCTGATCACAAGTCCAACGCTCTAACCACTAGGCCACAGACACCTATACAGATGTCTCCTTCTCGCTTCTCAGGGAACCGAGGTTACGAAAGTAACCGGAGAAGTTTTCCTGCTGGCTATAACGTGTTGCCTAGCTGACTTACCTACATAGAGAGACGAGTCACACAACAAACCATAGCTAACAGTTATGTGTTCCAAAAAATAATCAGCAACAACATACTTTTGTTCTGTCGAGTCTGATTGTACATAAACAGCAAACTACCGGAGCGCCTTCGTTTTCCCTAGAAGTCATCTTCTTTACAGGTTTAATATACGTGACTTCGCCTCTTCTTGGATCATGACAGACAGTCAGGTTGACGTGCTCTGATAGGCCGCCCGACGTCGGTTCGGTTCAATTGCAGACAGGCTCTGGGCTCAACTGTTTTTCCTATCCTGGGTAGCCCGGATGTTACCATGTGAATATTTAACTTGAATTTTTCGATCTGAATTTGAGCAGTCGAATTAGACATATGTTTTCTTTGAAAAATATTAACTTGAAATTTTAGATCTGAATAAGAGCAATCGAATTTGATCAACCTGAATGTATTTTATCTGAAATTCTGTAAGTTGATTTTGTTTTGTATCTGAATTTGTGAGCATTAAATTCAAGTTTTTAAAATGGAAATCAAGAATTTTCATATTTAAATTTCATAGAGGTAAATTCGAAACAAATAAATTCAGATACAAGGTTTCCAAAGTAAAATAATTCAAACTCAAGTATTCATTGGCTATTAAATTTCAAAACATTATGTCTCTTTTTTGCTTCCATAGCAGCAGCATAGCGTCTGACGCCGTAAGATCTCCGGTCAAACAAATGATTGGCTGAAAGAGGTGTCAAATAAATATCTGATATATAATTGGTTAAAAACGTAAACAAGCCTCCACGAACTGAGGCTACATCATAACGTTAACATGCCGAAACGTCCGACATCATTTAATCCGGAATGGACAGAAGAGCACGAATTCATATCAAAAAGCAGTAGTGATGCTTTCCATGGATTTTGCACACTATGTCGCTGTGAAGTGGACGTTAGTTGTAAAGGGAAAGCCCCCATTGACCGACATGCCAGCACTGAAAAACATAAAGGTAACCGACTGCTGGTACGTCTTCCCTTAGGTCTTAATTTCGAGAGGCAACATCACCTCAGGATGACAAAATCTCTGCTGCAGAGCTTTGTAAAGTCTATCATGCAGTCACCAGTCATACAGGAGTGTCTTGAATAAATACAAATACTGTGAACAAACACTTTTTTGCCTCTTCTGTTACACATAGGTCTACATCAAGATATGTTGTTGATAAAATGGTCTGGCAATAGAGTAGGCTTTTCAGAATCACTGTATCATGATACCATCGATAGACAATATTGTATTGTATTTGCGAGTACACCAGATGCAGTTATTCTTGCCTCACTAAATGCCGCAAAGTGTCCTCCTTTTTGGTGTTATGGAAATGGCCACCCTAGTTGAAAGCGAGTCTGCTGAAAGCTTGGTATCCGCTTTAGAAGCGCATTTAACTAAACAGGATGTACAATGTAACTAATTGTAACGATAATGTACCTCTTAAGTACACATCTATAAGAAATAATACGCAAAGTTTGGGGAATAAAGAAGAAATTCAAACATACTGTAGGTGTATTTTAACTATTTTAATGACGTGGTGTGCATGACTTTACAACAATAGCCTGAACATTGTTATCATAATGTTCCCATAAATACGCTTTCTTGTGTATTAGTTAAGTTAGGAGTTCTTATTTATTTATTATAGCAAACAAGGGGAAATGATGCGCATGACTTTCATCTTAGTTGATTGATTGTAGGATTAATAGTCACAAATAATAGTTTTGTATTATGAGTTATGAGTTCGTTTCATGAGTTGTAATTTTTAAAAAGCGCAAAATCAATGTTGCTATTTTGATAATAGCATATGCAGCTCACTCATCATTTATATTTTACCCCTTTATTCCCCAAACTACACATTGTTCCCCTTTACCTACATACATATATACTGAAGAGGTAAAGGAATTGCTGTACATTTGGCGCCGTAATCTAAAACGTTACCGAAATGTTTTTATTTATTTCTCATCCGTTTCCAACAATAGCAACATTCCTGAAAATAATTTCCCCAAATAATAAATGTTTCTTGAATGCATAAATAAAATGAATGAATCAAATCAAAAGTACAACAACAACAAAACACGCATTACTCTCATTTACATATGAAAGCGTCTCCGATGATGAAACGTTAACGAAACAAATCTGACGTCACTGCATTACGATGACGCACGCTTTCGATTTCACTTCCTCAAAGTTCCAGGTTTGGAGTTTCCGCTCACACGTTCCATTGTCACGCACACGTATTATTACTATTAAAAGCATTATAAGCCAAATTAAACTCGTACCCACTGTTATTGAATATGACATTATTTTGATGTATTAGTATTATACACGTTATATCTGGACTGTTACGCTCACTGTAGAAAGCGGCATAATCAACATTTTCTAACAATATAAATAACATTATACTGCGCAAGTCACCTGTAGCCCAGCTGAAACAAAAACAATACAAATAAAATGCAAATAGTTTCCATTATAAAACCGTCAGTTGTTTAGACCATTAAAGCCATTACAAAATCGGGTCTTTTCTGATATAATTGAATGGTGGTCCTCATCGACCAGACAACATCTCACCATTGAACGCAACACATAGTCGGTATAGACCCACACAGACCATTATAGTTCAGATTAAAACTGTAGCTATTTCCATATTACCAAGCATTGCATCCATTAGAATGTGTTTTTAGTGCATCGCATCAATGGAATAGCCTATTATGGCATATAGGGTTTAAAAACGAAGTATACACTACATCACTACAGCTACAGTAGTATATTTGTAAAAATAGTAAGATCAATGTACACGTAAATTCCAGCACTTTAAGTGTATTGCGTAATCGCGCCACACCTCACTCAGGTGTAACGCGTGCTTTCAGGTCACTGACTAGAAAGTGAAAATCCAGGTGTAATTCCCATATGCTCTCTTAAAAACAACGGACATCATGGAGAAGCTCATTCAGCATCACACATCTCAAGAGAATATCGGAATCTGTAGACTCAGTAGAATAAGTCGTGGATCTTCCTGTCTGTGGATAATAATTCATCATGATGATGTTTGTTCGTCCATCACTGCTGTGCCTGGTGCTGTCAGTCTGCACCATCCGACCTGTGCCGGGTTGCAGGTGGATTAAACACAAATTCCAACATCACCACAGAGTATCTTTGGATCTGATTGAAAAGATGGTTAGCCTTCCATTTGTTTACAATTAAGAGAACCTCAATTATTTATGTTAATGTTTAGAAGTTCCCAGATAAAAATGTTACTGCTCAGAAACAGTTTCTCAGGAGATCTGGTCTTAATTTAGTCTCAGATTTTTCTCCAACAATTTCTCAGGGGAAATACAATAAAACCACATGAGACGATTGTGCTGATTTCGATAAGAAATGTTTAAATTCATGTCGAGATCTTTCGTATCATTGACTTTGATTGCAGATGTGGCAAGTCTTGTTGGGTTTAGTTTAAAACACACAGGGGCAGTTTCCTAAACCCAGTCCCAGACTCATTTAACTGTATATATTGGACTAACTAAATGTTGGTTCATCCCTGTTCGGGAGCGTTTAGGTCTGAAATTGTTTGTTAATTCTATTGTTGAATTCAATGGTTTTCTCGTTACTCTCTAGGGAGAGAAAATCCCAGAGGGCCATAAAAACAAATCCTTCAACCCCATTCCATATGAACTGATCAACAGCTACAGGACAGTAGAGGTCAGTACAAGATGAATGAGTGAATCCTGATCAATTCCTTGGATTGTGGATCCATATTGATCATTTTTTGTCTCCTCAGGGTGAGAAACAGATTCTGTTTGTTATTCAAAATGTTTGATGGAGATCACGGCCCTCTTTGAGGACGCTGACTCTGCACCGTGGGATAAAAACACAATGGAGAATTTCTCGAACATCATCCATGAGCAGATTAACGGCCTCCAATTATGCGTGAGTAAAATGTGTGACTGAGAAATAAATGAGCGAGTCATGAGACATTTTTCACAGTCAAAGTGTGTTCTTTTTATTTGAACCGTAGCAGTCCGTAACAGAAAATCTAGAAAGCAGTACACACATTTGCATATGTATGTACATGAGCAATAATAACATTAAGAACTCGTTGTTTCTCTTTCTTACTGCAGGGCGCTTTCAAAACGAAGAGGAATAAAAAGCTACATCTATATTTTAGAAGACTGAGGCAAATGACAGAGTTGAAGACGGTAAGAATCATGAATGTCAGTAATAAATGACGAATGTTATCCCAGAGCTGTATGTGAACTCATGTAAATGATGTTGTTTTTCTCTGTCAGGAGGATGCAGGCTGGGAGATCATCAGAGCTCGAGTCATAAGCCTCATGAAACAGCTGGAATTTTTCTCCTTCTACACTCACGTTTAACTGAAGCCTACAAAGAAAAACCTTCAAAAACATTTCTGTCAGTCAGGCTCTTCCGTTTATGTATTTCATCAAAAATACATATATTTATTGTTTATTGTCCTGTTTGCTAAATTATTTATTTAAATTATTGATTATTAATGTATTTTTATTTATGCCTATTTATTTTTCTTTTGTGACAAATGTCTCAAATATGAATATTTTGTCATATGAATAATGGATTTATTAATGCTGGCATTCAATAAAAACATATCTTTTCAATATCTTCTGTAAATGTCTTTAGTATCACTCACACTTTTTACATTAACAGATTGATGACATGCTCATCCGTTTAAACACTGGCCATGGTCTGCCTCGGTTTATTTCTCTTTATTACATCACTGCTTCCCCATCGCAGGGCAATGCATCATTTTAACTTCATAACTTTTAGTAAAGTCTCGAATTGAATGCAAGTAAATCTGTAACGTCAGATTGTCTGTCGAATGACACGATACACTGACACAATACAGCAAGAGAGATAAACATGTGGATTTTTGGGGTGAAAAAACGAATGAACAATGTGAAATTCACCTTTAAAATGAATCCTTTTTACTGCAATAAAATAGGGCACGTATAATTATAAAGCGTCGAAAATGATAAACCTACTTGTTTCAAAGTAGATAGAAATGTATTTGTGAAATCACATTTCATTTACATTTAGTTATTACCAGGTTTGTGTTTATAAAAAAGAGCTTTCCATATATGAAGGCCTTACATTTATGAAATGTGATAAAGCAAATAAATAATTGGAATTGTTTAAAAGATATGGTTTTGTTTAAGCCCTTACGGTGTATTTATCTTCTGTTTTTCACATTTAGTTTTCTTGGGTTTCTTAAGCTTCTCCAGATTTTTTGTATCTCAGTTGTATCATATTCTAAGTATGCAATGACTTATAATTGTACAACTTTTCTTAATATTGGCCTGCAAGGCTATTGTTCAAATGCATAATAAAATCTAACCAAACAAGCCAAATACATTTCTCTAAAACACCAGAAGATGGCGCTACGTCCATACACACAATCTACTGTGACGTCATCAGTTTTCAGATTTGAGCTACTTTGTTAACTTACTTAATACTTTGTTTAAACGAATAAAAATGACCATTGGGATTATTAATATCACTTCATGAATATAACAATATTCCTTATTAAAAAGATCACATATTAAAATAATTTATTGTGTTTAGTCAATTTGTAAACATGTTCAGATTTGTGGTTGTTGAAATAGTTCAGTTCGAGTTTTCAGGAGTCATCATTCTCTTTTTTTTCTGTTTATAGTACTTGTTTTGTTTACAGAACTTAACCATTTCTAAAAGACATTTGTTCATTAATGAATACATTATTGGGTAATGGTGTTAAGTCTATTTATATTATAGTGATAAGGATGAAATTGAATAATCACAAAATGTGACAATTACTTGTTGAATGAAACAAAAAAATCATAATAATCCTTACACAATGAGGACAAGAGACATGGGATTTTTCTTTTATTACAACATGAAATAAAAATTAAACCATTAAATTATAGGAATAGTTCACTCAAAAATGACATTTAAGACTTAATATACTCACCCACATGAAATCCGTATGATTAAAAAAACACCCATTAAGGATTCTACGATCAATCGTCCATCATAAAAGTAATCCACACATCTCCAGAGTTAATAAATGCCTCATGAGTCATGACACAAAACAATACAGTTGGGATCAAAAACTATGAATATATTGAGTGAATTAAGTCACGTTTAGATGTAAACATGATTATCACTGTCCTCACTCAAAACGTCAGCACCGAAGCTCCTCTTTTGAATCTCATTGGTTCTTGTGGTTACAAGTGACATCATTTAAAAAATAAAGCCAATTCTAATTTATAAAACTACAATAAAACTCTGCTGGCAACACACAAAATGTCTGCACACAGGCTACAAATAATTCAATTCAATTTTATTTATAAAGAGCTTTTCACAATGTGCATTGTTCCAAAGCAGCTTTACATGGGAAAATAAGAAAAACACAGTTCATGGTGTTTATATAACAAGTTAAATTATTCTAGTAAATAATATCTAATGTCAGAATCTCCCAGTGGTTTTTTTAGCATATTTTGCATTAAGTGAATGCTTGGCTGAAAAGATGCGTCTTTAATCTAGATTTAAATTGGGCGAGTGTGTCTGATCTTCTAATAGTGTCGTGAAGGTTATTCCAGAGTTTAGGTGCTACGTATGAGAAAGCTCGACCCCCTTTGGTGGATTTAGTTATTCTGAGTGTTATCAAAAGTCCTGAGTTTTGAGATCTTAGAGAGCGTGATGGGTTGTAGTGTGATAGAAGCTCTGTTAGGTAGGTAGGGGCTAAACCCTTTAAGGCTTTATAAGTGATTAAAAGAACCTTAAAGCCAATACGATACTTAATGGGTAGCCAGTGAAGGGTTAATAATATTGGGGTTATGTGATGGTATTTCTGAACTAACTGTAGTTTGTTTATTGATGATGCAGGACAAACACTAGGTAGCGCATTACATTAGTCAAGTCTTGAGGTCATAAATGCATGAATAAGCTTCTCCGCGTCAGGAACACACAGAATATTTCGTAACTTGGCAACATTTCTTAGGTGAAAAAAGGCTGTTTTTGTGACATTTGAGATGTGGTTTCCAAAACAGGTTGCTGTCTAATATAACGCTTAGATCTTTTACTGAATTAGTTGGAGTAACAGTACATCCTTCAACTTGCAGTTTATAATCAGAAATATTCGGTTTACGTGTCTTTGGTCTGATAAGTAATATTTCTGTTTCATAAAAAGGAAATTACAGGTCATCTAATGTTTTATATCTTCAATGCACTCTGCCAGCTGAGAGGAATCATCTGGTCTTGATGAGATATATAACTGAGTATCATCTGCATAGCAATGGAAGCTGATTCCATGTTTTTTAATAATGTTTCCGAGGGGCAGCATGTATATGGAGAACAGCACGGGTCCCAGAACTGATCCCTGAGGTAATCCATAATTTACTTGCGTTAGATTTGATGATTCCCCATTTAAATGGACAAATTGATGTCTGTCTGATAAGTAAGATCTGAACCATTGTAATGCCTGTCCCGGTCTAAAACCTGACTGAAAAGTTTTGTGTTTGTCACTATTTTGTAAGAAAGAGCACAACTGAGTGCACACTACTTTTTCTAGTATTTTAGACAGGCATGGGAGATTTGAAATCGCTCTATAGTTTCCAAGTTCATTTGGATCTAAGTTTGGTTTCTTGATTAGAGGCTTAATGACGGCCATCTTAAAGGGTCCTGGGACATGGCCTAGATTAATTGACGAGTTGATAATGTTATAAATGGGCTCAATTGCAACGGGTAGTAACTCTTTTAATAATTTAGTTGGTATGGGGTCTAGTAAGTAAGTTGTAGGTTTAGATGTTACAATAAGTTTGATTAAATACTCCTGTTTAATAGGTGAAAATAAAAACCTTGGATTGTTTTTGTTGGTTTCTATGAGGTTACGGAGGTGCTCAGTCTTTGCTGCTTTTAGTGCCTTTTTATAACAGTTTTCACTCTCTTTCCACACAATTTTAAAGACTTCTAATTGCGATTTTTTCCATTTGTGCTAAAGTTTACGTGTTTGCCTTTTAAGGGCGCGAGTGATGCTATTGTACCATGGTGCAATATTTTTCTCATTAATCTTTTTTGACTTCATAGGTGCGACAGCTTCTAATGTATTAGAAAATAGAAAATAGTGCCCAATTTGCTGGTCATGTCATCGTTAATAACCATCCCAATAAATAAAGAATCGCTCGGAGTCAGATCTGGCAAGCTCTTTGCGAAGCTATCTTTAGTAGCGGAGGTGATTGTTCTACACTGTACATAACAAGTTAAACAGCTGATTCCTTCAGTGCTCAGTGTACCCGTTATAAGATAGTGATCGGTGACATCGTCGCCTTGAGGCATAATATCTATATTAGATCGGCTCCGTGAGATATAATCAGGTCTAGTGTATGATTAAATCGATGAGTGGGTCCTATAATGTGTTGTATTACCCCAAAAGATTGTAGTAGTTCTGTAAACGTCAGTGCTAATGCATCGTTAGCGCTATCTACGTGGATATTAAAATCTCCGACAATTCGTATTTTATCAACGTTAACCAATAGTTCCGATAGGAAGTCCGCAAACTCTTTCAGAAAATCAGTGAAGGGGCCAGGGGGTCTATACACCGTAGGCAATGTATAAGAAAGCAATGTTTTTTTACTATTGTTAGGAATAATTATGTTCAAAGCAAGCACTTCAAATGATTTAAATTTATGCTCTTTTCTCTGAGTTACAGTAAGAAAGTTTCTAAAGATTGTTGCGACACGCGTTTGGTGTGAACACTATGACATTGTGTCTGCTGCGGCTGGTGTCTCTGTGTGCACTGGAACATTCTGTAAATTACGTCACGTGAGGTATCGGTCTTTGGTATCGGGGAATTTTTACAAGCACGAGTACATGAGCTTGGTATCGTGCATCCCTATTTATTACATTGTCTTCAGGTTTAATCACGATCAGATTTTTTCCCTGCTTTTGCCAAAATTATTATTTTGTAGTATTATCCGGGGAACGATACGGTCTCTATATATTTGGAAGCAGAAACATTAATAACAGTTCAGTTGGAGGAACACAGACTATGGTTAAAGTTTTTGAATGTCTTACCGGTGGGAGACATAGTCAAACGGTGCGTAGCGCCTTCGAGATGTTGTCGGACAGGACATCCGCTCTGATGCTGCTGGGGTAAAGGCTGCCGGGGCGGAAGAGCCTAGGTCGCTCCCAGAACAGATCAAAATTATTAACAAAGAGCAGCTTCTGTTCAATACACCATGACATCAACCATTGATTAAGCGAAAATAGTCTACTGAACTTTTCATTCCCTCGTCGGTAGGTAGAATGCGGCCCTGATACGATGATCCTTGCCGCGGGCGATGCGTTTCGTACCGCCTCGATCAGACTCCCTAAAAACCCTCTTCAGGATCTCTGACTGCCACATCCTACAGCTCCGACATTAGCGGATCGCAGGTACCTGCGTAGAGACATAAAGAACACGAGCGCCTGGAAAACACACCACTCACAAAACACAGAGTTGAGACTTACAAATAAAGAGTAAAAGAATGAGTGGACAGAGACATCACCCCTTCACACACACACACACACACTTCAGAGTAATAAACAGCACAGGTGAAGAAACACACTTTCATCACAATCAAAGAGAGAATAAATCTTTCTGCTAAAATCCGCCAGCTATTGAACAAATACACAACATGTTACAGACTTTTAAGTTCATGCATAAATGTGTATTATTTATCACGGCTGTAAAGCCCTTTTACATTTGAGCAATTTCATGTAATATAGCACTGATATATTTTTAACATATAACTAACTCAAACATATCCATATGGGGTCAGATTTGTTTCATTATTCTGAATAAATAAACTACGAGTCCCGACTGCCTAGTCAACGGGATTTTCCACTCCTGTCCGTGCACGCTGTTATCAAGTCGAAAAACGTTTAAATACAGCATATATGAAACAATACGGACAATGTACATATATAAACACAAGCAATCATTACATAGTATAAAGAAGAGGCCATTATCATTTAGTTGATCATACATTTTAGATCGCCACTAGTCGCCATGTTAGCTCCCTGAATCTTAGTGCAGAGCAAAAGGTGATTGGCTGAAGTTAGAACGTGACCTATTGGACAACAAAAGCGGAAGTTAACCGATTGGCTTGCGTAGATAGTGGGCCGGGTCCACCTGTTTGTGGATTGTGCGCACGGTTTGACGTTAGAAATGTTTCAAAATCCACAAATACAAAGAAAGCGATCCACAAATGTGAAGAAAGCGATCTACAAATAAATATAATTAAAATACATTTGTAAATAATTTTTATTTGAAAATCTCATTGTATTTATTTGTGAATTGCATTTATTTTTGTGGAACGTCTAATATATATTTATGGATCGCTTTTTGTGCATATGTGTATTAAAAAAAAATTTGTGAAACCGTCTATATTTATTTGCGAATCGTAGTTTATTTATTCAGAATAATGAAACAAATCTGACCCCATATATCCAAGACTGACCAGAGCGAATACGTTTAGGATCACAAACCTGTAAAAAGACTTGATTCGTAAATATTGATTGTCAATTACTGAATTTTATTTATGGTATAAAGCTAGCTGTGTAAAGTAGAGGTCGACGATCGACAAAAAACGATTAATCGGCCCCGATAATTATCTGCAAAAATCCCTACCGATTTTTGCTGGTTGCGTTTAATCCAGACACAGCAGGGAAAGCATCACTGTGATATGAAATGAGAGAGTTCAGAGTAGAACAGCGACCTCTTGAGGCGGAAATAAAACTAAAACTGACCGCCTGTGGAGACACACAGGAGAATACACTAAACACAGAGCGGAAAAGCCTGCATACATACAGATTTTAAAGTTTGACAATAATAAAGTTTACATGCGTACCAATAATGCGATTATTTCCAATAATCAGAGTAAGTAATAAATTGCAATAACCTGTTTGCTCCTCTTTACATGACAGTTGTATTAGTCTCAGCACAAATGGTCTCAGATACAGTAGGTGTCTGTTATTGGCTATTTAGTATTTTTGCGTCAAATGCAAAACAACATTATCTGGACGGAATTGTGTTCTCCTTATACGAATTGTTAAGATAAAGAAACAAGTAATAATTTAGACGTTAAAGCTGTGCTTTAAATACATTTTAAACGAGTGTTGAAAGAGAGTATCATTATATCATTATCATTATACAATAATCATTATAACTTGTTTTTCTATATCAAACTAGACAGATTGTTAGGGCTGTGGCAGATAGCTTTGGTATTATATTTAATTTGATTACATTCATGTTTAAGTTGAGATTTACAAAAAATATGATTTTGTTTAAAGTGTTTGCAAACCAAATCTTATTGCACTTTTGTTCATATAGCAGAAACCTTTAAAAGAAAAGTGCACAATACACTACTTTTGAATTCATTAGTGAATTTTACATTTAATGCGATTAATCACAGAAGCCATGCGATAAATAATACATAAAAAAATGTATTGATCGCTCCGATTTCATTAACTTGATGCAAATAATTTATTTTGTATTTTGTCAATGTAGAAAACTGTCATGAGTCTGCCTTCATGTCATGTCTATTCTTGGTCTTGAAGCGGATTCATGACGAAGTCTTATGTTTTATGTGAGAGAGAGATGTTGGCCCTATCGGCCTTCAATACTCTCTCTCCGGTGTGTGTCTTTGTTCCCGCCATCTCGTTTCCTCGTTAACCTTCCCTGAGTGTTTCAGTACCCGCACCTGCTCCTTGTTAATTATCCTTTGTCTGTCTCCCTTTAAAACATACTCGTGCCCTGTGCCCTGTGCCCTGTGCCCTGTGCCCTGTGCCCTGTGCCCTGTGCCCTGTGCCCTGTGCCCTGTGCCCTGTGCCCTGTGCCCTGTGCCCTGTGCCCTGTGCCCTGTGCCCTGTGCCCTGTGCCCTGTGCCCTGTGCCCTGTGCCCTGTGCCCTGTGCCCTGTGCCCTGTGCCCTGTGCCCTGTGCCCTGTGCCCTGTGCCCTGTGCCCTGTGCCCTGTGCCCTGTGCCCTGTGCCCTGTGAGCTATTCAAAGAGCCTGAGTCAAAGTGAGTTTTGTTATTGGTTTGTCTAGTGTTGTTTGAATCCTTGTTAGTTTAGTTAAGTCCTCCTCCCCCAGTTCTTGTATATCCTTTTACCCCATTGTGGGTTTTTGTTTTGTTCATTATATCCCTTGTTAACCCCTTCATCCCGGTGTCTGCCTGCATTTGGGTTCTCCCCTGAGATCTCTCCCCGAGATCCTGACAGAAAACACCTAAACCATACAGTTCAGTTTAATACTTCTCAATGTAGTTAATATGTAGGTGTTCTATTTAAAGGAACATTACAGTTTCATGGTTCAGGTGATAATGTTTATGTTGTAAAATAATAAACTTCTTGCTATTTTACTAAGTGTTATGTTTTGATTCAGAATTAATCGTTATCCGCAGGAACTGTGCCCACCTTAGTTATCATTAGAGGTTGACCGAAATTGTATTTTGCTCATAGTGTAAAACGCCTTACCATCACATGGATCTGCAGTGACTAGTGTTGCACGATGCTCTTTGATTTTAAAAAGAAGACATTGAGTGATAAATCAGATAATTACGTAAACCTCTGAAACACGAGCACCATTCAAAAGCATAGAGAGAAAACAAGCTCTTTCCTAAAAGTTAAGAGAAAACAAAGCATACTTTTTGTGCAATCAATCGCCTGTCGGTTGAATTTGTGACGAAACATTTTGCAGTGTTTACATTTCGTTTATTATCGCCGGACTCATTCATTGTTGTTTTTTGCCTTGTTTGCATTTTTATTTATTCTTTATATTTTTAAGGTGAGCTTGATTTTGATGTAGAAGTTTAGAAGCCCCTCAGTACAGTTTTCACCATAAAGGCAAAGACAGGCAATAGATTGCATATGTGGCATTATGTAAACAAACTAGGATTAAGGGTTACAAGGGTTAAAACTCTACCAAACATTCGTTCATTTTCAGTTGTCATCTGAAAAAGAATCTGGTAAAGAATTGAAAGTAAGTGAAAGAAGGTATTTGGACATGTAAATTTTTGTACATTTGTGTACATTTCACACCGCTGAAAAAATAATAGTGCAATAAAATTAATATCGTTGTTAATTATAAATCCAAGACTGTAACAATAAAAATGAAAACATCTGTGGTACACACTGTATAAAATATTTAGAATTATTCTTTTTTTTCAGGAAAAACAAAGGAAACAAAGATTTAAAGGGTTAAAACTCTGAAAATGAATGATTGTTGAGTTGTTATAATAAGAACTCATTCTGCTGAAAATATTAAATAATTGAAAGTGATAAAGAATACGGATATATCATATTTTTATGACCGTTATTGGACATTATAAAAGGTCAATATGGATATCCTTGCACCACAGTGTCTTTGGGCTCATTTTAATCGGTATCCCAAGAACTTCATTAAGTTTCGAAGCCACACCCATAGCAAAAGACCGCCCAAAAATTCCGACGGTCGGGTGCTCAGCAAGCTCGCTAGCTAACGTTAGTCTGTTAACATGAATAATGTATTTGCAAGAATAGACGTCACATTTAAAATCCTACATGTTGCCTTTCACCATCCACGTATTTAGCTGCTGTCGCATCCCTTGACAGGCCATCTCCTTTTTCCATCTTTCTTTTACTATTTTTAGCCCCCGAAGGCTTCTTTGGTTTATCCATCTTTTTCAAATTCAAATTTCAACGACAACTCACTAATGTTACTGCATACTTAACGTAACTCACGGCGCCCCGCCCACTCGCGATATTACCCTTCTATGTCTAAATAAATTATATGATGGAATCTTATGAGGGCACCGGTGCCGCCTAGCCTGTTAGTCCTCTTAAATGTATATAACTTTTTATATATACAAAATCATATAAATTTGATAAAAATTTATAAAACTTTAATTATTTCACATTTTTTAAACCATCGCCTTGGCGCCCCCCATGGTGCATATATGGACATATAGCGCATATCCACATATCCACGCTGCCTGAAGCCCCGCCTCTGCCACAGAGAGCAGACGATGCAGCGCAATCGAGTAAAATGTTGGTGACATTTAATGTAAAGAAAAATATAATAACTATTTAAAAATCAATCGCAATATATCGCAGCACCAAAAATGATCGCACTCATTTCCATATATTGCCCGATAAGTCGATATATTGACAGATGCCAAGCTATGCCCATAGCAATCAAACACATCAGCCTACCAACCGTTTACCAAGACCTATATCTCTATGTCGTAAGATTCCCCATTGACAGGAAACATGCCCATATAGACTAAAACGTCCCGTGATGAATATCTTCGCAGTACAACCACTTAGAGACAAGGGGTGGGCTTATTTTACTCAGGCAACTAATCACTGTCACATTATCATAATGAAGCTATTAAGCCACACCCATAGCAACCAATTACAGCAACCATTATAAAAAGTCCAGATGAATATCTTTGCAGCACAGTGTCGTATAGACATGTGGTTGGGCTCAGTTGACTCAGGCAGCCAATCAGTGTCAAAGGAACTTCATTAAGCTATGAAGCCACACCCATAGCAACAAAACATCATAACTTGGCAACCGTTTAACAAGACATATGTCTCTGCATCAGAACATTGTAAAGACATGGGGGTTAGTTCATTTCACTCATAGCTTAAGGTATCATCGATTGGCAGAAGCCAAGCCACGCCCATAGCAACCATTCAGGAAAACCTATATCTCTGCAACAGAACATCGTAGAGACACGGGAGTTCACTCATGGCTTGGCGTATCATGCTAGCAAAATGCCAATCATGTTAACATCATGTTAGCAAACACGCTTATCGTGTTAATATAAAACTAGCAACATGTTAATCATGTTAGCATCACGCTAACAACATGTTAACATCACGCTAACAACAGCTTATCATGTTAGGAAAGATGCTACCAACATGTTAATTACATTTACATTTAGTCATTTAATAGATGCTTTCATCCAAAGCGATTTACAAAGAATTCAGTGAGCAATAAGCGATACGTCATACAATAGTACACTAGGTGCTTATACAAAGAAATAGTACGATAGGTGCTTATACAATGTTACTAGTTTTCACTAGTTAATCATGCTATTAAAATGCTTATCGTGTCAACATCGTGCTAATAACATGCTAATTGTGTTAGCATCATGCTAGCAAACATGCTAATCATGTTACCATTATGCTAGAAACATGCAAAATTGCTTTTCCTGTTAGCAAAATGCTTATTGTGTTAGCGTCATGCTAGCAACATGCTTCTTGTTTTAACAAACATGCAAATCATGTTAGCATTATGCTAGAAACATGCAAACTTGCTTCTCCTGTTAGCGTCATACTAGCAAACATGCTACTGCATTATAATCATGTCAGCAAATGTTGATAGCATTAACATCATATTCACAATGTGCTAATCATGAAAGCATCATGTTAGTGACATGTTAATGCATACCAAAACAGACCGTTTTTCTTTGAACTCTAGACTGGTTTTTACAGACTGGGTTCACATAGGGCCAGTTGCATAAGCATAACTGCTAAGTTGAGACGATGTCTTAACAACTAGTCCCACTGACTCATCATTAATTAGGACAAATAAGTCTTACTTTTTAGATTTTAATAAGACCAATCTACCTTTTTATGTGACTGCCTTTGAAAGACTGGTCAAAGCAATTTTTGCAATGTTATAATGTTTGTTTCCATCATGTTAGAAATGTCTAACCTAAACCTTTTAGACTATTTTAAACTTTATAGAACAGGCTTTGTACCATGCCAGCCGCGACGAGCAACGGCCGTTTCTATTTTAGAGAGAGCTCTGCCCAGATAAGGATATTATTTGATATAAATTCTGCACCTCATGAATATTAATCACCAAACATGGATGATGATAGGCTATATACAATTGATTACATACGTAAGATTATGAAATTATAGCATAGCGTCTGGTAAGGCACCACTGAAGTCGTGAGTACAGGACGCATCTCTGCATGTGCACTCTTCAGCTGCAGCGCGAGAGACAGTCAGTGGAGAGACGAAAACTGTTCTGGTTGGCTGGGTTTTATTATCGATTGTCGCGTCCTGCCCCTTTTTCGCGTTCGGTATGGACAAACAAATTGCTTATCGCGGAAATCTCATCACATCGTGTTTGGTTAGGATGCGGTGTTAAGTGAGAGTTTTTTTAAATTGATGCACAAGGGTTAAACTGTTTTTTGTTTACAGAAAATATGTTCTTGCCCTGTTCCTTCCACTGTCTCCCGTGTGTTCCTTTCACTGTCTCCCGTGTGTTCCTTCCACTGTCTCCCATGTGTTCCTTCCACTGTCTCCTGTGTGTTCCTTCCACTGTCTCCTGTGTGTTCCTTCCACTGTCTCCCGTGTGTTCCTTCCACTGTCTCCCGTGTGTTCCTTCCACTGTCTCCCGTGTGTTCCTTCCACTGTCTCCCGTGTGTTCCTTCCACACAGGAGAGAGAGGAAGGAACACACAGGAGAGAGAGGAAGGAACACACAGGAGAGAGTGGAAGGAACACAGAGGAGAGAGTGGAAGGAACACACGGGAGAGAGTGGAAGGAACACAGAGGAGAGAGAGGAAGGAACACACAGGAGAGAGAGGAAGGAACACACAGGAGAGAGTGGAAGGAACACAGAGGAGAGAGAGGAAGGAACACACAGGAGAGAGAGGAAGGAACACACAGGAGACAGTGGAAGGAACACAGAGGAGAGAGAGGAAGGAACACACAGGAGACAGTGGAAGGAACACACAGGAGAGAGAGGAAGGAACACACAGGAGAGAGAGGAAGGAACACACAGGAGACAGTGGAAGGAACACAGAGGAGAGAGAGGAAGGAACACACAGGAGAGAGAGGAAGGAACACACAGGAGACAGTGGAAGGAACACACAGGAGAGAGAGGAAGGAACACACAGGAGAGAGAGGAAGGAACACAGAAGAGAGAGAGGAAGGAACACACAGGAGAGAGAGGAAGGAACACACAGGAGAGAGAGGAAGGAACACACAGGAGAGAGAGGAAGGAACACAGAGGAGAGAGAGGAAGGAACACACAGGAGACAGTGGAAGGAACACACAGGAGAGAGAGGAAGAAACACACAGGAGAGAGAGGAAGGAACACACAGGAGAGAGAGGAAGGAACACACGGGGGAGAGTGGAAGGAACACACAGGAGAGAGAGGAAGGAACACAGAGGAGAGAGAGGAAGGAACACACAGGAGAGAGAGGAAGGAACACAGAGGAGAGAGAGGAAGGAACACACAGGAGACAGTGGAAGGAACACACAGGAGAGAGAGGAAGGAACACACAGGAGAGAGAGGAAGGAACACACAGGAGAGAGAGGAAGGAACACACGGGGGAGAGTGGAAGGAACACACAGGAGAGAGAGGAAGGAACACACGGGGGAGAGTGGAAGGAACACACAGGAGAGAGAGAGGAAGGAACACACAGGAGACAGTGGAAGGAACACACGGGGGAGAGTGAAAGGAACACACAGGGGAGAGAGAGGAAGGAACACACAGGAGACAGTGGAAGGAACACACGGGGGAGAGTGGAAGGAACACACAGGAGAGAGAGGAAGGAACACACGGGGGAGAGTGGAAGGAACACACAGGAGAGAGAGGAAGGAACACACAGGAGAGAGAGGAAGGAACACACAGGAGACAGTGTAAGGAACACACAGGAGAGAGAGGAAGGAACACACGGGGGAGAGTGGAAGGAACACACAGGAGAGAGAGGAAGGAACACACGGGGGAGAGTGGAAGGAACACACAGGAGAGAGAGGAAGGAACACACAGGAGGGAGAGTGGAAGGAACACACAGGAGAGAGAGGAAGGAACACACAGGAGAGAGAGGAAGGAACACACAGGAGACAGTGTAAGGAACACACAGGAGAGAGAGGAAGGAACACACAGGGGAGAGTGGAAGGAACAAACGGGAGAGAGTGGAAGGAACACACAGGAGAGAGAGGAAGGAACACACAGGAGAGAGAGGAAGGAACACACGGGAGAGAGAGGAAAGAATACACGGGAGAGAGAGGAAGGAACACACGGGAGAGAGAGGAAGGAACACACAGGAGAGAGTGGAAGGAACACAGAGGAGAGAGAGGAAGGAACACACAGGAGAGAGAGGAAGGAACACACAGGAGACAGTGGAAGGAACACAGAGGAGAGAGAGGAAGGAACACACAGGAGACAGTGGAAGGAACACACAGGAGAGAGAGGAAGGAACAAACAGGAGAGAGAGGAAGGAACACACAGGAGACAGTGGAAGGAACACAGAGGAGAGAGAGGAAGGAACACACAGGAGAGAGAGGAAGGAACACACAGGAGACAGTGGAAGGAACACACAGGAGAGAGAGGAAGGAACACACAGGAGAGAGAGGAAGGAACACAGAGGAGAGAGAGGAAGGAACACACAGGAGAGAGAGGAAGGAACACACAGGAGAGAGAGGAAGGAACACAGAGGAGAGAGAGGAAGGAACACACAGGAGAGAGAGGAAGGAACACAGAGGAGAGAGAGGAAGGAACACACAGGAGACAGTGGAAGGAACACACAGGAGAGAGAGGAAGGAACACACAGGAGAGAGAGGAAGGAACACACAGGAGAGGGAGGAAGGAACACACGGGGGAGAGTGGAAGGAACACACGGGGGAGAGTGGAAGGAACACACAGGAGAGAGAGAGGAAGGAACACACAGGAGACAGTGGAAGGAACACACGGGGGAGAGTGAAAGGAACACACAGGGGAGAGAGTGGAAGGAACACACAGGAGAGAGAGGAAGGAACAAACAGGAGAGAGAGGAAGGAACACACAGGAGACAGTGGAAGGAACACAGAGGAGAGAGAGGAAGGAACACACAGGAGAGAGAGGAAGGAACACACAGGAGACAGTGGAAGGAACACACAGGAGAGAGAGGAAGGAACACACAGGAGAGAGAGGAAGGAACACAGAGGAGAGAGAGGAAGGAACACACAGGAGAGAGAGGAAGGAACACAGAGGAGAGAGAGGAAGGAACACACAGGAGACAGTGGAAGGAACACACAGGAGAGAGAGGAAGGAACACACAGGAGAGAGAGGAAGGAACACACAGGAGAGGGAGGAAGGAACACACGGGGGAGAGTGGAAGGAACACACGGGGGAGAGTGGAAGGAACACACGGGGGAGAGTGGAAGGAACACACAGGAGAGAGAGAGGAAGGAACACACAGGAGACAGTGGAAGGAACACACGGGGGAGAGTGAAAGGAACACACAGGGGAGAGAGAGGAAGGAACACACAGGAGACAGTGGAAGGAACACACGGGGGAGAGTGGAAGGAACACACAGGAGAGAGAGGAAGGAACACACGGGGGAGAGTGGAAGGAACACACAGGAGAGAGAGGAAGGAACACACAGGAGAGAGAGGAAGGAACACACAGGAGACAGTGTAAGGAACACACAGGAGAGAGAGGAAGGAACACACGGGGGAGAGTGGAAGGAACACACAGGAGAGAGAGGAAGGAACACACAGGAGGGAGAGTGGAAGGAACACACAGGAGAGAGAGGAAGGAACACACAGGAGAGAGAGGAAGGAACACACAGGAGAGAGAGGAAGGAACACACAGGAGACAGTGTAAGGAACACGCAGGAGAGAGAGGAAGGAACACACGGGGGAGAGTGGAAGGAACACACGGGAGAGAGTGGAAGGAACACACAGGAGAGAGAGGAAGGAACACACGGGAGAGAGAGGAAGGAACACACGGGAGAGAGAGGAAAGAATACACGGGAGAGAGAGGAAGGAACACACGGGAGAGAGAGGAAGGAACACACAGGAGAGAGAGGAAGGAACACACGGGAGAGAGTGGAAGGAACACACGGGGGAGAGTGGAAGGAACACACGGGAGAGAGTGGAAGGAACACACGGGGGAGAGTGGAAGGAACACACGGGAGAGAGAGGAAGGAACACACAGGAGAGAGAGGAAGGAACACACGGGGGAGACAGTGGAAGGAACACACGGGGGAGAGAGGAAGGAACACACGGGGGAGAGTGGAAGGAACACACGGGAGAGAGTGGAAGGAACACACGGGAGACAGTGGAAGGAACACACGGGAGACAGTGGAAGGAACACACGGGAGACAGTGGAAGGAACACACGGGAGACAGTGGAAGGAACACACGGGAGACAGTGGAAGGAACACACGGGAGAGAGTGGAAGGAACACACGGGAGACAGTGGAAGGAACACACGGGAGACAGTGGAAGGAACACACGGGAGACAGTGGAAGGAACACACGGGAGACAGTGGAAGGAACACACGGGAGACAGTGGAAGGAACACACGGGAGACAGTGGAAGGAACACACGGGAGACAGTGGAAGGAACACACGGGAGACAGTGGAAGGAACACACGGGAGACAGTGGAAGGAACACACGGGAGACAGTGGAAGGAACACACGGGAGACAGTGGAAGGAACACACGGGAGACAGTGGAAGGAACACACGGGAGACAGTGGAAGGAACACACGGGAGACAGTGGAAGGAACACACGGGAGAGAGTGGAAGGTGCTCTCTTCCACTCTCTCCAGCGGAAGAGAGCACACAGAAGACAGTCTTTTTACATTTAGTAACCAGCTACTTAAATTTTTAGACAAATACCCTAGTAACAACCATGAATACCTAAGCAACATACAGGAAACATAGCATATAGACCCGAAAAAACAGATGAAACACTCTAAAAAAACCTTTGCAGCACCTAATTACCAGATAAAGTGTCCTAGTTACAACATAGAGTACCTAGTTACCAAACAAAACATCCTACAATACTTTAGCAACACCTAGTAAACTGATTGACAACCATATAAAACATCTAAATGACCAGCTAATATTGAGGCTTGATATCAACACTTAATAAAGTTATTACCTGTTCTGTAGTGTTACCTTTGTGTGTTGACCTTGTAGCCTTCCAGGTCGATCCTGTTTATCCCCTTCGTTCTTCTGGTATTTCTAATATTAAAGTAACTTACCTGGTGTTCTAGCCTGTTTTTCTATATCCTGTGTGTTGGTGCGCTCTGACTGCATGAAAAAAGGACATTACTATCAGTATACAACTCTTCATTGCCAGTTGTTTCATTCTACCTTGCTCTCATTCATCCTAGTGAAATCCTGTTGTTCTTCATTGTGGTCTTGTTTGGGTCATGAAATTACTTTCAAATATATACAATGTATAATTGTAGCATTGCAGTGTATAAAAGAGTAAATAGTGTTTGAAGAAACGTGCAATAAATGATACAGTTACCATTAAAATATACGTACAAACTAAAAGCATTTAAAACATCAAAACGCTTAGCGGTTTTTGTCTAATTAAATGACAATGACTACAGGATTGATTTGCTAACTCAACAACACAACAGTGAGACTGGGCATACAGCACCAAAGATGAGGTTCAAACAATATTTGTCTAACTTGATCTATACTTGATCTAATTCCATATGATCTTAAAATATCTGAAAATATCATTTTTTCTCTCTAATCAAAACACAGAAGCAGTATCAGAAGCAGAAGGAAACTCACCCTCAATTCTTAAACTGTACTTTCTTTGTACACTAGCTTCCTCTTAGACAGATTGAATGAGGCGGGAGGCAGTTCATCCTCATCTGCGTCAGACAGAGTATCAACTGGAATTCGATCGAGCGGGGTCTGCAGGGGGTGCAGTGAATGAAAATAATAACAGTTAAAGCAAATTATCTGCCCGCACCAAACCGAAAACATTTCAAAATAAAAACATCTGATCTTAGGCGCAGTACCTGAAACCACTTGTGTTTAAGGACATCTTCCAATCGTATGCGTTCCTTTGGATTCGCCTGCAGACACGCCTGAATCAAACTGCAGCATTCTGTGTGGATAGAAAGAAGAGTCTGTTATAATCTTAAACTGTGAATACATCTGAATGTCACTTTACACCAGCTTTAACTGAATGTGCCATTCAAAGTGTTTAACAATAAAAATGGACAAGTGTTTTATATCATTTAGAATTAGAAATGGCCTGATGAAGATCTCACCTTTAGACACGCCGTCTTTACACCAGATCTTTTTGTTGATGCTGTCAAGATCCCTAGAGCAGGGGAAGTCCCCACAGACCATGATGAACAACACCACACCGAGAGAGTAGACGGTCGCTGGCTTCCCATGATACTCTCCCGTTTCCTCAAATTCAGGGCAGCGATATTCCAATGTGCCTGAAGGATACAAGATTTTATGTTGTTTGAATGCTGTCATCTTAGAATTCATGTAAAGACCTGTTTCTAATGGAAATGTGTGAAATGACTTACCCATAAATGTATCGTAGGCCGAGTCTTTCAGTAGATCGCCACACCCAAAATCAATCAGTTTGACGTCAAACGTGTCTGTGTTAATCAGGAGGTTCTCCAGCTTGATGTCTCTGTGAAAAACCCCTCGTTTGCAGGACATGTAGGCAGCTCTGGTTGCCTGGTACATGATAACATTAGCTAAATCCTCCTCGAGAACACCTTTGTCTTCGAGAAACATTGTCAAATCCTGGCAGGGAGAGAAGCTCTTAAGGACCATGACATAACGGTCCTCATGGTCCTGCCAGTCCAGAAGCTGAATGATCTCTGGAACTCTGTCTCCCTCACTGATGAGGATATGAAGAGCCAGCTCCTGCACCAGAGGTTCAGGATGACCCGGCTGGTAGAAAGACAAATATTTCTATGATTAGATAGAGGTGCTTTTCCAAACAATTATTTACCTCAGTAGTCAGACAAAGTCAACAGACGTAAATAGAAAACAATGAAGATGTTTTCAATCGAATAACAGTACGGCCTACTTACAATGCTGATATATTTATCTTTCTCAGTCTTGTACACAAATTTAACTTCCACCTGAAAAACAAAAATCATTAAAGGCATGGAGAATTCCTATCGTGCAAAGCTTTCGTACGGAGCAAATGTGTAATAAATGTAAAATATGTTTGATTAGTCTGTCAGTTGAAGCATTCATTATAGTGAATGTAGCACATAGACAAAAAAATGTTGGTAAAGGACAGAGTGAAATGTCAAAAGGTTAAGCACTAGACAGAAGAAACACATTCAAACCTTCAAGCCATCGCACACGCGGGTGCCTTCATAGACGGTTCCAAAAGCGCCTTTACTCAGCACCTCGCCGATCTCGTACTGGCAGGAGTTGATTTCTGTTCAAAGATAAATGTAGTTGACGTTAGCACTACTGTCTTAATGGATGATGTGTAAAACCTCGTCAAAAACTATTTGTACAAAATTTCTCATTTATTTGATCTTAAAATAACTGCAAGACGGAGTAAACTTCTTTATCACGGCATAAAGGACAATGTCCAGAAGATAGAGACATTAAAGACGGTGGCACAGTTGTGCAGGTAAACTCACCCTCAATTCTGATGGCCTGCAGCTCTTCATCCTCCAGCATCTCCTCATCCAGTCTGTTGTGATTGGAACCTTTCAGCCTAAACCACTTGTGTTTAAGGACATCTTCCAATCGTATGCGTTCCTTTGGATTCGCCTGCAGACACGCCTGAATCAAACTGCAGCATTCTGTGTGGAAAGAAAGAAGAGTCTGTTATAACCTTAAACTGTGAATACATCTGAATGTCACTTTACACCAGCTTTAACTGAATGTGCCATTCAAAGTGTTGAACAATAAAAATGGACATGTGTTTTATATCATTTAGAATTAGAAATGGCCTGATGAAGATCTCACCTTTAGACACGCCGTCGTTACACCAGATCTTTTTGTTGATGCTGTCAAGATCCCTAGAGCAGGGGAAGTCCCCACAGACCATGATGAACAACACCACACCAAGAGAGTAGACGGTCGCTGGCTTCCCATGATACTCTCCCGTTTCCTCAAATTCAGGGCAGCGATATTCCAATGTGCCTGAAGGATACAAGATTTTATGTTGTTTGAATGCTGTCATCTTAGAATTCATGTAAAGACCTGTTTCTAATGGAAATGTGTGAAATGACTTACCCATAAATGTATCGTAGGCCGAGTCTTTCAGTAGATCGCCACACCCAAAATCAATCAGTTTGACGTCAAACGTATCTGTGTTAATGAGGAGGTTCTCCAGCTTGATGTCTCTGTGAAAAACCCCTCGTTTGCAGGACATTTGGGCAGCTGTGGTTGCCTGGTACATGATAACATTAGCTAAATCCTCCTCGAGAACACCTTTGTCTTCGAGAAACATTGTCAAATCCTGGCAGGGAGAGAAGCTCTTAAGGACCATGACATAACGGTCCTCATGGTCCTGCCAGTCCAGAAGCTGAATGATCTCTGGAACTCTGTCTCCCTCACTGATGAGGATATGAAGAGCCAGCTCCTGCGCCAGAGGTTCGGGATGACCCGGCTGGTAGAAAGACAAATATTTTTATGATTAGATAGAGGTGCTTTTCCAAACAATTATTTACCTCAGTAGTCAGACAAAGTCAACAGACGTAAATAGAAAACAATGAAGATGTTTTCAATCGAATAACAGTACGGCCTACTTACAATGCTGATATATTTATCTTCCCCAGTCTTGTACACAAATTTAACTTCCACCTGAAAAACAAAAATCATTAAAGGCATGGAGAATTCCTATCGTGCAAAGCTTTCGTACGGAGCAAATGTGTAATAAATGTAAAACATGTTTGATTAGTCTGTCAGTTGAAGCATTCATTATAGTGAATGTAGCACACAGACAAAAAAATGTTGGTAAAGGACAGAGTGAAATGTCAAAAGGTTAAGCACTAGACAGAAGAAACACATTCAAACCTTCAAGCCATCGCACACGCGGGTGCCTTCATAGACGGTTCCAAAAGCGCCTTTACTCAGCACCTCGCCGATCTCGTACTGGCAGGAGTTGATTTCTGTTCAAAGATAAATGTAGTTGACATTAGCACTACTGTCTTAATGGATGATGTGTAAAACCTCGTCAAAAACTATTTGTACAAAATTTGTCATTTATTTGATCTTAAAATAACTGCAAGACGGAGTAAACTTCTTTATCACGACATAAAGGACAATGTCCAGAAGATAGAGACATTAAAGACGGTGGCACAGTTGTGCAGGTAAACTCACCCTCAATTCTGATGGCCTGCAGCTCTTCATCCTCCAGCATCTCCTCATCCAGTCTGTTGTGATTGGAACCTTTCAGCCTAAACCACTTGTGTTTAAGGACATCTTCCAATCGTATGCGTTCCTTTGGATTCGCCTGCAGACACGCCTGAATCAAACTGCAGCATTCTGTGTGGAAAGAAAGAAGAGTCTGTTATAACCTTAAACTGTGAATACATCTGAATGTCACTTTACACCAGCTTTAACTGAATGTGCCATTCAAAGTGTTTAACAAAAAAAATGGACATGTGTTTTATATCATTTAGAATTAGAAATGGCCTGATGAAGATCTCACCTTTAGACACGCCGTCGTTACACCAGATCTTTTTGTTGATGCTGTCAAGATCCCTAGAGCAGGGGAATTCCCCACAGACCATGATGAACAACACCACACCAAGAGAGTAGACGGTCGCTGGCTTCCCATGATACTTTCCCGTCTTGTCGATTTCAGGGCAGTGATATTTAAATGTGCCTGAAGGATACAAGATTTTATGTTGTTTGAATGCTGTCATCTTAGAATTCATGTAAAGACCTGTTTCATATGGAAATGTGTGAAGTAACATACCCCTAAATGTATTGTAGGCCGAGTCTTTCAGTAGATCGCCACACCCAAAATCAATCAGTTTGACTTCAAACGTGTCCGTGTTAATGAGGAGGTTCTCCAGCTTGATGTCTCTGTGAAAAACCCCTCGTTTGCAGGACATTTGGGCAGCTGTGGTTGCCTGGTACATGATAACATTAGCTAAATCATCGTCGAGAACAACTTCGTCTTCGAGAAACATTGCCAAATCCTTGCAGGGAGAGAAGCTCTCAAGGACCATGACATAACGGTACTGATGGTCCTGCCAGTCCAGAAGCTGAATGATCTCTGGAACTCTGTCTCCCTCACTGATGAGGATATGAAGAGCCAGCTCCTGCACCAGAGGTTCAGGATGACCCGGCTGGTAGAAAGAAAAATATTTTTATGATTAGATAGAGGTGCTTTTCCAAGCAATTATTTACCTCAGTAGTCAGACAAAGTCAACAGACGTAAATAGAAAACAATGAAGGTGTTTTCAATCGAATAACAGTACGGCCTACTTACAATGCTGATATATTTATCTTTCTTAGTCTTGTACACAAATTTCACTGCCACCTGAAAAACAAAAATCATTAAAGCCATGGAGAATTCCTATCGTGCAAAGCTTTCGTACGGAGCAAATGTGTAATAAATGTAAAACATGTTTGATTAGTCTGTCAGTTGAAGCATTCATTATAGTGAATGTAGCACACAGACAAAAAAATGTTGGTAAAGGACAGAGTGAAATGTCAAAAGGTTAAGCACTAGACAGAAGAAACACATTCAAACCTTCAAGCCATCGCACACGCGGGTGCCTTCATAGACGGTTCCAAAAGCGCCTTTACCCAGCACCTCGCCGATCTCGTACTGGCAGGAGTTGATTTCTGTTCAAAAATAAATGTAGTCGACATTAGCACTACTGTCTTAATGGATGATGTGTAAAACCTCGTCAAAAACTATTTGTACAAAATTAGTCAGTTATTTGATCTTAAAATAACTGCAAGACGAAGTAAACTTCTTTATCACGGCATAAAGGACAATGTCCAGAAGATAGAGACATTAAAGACGGTGGCACAGTTGTGCAGGTAAACTCACCCTCAATTCTGATGGCCTGCTGCTTCTCATCCAGTCTGTTGTGATTGGAACCTTTCAGCCTAAACCACTTGTGTTTAAGGACATTTTCCAGTCGTATGCGTTTCTTTGGATTCGCCTGCAGACACGCCTGAATCAAACTGCAGCATTCTGTGTGGATAGAAACAAGAGTCTGTTATAACCTTAAACTGTGAATACATCTGAATGTCAATTTACACCAGCTTTAACTGAAGGTGCCATTAAAAGTGTTTAACAATAAAAATGGACAAGTGTTTTATATCATTTAGAATTAGAAATGGCCTGATGAAGATCTCACCTTTAGACACGCCGTCGTTACACCAAATCTTTTTGTTGATGCTGTCAAGATCCCTAGAGCAGGGGAAGTCCCCACAGACCATGATGAACAACAACACACCGAGAGAGTAGATGGTCGCTGGCTTCCCATGATACTCTCCCGTTTCCTCAAATTCAGGGCAGCGATATTCCAATGTGCCTGAAGGATACAAGATTTTATGTTGTTTGAATGCTGTCATCTTAGAATTCATGTAAAGACCTGTTTCTAATGGAAATGTGTGAAATGACATACCCCTAAAGGTATCGTAGGCCGAGTCTTTCAGTAGATCGCCACACCCAAAATCAATCAGTTTGACTTCAAACGTGTCTGTGTTAATGAGGAGGTTCTCCAGCTTGATGTCTCTGTGAAAAACCCCTCGTTTGCAGGACATGTAGGCAGCTGTGGTTGCCTGGTACATGATAACATAAGCTAAAACCTCCACGAGAACACCTTCGTCTTTGAGAAACATTGCCAAATCCTGGCAGGGAGAGAAGCTCTCAAGGACCATGACATAACGGTCCTCATGGTCCTGCCAGTCCAGAAGCTGAATGATCTCTGGAACTCTGTCTCCCTCACTGATGAGGATATGAAGAGCCAGCTCCTGCGCCAGAGGTTCAGGATGACCCGGCTGGTAGAAAGACAAATATTTTTATGATTAGATAGAGGTGTTTTCCAAACAATTGTTTACCTCAGTAGTCAGACAAAGTCAACAGACGTAAATAGAAAACAATGAAGATGTTTTCAATCGAATAACAGTACGGCCTACTTACAATGCTGATATATTTATCTTTCTCAGTCTTGTACACAAATTTCACTGCCACCTGAAAAACAAAAATCATTAAAGGCATGGAGAATTCCTATCGTGCAAAGCTTTCGTACGGAGCAAATGTGTAATAAATGTAAAACATGTTTGATTAGTCTGTCAGTTGAAGCATTCATTATAGTGAATGTAGCACACAGACAAAAAAATGTTGGTAAAGGACAGAGTGAAATGTCAAAAGGTTAAGCACTAGACAGAAGAAACACATTCAAACCTTCAAGCCATCGCACACGCGGGTGCCTTCATAGACGGTTCCAAAAGCGCCTTTACTCAGCACCTCACCGATCTCGTACTGGCAGGAGTTGATTTCTGTTCAAAGATAAATGTAGTCGAAATGAAATACGAGGCATTAGCAGTATTGTCCTACTGGCGACACACAATACTTACAATATTTGTCTTGTTCTATTCTTGTTTTTATTATACCGGATTAAAGAATTACAGCAAGACTCAGCACACTTTAGCCAGATGGAAAAGGACAATGTCCAGAAGACATAGACATTGAAACAGTGGCACAGTTGTGCAGATATTGTATGAAAAGCTTGCATATGTGTGTGTATGTTATGTTGAGAACTCACCCTCAATTCTCACACTCTCATGGTGCTCAGGCATAAACCCGACCGGAGCCTGGCCATCACTTGAGCCAGACCCAGGGGGGACTGGAGGCTCTGTGACGGCTGGAGTCTGGTGGACCTCAGCATCAGTAGAAACACGCTCTACTGTTACCCGAAGAGGGGTATAATATCAAGCACAACATTGTTTAAATCAAATAATATTAATTCAATACTGAACATTAACATTAATGGTCCAATCTAATGATTAAACTTGTACCGCACAGCAGAGCTCTACTGAGCAAATTTCAATAAATGTAAAATAATTCACTGACATTAACTGTCAAAACGACTTTACATATTGTCAAAGCGTGTCATGAGATTTTATCATTATAACTTACCCTCGTTATTCGGATCCGTTTCGTCGGCTCTTTGACCTTTTCTCGATCTCCGAAACCTTTTCTTTTTCTTTCCTTCATCTCGTTGACCATTCGCATCTCCATGTGTAGCAGCTACGGATGGAGGAGAATGATCGCCGTCGATGTCGGTTGATCGCGAAGGTGGATTTCGCTCGTAAACATCGCCATTGCCTTCTTCGTTTCCAGCTTTAAAGCACTTGCAAAACTTTTGCCCCATTTTAGCTTTCGGTCAAACGCACTAGTAGTCGTCCGTCAGCGAATGAGTTGAAAACTGAGCAAGTTTATAAAATCTTTCGATCAGATAAGAATGTGAAAGCGTCTGACTCGATGAAAGACTCGATGAAAGACTCGATGAACTCGATGAAAGCGTCTGTCTCGATGAACTCGTTGAAAGACTCGATGAACTCGATGAAAGCGTCTGACTCGATGAACTCGATGAAAGCGTCTGTCTCGATGAACTCGTTGAAAGACTCGATGAACTCGATGAAAGCGTCTGTCTCGATGAACTCGATGAAAGACTCGATGAACTCGATGAAAGCGTCTGTCTCGATGAACTCGATGAAAGCGTCTGTCTCGATGAACTCGATGAAAGCGTCTGTCTCGATGAACTCGTTGAAAGCGACTGACTCTTTGACAGCGTCTGGCTTGTTGACAGCGTCTTACTCGTTGACAGCGTCTGACGTCTTACTCGATGACGTCACTGAGCCAAACGCTCAACTGAAAAATGCAAAGCCGCGGTGCTCGCTGTTCGGCCATTTGAAATCTAAACTTTACATTCATTTGACTTGAGAATGTAGTCATTCGTGTCATTCGTCTGTTTTGGTTACAGGCTGTTGATACTTGTGTATAACGAGAGACTGCGTGTGTATGTATGTGTCCTAGCGCTGGATGTACACGCTTCATGCTAACGTAGTGAAGTGCTTCTTCACAAGCTGAATAAACTGTATTATTGAACGAATCAACAACATGTCTGCTTATCTTCAACATATTTTACGATAAAAAACAATACCGTTAGCGTATAGGCCTACCGGGGTGGCAAGCAGTATTACTATTGAACCGTATTTAACGCGATATTAAATATCCCACACTCATTTGTATATACAATAAAGCTGTATTAATGAACAAATGAAAGTATAATCTTAAATTGTGACTGGAACTGTAACGTTACCTGACTTAATGTGCCTGTGGTAAACCTACGATGTCCTATCGATCTCCCGCCACTGAACTCAACGCCATATATCCACCATATCTGTATTTTGAGACGAGACGTTTTTGTACTTCAAGCACAAAGTAAAGCATCGAAATCGTTTGAGAACCGCAAACGCCAGTCAAATGGGTTTTTATTGAGGAAAATGGCGTGTCTGGTTTTGCCCGCTTCAAAATGGCGGCGCCGTTGACGTATAGCAGTAACGGGCCAACAGGCTCAATGCGGCGCGTCTATGTTCGTACCTGCAGCAGAATCTCAGGTTTCATTCAGCGCGCATGTGCGTCAGCAGCAGCTGCACCGGAGCCCGAGCTGCCTGAACCATCAGCACACAGAAGCTGGAGGAAAAATCAAATCTGGGAATAAAACTGACCTCACCGTGAAAGGTAAAGCTGTGCTTCATGATGCATTGGTCGGTCTGTTTAACGCGATACCCGGAAAGCTGCTTTGGTCCCTGAAAAGTGGTTCAGGTTTTGAAGTCTTTCTGCTAATGGTCATGTCAAGTGTCGTGGGATATTCGATGCGATTAGAAATGTGGATTTAAAGTTGAGATTTCTATCACTTTGTGATCATTTAAGACAAAGTCTGGTGGATGCTGCAAAGCTGATGCAGATTCTAGTTGGATTTTATGAAATAAAAATGGAAACGTGCTTAAAAAAGCATTTTTTTATTGATTTCTATTCAGAGTTTTGTAGATGTGTGTTAAAAGAATGCTGTCAAAAGTGGTATTTTGGCCAATTGACAAAAATGACTGTAAACATGTTACTAGAAGTAGAACAATTCACAAGAACAATCAGAGTTTGGCTCATATTTTTGAATAACACATGTTTGCATATATTTCTTAAGGTTCTTATGTTGGTCTTTCGCTGCATTCGGTCTACATTATCTCATACATACAGTATTTCATTTTATCTGTAAGTTGCATGATGTTCTAAAAGTATGACCGTAGTTAAACAACTGTTTTTGTAGCGAGAAACCATTATAAAGATTTGACAACGAACCATTATGTCCTTAGGCACAGTGTACACATATACCTGTATATGTGCTTGCTATACGCAGTGTGTCTCCTCTACGGCGAGATGTGTCAGATCTGTTGTTCATGCAGATGCTGACTGTGCTCCTCTACTCTTTTTCCCATCCAACAGTGTGGAGTCAGGGTTAAATATAGACCCTGTCTTCATTTCAGCGCTGGGCTGATGATGCGAGTTGTGCTCAGTTGTACCCCACCATTCCTCCACTGTTAATCCATGTGTCCCTGTTCAGAGGTGTAGGATGATGGAGACATTTGCTCCCTAGACGCTCATGAGATTCACACAGATCATATTTTGTTTAACCATTACATAAGAGCATACAGAGGAACCTTCAAATACCGGACTTTCTCTCATGTCGTTCCTATTCTACTCTTTATGACTGCTACGGTAAATACAAAATTCCCTCATTTGTGTCGTTTAACACTGGTTATGGATTTTTAATAGGCTACCTCTGTTCACAAACGAACGGATGGTTGGATTATTTGGTTTGAAGGTTCTTCGCCCGCGCTGGTTACTCGCTGAGTGTTCAGCTTTGATAAATTGGCACAGGGAGCATGTGCAGTGCATGATGCTGTAAATGATATGGCTATTTGGATGGAGGACCACTTCAGGATGTCTTTTGGGTGGAGAGTTAGTTGAATTAGAGAGGGTTTCTTGTCGTGTGTGTGTGTGTGTGTGTGTATGCATCACATGTTCTTGGACGCAGAAGGTGTTGGTTTTAAGTTTCTTTCACCGGTGAATCATGTGATCTCCCAGCACTCTCCTTAATGTGTGCAAAAGGGGACACTGGGTTGCAGGTGGAAATCAGTTTTGTTTGAAACCCTTTTAGCTACGTTCAGACAATGACCGATCATATTTAACAAGTGTGAACAGCAAAATCATATGAAATCCGATTTTTACAAATCTGTTTCGGGCTCCATTCATATGTGGTTTGAAATCCTATTTAAAACACATTGCTGGAAATCCGTTTCAGTCTGACCGCTCAGATCAGATTTGAGTAGCTTTTGTCTTACCTTACATACCGTACTGTATTGCGATGTCATACACTGATCGGTCTGCACAGCGACGCATGAAGTCTGAAAGCTTCAGTCTAATTGACTCTTTTTTTTCACACGTTCTCATTTGGTCGTACCAACATACAATTTGGTCGCACCATTTTTATAGTAATCATAATGACCTTAGTTGATGAATCGTTACATTCATTTGTCTTTTAAAATAGTCGGCTATAGACTGCTTTATATTTGCGCTTTAACACTAAATCCAAAGCCCAATAAATCCAAAGTAAATACAAAGAAAATGTGTTCTTTTATACATTTGTTATTACTTAGTTGAATATTCAAGTTATACAATGGCAATGAAATTATCTGACACAAATATAACCTGTCACTCTTCATAATCCTTCTTTATTGCCCTCTTGGCAAAAAGCTGTAATTTTGCCACTGGCAAATGCAGACGTGCGGGAAGCCCCCTAAAGACATGAGGGGGCAACGCGCTCTTCAGCCGTGGCTCATGGTTCAAATACAGACACGGCAAGCACTCTGAAATAGAGAATACGGTTTAACCAGTTCTCTTCACTCGCAGAGCAAGCTTTCGTCTCGATGCACTTTGGGTAAAAGGACGAATTTTTTATGCTTTTGAGATGGTACTGGTCAGCTCCGAGCAGGGTCGCATCACACTGTGCATCCCCATAATTAATCGCAGTCTTTGTGATTCGAAAATCGTGTTTCACCACATCGGGATTTAATCGCAACTACAATTCATCGTTCAGCCCTATAAAAAAAGTCACATGACCATTTGCGGTATGTTTTGGCAAAACATTTGTAAAGATAGGATGTAAGAAATTCACATTGAGTAATATCTTATATGATGGCCCAAATGCAGGAAAACGAGTGAATGCAGGATGCAGCTCTATAAGGAACAGTGAGGTAAAAAATATAATGAAATATAGACATTTCTCTTCACTCTTTCATCACAGTAGGTTGTACTATGCAGTAAAGTTTGTTTGCAACCTGCCATATAACGTACACAAAAGAAGTACGGCAAGAATGACTTCAAAATACACTTAAATCGCATTTAATGGAAACGCAGTCATTCCGTCAAACAATATTGTTTTAATCGACATTTAGAAAACATCGCTTAAATCTGGTGCAAATCCGTAATGGAAACCTGGCTAATATTCCACGAGAGCGTTTTGAAAGCATATGGAGCACTCTGTCCCGCGATGCTTTTATGCTGTTTGGTACCGAATGAAGTCAAACACACAAACTTTAGTTTGGAGACAGAAGGAGTGCACAAGCTCTCTGCTCGCTCTTTCCTGCACTTATCACAAGCGCGTCGTTTGACACTCTCAAATCACATTCAATGTTACGCTCGCAGTCCAGAGCCCTGTATGTGGTGCTTGTTTGTTTTAACATCAATTTTGTGCTGAATAATGCATCCCTTTGCATGATGTGTCTCAGTTAATACTCATTGACATCATTGAAATGGCATACTGTTCACAGTTTTTAAAGGGAAATAAAATGTACAATTTTGGTTATTTTCAGTATTTACTCAACCTCATGTCATTCCAAATCTATGTGACTTCTGCAGGACACTAAAAAGCACGTTGGTGACCAAACAACATTTGCCCTCATTTGAGTCCCATTCATTGTATGGACACACTAAGCCACTGAGACCAATTGTATTCTTTTCTGTTTCACAGAGTCTTACAGTATACAGTTTTCCATGACGTGGGGATGAATAACTGATGACAATTTTATTCATTCAAAAACACCACAGTTGTGAAGTTAACATCTTGAATATACCCCTGTGTATATATTTACTGATTTCATTGTTGTTATTGAAAAACATCTGTCTAAACATGCTTTTAATACTAGGTAGACACATCTATCTATATTGGACATCTTTTTCCTTCGATAGTAGGAAAAAATACAATGGCAGTCGAAAGTGCTCCAGAACTGTTTGCTGTCCTACATGCTTCATAACGTCTTGATAAAATGATCAAGTTTGGGAGTTAATGGGGAGAAAAATCAGTTTGGTTATAAGCATTCTTCCAAATTCTCTGTGTTCATCAGAACAAAGACATTTATACACATTTGGAACAACTTAAAGGTGAGTAAAAGATGACAGAATTTTAACTTTTGGGTGAATTATCCGTAAAGGACGTGTGGGTGAATAAACAATGACTGATAAATGCATATGCATAGGTAATAATCATTTGTTTTCAGTGCATGTATAGTAAGACTACCTATGTAAGTTGATAAGCTGGTCTATACTTTGTTTTAATTCTTCGTTGTATGTCTATTTATATTGGGTAAGGGGTGATGATGGGCCGGCATTCTGTCTCATCCTGTTGTGTCAATGTGACATGAGAGATCTTGATGCCTGCTTAATATGTCCCCCATTTTGACAGAAAGCTCTTAATAAGAATACACTGGTTTAGCATCATCCACAGTCTCACCAGTTTTCCCATCGATGTGAGAAACTCATTAACATTAGTGGTGGGCAATGTGATAACAATTCTGTTTCATCGTATTTATAGTAACAAGAAAACAATATATGTACAATGATATACTGTACATTTAACGGTGCTTGTGCACACGTTCACATATTTACAGAGCATACATATTTATTTACATATTTACGAACAGCAACATCTTTAAAATGACAGGGTTGAGCAATAGTTTATTTTCAAAATAATACATATACAAAACACACATGTATCTTAAAATAATCCAAACATATCTTGATGGGCTTGTATATTTATTGGAAAACATTTTGATCTGTAATGTTTGTGAGAACAACATAACAGATCATAAATGTATGTATAATAATACAATCATTTATATTTACTGTACATGCATACATAAACTCCTGTATAATTTCTTCTTACATTGTTTTATTACCAAAGTCCTGGTGTTGTTTTGCACAAATGCCGTAGCTACAATCTTTTGTAAAGCGTGCACGGATGTACCTGTTGGTTTTTTTTACCCTAAAGGGATACTTCACCCAAAATTTTTAATTATGTCATCATTTACTCACCTTCTGTATCTGTATAAAGTCTTTGTTCTGACGATCACAGAGGAAGATATTTGCAAGAATTCTTATAACCAAACAAATGTTGCCCCCCATTGACTCCCATAGTAAAAAACATAATGGTACGTCAAAAGTGCCCAAGAACTGTTTGCTTTCCTACATTCTTCAAAATGTCTTCTTTTGTGTCATTTTTCCTGCTATGGCTAATGATGACAGATTCAATTGAGTAAATTAGGGCTGTGCAAAAATATCGACATTTTTTTCACGATAGTGTATCGATAGTCCGACCTCTACTATCGATGCATTTATTAAAATCACGACTAAACAAGACTGAAGTTGCGAAAGTGAAAAGCTGTCAAACAATGCGAGTAAATAAATATTCCGTCTCCTAAATGCAATCTAAAGAATGCACAAACTGACACCGCTATCAAACTGAAGACCAGCCAACGCAACCTTGCTGAAAAAAACAACTGCCCAAAAAAATTAGAAAATTCATGCATTTAATGGTTATATTTGAAATTGCATTAGTTTTAATTGAAAGTATAATGCTGTCTACTGGTACGTGATGGATTCTCTTGGTGGGATGACAGGTGGTCGACAGCATTATTTTCAGCTCAGTTTTTTTGCAATATATTGCTATTATGTATCGTAACGAAATATATTCAATATACTGTATTGTGACTTATCTGTCTATCATGATATGTATCGTATCACAAGGCCCTTGGCAATACACAGACCTAGAGTAAATGAGGACAGACTTTTCATTTTTGGGGGAAGAAAATACTCCGTCTCATGTCATTCTATACCTGTATGACTTTCTTCCGCAGAACCCAAAAAAGAAGAACGCCATTGACTTCCGTTATATGGACAGAAAGAGTCATACACAGGTTTTGACTGACATGAGGGTGAACAAATGATGACATCATTCTTGGTTTTGGGGGAACGGTCCATTCAGATCATATAACACTTCAGGAGAACTACGATATAAACTATATTTCAAAAACTACTATAAATAATGTTATAATGTATAACATGTGAAATGAATCTTGCTTTGGTGCCCCGGATGTTTCAAAATACAGCCATTTTGAACGGAATCCATAACATATATTGTGTAACTGTAGTTGTCGGTGAAGGGAGAGAACACAATCAGGTGTGTGTAAGACAAGGTGCAGGAGATGAGCTGTGGTTTAGAGATGTTGGAAATGAGCCTGGTCATGGCCTGTTTATTGGTGTGGAGCGAGTGTATTCTGCTTTGTACAAGGTAGAGATCAAAAGTATCATTGTTATGATTTTTTATTTAGTTTCACGATGAAATGTTTTATAATTGAAATCATTACTGCCGTGATGTTTCAGTGGTATCGTGAGAATGACCCAAACATAGCAAGTATTATTTCATGTATTTAGATGCTAAAGGTTTCTGTCTTTCCCCTATGTCATCTCTCTGTATCATTAAAACACACATGAACACACTTTAACTGCCATCATTTATACAGAACCGTTCTGTGAATAATACATGAATGCTCGTAGTTTATACATCATCGCTTTATATCAATCCTTTTCACTAAAACCATCTATAATGTTTATACCGGTGTTTACACCATAAACCTATTCCGTAATCTCACAGTGCACTTTGTGAAGAGTGTTTGGTGTATAGACCTTGACTGTCTTTCAGATATTTCAGTATGTTGATCATGATCACCATCCTGTCCAACTGTGCGTTCATGACCATGAGTAATCCTCCAGCCTGGAGTAAAACTGTGGAGTAAGAGCCCTGCTCTTTCACTTATGCAAAATCTCACATTTGTTTCTGCAGAAATACACTCAAGTACTTCTGGTCATATTAGAGGTTAAAATCACATATTGTAATCAACTTGGATAGCAATGTAAAAAAAGAGACATTTTAAAAGGATAGTTCACCCATGTTGTTACAAGCCTGTATATATTGTTTTGTTGTGCTAAACACACACAAAAAAAGATATTTGGAAGAATGCTCCTAACCAAACATTATGTATACAGGTTTATAACAATCATTTTGTATTGACGCACATCATTTAAATAAATCTTGCCTACAGAATATTCTGTATAGGGTTGAAATGAAATATTAACATGTTTCCGTGCACATATTTAGATTTAGTTTATGATTCTTTAAATCTGCCGTGTTATATGTCCTGGAAATCGCAAACTACAACCTATTCATTTGTTCATTTCAAACTATGGTGATGTTTATTTTGTTCCACAGTAATATGTCGATATCCCTATGGTTGTAGATATGTCTTTACTGGTATATACACCTTTGAAGCAACAGTCAAAGTTTTGTCCCGAGGCTTTTGCATCGGACCTTTTACATTCCTGCGTGACCCGTGGAACTGGCTGGATTTCATGGTCATCAGCATGGCGTGAGTATTCCTCACATGTTGACAGAAATATACGCTGTTAAATGACGACCCTTCAATAATAAGATATACGCTTCTGCGGCGGTGACGTTCTGCTGTTGATTTTTGCTGGGAATCTCTGGCTTAAGTGCTTTATGTAAATGTAAACGTAAATGAATATTTATTGTGTGGTTTTGTGATTTGTGTCTAGGTACATCACAGAGTTTGTAGATCTTGGCAATTTGTCAGCACTGAGGACGTTCCGTGTGCTCCGAGCTCTCAAAACCATCATCGTTATTCCTGGTGGGTTAAAAGTGTTTTTTAATTGTGTTTTATACGATACGTTTTCCATCATCAGTCTTCATAAGTGTCCAAATATATTTTACTGCTCTTTTACGTACATAGATATGTGTGTTCTCAGGTTTGAAAACCATTGTCGGGGCTCTGATCCAGTCGGTCAAGAAGATGGTGAATGTGATGATTCTGACCGTCTTTGCGCTGGCTGTTTTCGCTCTCGTCGGCCTGCAGCTGTTCATGGGAAATCTGCGTCATAAGTGCATTCGCTGGCCCATCCCAAACGGCACCGACATGATGACTACAATTTTACTCTGATCAATGACACCACACTGAACGGCACTGACACTTTCGATTTCAATGCCTACATAGTCAGGTCAAGGTTATTTAACATTTATCATCTTTACTCAACAACGTCTTTCATAGTTAACACTGGTTGCGTGACGGTCATCAGAGTAAATCAAACAGCATTATGCTGAATTTCATTTTAAAGATGTTTTGTTGAGGTGTTTTACTGTTTGAATTGGAATTTAAGTTTCGTAACGTTGTCACAAATTTAACACTGTATATTTATTGTCTATTTTGTAGAAAACCAATACTTTCTCGATGGAAGTTTAGAGGCTTTATTGTGCGGTAACAGCTCTGATACTGGGTAAGTTTGTGAGAGACCTTCACTTCAAACAGCGTAAATGAAAGAGAAGATAAAGGCAAATGGTGTACGGTGATCTGTTGTTGTAATAGGAAGTGTCCAGAAAAATACACATGTATGAAGGCCGGCCGGAACCCAAACTATGGTTACACCAGTTACGACAACTTCGGCTGGGCCTTTCTTGCCCTCTTCAGACTCATGACTCAAGATTACTGGGAGAACCTCTTCCAGCTGGTGCGCTGAATTTGTCATTGCACGTTTTTCATTTGTTATGTAGTGTACGTGAATTCAATTCACCCAGTTTTGATCTCGCCTAGACCCTTCGGGCTGCTGGGAAGACCTACATGATCTTCTTTGTGGTGGTCATCTTCTTCTTGGGCTCGTTCTACCTCATCAATCTGATCTTGGCCGTGGTTGCCATGGCGTACGATGAGCAGAATGAGACCACCTTGACCGAGGCCCGTGAAAAAGAAGAGGAGTTTCAGAGATTGCTAGAGCAGCTCAGGAACCAAGAGCAAGAGGTCAGGTGACTACTGGACGATTTCTTGTCATTTCATGTTGACTGCATAAAGGGGCGGTCACACTGCACGTTTGCGTTCTCACTTCCATTTCTAAGCACACGTATGCACGAGACACCAGAATCACAAGAGCATGCAAAGTACTTTCTCGCATTCTCCTCTCAATTGACCTATCGGTAAGCCCCGTCCCCCCTTAGTTACTATTGCTAACTCGGACGAGCGACCGGAGTTCCTAATGTCTTTCAATGGCATTTGTCAGAGTAAAAACCTTGTCCGACACTAGAGAAGAATTCTAGTGGGACTTAAATATGACATGGAGCTATATTAAAACTATTTTTGGAAGTGAGGGTTTACACATCACAATGTGGAAGAAGCCATGAACCCACGATCTAGGGTCAACTGTTCATGTGCCTTTAATATGGAGGCACATCGTTTTATCATTTTCGTAGCATAAAACTTTATTAAAGCGATGAGAGCTTCAGATCTTACAATGGTTCTCTATGGCGCTGAAACCTAAAGTTGCCCGAGTTCCAGTCCCCGTGCAACTCATATTCAACTGACATTGGCTCCTCTGCGTTCAAGGGGAGGGGCTTACCGTTAGATCAATTGTTAGGGCATTACATTAGAGGCGTAAATGCCACGGGTTTGGGTTTACACTTGAAATGCACTATGGATAGATGCATAAATGTAGTGTGACCGCACCATAAACACACATTAAAAAGGCAAGAAATTGTATATTTGTGCATGTCACGTTGATATAGGTATATCTCTGTCACAAATTACAGACAGGCAGTAAAGCGTCTTTGGCCAGCCAGACAACACAAAGTCAAGGGTCGAACAGAACATGTTCCTTACACACTCTCGGAGGTGATGATGTCATCAAGGACTGTAATGGCCGAATAGTGCCTCGTATCATTATCAACAGCGTTCACTCTGACAGAGAGGTGATACTGGCACACAATCTGACAACACCGAGCATCACTGATACAATTGGGTCCAAAGGCCTGTGACTAAAAATGCTTGTATTTGACATTCTGTTCCCGGTTAATACGAGTCATATTAACAACAAAACAATTTGAGTAAATGAATGAATTGGTGTAAATGTTGAAATTTCTTGCTTCATTACATTTTCAAAGTTAGCATTAAAACTATAGTTTATCAAATAGATCAAATACTCAGACCATCCAAGATACAGGAGACATTGTTTCTTCCATACAACAGTGAAGAAGCCGATTTAATAGAAGCTTAGAATCTCAGAGCCCACATAACTCAAGATATTTAACTTACATACTTTAGCTAATGATACAAAGCTAATATTTGTTCTCTTGCTGGTCTGTTTCATTATTCTCCAGTTCGTAGCTGAAGAGGACCACAAGTCTATGAGCTCCAAACACAGCATGCAGTATCTGGACGAGCCCAAACTCTCCAAGAGAGCAGGCAGTGCCGTCAGTGTGCTCACTGCCACCATGGATGGTACTGTCTCTAAAGAAACCTGAGGGTTCAATATCATTTTATCTGCTGCAACACTTTCTTTCTCTGTAGCACTTTATGTGCTTTACTGTAAATTTACACACACATGCAAAATGACACAAAGTGAAAATAAAATGGTATTTTGGGGTTATGGAAACAAGAGTTACCACGGTGATTACACAACACTTAAGATGGATATGAATATCATACCTACATGTCAATCCTTCCCGGCTAACACACAAATGACCAGTTATGTGTTTTTAGGAACTTCACTTTAATTTCACACGTTGCATTGCATGCTTGTAGTTTCTTAAGCACTTCAGTGAAGACATTTGCTTGAGTTTAGGACTGTATAACTTCTGACAGGACAGGATAGTTCGTTTTTCTGAGGTGAAAGACTTTTTATTTCGTGACCAGTTAAGCAAATAACGATTGAATAGTGACACTGACATTCAGCCTGACATCATCTCACCTTCACGTAGATATCGGTTCGGGACAGTGAGCGCTCACTCGCTCAGGCATCTGCCAACAGATTTCGCGCACATCTTTCAAAATAAAAGTCTCATATCAGAAAAACCAATAAGCCAACCAATGTTGGTGTTGTTTCTTAGATTTTACACTTTGCGAGCCAAAACAATGGTCTTGCGACCCACCAGTTGAGAGTCGCTGATTTAGACTGTGTCTTTCATTGGTCCAAATGCTCTAGAACAGGGCTTGTCAACTGGCTAATAACGTTTGACATCTTTTAAAGCCATTTGATCGGTCTGTTCAAGAAACTTGATGTTATTTGCAACGTTATTATCGGCAATCCACAGTCCAAACTGCATCTAGTGCCCTTGAAAGTAACTGCAGGAAGAGTACTACACCACGTGAACTATGTTGTTTTTATTACTGCATTCATTATGTATGAACAGCTATATTTATGAAAAATAGCTGTTCATCTCCCTCCAGAACTGGCTCTTCAAATGATCTGCCCTTCTTAGTGCGTGGGGCACATGAATGCGATTGTAATTTACCCAAAGTTGCGACAATAGCGCTCAGAGTCTTGCACAGATCCATTGATTTGCTTTATAAAACACCAGTTTAGCGTCAATTAATTTGACTTTCATTAACTTAACCAAATACCTTCATTAATATGACCATTACATGACCTATCAGTAACAGCAACAAAAACAGTATAAAAGGAACAAAATGCAATAAATAACAGAAATACAAAATAACAGAAGAAATGATTTGGTTAAAAACTGACCTATTCATACTTTGAAATCAGGCCCTCAAAGAAAAGTAGTTGAAGACCCCTGCTCTGGAATGTTCTCTTAACTGTGTTGGCTTCAGGATCTAGATAAATGTTAAAGTCCCCGTTAACCGGAAGTTGCGAGCGTTTTTACTTCCAGCAGACTGACAGTTAACGGATGCTCTGCCCAAGCCGTCAAACATACAGTACATCATTTAAGATGGCTAGTCCTTACAATAATAATAATAATATTTTTACTAAAGATTATGCGGGCCACACAAATTTTTAAGAGAATGACCCACATTGACAACCTATTTACAATAGACGTTGTTCATAAAAAATAGGCATCGTCACCCTGCTTGTGGCAATGAGGGGATGTCTGGCAACCTGTCTACTGTATGTTGGCAGTAGTTTCCTGGAAATGTTTTCCCCTCCTTTTCGAAGTTTATAAGCCCGGTTACTTTACTATTCTAGCTACAGTGTATATGGTTTAAATTTTATTGTGTTCATATTACATTTTTCCTTTTCCACCATTTCAGAATTACAGGTCTCTTTTTTCACCTCTACAGGACCTCTTCTTAGCTAGTCATGCCCCAAAAATATTGCAGAGTTTGGCAAAACATAAAGTCCGCAGAAAAAACTGTTGACTTATTCGGAGCGGTGATAATCTTTGTGCAGACCAGCAGAGTTTTGCTATTGTTCTGTCATTTCTGATCAATACTGTGTGTTCACTTTTCTCTGTTTCTGCGTCTCTTTGTCTCCCCAGAGTTGGAGGAGGCTCAGAGGCCTTGTCCACCCGGCTGGTATAAGTTTGCGGACATTTTCCTTAAATGGGACTGCTGCGCTCCCTGGATCATCTTTAAGAAGTGGGTCCATTTTGTAGTGATGGACCCATTTGTCGATCTAGGTATCACCATCTGCATTGTGCTCAACACACTTTTCATGGCCACGAAGCACTACCCCATGAGTCCGGATTTCGAACATGTTCTTTCAGTGGGCAACTTGGTTAGTGTTACACCGATACGTCTGGACTGAAGTTATCCTGTTGAAAAGACCACCATCATCTGTTGTGTTGTGGATGCTGGTCATCAGTGTGAAATGCTAGTGTTCTAAACTAGAAATGGCTTCTATCCTTGTCAAGCAGCTTCTTTAGAAAGACCACGCTGGTTGACTGGCTTTTCTGTGGCTGAACTACAGGGCTATGATGGACAAACATCAAACCAGCACTAACCAGCATGACAAAGCATGGAGCCTGAGATGCATTCTGCTGAGTAATCAACAATTCATGACTTTGAACTTATTGATTTTTCCTGACCATTTTAGATGCATACGCCAGTTTCCATCATGCAGTCCCTTACAAAAAGAAGTGTATTCAAGTTTGTATTCAAGACACAAAATCTATGATTATGGTGCTTTTAAACCAAAAATACGAAAGTGTAGTTCTAGTCTACTTTTAATACTTCTTAGAAATATACTTTATATACTGACAGAGTAAGTCTATGGACCCTATCGTAGACCGGGCACAATGCAGCGCAAGTGTTTTTGCTAGTCCCAGCCCAACGCAGTTCTCATTTTCCCGTCCTTCCCCGCGTTGTTCAAATAGCTAATTCATTGGTGCCGATTTGTGGTAAAAAAAAAGAGGTGTGCTCAGACGCATCGTTGCCGCGTTGCTATTTTGAGGAACTGAAAATAGACTGCGCCATGAAGACCAACTCAAACCTGCTCTAAAGTCATTGGCACAAAATGTTTTTGTTTATTTAAATAGCGCATTAGTAATATGCACCGCTAGGTGGGTGCACAGCAATCGTACATCAGCACACAAACATGCAAAGTATAAAAAATAAATAGACTACAATGTTAAGGATTATAAATGTGTAAATAAAGAAAAAAATCTGGTTCCTTTAACCTCGCACACACGCAAACTAGCAAAGGTGGATTCGGCCACACGCCCTGAGTGCACCTGCGTTTATGTGGTGTTTTCAATGTGCTTTAAGACCTGCCTTGTAAAAAGTTATCATTTTAAACCACTGCTGATTATTTTCTTCATAAAACTGCAGTGCGGTTTGAAACTGCCCCAGTTAATGATGTCATAAACCTGTGCCCATCACATCAACCCATTTGACCCCTGTGGATCAGAAGTTTAAAGCATAAACATGCAAAGATGGTGCATAGATTCGGGCTGAATCGATCGCTGCACTGCTGTGTCAGCTCTCAGTTTCACTTTCAGTTTTCGCAGTGTCTAAATTGCCCAGTGCGATTGAGTGGAGGCGGGGCTACTTTGCATATGCATGTCTCTGCGTATACGTAAGGAAGCTGAGGTGTATAGTTACATTCAAGCTATTCTAAAGGCGGGGTTTCCGATTTCCGAATTACGCTTGTTTAGAGAAAGTCGGGCTGAACCTCAGCAGTAAGGTGCACAGGATGGACAGTAGTCAAGCCGAGCGCTGATGAAAGTGAAAGATGGGGGTAGGGGCGTGTTTGTTTTGGTGATTTGAGCATCAACAACCGCTATGAGAAATTCAATTCAATTTTATTTATATAGCGCCTTTCACAATTTGCATTGTTCCAAAGCAGCTTTACAGGGGAAAACGAAAAACCCAAGAAAGGGTAAAACACACTACATAGTGTTTTATATAATAAATCCAATTATTCTAGTAAATAATATCTAATGTCAGCATCTCCTGGTGGTTTATTTAGCATATTTTGCATTAAGTGAATGCTTGGCTGAAAAGATGCGTCTTTAATCTAGATTTAAATTGGGCGAGTGTGTCTGATCCTGGAATAATATCAGGAAGGCAATTCCAGAGTTTAGGTGCTACGTATGAGAAAGCTCGGCCCCCCTTTGGTGGATTTAGTTATTCTGAGTGTTATCAAAAGTCCTGAGTTTTGAGATCTTAGAGAGCGTGATGGGTTGTAGTGTGATAGAAGCTCTGTTAGGTAGGTAGGGGCTAAACCCTTTAAGGCTTTATAAGTGATTAAAAGAACATTAAAGTCAATACAATACTTAATGTGTAGCCAGTAAAGGGTTGATAACATTGGGGTTATGTGATGGTATTTTCTGGACCTGGTTAGAATTCTGGCAGCTGCGTTCTGAACTAACTGTAGTTTGTTTATTGATGATGCAGGACAAACACTAGGTAGCGCATTACAGTGGTCAAGTCTTGAGGTCATAAATGCATGAATAAGTTTCTCCGCGTCAGCAACACACAGAATATTTCGTAACTTGGCAACATTTCTTAGGTGGAAAAAGGCTGTTTTTGTGACATTTGAGATGTTATTTCGAAATGACAGGTTGCTGTCTAATATAACGCCTAGATCTTTTACAGTATTTGTTGGAGTAACAGTACATCCTTCAACTTGCAGTTTATAATCAGAAATATTCGGTTTGCGTGTCTTTGGTCCGATAAGTAATATTTCTGTTTTATTAGAATTTAAAAGAAGGAAATTACAGGTCATCCAATGTTTTATATCTTCAATGCACTCTGCCAATTTGGATAGCTGGGAGGAATCATCTGGTCTTGATGAGATATATAACTGAGTATCATCTGCATAGCAATGGAAGCTAATTCCATGTTTTTTAATAATGTTTCCGAGGGGCAGCATGTATATGGAGAACAGCACGGGTCCCAGAACCGATCCCTGAGGTAATCCATAATTTACTTGCGTTAGATTGGATGATTCCCCATTTAAATGGACAAATTGATGTCTGTCTGACAAGATCTAAACCATTGTAGTGCCTGTCCCTCAATACCGGTATAATTGTGTAAGCGATCTAGAAGTATGTTATGGTCTACGGTATTGAACGCAGCACTAAGGTCAAGCAGGACCAGGAGTGAGATGTGACCTTTATCTGATGCTATAAGCAGGTCGTTTGTAATTTTAACGAGCACAGTTTCAGTGCCATGATGCGATCTAAAGCCTGACTGAAATTTTTCGTGCATGTCTTTATTTTGTAAGAAAGAGCACAACTGAGTGCACACTACTTTTTCTAGTATTTTAGACAGGCATGGGAGATTTGAAATCGGTCTATAGTTTCCAAGTTCATTTGGATCTAAGTTTGGTTTCTTGATTAGAGGCTTAATGACGGCCATTTTAAAGGGTCCTGGGACATGGCCTAGATTAATTGACGAGTTGATAATGTTATAAATGGGCTCAATTGCAACAGGTAGTAACGTGAAGTTGAATTAAATCCTCCTGTTTTATAGGTGAAAAACGCTGGAGCCTTTGATTTGGAGCGATGGTTGGTGCTAATTCATAGGACAGATTTGGAGGTTGAGTTTTGACAATTTTGTCACGAATGTTTTCGATTTTCTCTGTAAAAAATGTCATGAATTCATTGCTACCGAGGTGCAGCGGAATAGCCAGGTCAGGTGGTGTCTGTTTATTTGTTAATTTAGCGACTGTGCTAAATAGAAACCTTGGATTGTTTTTGTTGGTTTCTATGAGGTTACGAAGGTGCTCAGCCTTTGCTGCTTTTAGTGCCTTTTTATAACAATTTGCACTCTCTTTCCACGCCATTTTAAAGACTTCTAATTGCGATTTTATCCATTTGCGCTCTCATTAATCTTTTTTGACTTCGTAGGTGCAACAGCTTCTAATGTATTAGAGAAAATGGTGCCCAATTTCCTGGTCATGACATCGAGCGATTCTTTATTTATTGGTATGGTTATTAAAGGAGTCAGATCTGGCAAGCTCTTTGCGAAGCTATCTTTAGTAGCGGAGGTGATTGTTCTACACTGTCGATAACGAGTTAAAGGGCTGATTCCTGACGTGCCCAAAGTACCCGTTATAAGATAGTGATCGGTGACATCGTCGCTTTGAGGCATAATATCTATATTGGTTAGATCGGCTCCGTGAGATATAATCAGGTCTAGTGTATGATTAAATCGATGAGTGGGTCCTTTAATGTGTTGTATTACCCCAAAAGATTGTAGTAGTTCTGTAAACGCCAGTGCTAATGCATCGTTAGCGCTATCTACATGGATATTAAAATCTCCGACAATTAGTATTTTATCAACGTTAACCAATAGGTCCGATAGGAAGTCCGCAAACTGTTTCAGAATTTGATGTTCAATAGTAAGAGTCATTATATTAATCGGATAGATTTAATTTATCTTTCTATCAGCATGGTCCATCTCTGATATTTAGGGTGTGTAAAGTTAGAAGACTTGACAAATTGAGTTTACTTTCATCTATAAGCTTACAGAATAGACTAAAACAAACTGCCTTAATATATAGAGCGAACATGTAAACAATATGTACAGAGGGTCATACAAATATAGCAAAAATTGTGCACCTCTTCCGAAATAAAGAACAGTGGACAACGGAGCTTACATTTGAAGCTTAAACGTTAAGACAATAACGAATAACTGTCTTTCCCTGTCAGATGCACATTAACAAAGTGCTCGTGTTTGATTTGTGTTTTACAGTCAATGTGAAATCGTGAGCATGTCCTGGAATTCAACATCAGATCAATGACTGAACACACCGACGTGTGTGTTTTGTCCCACCGTTGCTGAGACGGCAATCGATAACCAAATACTTCTGCTCTGAAACACATAAGAAAAATAAAAGAAGTGATGTCACACACATGTAGAAGTCTGAGGTTAGATCTTACTCGGAAGAGCACCGAGAGAGTAACGGCAAAACTCACACACACCGGTGTAGAGAAGAACAGCTGGGAAAAGCAAAAGTATTTTGCTCTCCAACGTTATTTGTCCATCCCAGTATCCAATGAGAATCTCACGCTAATTCTTCTGGAGAAATCGTGGCCAGATGGATAGAAAAGAGAACCGTTCGAAACACGTCTTCATCATACATTCACATTTATGTTTGTTTCTTTATGGCATGACAATATATCAGTTCCCTGTTTTTAGTTCTTCTAATACCTAGTGTTTCATTTCATCAGATGGCTCTCCATCTTGTCTTGTTCATCAACGGATTTAGACTGTTCTTCAACATGACTTACCGTAGCTTTGTACCCATGGCCGGATTATCCAATGGGCATTATGGGCACAGGCCCAGGGGCCCATGCGCGTTGGGGGGCCCAATCAAGAGGAAGATTTTTTTTATAACACCAAATATAACCAATGAAATACAAGCTTACATTTTATTAATCTAAAAAGACTGTTCTAATTGGTTAAACGCAAGTACGTAACAGCCCGCGCAATGCCGAACTATTTTTTAAGGCATGTGCCATCAATCAATCTTTATTAAGGCATGTGCCATCAATCAAAACATTCTTTAAACGGAGCCAGGGGGAGAATCAGGGTGAACAAGTTGAAGATGACGAGCAAACTGACCAGGGACCGCAGCCCACACCAGAGCCCAACCTGTCTGAGTCCGAAGCTAGCTGTAGCAGCAGCACGCCGTGGATTTATCAGGTGTCTGATCCGGCGTTATGGGGGCAATCACTGAAGATGGACGCGCTGTCCTTATCGATCGTGGTCCTGCTGCCTTTGATAATAGACGGAGTAAATATCCAGCCTCAAACCGTGATGATGGTTTGGGCGGAAAGGTGCGCTCTCTCACTAATGATCTGTTGTGTTGTCAACTCCCAAATGGCGAAAAAGTTTCCCGAGACTGGATAACCTATTCACCATCCACAGGTAATATTTTTTGCTTTGCCTGTATGCTTTTTTCGACAAAAAGAAACCAATTTGTTAGTGGGTTTTCTGACTGGAAACACCCTGAACGTGTGCGTGAACATGAGAAAAGCACAGAGCACTGTAATTGCATGTTAGCACTGCTTCGGCACTCATCTGTCACTGGGACTGTACATTCTAAACTAGTGCAACAAATGAAGGAAGAGAGGCGTTACTGGCGGGACGTGCTCAAACGTGTTGTGGCTGTCATTAAATTTCTGAGTGAAAGAGGGCTTCCTTTCCGTGGTAGTGATGAAGTACTTGGTTCATCACAAAATGGTAACTTTCTTGGCATTCTGGAAGTCATTTCTCAGTTTGACCCTTTCCTCGCTGAGCACATTAACAAGTATGGATCGAAGGGTAGGGGCAGCACATCTTATCTTTCATCCACTATATGTGAGGAATTGATTCAACAAATGGGCAACAAAGTGAAAACTACCATAGCTGCAGAGTTACAGCAGGCAAAATATTTTTCTGTAATAATGGACTCCACTCCTGACCTGTCACATACTGACCAGCTGACATTCATTTTCAGATTTGTGAGTAAAGAGGGTAAAATAATCGAACGATTTATTAGCTTTGAACCAATTGAAAGTCACACAGGGGAGAGCCTGGCTGACACTGTGATGGCTATGCTTGATAGTTTAGGCTTAGATATTGCAAACTGTAGAGACCAAGCATATGACAATGCAAGCAATATGTCAGGGCGTTATAACGGGCTGCAGGCTCACTTGAAGAACAAAAATCCTTTAAAACATTACATACCCTGCGCAGCACATTATCTCAATTTGGTGGGTGTCAACAGTATAGATGGCAGCTGTCAAGCTGCAAGTCCGTTTTTTGACCTCATGCAGTCCCTATATGCCTTTTGTGCAGGTTCCACTCATAGATGGAACAGATTATTTAATAATGCAGACATAAAGGTAGACATGTCATTAAAATCATTGTCAGTAACACGTTGGAGTTGTCGTGCAGATGCATCTAAAGCCCTTTGTGCAAACTATTCAAAAATCAGGGATATACTTCAGAGCATATCATCTGATACAGGAGAGAAACATAACGGGAAATGTCTTGATATTGTTGCTGCTGGTCCAGGAAAGCAATGTGGTGTAAATCCTGTATGATGGATAATAATTAAAGGTGTTGTTATTGTCCAGGTTGTGATCACATGCTGTAAACTGTCTGTGTAAATCCCAGGAGTTTCAACAAGTGGTACCCTAAAATGTATCTAATAATCCTACAATGTATGGTATTTTGTAAACAGAACACAGTCTTTTGATAAAGCAATATGCAGACGCTCGCAGGAATCACTGGATGAAAGTGCTGAAGACTGTTTGTATAAAAACACTGTCACATGCTGCATATTGAACCACGTTTCTGCTTTATTTTCTGCACACTGTGTCGTATTGAGCCCAATTTGTAGCCGAACGAGATCTCACTTTTTTTGCTGCTGTGTAGTTTTGGTGTAAATTTTCAGTGTGGTTATTGTTGTTGGTGATTTCTCCTCAGACTTCAGATATGGCAGCGAAGAGAGAGAATGAGCAGCGGAAGAGAGAGAATGAGCAGCGGAAGAGAGAGAATGAGCAGTGGAAGAGAGAGAATGAGCAGCGGAAGAGAGAGAATGAGCAACTGAAGAGAGAGAATGAGCAGCGGAAGAGAGAGAATGAGCAGCTGAAGAGAGAGAATGAGCAGCTGAAGAGAGAGAATGAGCAGCGGAAGAGAGAGAATGAGCAGTGGAAGAGAGAGAATGAGCAGCGGAAGAGAGAGAATGAGCAGCTGAAGAGAGAGAATGAGCAGCGGAAGAGAGAGAATGAGCAGCTGAAGAGAGAGAATGAGCAGCTGAAGAGAGAGAATGAGCAGCGGAAGAGAGAGAATGAGCAGCCGAAGAGAGAGAATGAGCAGCCGAAGAGAGAGAATGAGCAGCGGAAGAGAGAGAATGAGCAGCCGAAGAGAGAGAATGAGCAGCCGAAGAGAGAGAATGAGCAGCCGAAGAGAGAGAATGAGCAGCCGAAGAGAGAGAATGAGCAGCCGAAGAGAGAGAATGAGCAGCGGAAGAGAGAGAATGAGCAGCTGAAGAGAGAGAATGAGCAGCCCAAGAGAGAGAATGAGCAGCCGAAGAGAGAGAATGAGCAGCCGAAGAGAGAGAATGAGCAGCCGAAGAGAGAGAATGAGCAGCCGAAGAGAGAGAATGAGCAGCCGAAGAGAGAGAATGAGCAGCCGAAGAGAGAGAATGAGCAGCCGAAGAGAGAGAATGAGCAGCCGAAGAGGGAGAATGAGCAGCCGAAGAGAGAGAATGAGCAGCCGAAGAGAGAGAATGAGCAGCCGAAGAGAGAGAATGAGCAGCCGAAGAGAGAGAATGAGCAGCGGAAGAGAGAGAATGAGCAGCTGAAGAGAGAGAATGAGCAGCTGAAGAGAGAGAATGAGCAGCGGAAGAGAGAGAATGAGCAGCCGAAGAGAGAGAATGAGCAGCCGAAGAGAGAGAATGAGCAGCGGAAGAGAGAGAATGAGCAGCCGAAGAGAGAGAATGAGCAGCCGAAGAGAGAGAATGAGCAGCCGAAGAGAGAGAATGAGCAGCCGAAGAGAGAGAATGAGCAGCCGAAGAGAGAGAATGAGCAGCGGAAGAGAGAGAATGAGCAGCTGAAGAGAGAGAATGAGCAGCCCAAGAGAGAGAATGAGCAGCCGAAGAGAGAGAATGAGCAGCCGAAGAGAGAGAATGAGCAGCCGAAGAGAGAGAATGAGCAGCCGAAGAGAGAGAATGAGCAGCCGAAGAGAGAGAATGAGCAGCCGAAGAGAGAGAATGAGCAGCCGAAGAGAGAGAATGAGCAGCCGAAGAGGGAGAATGAGCAGCCGAAGAGAGAGAATGAGCAGCCGAAGAGAGAGAATGAGCAGCCGAAGAGAGAGAATGAGCAGCCGAAGAGAGAGAATGAGCAGCGGAAGAGAGAGAATGAGCAGCTGAAGAGAGAGAATGAGCAGCTGAAGAGAGAGAATGAGCAGCGGAAGAGAGAGAATGAGCAGCCGAAGAGAGAGAATGAGCAGCCGAAGAGAGAGAATGAGCAGCCGAAGAGAGAGAATGAGCAGCCGAAGAGAGAGAATGAGCAGCCGAAGAGAGAGAATGAGCAGCCGAAGAGAGAGAATGAGCAGCCGAAGAGAGAGAATGAGCAGCGGAAGAGAGAGAATGAGCAGCTGAAGAGAGAGAATGAGCAGATGCGAACAGATTGATGACTTTATAGTGATATTCTGTGGTGTTGTCACAGAGGATTTTAGCCCTGGAGACGATGAGAGAGAGAAACTCGCAGCAGCTTCTGGGGAAAGATCAGGAGTAGTATAATCATATACTATGTGTCAAAATGTTTGATTGATTTATGACCCCCTGTCAAAGCCTGTCACTCAAATGGTTCTTTTATGGCCTGTCAATCTTACTGACATTTATGTTTTATGGCTGTTGGGGATCCTATGGCCCCCACCTTCCTACAGTGGTAGCCCCCCTCACCTTTTCAAACATGGCTGCTTTTTCTATCAGGACACATGCTGTGAAATGTGTTTGTGTATTAGCAAATTAGAGAGAGATAGAGGCATACATAGAGGCCTGGATAGAAGCATGGATAGGCTAACCCCTGTAATATGTTAGATTGTCTTAGTTTAATTTTGTAACATGAGATAAGACATATCCCTATGTCATTCAAAATAGTTTTTGTAACATGGAATGAATTTGTCACGGACGGTCTTAGTTAAATTTTGTAACAAAGGTGATGAGACATATCCCTATGTCATTCAAATTAGTTTTATGGCCTGTCAATCTTAAAATAGGATGGTTTTATGGTCTGTCAATCTAAAAACGATAGTTTTATAGCCGACTTGTCTACCTAAAAACCACTTACCATCAATAAATGTGTTTTTCACACTACCTCGTGAAAAACCTGAAGGGTGTGTCGTAATAAAGGGTTTAAATAATGGAGGGTTTTCGTAAATTTAAAGCAGATACTTACGTTGTCTTACATGCGATACAATGGCTCTAAAAAGTACCGAAACGCCTAAAAATGTTGCGACCGGATCGCCTACTGATGCCTGGATGGAATCGGAAGATTTGACAAGGGCTCCGCGGCGTTTAGAACGTATGCACATAACCCGTTTTATACATGACAATGAAGAGCTTGTAATACACGATTTTTCACTCGCCGGTAACCGTGTTGGGTGTTTCGAGTTCGACAAGACGAGACGCTGTGTATCATTGTACAGCACCGATTTGGGGGTGGAGAGGTCCATCCTTGACCCCTGTCTGTTTCTGCCAGCGCAAGACTGGTCATTGTTTTACAACTACGTTTGGAGCGATCTAAACAAGTATCGTGAGGAACCTATGTTCGTCGGTATGTGGCGAGAACCCTGAAGATGCCCTGTATATAACATGCGGCTTTGATTCTGAGCCGAAGGCCCGCAGAATTGATTCTCCAGCTAAAGGGGTGCGTTACGATCTGCGGTTTATGTTTCAATGGAGAGATGTGTGTGTGCTTGATGACATTTTCGCGGATATTAACAACATGTTTAAATGGTGTAAGTTGCGGGACCGGTACAACTCTGTGAGAGTAAACTTGTTTGATCCGGAAATGGATGTTGCAAATGACACCGCCCCCTGCTATAACCTTTAAAAACAGACCGTTCAGACAAAACCCTCACCACAACATCCAACTATGTCCCAGGAGGAATCATCCGTATACCACAGTGCCGGACAAAATCCCCCGGTGTGTGAGGCCGTCGCCGGTGTGGCCGAAGACACATTGCAGCAATCTACAAACACCTGGCTGGATAAATTCTGCGAAGAGCTGGGTTATCACAACCTTACATTCATCACTACAAGGGGTCAAGCCCTCTCGGATGCCTTCGTATGCGCTGGTGTTGATGGCGTGGACGGGTGTATCGGAGAGGTCGGATTTAAAATAATTAAAGCCATCGTAGCCGTTCTGATGTCGCACATCGTTAACCGAAAAGTCAAGGAACTATGTCAGGGTTGTGAGGTCGACCATCCGAGCCAGATGAGACATTCGTGTCTATTTGAACAATCACCCTATTTCTTCGAAGGATACTTTAAAGAATTATCAAACAAATTGTTCAACCCCCAGTTTAAACACAGTATTGTTCAAGCGTTAACCACCTACGGACTAAGGCTTCACCCCCAGAGAATTCAGGGGGCCGTGGAAGCCATTCTATGTGAACTACGGAGTGAACCATTTATCGTGGGTAAACTTAATGAAATTGCAGAGACTCTTGTGGATAAACATTGTGAGAAGGTAGTCAACGACGCGGTAGCTTGTTGGAAAGGGGTTACCGATAATCTCATTGTGTAGCTGTTGCGGAGAGATGGGGAACACATGCTTTGCAGGTTTTTTCAAAAATGTATTTAAGATGTATTACAAACGTGAATTAACTAATCTTTTGTATTGTGTGATGTATGACAATGTTGATATGTGTGACGTCTTACGAGTAGATAACTTAAAGAATGAAATGATTGTTGTGCGAAATTGTTCGGACTCTTGGGTTAACATGACACAGGCTTGTGTCAATGGTGATGATTCAGCAGCAGCGTTCATCAGAAAAATATTAAAATCATTATGTGAAAACACTATTATATTTGATATTGAACATATCATAACGATGTTTACATACACAGTTGATGTTTGCATAAATCTGATATCCGTAAAAAAAGATAGTAATGATGTTTCTGAAATTGTTGAAATTGTGAGCGACTACGTGCTTGATAAAGATATTTTCACATGTGTTCGTTTTCTTGGCTATCTAGACAGCCTATGAAATGTGTTGTTTTTACTTTTTTTATTGTTGTTGTACATTCTTAAAAAAAAACATTGTTTTAAAAAGGTATACTTTATATGTCTGTGTCTGTTGAAATGACAACATGTCAGATCTCATGAAAAAGGTTTATTACACACCGTCTAACCCGGGGTCTTTAGGTGGTAAAAACCGTTTAAAACGGGGTGTTTTAAATGACTCAGGCGTTCGACTAACTGACAAACAAATTTCAGAGTGGCTCGCAGCAGAGGATGCCTATACATTACATAAAACGCCACCCCTAAAATACAAGAGAAACAGGGTATTTGTTTATGGTATGAATAAACAGTTTCAGGCAGATTTGGTTGATATGTCAGCATACTCCGAGGAATGTTATCAAATTTCTCTTAACATGTATAGATGTATTTAGTAAATACGCATGGACTCGCGTCTTGAAGAATAAGTCCGGATCTGAAGTCTCAAAAGCTTTTGTTTCTATACTTGCTGATAAACGCATCCCCCAAAAATTACAGACAGATGCCGGGGGTGAGTTCTTTAACAAACAGTTTCAATCTGTTTCTAAAAAGTATAATATTCAACATTTTGCTACAGCATCGGATTTAAAAGCTAGCGTTGTTGAACGTTTTAATAGAACTCTGAAAAGCAGAATGTGGCGGTACTTAACAGCCGCTAACACACGTCGATACGTAGATGTGTTACAAGATATTACGCTGGGTTATAACACCAGTTTCATCGAAGCATTCAAATGAGACCCGTGGATGTTAACAAAAACAACGAAGACACAGTGTTTCAAAATCTTTACGAACCTAGGAATGCTCGATGTGTTAAACCATTGTTTAAATACAAAATCGGAGATATTGTAAGAATATCCAAAGTGAGGGGTCCATTTGCCAAGCGTTACGAGAAAAATTATACAGAAGAGTATTTCACGGTGAACAAGTGTGTACAACGAGACCCACCAGTTTACAAACTTTGTGATTATGACGGAGATATTATTGATGGTAGTTTTTACGAGCCAGAGTTACAAAAAATATCTGTGAGCAAAAACAATACGTTTAAAGTAGAAAAAATCTTGGACAAGAAAAAGCAGGGTAAGAAGACCATTGTCTTGGTAAAATGGTATGGATGGCCGTCTAAATTTAATAGCTGGGTCCCCGAAAAAGAAGTGGTCGACGCACATTCGATTTAAAAAGGAGAATACGTAGTAGTCTACGACATTCATTTAGAAAACAGCCATGGGTAGCAAGGATTTTATGTTGTATTACCATGCAATGCATCGTTGGCGGTGTATCCTGACAACACTATTTCTAATTATAGGACGTGCCTAGCCAACCCATTACATGTGAAAGGTAAATGGGAAGTGGGGGTTGTTGAATTCGAATATCCTAGAACGTGGTATATATTTAATACTGAAGATGCATTTTTTGAAATAAATGTCGGTCAGCCCCCTCTCAGTGGTGGTCCTATGAAGAAGAAGAATAAACACGATGACGATTCATTGATGCGTAATAAAATGTCTCCGATACGTTATCGTATAAAAACGGGGTATTATGATGACATTGCTTCTCTGGTTAGAGAGATAAATGAGGCCCTTACGCCGCATTCATCTTTCGGCTATGACAGTGTGAAAAACTGTGTGTTTCTGAATGCAAAACCTAACATATCTTTGACTTTTTACGGGAAACTAGCCAATATTTTAGGAGCGAAACCCGGGGCTCCATTAGGTGGCTCTTCATACGTACCAACGGATTTTAATATCGACAAAAACAGTGTAACGCACACTCAGCAACAGGTGGACAAACACGGCCATGCATACATATCTGCTGACTTTAATAACGACATGGATGTTGTGACGTATGCACCGCATCAATCAGATATACAAGGGGGCTTCTACACCTTGTATTTATACACAGACATTATCGATTACCAGTCAGTTGGTGATGCCTATGTACCTCTCTTAGGTACAGCTCATATAGCCGGAGAAAATAAGCATATGGTTTACGATACGACAAAGTGCATTACGTTTCTATAAACAAAACAACCATCACAGACATTGGTATTGAAGTTAAGGACGACCAAAATACACACGTAAAGTTTTCATACGGCAAAGTTAGCGTTAAGCTTCACTTTAGACCTGTGAAACATTTCGTATAATAATGTCCTTATTCAACAATTATAATCATGATCCTGAACGCTACGTGGCTTACTATACGAACCAGGCAGGTGGCGCTCTACCAGGGTATGCCGGCGGGGCTGTTATGTACGGAGGGTCTGTTTAGAGGCCTCTTTAGAATGGCTATTCCTCTGTTAAGGCGAGGTTTCAACATAGCGAAACCCCATCTTAAATCAGCTGCAAAAAACATACTTAGTGACGTTGTCAGTAATACAATGTCAAGCGCTTTTAACCATAACAAACACCCACAAGACGGTTCGGGTCTATTGGTAATGTCCCGTAAACGTTTGCTACGACCCCCAGGTGACAAGAGGAGGGGTCATTCTCAAAAGAAAGCAAGACGGTCATCTAAGAAGGTCTCATTTGTAAAACGAAAACGTAGGGTGTCGGTAAAGCGTAAAATAAGCTCAAAGAGAAATCCTAACACCATCTTCTAGATCATGGCTTTGCTACACAGCATGTCAGAAGAGTGTGTTAAATCAGAATTGGATTTGTTCACGGTGCCTCTAACTCAAACGGCAATTGAAAGAAATGCCTATATTGAGATACTACCATTATCTGCAATATCAGACACAGCACCCCTGGAATTTTTTATAGCGGGGAATGGAGAAGATTATATCGATCTAAATAAAACATTATTGTTTTTGCGTCTCAAAATCACAAATCCGGACGGCACAGATATTGTAGATGGAGCACCTGTAGGTCTGATTAACTACGCAGGAGCTACCATTTTTTCACCGGTTGACGTATCACTTGGAGATAGACTTATCTCACAGAGTTCCAGCACATATCCATACCGATGTGTTATAGAGTGTCTTCTTAACTACGGAAAAGATGTTCTTCAAACAACGTTTTCTGCCGGTCTCTTTTACAAAGATACAGCCGGACATATGGACTGTACAGATCCGGGTCTGACAAAGAGAGCTGCGTACACTAATGCCAGCAGTGTTGTAGAATTATTAGCACCAGTTCACAATGACATATTTTTTCAGGAAAAACTTATGCTTTGTCTGATGAGGGATGACAATATAAATTATAAAATAAATATTCAGTCTGCGTCACTTTTTGTGAAAAAAGTTACCGTGTCACCAGCAGTACGACTGGGTCATGCTCACGCACTGCTCTCGGCAACAGCCAAATACCCTATTGAGCGAGTAATATAAAAAAATCATTCGCTGCCCGCTGGTTCACGCGTCGTGACCCAGGAAAATTGTATTTCTAGGAACCCTCCCCAAGTCTTTGGTCATAGCCATGGTTGATAACGATGCATTCACGGGGGCCTATAATAAAAACCCCTTTGCTTTTAAAAATTACGATTTAGAACTCTTGGCCGTATATGTTGACGGTCAGCAACATCCGGCCAAACCGCTACAACCTGAATATGGGACCGGTTCTGCTATACGGGAGTACTATCAACTAGCTCTGTCTTCTGGAAGACATCTGAAAAACCAAGTATTGTCTATTGACCGCGAAGAATATTTGCACGGGTACACATTATATTCATTTAATTTGACTCCTGATGAGGAGTGTTCTAGACATGTGTCTCTCATCAAATCTGGAAATATCAGACTAGAAGCACGGTTTCGACAACCGCTCCCCCGTACGATAAACCTTGTAATCTATGCTATTTATGATTCGATTCTTGAAATTTCAAATCGCAGACAGGTCTTGATCGATTACTATTAAAATGAATACAGTACAGCTCACAGTCTTGATGGATAAAATATCATGCAACACGCATTTTCTAGGTGTGCTGCCGTGTGATTATTTACCAGAAGAACGTCTAAGAACAGTACCATCTATGGTCATAATCAATACACACCCCTCAGGACTCCCCGGGGAACACTGGTTAGCCATATACATAACCAGGGAAGGGGTTGGGTGCTTTTTTGACAGTTTTGGAAATAAACCCGATCACCCCCGGTTTCCAACACAAATCAGTAATTTTCTATTCCTGATATACTCAAACAAGCAAGTCCAGAATTATTCGTCAGACACGTGTGGGCAACATTGCATGTTCTTTCTCCGTCATATGTCCACTACTTATGATTATGAATACATGATGAGTTTGTACTCTGATGATTTAGATAAAAACGATACTATGGTGTCGTTTTTTGTGAAAAAACTAAAAACCTAAAACCATTTTAATAAGAAAAATGTGTTTAAATGTATTCAATGTGTTCAGACTGGCAAAATGTATAATTATGTACTGGAATAAAACCATAATAAATAACAAATAGTGCAAGATTCTTATTTTTGCGATGACTTATTTTTATTGACACACACACAAAATATAACAGAATATTCTTGTTTATGTAAGAATAAAATGAAAAGATTAGAGATGCATCCATCGACAGCGTTTGTGACTAGGCGAAATGATAACATCCCCGTCAGAATGGTCGTTATCATGATGTGGGGTACCGGCTCTCGCATCTCTACCCCTCGGTGTTGTTGCATAACTGTCAGGCGATGAACCTACTTTAAAATTATCGATTACACGTCGTATATGACGGTTGGGTACCGTAGTTTGCGGTATATTTAGTGCTGCAAAAGTCTCCAGAAACTCTGTCCATCCTAGAGGTCGGTTTTCATCTTTGACATTGTATGGGGCTATGACATTTTTAACTAAATCCAACATATGTGATCCGGGTATGTTCCGGCCTTTATATACAAACTCTCCAGAATCAGTCCATGAAGCGATGTCTTTAGCGTTAGTCATTTTATCTAAGATGTATCGAGTGTTTTTCAAGCTCCTTTGCGGTATATTCTTTAATACATCATTCACTAAGTTGTCGTATAACCTAGTGTTTTCAGCATTCGGTACATGCTTAGATATTTCTTTATCAGACAGTGGCATGTTTAATGTTAACATAGATGTCTCGCGGTCAGCTTGCTTAGCAAATGTTAAATATCTCTGTAAAATATTTGTGTACCGTTTAGCTTTTTCATGAGATGCCATATCAGAGTTGTGTAGGATGTCCCTTATAGCAGAGTCCAAATCATTCTCCACCGACTGTTGTATAGACTCACGTGGTATACCAGATTTTAGTTTATTGAGTTGATGTTGTGGGACTAAAAACATCTTCTCGGCAAACTCCATTTATCTAGAAGTAACCAAACTAGTAATAAAGGGGATTGCTATGCTTAAGAGGGGCAAAAGGAAACCACCCTGATGGTTTATCATCCGTCTCTTTCTTTTAATATCAATCTTCTTGTTTGTCACAAATTTAAGCACTGTTTTCCGGCGTTTTAGCTTCTGGTATTGCTGTGATGTGAGCGGTATGTTACCGTGAAGTACATTAAGGGCGAGCTCACACAGCGTTACAATAAGTTCATCGGATGTAGACTGTAAAATAACCCGTCTCTGGCTGGGTGTGGCTTTTAAAAGCATCTTTAACACAGGGAGATTTCTATAAAGTTTAGCAGACATTTTAAATCGTCTCAATGTTTTCTTTTCTGTAGATACACTACCGGATTTGTAGAGAGTAAGTCTGTTCTGAGACGATATTGTTCAGGTGTTTTTGCTTTATAATCAATCATGAGATATCCGTAAGGTTTACCAGTTGCGTCCTGATAAGATTCCATAAAATATTTTGCACGGCCTGGATACATCTGTCTGGCTAGAACCATTACCTGTGTGGCATCTCTGGGGTTTTCAAACAATATCAAATAGTTTGTGTTCCAGCTGATGGTCCTGCTGCATTTACCCTGACAAAATAAATTCTGTACAATGTAAATAGCATAAGATTTCGGTGGTGTACATACTGTGTAAACACCTTTTCCACTTCATTGTTAACACTGGCTTCTTTCATTAAATCATCAATAATAAGCAGATTTGTTTTATTGACAGGAAACAAATGTTCATCATTGAGAGTCTGTGATATACCTTCAACAAATTTAATTTTAAACAGCTTCAATAAATCATCATACAATGGTTGCCAACAATCATAAATATATACAATATTCTCCACATTTTTAGAAATCAATGTAACAGCATTTTGCAACAACATTTTTACAAAAAAGGATTTCCCAGAGTTTGATGGTCCACTTATCACACATGAAAATGGATGTTGTAACCTGAAATCAAATGCCTCGGTGTCTAGCACACCTCGATGACCAAAAACGTTGTCAGTAGCCATATGGTAGTGTAGTGTAATCCCCAAGCAGAACTCTTTTATTGTAATTCACTCGAAAACGTTTGACTAGTGATTTGTTATGGAGTGTAAACCGCTTTTTATCCCTCACAATACCGTCCATACGGGCCAGTATGTGACGACTATCACCATCCCCCACAACATAGTGATTGACAAGTCCTATCAGAGTGTCCAATCTGATAGCCTCAGAGTTTACTGCATTAAGCGTTATACCTTTGGCTTTCATACAAACTTTCCCAGTGTTGGTGCGATAACCATATGTCTTCGGGCCTCCTGAAGCATATTCGGTCATGAAGCCCCCTGACCCGATTTCATCGGTGAGATTACCTAGGTAAGGACCCAATGGTGGCTCCCAATCACCGTCTTTGGATGTGAAAATGACACTGTCTGTGTCACAGTACAACAATCTATCGGACAACCTATCCATTAGACCATACAGCTCTAAACGAGCATGCGCTGTTGTAAATGCTCCTAAGAAAATGTTTATATCACGGGTCTGGCCACCTTTACCATCAGCATAACACCATTGAATTATCGCTACAGTGTCTGAAACAAATGAGAAATGTTTGATGTCATAGCCATTGCCAAAAATATGCTGAGCAAACTCCTCCGGGTCTGAAAGTAACTCTGTTGTGGGTAGGTTTTCCCTCATTGAAAACCTGCCCCACAAACTATTAAGCAATAGCTTGTTGATTGAGCGACGTGCCGGGTTGTGACTTATCTTAGCAGGGTTCAGTTGAATCCCTTCTTTTTCAAAATAGTCGTCGATGTATGATTGTTTGTCAGTGTCCGTTGCCGCATGTTCTGGATAACCGCTGGCTTCCTGTTTGTACTGCAAAAATGTTTTAACATATTCGCAAAACAAGTTATCCGACCGCTGTGGAAAATGCCACACCTCATCTATGTTCGTCACAAAATATCCCTTCTCTACAGCTTTTAACAATTCAATACTAACCCAAGTACCGGAGATGGATCTTTCATCGTCGGTGTGTCTGCAGGGGGTTGTTTGGTTTTGTTGTTCGGTGCAGGTACGACAGAGGGGGAATATTAACTTGCCACCAAATCTCATGGGAAGCACTTGGTGTAGTAGTTTACGCGGTGGTAAAACACAGCATTTCACAAGTCCGTAATAATTTTCTAGAGGTTCAAAATCCTTGAAAATGATTTGTGGGTGACCTACAGGGTACTCCTTTCTGGCTTGGCAGAACGGATACAGACTTGTGAAATCGACATATCTTATTTTCTCACCTTCTGCGACCTTATGGTACAATTTGAACGCGTTAGTACACCCCCCAAATAAAGCGTCGCGTGGTCTCAATCTTTCAGGGTGTTTATATGTGGACATAAAAACAATTACAGCAGGTTCGGATTGTTTAGCTGTTTTCCACTCACATTCCCACATCACCTCCACCTTCAGACCATAAAATTGTTTCAACACTACATCAACCTGTCTTCTGAGATCACCATAGGATAGTTTTGAGAGGGGGTTAACATGTTCATGTCTGAAACATTTTAAACATCCATGGTGGAAACATCTGTCTTTACATCTGAATTCTCAAAATACCCATCAACAAAATATTTACCAATTGACACCTCACCGTAGTTTAAAGCATGTCAAATGTCTATGCCTCGTGTTTTTTTTACATATTCCAGCCATTCGATGGAGACATCTGAGTAGGCCTTGTTCTGATTGGTGTATGCATTGTTGTGGGTAAGAGCTAGAGTGTCTTTTGGGAGGAAATGTGTTTTGTACACAGCCATACAGCATGATGCTAATGTGGTGCACATAAACGGATCAATCCCGGTACATTGCATGAATTCATCGCGGTATTTCATTCATGCCTCCCTCAGCAAAACAACGTCATTCTTGCCATACATGGCTAGTTCTTTTTTTAAATCAAACACCTTATCGGTGACTGTTGTGTACCAAGCATCGAACTGACCTCTGTCTTTATCACTCATGGTCTCGTACCCATAGAAATGCTTGTCTGGATAAGGGCCTGTATAATCTTCGTTTTCTACCCTGTTGAAATGGTGTGGGAAGTATCCCTTATCCTCACAGGACAGGTTTAACGCGGCCGCTGTATTGGCCAAACGCATGGGTATGAATGAGTAGCTGTCAATAAAACGTTGCTTAAAGCCGTTGTCATACATTGAAATTAAACGACACCCCTGCATTGTGATTTTAAGTGTGAGCCCTACTTTTGTGAAATGTTCCAAAAGTATGAAGTTGTCAAACCCTGATGCATTATGTGCAATCCATGTGTAATTTTTATAACGCGGTTGTCTGAAACGTCTGAGGAGTCTGTCGACACAATCTGTACCCTCTGCTGTGAATTCCTCACCAGAAAAAGTGATAGCACACACAAAATTCGGAACATGTTTACCGTCTTGGTAGCGTGTTTCAAAATCATAAAATATGTATTTCACACCAGGTTCCTTAGGGGTTATCGGTTGTATGAAACACTGATGGGCTCCATCAGCAACCAACACATCACCGCAATGGACGCAACAACTTGCTGGGCATTTGTGGGGTTTAGGATCTGTGCCGCTAATGTGATAACGTGTATTGCATTTTGGACAATGTTTGGTCACAACACACTGCGAAAACTGTTGACCTAGCGGTGGTTTCTTATGCATGTCATAACAATAGTCAGATCTGCAGTAACGAAGACAATCACCACATTGTCTTTTTTTCACAGCGTGTCTGAAACATTCAGACCCATTACAGACATCGCACACATATTTACAGCTGTGATCTCTACGGCATGTGTAACCCCTGTAACAAAATTCACAAACGTAAGGCGTACCTATGAAAGCTTTTAAGTTCTTAATCATAAAATAGTGACCATCGTGCAGGTACAAAAACACTGTTCTGTTATGTGGCGCATCTTTTGTGTTGTACTTTTCCAACACACCAGTGTCTGACCTGTGGAAGACCACTATTTTAACATAAGACAGACGTTCAAACTTTGCTATGTCATTAAATCCTATCATATCCTGATCCGTGTGACCAGCAGCATTCTCCAATGCTGAAGCTAATGGTATTAACTCTGTGTGTTGTTTTTGGGGGTTCAGAAAATGTGCCAGACAAATAGCAAAACACAGATTGTTTGAGATATTAACGGGGCAGAAAAGATTCATTCTGTTTCTCGCAATAACCTCGTTATGAGCTGTGTCACGGAGTTTTCTATATGCACCACCTTGTCTACACATGGCTATAGACACTTTCAATTCCAATCTATCGTCAACGCACACGTCTGCGTTGCTCTGCATTATCTTTTCGATCTGGTATTTGTGGGAATTTAGATCCGTATATGGATCGATATAAAAATGGATGATTGATGTTGTTTAAATCGGATGTATTTTCCTGCTTGAAGCAGAGAGTTCTACAGTTGCTAGATGTTGCCAGAGATCGGAATGTGGTCAGTGAGTGGGGGTAGGATGTTCTGCTTGTGTGTGTGTGTAACAACAACCACACAACTTATTTTTGGGAAGAAATGGGTACACTGAAGGATCTTATTGTGGTTTAAACGTGCCTTTACATTTAATATGATTTCATTATTGATTACTAACTATGCATAATATGTTGAAAATATAACCAGTGTGTTAGTTGGGTTAACCGAGACAGCGCTGATATTGTGGGGTTTTTCCATAGGAAATTACTATGTGTGTGTGTTGAGATCAGGTTACGCACAGAGCGTGTTGGGCCTCTATAATTTGTTACAGATGTCGGGTTTGAAAAACAAGGCAGTGAGCTGGTTGGCTGAGACAGGACAAAGAAGGAAAAGCGGATTGGACCCCGCCATGGAGAAGAGATTCGACGAGAAATATATAAGCTTCTGAATGTGTTTTTCGGGGGTCGGTTCTTTGTTAAGACTGTGTGTGTCTGAGAATCCACCGAAACAGCTGTTTGTTTGAGACTTCTGATCAATAAATTTCAACGTTTTCTGAACTGGCCTCTCTTCAATTTTTGAATGCGCAGAACATTGTTTTAATGTTCATCATATTCAAAAAGCTCTACGCTATAGTTGTTGCTAGGTGACAATAGTGTATTAACATCAGCTGTCAGACTAGCACCTCGTAACGTGATATTAATCAAACCGCCATCACCAGCCAGCTGTCGCGAAAATTGAACTTTAAACAAACAGAGGGTATGGCTGTTTCGTTGGTCTCAACATTTCTTACATCTCTTACACTCGGTTCATCATCAACAACTATATCATCATCAACAATATCAGCATCTACAATATCCGCATCAACAATATCTGCATTACCAATATCTAATCCGTAACCAACTTGATGTTGATTTAAAACATGTGCATCTAGAGCCACAATTGGTTCTGGTTGTACATCTGACATTGAACGAACAGTACTAATTAAAGCTAAAAGAGACTCGGTTGTGGTCGTCGGTCTATGCATCGACCTGACTGTGTAAATTAAACTCTGTAACGCGTCTGAAACACTTTGTGTGGGGTGTGAATCACCGTCACTGCGGTATCTAAATATTTTTGCCGCTGACTCACTTTCAGAATCATCTGACCCCTGACAACGTTTTGCGGCCATTTCACAATCTTTTATTTAACTTTTAAAAACACTGTTGAAATCCCTCATACACACACTTTTAAAAACAGTATCAATAAAAACAAAAACAATAAAACATTAAAACATGTGCAAAGTGATTTATATACACGGTGTTTACTCACCAGATCTGCGTCTGCCCATGTTAATGATCTCCATAAATAATACAACACTTTTCGCTTGACCGTCCTGAATGTCTTTTAGAGCCTCACGAATCAACCGTTGTCTCGCAAGACCTTCTCTCAGCGATACTGATGTTGCGGTGATGACACTCCTTAACTTTTCAAAGTCCCTTCTGTCTCTCCGTCTTTCATCACGCAAACGACGCCGATCATCTCTCGCGATCCTCAATTCGGAGCTAATCAGATCCAAACGACGTAAAATCGCCGCTGCCTCAAAGACAGAAGCCGGGGTCGCCGTCGGTATTGTACCAGCCTCCGCTCTGAACGCCTCTTGATTAGATGGCAACATCGATGTGTCAGGGCCTGAATCAATCTCTGTATTATTAGCCGAAGCCCCTGTTGGTTCGGCCTGGGTGAACTCTGCCGCTTCCCACGCTTCAACTAAATCGTCGTCCCACACAGCCTCTGAAATAAATAGTAAAACAAAATATGTATTAGGCGAGAGAGATAACCAAAAAGGTTCAAGATGTTTATAAATAAATATAAAAAGCCTTAGACTCAATCACCGGACCCGTTATTTAGATTTTGCAACGGTGTTGTAGCCTGCGCTGTTCGTTGGTTGTTAATGCCGCCGGACTCCGTGTGAATTTGAGCAGCCGTTACAATTGTCCTTGGAGCAATAGAGGTACTTGGTAACGCAGGGTCTGTAGAAATGTTCACATCATTCGAGATGTCTGCCACCAATCGCGATAAAGACCCTACAAAACACATTATTTAAAACACATATCTACATTTCTAGCGGATTATCAAAACATAAAACAAAATAAGTATATTTTACTTAGTGAGTCGTTATCGCCGTAGCCAAACTGAGGTGTTTCATCGTTTTGTATGTCTCCAGAAACTGTTGACATATGTAAAAAGAAAATGTGTGACTAACATGTTTATATAGGGTTTTGAACAACTATAGACATACCTATTTTACTTACCAATGAGTCTCCTTCTAACATTAGGGTTTTGCGGGGCTGTTTCGACAGACCCCCGTGTTGGTCCTGTTTTGATAAAAAATAACGTGTAACAAATGTTGCGGTGTTTTTCTACGAACAATGATTTATATATATATATATATCAGTGGTGTGCGGTGGACTTAAAAAATGAGGAGGCAGATTTCTACCCATGTAATTTTTGTTCATCTCTGTACTATTAACAAGTGCGTTTGTCAGTCATTTCAGTGTTTATGTGTGAAAAAATCCTTTTAATTACTACAAGTTCATTACAGTATGTACTTCTGATTTTTGTAGTTTTATATTTTCCCTGCTTTGGGAAAAGGTACATCAACACCACCTTCATCTTCCTCTGGTACTATATTTCCTATATAAGAATTACATCATTACCAGGGCCAGACGGAATCTGCAGACTTTTTTTGTTAATTCTGCGCAGAATTTTTTTCTTAATCTGCGGAATAGTTTTTATATCGTTTGAAATGTGTTATAAATTGAAAAAAGGTTTTAAAATAAATTTGTTAAAAGATTTGAGAGAATGGGCCTTTAAACTTTACAAAATAAAAGCATTTACAAATCAGCTGTCAAAATTGCAATTAAACCTAAATAAAAACGTTATCAACATGTTTTATAAACACCATAATAGAATATAGACAAGCTTGTTTATTTATAATATACATTTAACATGCAGAATGACATGTTTTTATAATGATGATCATACATGTAAACGCTGTTCACACACAGCTTTAAACTATGACGATCTCAGTCGTGTTTTTGACTACTTTAGTGGATCTTTCAGTGTTACTGTCTCAGCACATGAGATGAAGAAGAAAAGAATTAATGTGGAAAAAACATAAGCGCTTTAACAAACTTGTTCGCTCATTGCATTGTTGCGTGAGTTTGCGTCTTTACGCAGCGCTTCTTAAACCCAAGTTTTATGTGTAGGCTAAGCTTGCTTTTATCAACAAAAACATGTGATGCAAAATTAACACGACAACCATATCGTGTGGACATTTATATAGACAGGCTGCTTCATTAGTGGTTTTTACTTTTGCTTTGCGTGAGGTAATATTCGTTTGTTCTGTAGCCTATTTTAGAAACGATCACGATCTATAAGATTCGCTTGAGAAGTAGACTGTGGATGTCTTTGGAATCGATCACGCCATAAAATCATCAGATTGAAACACTAAACAGCAGAGTACTTGATGCTTACTCTTCCGCGGAAATATCCGCGGGTACCAGCGGTCCGCGGACGCGCTTTCCGTCTGGCCCTGATCATTACCAAAAGCATCAATTTAATTATTAGCAGTCCCAGAAATACTCAAAGCATTTAAGAGATCAAATCAAATAGATGTGACTTACTTTAAACTTGCTCTTATCCTGAGCAAGCCTGATCACAAGCAAACGTTTTTGAACAAATCTGAACCACGAAATATTCTGTCAACAATCGATAACTCCTCTGCCTCCGCCATCTCCGACACGAATCCTAAACTCCGATTAATACAACTAATACAACTATTTAATTAACGTTCAATCTAATTTAGCGCCCGCAGTTTAAAATGAATGACGAAGACGAGCAGGAAGGCGGGATCTCGCTGATGAGTTAATCCAATCATAGCCCGTTGGAGGCATTGCCTCCTCTCACGTGACTTTTCTCCATTCTTTTCAATTACCCCCACTCAAACTCACGGCACGCTTTAGCGGGTATATGTAAAGTCAATGAGCTTAGAGGAGGCAAGAGAAACGCTGTCTCCCTTTGGAATTCTTTCGAGCGGGGGCGCTATTTCACACTGTTGTACACGCTGATTTATCTTATATTTAACTAAATACGTTATATCCGCTGTCCTATTTTATTTCTGAACTGTTAATAATATTCTCATTCGATTATTTTCGAGGGGGAGAGGAGGCACCGCCTCCCTTGCCTCCTCGGAGGAAACGCCCCTGATATATATATATATAAAAAATAAAAAAATTTAGACACACGTACCTACTGCGTGATTTAGAGCGTTTAGTTCTTCTGCAAGCCAAGAATATCTCGGATCGTTTAATGCACCTACGGTATGATACAATCTGTTAAACAGTCCCCGACAACCGTAACAAAAAGTTATATACAGACATTTTATTTATTTTTGTTATAAAGAGAAAATGAAAACCAACATACCGGTCAGAAAGCTTGCCATTTTAAAAAACTGTAAGTTATTTTCAAGACAACAAAAGAGTATTGAATATCTGTTACCACAACACGTCCGTACGTCTCGACACAAGGACTCGTAACTACAAGAACCCTCTTTTAACTTTTTAAAGAAACCAGACCCATTGTGAACGTAGTGGGGGTCCGTCATTAACATATTTCAAATTTACACCCAAAAGCTGTGTGATAGTGTGTGTATTCCATGTATACCTAGTAGGTAATTTGATTAAGGTATAACCAAAACCAACATATAGATTTTTTTGAAAAAATAGTCACTAAAACATTACAATAACTATTTATTGGTAAATCAGCCAAAAGTAGCACCTCTTATAAGTGTATGAAAAGTTATAACCTTTTCTATTTTATTTTTACTCAATCTTATGTTTGTTTCATTACATGTCTTAACAACACTAGTAGACATGTAACGGTGTTTGTCTACCAAATGTCTCTATCAAACAACCCACCACGGCTTAGGTTTACACATTTCAGACGGTTCGTCTAGGCATAGCTATATCCTAAATTAAATCTAGATGTCTGTTCTGCGTGTTCAAAATTGGAGAGAGGCCAGTTAAGAAAATGTTAAAATTTATTGATCAGAAGTCTCAAACAATACAGCCGCTGGGTGAGTTCTCAGACGTAAAGTCTTACACAAAGAACCGACCACGAAAAACAGTTTCACAGCTTTTTAATATTTCACGTCGCGTCTCTTCTTCAGCTAGGGTCCAATCAGCTCTCTCTCCTTTGTCTTGTCTTCAGCCAATCAGATCACACTGCTTTGCTCTTCGAACATCTGCAATGTATTATATAGAAACACTACACACCACATTCCATGGGGCTCCCTGTGTAATCTAATCTTTACACACACACATACCGTTTCCTGTGGAAAAATACCCTCAAAATCATCCCAACTCTTGGCTAACACAACTCACACACTTGGTTATATTTTCAACATATTATGCACAGTTAGTAAACAATAATGAAATCATAAAGCATATTAAATGTAAAGGCACGTTTAATACCACAATAAGATCCTTCAGTGTGCACATTCCTTCCCCCAAAAGAAGATGCTTCTTGTTACACACACACATAAGCAGAACATGCACCCCCCACTTACTGACCACATTCCGATCTCTGGCAACATCTAGCAACTGTAGAAGTCTCAGCTTCAAGCTTTTGTTCACAATCATGTCATGTAGGAAAATACATCTGATTTAAACTAAATTAATCATCCATTTTTATATCGATCTATATATTGATCTTAATTCCCACAATTCCCTCTCTTGACCACTAAAAGTGGTCACAAATGATCACAATCATCGTTATCCTCCTCATCTAGGAAGTGGTCGCCAGACAATAGAGGCATGGTATATTTGGGAGAGGTTAGGTCTGTCTTTTCTATTGCCGCTAATATCAATCGGTTACATAGTGATCTGATACAGGGAATACAACAGCATCCACATGAGACCAAAATACCTACAAATACAGCTATTGATACCACAATCGACATTATTACTGATTTCCATTTGCCTAGTGCCTTGTCTAGCCAATCTCCAATAGGATTATTTACTCCTGAATGTTCCTTCATTTCGATAGACAAAGCTTTTAAACCGTCCAATGCCCTCGTCACTGATCCGTCTGGGGCAGTATTATTGGGAATGTACGTACAACAAAGATCACCAAACATTACACATACTCCTCCCTTTTCTGCCAATAACATGTCCAGGGCCATACGGTTCTGTATAGCCATAAGTGAAGTTGGTGCTCATTCTCTCTCTTCGGCTGCTCATTCTCTCTCTTCGGCTGCTCATTCTCTCTCTTCGGCTGCTCATTCTCTCTCTTCATTTGCTCTAAACTTTTCTTCAGCTGCTCATTCTCTCTCTTCGGCTGCTCATTCTCTCTCTTCAGCTGCTCATTCTCTCTCTTCGGCTGCTCATTCTCTCTCTTCGGCTGCTCATTCTCTCTCTTCATTTGCTCTAAACTTTTCTTCAGCTGCTCATTCTCTCTCTTCGGCTGCTCATTCTCTCTCTTCATTTGCTCTAAACTTTTCTTCAGCTGCTCATTCTCTCTCTTCGGCTGCTCATTCTCTCTCTTCGGCTGCTCATTCTCTCTCTTCATTTGCTCTAAACTTTTCTTCAGCTGCTCATTCTCTCTCTTCGGCTGCTCATTCTCTCTCTTCGGCTGCTCATTCTCTCTCTTCGGCTGCTCATTCTCTCTCTTCATTTGCTCTAAGCTTTTCTTCAGCTGCTCATTCTCTCTCTTCGGCTGCTCATTCTCTCTCTTCAGCTGCTCATTCTCTCTCTTCGGCTGCTCATTCTCTCTCTTCGGCTGCTCATTCTCTCTCTTCATTTGCTCTAAACTTTTCTTCGGCTGCTCATTCTCTCTCTTCGGCTGCTCATTCTCTCTCTTCGGCTGCTCATTCTCTCTCTTCGGCTGCTCATTCTCTCTCTTCGGCTGCTCATTCTCTCTCTTCGGCTGCTCATTCTCTCTCTTCATTTGCTCTAAACTTTTCTTCAGCTGATCATTCTCTCTCTTCGGCTGCTCATTCTCTCTCTTCGGCTGCTCATTCTCTCTCTTCGGCTGCTCATTCTCTCTCTTCGGCTGCTCATTCACTCTCTTCGGCTGCTCATTCTCTCTCTTCATTTGCTCTAAACTTTTCTTCAGCTGCTCATTCTCTCTCTTCGGCTGCTCATTCTCTCTCTTCGGCTGCTCATTCTCTCCCTTCGGCTGCTCATTCTCTCTCTTCATTTGCTCTAAACTTTTCTTCAGCTGCTCATTCTCTCTCTTCGGCTGCTCATTCTCTCTCTTCGGCTGCTCATTCTCTCTCTTCGGCTGCTCATTCTCTCTCTTCGGCTGCTCATTCTCTCTCTTTGGCTGCTCATTCTCTCTCTTCAGCTGCTCTAAACTTTTCTTCAGCTGCTCATTCTCTCTCTTCGGCTGCTCATTCTCTCTCTTCGGCTGCTTATTCTCTCTCTTCGGCTGCTCATTCTCTCTCTCTTCGGCTGCTCATTCTCTCTCTTCGGCTGCTCATTCTCTCTCTTCGGCTGCTCATTCTCTCTCTCTTCGGCTGCTCCTTCTCTCTCTTCGGCTGCTCATTCGGCTGCTCATTCTCTCTCTTTTCGGCTGCTCATTCTCTCTCTTCGGCTGCTCATTCTCTCTCTTCGGCTGCTCATTCTCTCTCTTCGGCTGCTCTTAACTTTTCTTCAGCTGCTCATTCTCTCTCTTCGGCTGCTCATTCGCTCTCTTCGGCTGCTCATTCTCTCTCTTCGGCTGCTCATTCTCTCTCTTCGGCTGCTCATTCGGCTGCTCATTCTCTCTCTCTTCGGCTGCTCCTTCTCTCTCTTCGGCTGCTCATTCGGCTGCTCATTCTCTCTCTTCGGCTGCTCATTCTCTCTCTTCATTTGCTCTAAACTTTTCTTCAGCTGCTCATTCTCTCTCCTCGGCTGCTCATTCTCTCTCCTCGGCTGCTCATTCTCTCTCTTCGGCTGCTCATTCTCTCTCTTCGACTGCTCATTCTCTCTCTTCGGCTGCTCATTCTCTCTCTTCTGCTGCTCATTCTCTCTCTTCGGCTGCTCATTCTCTCTCTCTTCGGCTGCTCATTCTCTCTCTTCGGCTGCTCATTCTCTCTCTTCCGCTGCTCATTCTCTCTCTTCCGCTGCTCATTCTCTCTCTTCGGCTGCTCATTCTCTCTCTTCCGCTGCTCATTCTCTCTCTTCGGCTGCTCATTCTCTCTCTTCGGCTGCTCATTCTCTCTCTTCCGCTGCTCATTCTCTCTCTTCGGCTGCTCATTCTCTCTCTTCGGCTGCTCATTCTCTCTCTTCATTTGCTCTAAACTTTTCTTCAGCTGCTCATTCTCTCTCTTCGGCTGCTCATTCTCTCTCTTCGGCTGCTCATTCTCTCTCTTCGGCTGCTCATTCTCTCGCTTCGGCTGCTCATTCTCTCTCTTCGGCTGCTCATTCTCTCTCTTCGGCTGCTCTTTCTCTCTCTTCGGCTGCTCATTCTCTCGCTTCGGCTGCTCATTCTCTCTCTCTTCGGCTGCTCATTCTCTCTCTCTTCGGCTGCGCGTCCTGCGTCACAGTTTTTATAAACGTTTAAATAATAACAATAAGATAATACATCGTCGTAACGTAAGAGCATAATAATCATTAAAATACACCATATTTAAAATAAATAGAATGAACCAGTCACACGTTCATTTAAATAACGTCACTAACATCTCAAAAAGAAAACGTTTGTTATAAAGTGAGAAAAAAGATCTCGCTAGAACTCAAGAAAACAAGTGTGCATTGTGAAGACGTGTACATTTTAAATACATACGGTTGTAAGAATGTCTGCACGTTAGAAATGATTAAAATTAGAACAAATAAATAAAAAACATCCATTAAAAAATGTGTCTGCACTCAACTGCACTAATGAAACTGCAGAATGAAGCAGATGTTTATATTACACTCACTGAGGCACAAACACAATGCTTGAGTGGAAATGCTTGAGTTTGGCTGTTGAAAGATTGCTTGGGTATCATTATGAGAGAGAGAGAGAGAGAGAGAGAGAGAGAAATGTAAAATGTGTTTTATAAATTCAGATAATCCAGAGTTCTGCCTGAGAGAGACGCTTGAGGGAAGTGCGTGTTTCAGGATTTATTAATTGTTTTGTATACAGTCCACGGCATGATAAAAGTGAGATAATTGAGAAATCCTTTTAAAACACCTGCACGTATAAAGTCGTGCGGCATGATAAAAGGCACTTTTAAAACACCCGTTGGTATACAGTCCACGGCATGATAAAAGTGAGATAATTGAGAAATCCTTTTAAAACACCTGCACGTATAAAGTCGTGCGGCATGATAAAAGGCACTTTTAAAACACCCGTTGGTATACAGTCCACGGCATGATAAAAGTGAGATAATTGAGAAAATTCTTTTAAAACGCCCGTGGGTATTAAGTCCCGCGGCACGCTAAAAGCTACAGAAAATCCTTTTAAAACGCCCCTGGGTAACCAGTCCCAAGGCACGCTAAAAGTCGATTAAATTGTGTATTAATTGTGTATTGTATACTGTAATATTATTGTGTAAAATGTCTGAATTTGAGAGGGAGTATGGGTGTTCCCCGGTAGCTATGCAGTGGGGAAAAATAGTGGATATGTTAATGGCTCAGTCGGAGCCGAAAAATCATAAAAAGGAAAGAAAGATTTGGGAAAGTAAATGGAGTCAGATATGTATGGAAGGAATCGGAGAAGGTATTGATTAAGTTAGCACCAAAAATCAGGGAAATGGAGGAAAAAGCGCATGCAAGGTTAAACAAACATGTAGAAGGAGGAAAAGATGTGAAGTGGTTAGAGAAGAATAAGCATAAAAAGGAGGAAGAGAAACTGAGAGAAGAATTGCGACTGTGGCCACGCATTGCGCTGACTGCCACTGCTTTGAGTTCCCCTAAGAAGAGCACAGAACATGTGCAGTCAGAGAAGTCAGAGAAAGAACTGATGAGAGAGTCAGGAAGTGCAGGGGCCAGTATCTCGTGTCATACTGGTACCGTCCCTATATATAACGTATGAACTTAACTTTGAAACTCAAATTGGCAAAAATCTGTGCACAGACCAAATAACCGTGGTTATCAGATCTCTGATAAGCCCTGATGTCTGTACGTTTGTCTGTCAAAAGAATCATTGGCTTTAAACCTTTTGAATTGCTTACAGGTAGATCTTTTCCAGGACCATTGACGCCGCTGCAGCCGGACACCTGTGTACCACTTTCAGATTGTGTATATTTTGACAAACTGATTGTTTTGATTAAACATTTCTCTCAGCAGACTCAATCTGACATTGATCCTGAACCCATAGGGGCGAATGGTGTACGACATGGAATAAGGTAATAGCATATACCGGTGGTTGGACCCCGAAAGAACCCATAGCAAATATACCATTCCTCTATTGTCTGGCGACCAATTCCTGGATGACGATGACAATGAGGATTGTGATGATGTGTGACCACTTTCAGTGGTCAAGAGAGGGACTGAAGGATTTTTATTGTGGTTTAAGCGTGCCTTTACATTTAATATGCTTTATGATTTCATTATTGATTACTAACCGAAAATATAACCAGTGTGTGAGTTGAGCTAGCCAAGAGTTAGAGGGATGATTTTGAGTGTATTTTCCACAGGAAATGGTGTGTGTGTGTAAAGATCAGATTATATGGAATGTGTTCATATAATGTTTTGCAGAGGCCCAGAGAGCAAAGCAGTGTGAGCTTGTTGGCTGAGGCAGAACAAAGGAGAGAAAGCGGATTGGACGAGTCCCAGGCTCCCCCAACCCAGAGACACGTCGTGAAATATTATAAAAGGCTATGAAGTTGTTTTTCTGGGTCGGTCCTTTGTGTAAGACTTTGCGTCTGAGGTACCCACCCAGCAGCTGTATTGTTTGAGACTTCTGATCAATAAATTTCAACATTTTCTTAACTGGCCTCTCTCCAATTTTGAACGCGCCGAACATTGCTGAAATGTTCATCAAAAGCCTTCCTTTTACCTTCAGTTTTTCAAGGTTAAATCTTTTATTTAATAGACATTATTTGCTGTTTTGTGTTTACATTTCAAATAATGAAACCGTTCTTCAAACACTGCACCTGTATATCAATGTTTATAGTTTTACATTTATTGTGTTTTTGTTTAAATATAGACAAATCGATCATTTCCTCCTCGTTTTTAAAGCGTCCTGATGAAATTTAAATTTAATAAGAAGACATTAAGTCACCTCGGTCTCGTTCTCATTCAGCCACGTTTAACTCTTTTCCATGCTGTCATCGATACGTCTTATTCTCGTATCTCACACACAAGAGAGCATGTCAGTTCAATCCTGCAGTCAGAGAATGGAGAGAATTCCCAGTTGTCTTTTATGTATCAGAATGCTTTATTAAGTTTTCTCTTAAGATGATACACAGAGGGAACTAGTGTTGCTTACAAGACTATCAAAATATTTGACAAGGAAGGGTGACATGCAAAAATGAGTGCACAATGTTTGTTATATTTGATACAAGAATGACATCTGAGCGCTTTCTGATTTAGGCGCGACTAAACAAGAATATGTCTAAATATAAGCCACAAAACATGTGTATTGAAAAGAAATGTTATTAATATATAGAAGGAATACAAAAAAATACATCGATGTAATTTACTGAATCCACAATAAATATGATGATTCACATATCACAGGTGGTTTAGTACAGTACATATGTAATACCTCGGAAGAAAGTGAAAAGAGTCTTCTGGCAATGAGAAAATCCCTCCTGTACACATTCATATGTTTATACAAAACTCACTTCGCATACAGAAATCTGACATACTGTATGGACACATAGAATCAGGATATAAGCAAACAAGAGGTTGAGAACATCATTTTCCACGTATACAGCATCTGTACTCCTGACAGGAATTCAAGTTGTTCACAGAAACATACGTGTTATATACCGTATCACTACATAACACATTATTAACGGCAGATTTTGGAGCATTTTGAAATGGAAGCGTGATTTTTATATAAACTAAACAACTGTAGTATATACTGTATGTATATATCATGTTTTTTGACGTATCCCATTTTGAAATGGGCATTTTCACTCTTGCATTAACCTAAAAACTCCAAAAGCATTTCGACTTGTCAATGTTATGACGGAATATCTCATCTGGATCTACACGAAGTCTATCTAACGTAACATTTGAGAAATCGTGAGATCTCGTTCGGCTACAAATTGGGCTCAATACGACACAGTGTGCAGAAAATAAAGCAGAAACGTGGTTCAATATGCAGCATGTGACAGTGTTTTTATACAAACAGTCTTCAGCACTTTCATCCAGTGATTCCTGCGAGCGTCTGCATATTGCTTTATCAAAAGACTGTGTTCTGTTTACAAAATACCATACATTGTAGGATTATTAGATACATTTTGTCCATTCGTGGTACAAAGCTACACACAGAAAAATAGGGGTACTGTTTCTGTACTCAAAGGTACATTTGGTACAAAAGTACCCTGTAAGGTACAGAAAATGGTCCTTAAGGTTGTAAATGTTGACCATTGTTCAATTTTAAAGGTACAAAATAATTGCTCACATGAAAGGGTACAATGATAGTACCTTATAGGTACAGTACAGACAAATTACCAGAAGGTGTCAGTCGTTCCGGCCCAGACAAGCACTTGAACGATTAGATGGCGGCTGATTGTCCGTTGTCGAGTTTGTCCGCGGAAGAACTCATTAAAAAAATAACTGAAGCAGGAATACAAGTCACCGAAGAAGAGGCAAGGAAATTCCAATAGCATCTGTCTGCAGACGAGATGCACTGTCAGTCACATGCACTCTCAGCAGCGCATGCGCACTTGTCACATGCACTCTCAGCAGCGCATGCGCACTTGTCACATGCACTCTCAGCAGCGCATGCGCACTTGTCACATGCACGCTTTAACGTATTTCACCAGGTGAACTGTAAGATTCTATTAATAAAATGTAAAGGTTACTGCTTATTAAGAGTACCGTAGGTATTTATTATAATTATAGCTGAAATACATTGCTGAACATCTACACTAATAATGAAAATACATTACTAAATAAAACCTTTTCTTTCTTGTACACGTTTCATCCGGCCTAAAATTATAAACAAACACACATATATACATAAATGACTCCTACAATAAACAGGTGCTTGTTAATCAATGGTTTAATGATAAAGACTCACGTCTTTTTTTGTGAAATGATATCAGTTTTCAATGCATATGTGGCATTGTGAAAAGATTTAACATAAAATCATAACACAAAACAAAAAATGGACAACCCTGTTCAATTTTGTACTCAACAAAAGACTCTAAGATGCATTTTGTCCACCACATTCTCTAAAAATGTTTGCATGTCCTGCATAAAAACAAACATCAGAGGCTCTACACTATCATGTTCTATGAAATGTGTACTGAAGAACTGTTCCAAGGCCTCCGCAGCCTCATCATCCTCCATGAACTGAGCCAAGAAGATCCCCAGAGTTCCAAGCACCACTGACTGGCAGTTTTAAGATCCGTCATGACACGCTCCTAAGAAACAACAATGCAGAAGATGATAAATAAAAATATGCTGAACAATAATGGCCACAACCTCTCTAACAAAACCTACTTTTCGTGGAGACTGAACCACCTGCTTCTCCGATGCAAACTCAGATGAAAAGATTGGTTTCATCTACCTAAAAAGCAAATATTAATTGTAGTTACCTTTAGGACTACCTTTTTAAGGTTACTGCTACTTTTCCTGAGGAGTTACCTGAGAAGTTACCTGTCTGTCAAAAGGCTCTTCCTGTTAGGGGAGAAAACACAGCCCAAGTTTACCAAGTTAGTCATGACAACACGCCATTCTTTACCTTATGATTAGTCTATGCTTGTACCTGAGAGATTTATTTCAACTTCCGTTTTGCAACCTTAATACAGGCTGCTGATCACCTCTCAGGAAGCCTTTGGACTCCTCTGTATAGTGGGCAAACAATTTTCCATGCCTGGAAAATAGTGATTGAATGTTAGATAATTCCTTTCTCATAAAAGCTTTAAATATTAAAAATACAAACAATTCCATACCGGTCCAGTCCAAAGTTCTCCATTAACATGACGCACCATCATTTCCTCAGCTCTACCATGTCCTGCTGCTCAAAACATAAAAGTCAATGCCCTTTGTCTCAAAATAAGTCTCAAAGTTATTGAAAACTGTACTAATACTTACAATTGTGTAGTCAAATGGGGCATCCAGCACAATGTACAATGCAGACAATACATGAAAGAGACGTCAGTATCATGGCAAAACAATATAATATTAACTACAAACATAATGTACTTACCATCAACATAAACACACCACAGTCGTTGCCATATGATTGTACTGGAAAACCCTTAAAAATAATGAAAGGAGGGAATAAGCAGAATTTCATAGAAAGATAGATACATAAGACTTAAATGGATGCGATAGATAAATGGACGATAGGATACGATTTAGATAGATAGATAGATTTGAATAGACAGACGGATATATGGATGGATAGATACCTTTCAGTCCATTTTACGGGTTTTATCCTATGTGCAATGCCCCTGTCAAAAATGCAAAAAACAAATACGTAAATAATAATTGCTGTGTAGAAATATAAGGCTGTACAAGCTTATACTGTATGCACAAGGTTATTGAATATATAAATAATCCGAATCATCTGAATATTTCGTTTTCAAGCAACGCTACAAATTAATTTTAGATAACGTTAGTTCTTCAATAAATTACTGTATGAAGAACAGGTATCGTTACCCAAGTATCATAGATGCGATCTGGTATCATTGATATAAGGATGAAGTTAGTTTTCGAAAACATCATCTTATATATTAAAACAATACTTTTACATCTATCTAATACTGTATAAATGAAATCAATATACTTACAACATTCGTCTGATAATGTTAAAGACATTTCGATTACATTTGTCAAATAATTCATAATAACACTTTAACTTCGACCTAATCTTGTATGAGAATAAATAAATTGAATATTGAATAAATATACTTACAATTGGCCTGTAGGTCCATTTGATTCACAAACGTGTCTAATAGTGCATGTGTCGGAGTGCGCATGCGCCGCTGACAGTGCATCTGGTCTAGTGTTGCCAACTTAGCGCCTTTGTCGCTATATTTAGCGAGTATTCAGACCCCTCTAGCGACACATTTTCAAAAAAGCGACTAGCGACAAATCTAACGACTTTTTCTGATGTTATTGGAGACTTTTGGAGACTCTGAAGTGAAAGCACATATCGTTCTTACTCTTCACAACGAGCAGCGGGTGCTGCCCTGAGCCGCACGCCCGCACCAAAGCACTCACAGGCGGCTCAGTCCTCGTGAAGCAGCCCCTCCCCCGGCTGCAGTCAGAGCAGGAGATGTTCACCCCTCCGCGTCCAGACTGCAAATGATCGCGCGCATGCGCAGAAAGCCGCCGCCGGCTGATCCTGCCCGGGTTTACAATTCAGCATGAAATATAAAATGTTCTTTGTCTAAACTAATTAAATCACCGCAGAGAAATAAATCCTCTCACAACCTCAGTCACTTTACTCTCGTCCACTGTGTGTGTGCCTCTCTGTGACATAACATCAATTAGCTTGCTAGCTCATCATGTCTCAGTCTAAATGTTGTTCATCTAGATTGTGTAAGCATTTAGTTTTTAAATGTTATGGTTAAAAATGTTCATATTTTACTGTGACTTGTTGTAGGCTCCTAAGTAAACCATAAGGTTAAAAACTCTGTACCTTAAGTTACATTACATGTATTATTTGTATTCATTGTGAAATAGCTTAGAAACGTCTGTGAGTTTTTACGTAGCCAGCTTATTTGGCAGGTTTTTGCTTCGCTTTGAAACGTTAGATTCCATATGATAGACACCTGCGTTGTGTTTGTAACGTTAATGGATTCGCTAATATTAACGTTACACCTTGTGAAGCGACGAAAGACTTTTAAGTCCATTTTCTTTTGCCGTGCTGCTCGCGTCTGATGTACACTGTGTTTATACTTTATAGGTGAATCAAAATTCGCCATTTTCCTTATCCCAACATGTGTGTGTGTGTGTGTTAGTTACATGGTTGGCCTAGTACTGCATTGTAACTGTGCCCGTTATTCCTAGAAAATGATGTAGACGGAGAAAGTGTTGACTCTGGGCTCACTGAGGCCATGTTGGATACCTTTTTGATGGCTCGTTCAAATGGCAAATCAAATTTCAACAGTTTGTTCGCCAATACAAGGAGGCTCAGACCATTGTTATATTAGAGCCAGTACCAGTAGTCGCAGAATCTACGGCAGAGCTCCAACCTATTCCACAAGGTGAGTGAAATATTATTTGTTTAAGACGCTGTTGCAGTTAATGTGTTTAAAAAATAAACCCCTATAGAAACCGTCATCTAAATTATAATCGCTTCCAATAAAATACCATTTTAACTGTGATCTTTTTAAATACAAATTCTTTCTGTGTGTTTTGAGCATAATTCTAATAGGATTTAACATTACACCCATAACATCCATCACATACCAGAAGACACTATTATAGATTCCATTAAAACCTTTAAATAGATTACATTTTCTATTGTAGTGTTGTATTATTTGGGAGGGGTTAAATAGTTTTTTTCAGCAGGGAATAATGAGTCAACATTAACTTTTATAATAGTGTTCGTCTATTTATTTTAATGGTGTGTGGTTCTGTATTTGTTTTTACATGTATTGTGAAGTAAGACTTGGAGCTTAAATCTTATCACATGTATTGCATATATATTGTGGTGGTCTGCTAACACTGATGCTCTTTTATTGCAGTGGTGAACCAGCTCACAGGAGATTACCTGTTGTGATTGTTATTCCAACCTTCTAGATCTTTAAGACAACAGAGCCATGTGGAGTCGTTCTTTGACTTAAGTGTGAGTAAAACATGGGCAAATTTTGTTCTTGCAAGTTGTACAATTAGTATGCTTGGCTCTGTCATTATTTGTCACCATCTAACCATTATCTGCCTGTCATTCTAACAAAGGAAATTTGTGTTGGGGAGGATTTAACATCTGTGGCGGCCCATGTGAATGTGCTACAAAGTGAATGTCACAAGACTGATCCTGATATATCGGCTATTAAAGGCCCGAACAGTCTCATGGAGACGATGTGAAATCATGGAAGGGATGCCCATGGAGGATGCACTCAGAAAATACCCATACTTAAGGTTGCCTGCTGGAGTAAGTACAGTGAAAACAATACTATATAGGAGCAATCCAATAATTGTGCTTATTGTGACATTGAAGTCATTTCAGTTGTTGTCACTGAAAAAATATTTCTGAAAGTTAATGAAGTATATTCCATAAAGGCTACAGCATACAGACCTAACAGCATTCAATGAAGTTCAATTACTTTTAGCGATATGATATGTTATGTCAGTGATAATGTACAGGCAGCCGGTTGTTATCGTAGAAATTAGCCCCAACAGTGTGATCAGGACCCGGCGCAAAGCGAAATAACAAACCTTCAAATGTTGCGATCGGCCAATCAGAATCAAGCATTACAACAAGCCTTGTAATAAATGTTAATGTATTAATGTGTTTTCTACAGTTGTTTGATGAGGTTGACTGAATTCATCCTTCGACAAGCAGCTTCTATCATCGCTTTAGAGAGTGCTTCACCTCTGTTCTACCAAATGTTCTAAACCTTGGCCTGGGAAAATCTCACCTAACAAGATATTACGCTGACGCAATTGAATTTTTTGACTGTTCTGCATCTCTGTTGTACTACATGTTACATTTGCATGTTACTTTAAAACTTGTTAAATAATTGCTCACAATGCATGATGCTTCCAGTTTGAACAATCATGGAAATTAAATGCCTGAATTCATACATTTTTAACAAGTGTTCACTTTACATCACACAAAAACAATAAAATTATGAAATGGAGTTTGTTGCCTTGTGATTAGTAACAGTAATGTTTTGGTGCATTTTTTTATATTAAATGGATCATCTTTAAATAAGGGACATTTATGTCGCTATGGGTACATAAATATTCCTTTAGAGGTACAAACAAGAAGGTACAAAAATGTACCAACGTCAAAGGTACTCTTACTATTGAACATCAAACCAGTGATGTTTCTTATTTCTCATTTCACAAAGCCCCAATTCATAACATTTTTCTGATCTCTTTTGATTAATAGGATATAATCAGACCTTATTAAAGTCTGTCTCTAAACCATCTGACGTTATTGTGCAAAATTGCTTTTATGAACCGATACTGATTATTGGCCGATATATAGGCTCATATCTACTAAACATATACAGTATGTGATTTAATATATGATACCCAGCTAGCAACACTGAGGAACACTTGGCTAAAGTCAATATGAAATCAAATTATAACCTTTGTATTTATTTTATTAACACACAATTCTTGTCTTTGGCCCTGTCTACCTAAACTACGGTTTCAGTGTTGTCGTGTAGAGATTCTAGGCTTCTGATTGGCCGACATGGCTTTAGGTTAGGGTTATATTGCCATCTGTTGGTTTTGCGTTTTCATGTGGATGCCGAAAAAACGGTTTATAAAAATATGTAAAATGTGTGGACTAGGCCTTAGTGTGAAACTAGGCCACATGAGCTATTGGATAAGGTTATTGATTTAGAAAACAGTATTGACTGCGAACGTTCAGTGGCAACTGTTGTAGGAACAATTCTTTAAACAGAAAACATGGTTTATGCTCACCGAGCAATGCTAGCATGTGATCCATCAATTCGGACGGCCGGGAATCTCCGAGACCCGGCAGCGAGAGCAAACGACGTGCTCTGCCAGTCTCTGATAAACTGAAAGTCTTTAGCAGGTAAGCCTTTAGCGCAGCGTATTTGTGTCGTTTATTGTGTAATTTCTGGGCTGTTTTGAGATGATTTGATGATGCTTTCACATGCAAAGTGCAGTATTATATACCACAGTTATAATCTACCTGTTTTAGTATTAAGAAGTATTCATAGGAATAATAGAATAGAATATTACTTATTAGAGATATAATCAGAAACCATATTTAACCACATTTAATTCAAGATGATTTAATTCAAGATGATTGTGAGCAAATGATTAAGATGATTTAATGACTTAATGTTACAATCAGTATACCAGTTTAATGATTATTTACATTAAGAATACTTTTCAACGTTTTACAGCAATATAAAATCCAGTGATGTCTGTGAGGCCTAAGGTTCAAATAAAGTTTAGAGGATGACATGCAGAAAACACTTTTTACATAGAGCACCTGCACGTACCCCACACACATTTTTGTAGACAAATTTAATTAAATTTAACTTATCGCATGCAGTCAAGGACGCTAGCCTGCTCATTATTACGCTAAAAACATTACTATCTCAAAACATGAGTTCAGTTTTAATAAAGCCTTATCGTATGCCAAGGACGACTCATGAGTTATTGCATATGGTCAAGGATGCATCATGAGTTCACCAAGTTGTTTTGCCGAAAGAGAACCGGAAAAGTGTTCAAATAAGGGGCACATTAATTATTTGTCTATGCGCCAACCAAGATTCCACGATTAAAAACGTTTCCTGTTGCCTGGGATCTATTGGTGGCAGAAATAGGGTTATTGGTCATTAAAAATAAGAGATAACGGGAATTTGCCTGATTGGTGTAACAGACGAACCCCCTGCACAAGCTTTCACTATAAATATGGGCTTGAAAACACTGTATTTTCAGATGCTTTGGGAAGATCTCACTTTGTTTGATTCGAACAAATAAAGTTTACTCTTTGACACCTGGACCTTCTTTGTTTGAGCAATTTTTTGAAACTACAAGATCAATTTTCCACAACACGTTCTGGGGGATTTTCCAGGATGCTTAACGCTCGTCCGCGGTTATCTCTCGTAAAGCGAACTGAGCCTCGGCTTGAGCGAACCACACAGACGCTTGTTACTCCCAAAACTCCGGAAGCTTAAGCGATACAGCATTCGTCGACATTTTGCGTTAATAGTTAATAGGTCACCAATGTAGCACTAGTGCTAACAAAAGAAAACACGAGGGAACTGCATGTGGTAACTCTCAACGCAGTACATTTATTGAACTGCAAGAACATCACAAAACACCAGAACACCACAGAACTAGAATCCCGGCTCCGCCTACATAAAGGGGCCGTAAAGCTTCTCTCGGAGTGAATACTGTTGGTGAATTATGTCAGCAAGTCCATCGTGTGTGTGGCGCTTGCATCTGCCACTACACCGGATCCATAAAACCTGGAATACACTTTGTCTCATTAAAATATCCTGAATTTCATCATGACATTGCGCAAACCAATGTATGTCAATTTTGTGTCAACATTACCAGAGGATTTGTTAATTTTTAGTGACTTTTCTTCAGTGTTTGTTAGCATAATGCTATATAAAAATGCACGTAAACGTGTCTTACAAAGCAATGTGATCAATCTCTTATGTCAATATCTGTATTTGAGTCTGTATTACTCTATAAAACACTTCCAGTTTGAATTCCTTTCTATCAAAATAACGTTTTATGTTCATTAGGGTTTTTAAATAATGTCTCTAGATGTTCATGAACTATTTCTATGTTGTCGATTTGAACATATAGTCTCTCATAGATTTAATATGCGTGTCCCCGCAAGGAATTTTTTGATTAAATTAGATTCAACTTTATTGTCATTACACATATACAAGTACAGTGTAACGAAATGTGGTTTAGGTCTAACCAGAAGTGCAGTTAGCAAGTGCAGGATATACAGTTAGAATAAATACAGAATACAGTATGAGAGAATGGGGAGGGATGTCACGATTTGCTTTATTGATAGTAAGTGCATGCAACAATAATGACTCCCACCAGTGAGACCACCGACAGCAGCTTGGCCACACGGCCCAGACGTCTCGCTCCATCAATGTTCACCTGCTCCAGACACAAAAAATACGACAGTGAGATCTGACATCTTTCACCCGGACGTGGCGTCATGAGGTTGAACAAATAAGCAATGAAAATGTCTAACTTAAGGGTGTGCTGGTGAATTTAAAGGGATAGTTCATCCCCAAAAGTCTGTCATCATTTCCTCACATTCGACTTGTTTTAAATGTGTATAAATGTCTTTGTTGTGATGAACACAGAGAAAGATATTTGGAAGAATGCTTGTAACCTAACAGATCTGGGAGCCCATTGGCTTACATAGTAGGAAAATAACTTTTGTTGAACACAAAAGAAGATTTTGAAGAATGTAGGACAGCAAACAGTTCTGGTGAACTTTTGACAACCATTGTTTTTCCCTACTATGGGAGTCAATGGTGGCCAAGAACTATTTGGTTAAAGGCATTCTTCCTAATATCTTTCTCTGTGTCCATCAGAACAAAGAAATGTATACAGATTTGGAACAACTAGAGAGTGAGTAATTCATTTTTGTATGAACTGTCCCTTTAAACTGCTGAATTTCCATTATAGTACCTGTTGCAGTAGCTCAGACACTCTCCTCCTCTCCTCCTCTAGTCTGGTGTTGAATGTCTCCAGCTCACATTGAAGTCGAGCGGATCTTTCGGCAGAACACCTCCTCTCCTCTAACAGAGCCTCTCTGCTGTTCTTCCTCTCCTCCTCTAGTCTGGTGTTGAATGTCTCCAGCTCACATTGAAGTCGAGCGGATCTTTCGGCAGAACACCTCCTCTCCTCTAACAGAGCCTCTCTGCTGTTCTTCCTCTCCTCCTCTAGTCTGGTGTTGAATGTCTCCAACTCAGATTGAAGTCGAGCGGATCTTTCGACAGAACACCTCCTCTCCTCTAACAGAGCCTCTCTGCTGTTCTTCCTCTCCTCCTCTAGTCTGGTGTTGAATGTCTCCAGCTCAGATTTAAGTCGAGCGGATCTTTCGGCAGAACACCTCCTCTCCTCTAACAGAGCCTCTCTGCTGTTCTTCCTCTCCTCCTCTAGTCTGGTGTTGAATGTCTCCAGCTCACATTGAAGTCGAGCGGATCTTTCGGCAGAACACCTCCTCTCCTCTAACAGAGCCTCTCTGCTGTTCTTCCTCTCCTCCTCTAGTCTGGTGTTGAATGTCTCCAGCTCACATTGAAGTTGAGCGGATCTTTCGACAGAACACCTCCTCTCCTCTAACAGAGCCTCTCTGCTGTTCTTCCTCTCCTCCTGCAGCTGCTCACGAGCCTCGGCCGCTTCCCTGCTCCTCTCCTCATACTTCACTCTCAGATCATTGAGTTCAGCCTGTTCAGCCTCCAGCAGCTGCCCTGACTCAGCTGTGTGTATGAGACACCACTTCGATATTTAGACCGATCAAGACTTTCAAAACCTGACGTGACACATATCATGATTTTAACAATTCACAACTCGAATTTTCTACCTTTTGAATTGGCTTCTTTGTGCACTTGTTGGAGCGCTTCATTCAGCTGAGTCCCAGCTGCTGGGTCCTGGCCAGAATCCCCTGAACGTAGGCCTCCCGCTGCTGGTCATAAATTAGCCAGCTCTGGTTCTTCTCCAGGGCCTGAACTCAACAACAGAGAGTGAGAAAGAGAGGAACATCAGTCAGCAGGTCGCAAGAAGAACGTCAAACTGAAATCCTGATGACTCGCATCCTTCTAGTGAACTTACATCCCTCAACTGCTCATGAAATGTATTAACAATGTTTCCTTAACATTGTCATTATGGAACAAAGACTTGACTCCATACTGCATATTGCAAATATTGCAACGGTGTGACATTACGTCTCTCCTGAGCCGAACATAAATAAATCAGCTCAAAAATAATCCCTTGCAGAGTTTGTTGCGGTTACATCCTAACCCGGGACCCGTTTCAGAAAGCAGGGTAAGTGCAAACTCAGAGTAAGTTAACCCCAGAAAACGGGATACTCTGGGTTTTCAGTTTCAGAACGCGAGGTATATCAAACCCGTGACCGCGGGGTAAGTCAAGCCTGTTTCAGAAATCGAGGTATATTATACTAAGAGTGAGTAACCATAGTAACCTACTCTGTGAACCTAACCTGGTCTGGAGCAGGTTTTATTTCACTAACCCGAGGTTTGTTACAATCTCCGCCCCTTTTAGAAGCGCGAGTGGTGTTGAAATTGCCTTCGCCGTTTGTTTTTTCATTCGTTTTCCTTAATCGCGCACAAGTTCGTGACACAGACATTAAATGTCCGTTTATTCAGGAACCCGTAGATGAGGAAGCTGCATTCATTCAGAGAGAGTTACATTTACGTCGGGAGAGAATATATGGTGAAGCCACGTTTGGATGTTTTATCATATCCGGAGGATTCTTTATTTGAGCGGCACAGTTTTTCTTTACAGTCCATTAAATATATTCATAATCTGCTTCATCCTTACATCACAAACCTCTCTCGTGAATGCGCTCTTACATCTGAGCAGATTCTCTGTATGGCTTTACGTTTCTTTGCTAATGGAAGCTTTCTTTATAACACCGGGGATGCAGAACACGTTAGCAAGGCAACTGTATGCAGAGTAAGAAAAGTGTGCATCGCTCTCAAGCACTTTATATACATGTGTGTTAAGTTTCCTGTGAGAACCATCAAAGAGGAGGTTCATAAGATTGCAGGTGAATGGTGAACGTCTTTCTGAATAAGCTGATCAAATAAATGTGCTCTTGCTGCCAACTCTAATAATTCAAATACGATATGATTGGGTGCACATTTAAAAGGTCCCACTCGCCCCGTTCTGTTCTGGCTTCGAACTGCCGTCGGTCAGAACGAGAGACGGGCGCTCTAACCACGAGCCTAACGACCGCAGTCCCTATTGCGTCTGTCGCTAGAGCATCTCTAGCTGGCCTCCATTAGACATAGCTGGAGCAGGGGCAAGCATGGCCAGTTTTTTGTCTTCTACAGCCACAGTGCTCGGTTCTCATATACTCAAAACTTTCAAGGCCAGTTTATTAAATATATCAAACATTTCCCAGTCAGGCATCCTACTACCAAGAGCATTTAAACTCATCGGACTGAATGATGTTTTTATATTTTATTCTCAGCTGCTGCCATGTTCTTTTTATTGCAGAAGGATTGCACCTACATGACAAAAAATCGTAGGTATATATGTTTATATATACATATATATATATCGTGCCTCCAATTCGACTGGCGAGAAATAAACGGAGCGCTTTTTGTCACGTGGCGTTGCCATGGTGAATCGTGTTATCTTCGCTCAATTGATGATGTCTTTTTAAAGCCGCTGTGAACACGCGTAACCTCGAGTGAACTTACTCCGAGTGGATTGAACTCATTGAAACCAGCTGTTCTTAAACAGAAAACTCAGAGTAGCGGTTATCTGAGTAAATCAACTCAGAGTTCATATTTTAACTCAGTGTTGCTTGAACCTCCTTATTGAAACGGGTCCCAGAAGACTTCTCAAAGTAAATATATGTGTTTGATCAAACATTGCCACCTAGTGTGTGAACCTAACACTGCACGCATTTGCCCGAAGATCATAAACGCATCCGAATTGTGTTATACTTGGCATATAGAATTCAGGTATAATGCACACGATTCGTTTTACGTCATTTTGAGCTTGAAAGCTACAATTGTACTCCAGTTTTAATATAAGGGATAAAAGCACTAGGCATGTCACAATATCAGATGTTCACAATATGAGAATTGTTGTCCAAATACACTGAAAATAGTGTTTAGTGTGTGATAAATGTTTTATTTGATAAATGCTTTCAAAATATTTTCTAACTATTGTGGATCTCAAGGCAAAAATAGGTGCATTGCGTATTACTATAGCATGATGTGTGTCATATTGAAACGGTGTCAGTAATCACGGTTATTAATACAATAGTCATTTTCAAGACATCCCTCAAAAAGTGTGCCATGAAAAGAAACATCATAAAGGTTTAAAGTGACATGACTTTTCACTTTTAGATAAGTGAGGGTCTAAAGTCAACGCCCTACCTTTTGTTTCTGGAGTTCTTCACACATCTGAGATACAGCACAGTACTTGTTTTTCAGGTCTTCTGTCTCTTTTAACAGGGTCTGAAACTGTCTCTCTCTCTGCTGAGCCTCCTGGTGTTTCTGCAGGAGTTTGTCCTGCAGTGAGGACGCCACGTCCCCGTGTGCGGCCCGCAGCTGTTCTCTCAGACTGGACATCTCCTGATCTTGCCCAATCAATTTTGACAATCAATTTGTCTTTTCTGCACATATTTAACACCCAGAACAAATATTTCCTCAGAAAAAACTTCATTAAAAGCCTTAAAAAGACTACTCAGTACATCAAATAAGGGCTGTAATCTAGGGCACTCCATAAAAGCATGAAAAACAGTCTCCCTTTTAAAACAAAACGGACATTCAGAGCTCACCTCAGGGTTTAAAACAGAAATTAAAGCATTGACAGCTATTGCTCCGTGGAGAACCCTCCATTGTAAATCTCCAACTCTCTTCGTTAACGGTGGCTTATACAAATTCTCCATTCAGGCTTAACATTTTCATTCAATCGTAAGAAAGAGCGCCACGGTGTATCTACCTTGTTGTCTAAAATCTTTTTGTTAAAAACCAAAACACAAGCTTTGTACAAGACTTTCCCTGTAACCGAGAGGAAATCTAAACACAAAGACTTCCCATTTTTTAACAACAAACCCATACAATCATCTAGTTTGGGAGACAGAAATATCTTCGGAAAAGGGTCTTCAGCATTAGGAGTCTCTTCTCCTCTACAATAGTCTGTTAATAATCTTCAATTGTGAGAGCAGACTGCCACTTTACCATCAATTGGGCAACTATACGAGTTGAAACAATTCCCAAATGAGATGCTGTTTGCTCAATATTCATGAAAAAAGGTCCAGTTACATTTAGCAGAAGTCTTAAAGTGCTGATCTTGGATTTGCAAAGGATATCATTTAGTCCAGGAAAACTGTGTTCAACAGCAGAAATATCCAAGCGAGCTCCATTTATTATAGGTTCGTTTAACAACCAGAAGAGTGATTTTGTGCATGGTGTCCTTTGTTAATTAAAAAGACGCCTAATATTAAAAAGATTTTGATAAAAGGTTGGCAAATTGGAGGCATCTAGCCTTAGGGGGTCTAACAAAAAGAGAGATTTGTCCATCTGTAGGCCTCCCAGACTGCGTAAAATAGCACACGCAGCCCCTCTCCAACCAACGTCACTTGCCCCCGAAAGGAGCCTTTGTATAAACTGTAGACGGAAAGCTGCTGTTCTGCTTTGCAAGTTTATCAGTCCTTGTCCACCTTCTTCTTTAGACATAAATAAAAAGCACTTAGCAATCCAGTGTAGTTTATCCCAGAAGAAATCCACCAGTAGGGCTTGAATCTCAGTCATCATTTTCACAGGTGGATCTATACATGCCAGTTTATGCCAGAGAGAGGATGCAATTAAATTATTGATAACTAGAATATATGCCCTTTATAGGACATGTTTGGGACCAGCCATTTCCATTTGGCTAGTCGACCTTTGATTTTTTCAACCATCCCTTCCCAATTTTTCTGTACAGTACCCTCGTCTCCTAAAAAGACCCCCAAGTATTTGAAAACCCCTTTACTCCAAAGTAAACCATCAGGAATGCTTAGTTTCTCTCCTGTCCACTTTCCACATAATAACGCTTCACTTTTGTTCCAGTTTATTTTAGCAGAAGATACAGCTCTAAAATCTTCAAGTAATTTCTTTAACCTCTCTATATCTTTTTGACTATTGACTATTATAATCACATCATCAGCGTAAGCAGATAAATGAACGTTACGGTTAATACCAGGTATATTTATCCCCGTCAAATTTACTCTTATCTGCTGCAATAATGGTTCTATCGCTAAAGAATAGAGCATTCCTGACAGTGAACATCCTTGCCTTACACCTCTACCAACTTTGAAAGGAGTGCATAAGCCACCGTTCACTTTCAGCACACTCTCCACATCAGTATACAGAATCTTAATCATTTCCACAAAATTTTGACAAAAACCAAAAGCAGCTAAGGTTTTCCAGAGATAGTTATGTTCAACTCTATCAAATGCTTTCTCTTGATCAAGAGAAAGCAATGCGCAATCTAAATTAAACAGCTTGGAGACCTCTAGAATATCTCGCACCAAAGAAATATTATCAAAAATGGACCTACCAGGTATGCAGTAGCTCTGGTCCGGATGAATAACTTGTTCCATTACCTCTGCCATTCTGTTAGCCAACATTTTAGAGAGCAGTTTGTAATCTGTGCAAAGCAACGACACAGGGCGCCAGTTCTTAATATCTGTCAGGTCTCCTTTCTTCGGGAGGAGTGTAAGAACTGCTCTACGGCAGCTCAATGGCAGCCACCCTTCAGCCAAGCTTTCATTGAGCACCTCAAGCACATCCTCCCCCAACACTGTCCAGAAAGACTTATAAAAGTCTACTGGGAGACCATCAATGCCGGGAGCCTTCCCTGACTCCATGCCCTGAAGGGCCTTGTACAACTCTTCTAGGCTCGTGGCCTTACAGAGTTTCATGTTAGCATCCTCAGACACCTGTGCCAAGTTTTCAAAAAGAACATTGTCATTGTCAGTGTCAACACATTCACAGCTGTAAAGCTTTTCATAAAAACAAACTGCTCTCTTTCTAATATCAATGGGGTCAGATAATAACATTCCAGATTCAGAACGCAGCGCATGAATTACTCTTTTCTGTCCATTCTTTTTTTCCAAGTTAAAGAAAAACTTTGTTGGAGCGTCCATTTGATCGATATTCTGAAAACGGGACCGAACCAGAGCTCCTTGCACCTTAACCCCTAAAAGATCACCAAGTTGAGTTTTCTTCATTGTAAGAGCTTCCAAAACATTCTCCCCCCCAGTTGATTCAGCTAGCTCCTGTAGTTTTACTATTGAAGCCTCCAAGTTCTTCATAGATTTTGATAACTGTACAGTGATATTTCGAGTATGCTGTTGACAGAATTGTTTCATTTGGACCTTACCAAAGTCCCACCACTGCCTCAATGACTGGAAAGTATTCTTTGTAGTTCTAAATGTTTCCCAAAAAAAAAAAATTGTCTTTACATTTTTTATCATTTAGCAAAGAACTATTAAAATGCCAATAAGCGCTTTTTGCCCTAATGGAGTTCAAAATAAAAGAACAACACACCATGCTATGATCAGAAAAACTAACAGGGACAATAAAACATTTGCTAAAAATTCCACATTGATGTTTAAAACCATAAAATCGATCTAACCTAGCAAGAGAAAAAACATTGTCACGGGTATGAGACCAAGTATACTGTCTTAGGCTACCATTTAAAAATCTCCATGTATTGCACAACTCATTTGTTTTAATTACTTGAATAAGTTTCTTTCGAGATGGCTCATGAGGCTCTATGTGATTCCTATCAATATTTAGTTCAGTGCAATTAAAATCTCCTCCCAGAAACAAAAACTCATCCCTATCACAATTTTGCAGGGTTAAATTAAGAGTATTTAAAAACAGCGTTCTCTCAACTCCTGAGGTTGGGACATAAACGCAAATAAATACAAAATACAGATTTTCAAATACAGCTCTAACCTTTAAAAGTCTGCCCTTTATAATCTCTTCAACCTCATACGATATTGGTTTAAAATTTTTGGAAAATAAAACCGCAACTCCTCCACTCATAGCAGTATTATGAATTAAAATTGAGATGCCATCCCATTCTCTTTCCCAATCTGCAGCATTCTTGGAATCACTATGAGTTTCTTGAAGAAAAAGAATATCTATTTTTTTCTGCTTAGACATTTCATATACCATTACTCTTTTTTTCACATCTCTTGCTCCATTTACATTCACTGACGCAACACAAACTTCACTCATAAAAAGTAAAAAACAAAGCAGCAAAAACAAACCACTGATTATCATAAGATTAGCTTTTTTCACCACCGTCATTGCTTATTTCAATATTGAGTTTTCCCATTAGCTTCTTTAACCTATACATTTCTTTGTTGGTAAAAAAACCTTTAGACATCTTGCCTTTTCAATAAACTGCTTAATATCGGGAAAAGATTCAGTTACTCGTACCCCTCTTCTATTTTTTGTTGCTTTAAGAAACAATTGTATCTCTTCCACCTCATAATTGCGACTCACGCATTCACCCTGTGAAAGAGAGAGCTGACTACAATCTGATTCACTGCCACTCTCTGTGTCTGCCTGGTCTTCACCTACATCTGTCCTCTTGGCAGGTCTCAAATCACAATTATTATCACTTTTCCTTCGTTTTAACGGTACTTTAAACAGTGTCTGTTCTGCCTCTATGTCAAAGCCATCATTCTCGCCGATTTGCACGAGCAAGGGCTGTTTTTCTCCCTTACCCAGCGAGATCTCTGACAAATTGATTGAGGTGTTACTGTCCGAACAAGTGGCTATTTGATTCGTCAAGTTAAGTCTGCCATCAAAAGACCCATTGGACTCCGCATCCTCTACCAAACACTTCGTTTTAATAATCTCAGAATTAACCGGATTAAATCCTTGCAGCTCTGCTGCGATCGCCTCGGGTTCAACTCGTTCTGTCACGAGCGTGTCTGGCTCTCTACTGTCAGCGTCTATAGGTTGATTTGACGCGGGTGGAACAGCCACATCCTTTACATTTTGTACTGTCACTAAAGTTTCCCTTTTATCAGGGCAATCGCGGATCAAATGTCCCACTTTGTTGCAACCGAAACATTTCATTTTCCCTGTTGTTGCAAATACAACATAGTCGAAATCATCAATACGGAATTTAAAACTAAGATCCAAATCAGCGTCATCTTTTATGATCATGAAAGCAAATCGCCTAAAAGAGACTATGTGTTTTAACAAAGGAGATCCACTGCCAAGTGGTATTTTCTTAATCGGAGACACCAGTTTGCCGTAACGGGATAGAGATTGTGTTAGTAGCTGGTCACTGATAAAAGGAGGAACATTGGATAATGTAACTTTTTTAGATGGCATCGATAAAGGGAGAACCGGTGTAAACAATCCATCAATAATGATCCCACGCTCAACTAACTCGTTTGCTTTGTCCACACTATTTAGAAATATGACATTAGCATTGTTCATTTTTGATGCTGACAAAATGCACTCATGGCCCAACACTTCACCGATAGCTAAACAACAGTCCTCTACACTCACGGCAGCCGCCACCTTCACTGCATGACGCCGCGTGAGTGTATTCAAACCTCGCGAATCCGGGACCGCCATGCCACCTCAAATTCAGGTAGCACCCAGCCCGGATTTACACACACAACAAAAAAAACTATTACTAACTAAAACAGACAAACAAACAACGAAGAAAGAAAAGATAGAAAATAGCTGAGGGTGAAATTAAACTAGTTGGCACCGTAGTCACCAAAATTGTACATTCACACTCAAACCACGCTCAGAGCTCACCACACTCGCCCAACAAACGCCCACGCATGCGCACGAGAGAGAGAGAGAGAGGGAGACACAGAGAGAGAGACAGAGAGAGAGAGAGAGAGAGAGAGAGAGAGAGAGAGAGAGAGAGACAGAGAGAGAGAGAGAGAGAGAGAGAGAGAGAGAGAGAGAGAGAGAGAGAGAGAGAGAAGAGAGAGAGAGAGAGAGAGACAGAGAGAGAGAGAGAGAGAGAGGAGAGAGAGAGACAGAGAGAGAGAGAGAGAGAGAGAGAGAGACAGAGAGAGAGACAGAGAGAGAGACAGAGAGAGAGAGAGAGAGAGAGAGAGAGAGAGAGAGAGAGAGAGAGAGAGAGACAGAGAGAGAGAGAGAGAGACAGAGAGAGAGAGAGAGAGAGAGAGAGAGAGAGAGAGAATTGAATTTGTAGAAAACTTTATTAACAATGATTATAAGACACTACAAGCAAAAACAAATATATATAAATAAAAAATTATATATAAATTAAAAATTATATATAAATTAAAAATTAAAAAGAAAACGACAGGTTTCCTTCACAAATAGAGCATAGTGCTCCGTGACTGCACCAGATCAGTTCAAAACTTGACAGATCATCCATGGCTTTATAATATTTATAATCAATGAGCACCCTTGATTTCACTAAGGTTGAAAAACAACCAATAACACCCTGACAAGGTTTTTGTTCAATTTGATTTTTCCTGCTGATGTATATTGCAAATTTAGCTTCACCCAGAATAAAATTCAGCAATTGAGAGGTAAACCTTATGCCACGCCTGTACTTAAAACCACAAATGAGAGTCTCTGTAGAAACATTTTCTTCAAAACAATTAAACAGTCCGTTTAAAAAAACAAACAAAGACTCTAGCCTACCACACTGCACAAAAGCATGAAAAACAGTTTCCCTTTCAAAACAGAAAGGACATTTTGGAGAAATTTCTGGGTTTAAAACAGAAACAAAAACGTTCACAGCAAGAATACCATGGAGTATTCGCCACTGCATGTCCCCCATCCTTTTAGATAATGGCGGCTTATATATTGATCTCCATTCAGGTTTTACAGTGTCATCTAAACCAAAAGAAGATCGCCATGGCGTGTCAATTTTCCCATCAAGACTTTTTTTGTTAAAAACCACAACACAAGCTTTATATAAGGTTTTGCCTGTGGCTGACAATAAGTCTAACCATGAGGATTCCCAAGCATTTAGGAAAAAACCAGCACACTCATCTAGCTTAGGTAACACTTGTAAACCTGGAAAAGAGTCTTGTGTATTAGGGATGCTTTCACCGAGCTGGAAGTCTTTCAGCATTTGTTCCTCTTCAGCTGTAAGAGTGGCTTTCAGTTTGCTCAGAAACATGGAAACAGTACGTACAGATTTACAACCCAAATGCTGGGATAGCAAAACAGCATTCTCAAAATCTGGTCTAGTCAAAGTCAGTACCTGTCCCAAAGTGGACACTACTATAGAGCACTTTAATCATATCTATAAATTTTAGGCAAAAACCAAAAGCTAACATTGCTCTCCACAAAAAAGTGTGCTCCACTCGGTCAAAAGCCTTCTCTTGATCTAGAGAAATTAGACCAAAATCCAAATTAGACAAATTTGACAGATCAAGAATATCCCGAATTGAAGAGATATTATCAAAGATGGATCTACCTGGAACACAATAGGTCTGGTCCGGATGAATGACAAGGTCTATCACTTTAGACAACCTGTTGGCCAATGTTTTGGAAAACAATTTGTAATCACTGCAGAGAAGTGAAATTGGACGCCAACATTTAATGTCAGTGAGATCGCCCTTTTTTGGAATGAGAGTGATTACTGCTCTACGGCAACTCAATGGTAGTCTGCCCTCCGACAAGCTGTCATTTAGCACCTGCAACAAATCCACTCCCAATTCAGGCCAAAAAGATTTAAAAAAATAAACTGGGAGACCATCGACTCCAGGTGCTCTGCCAGATTCTATGCCTTGAAGGGCCTTATGCAATTCTCCCAAACTCAGTGAGCTGGATAGAGCCACATTACCCTCCTCGGACATCTGGGGTAAAGCATCAAAGAAGACAGTGTTTTCCCCCTTATCTTCAGAGATCTCACTTCTGTAAAGGGTCTGATAAAAACTGACTGCCCTTCTTCGTATGTCAATGGGGTCGACTAGAAGCCCACCCTCCTCAGAACGCAAGGCTTGAATATATCGTCTTTGGCCATTCTTTTTCTCAAGGCTGAAAAAGTATTTGGACGGTGCATCCATTTCATTAATACTTTGAAATCTAGATCGGACCAGTGCCCCCTGTGTTCTGTAGATCAGTAGATCAGCCAATTGTCTCTTTTTCTTTAAACAAGCGTCCAAATATTGATTATGATCTCCAGTGGAATCTATTATCTGCTGACAGCTATTTATGTCAGTTTCCAAGCTCTTCAAAGATCGTTTTAGCTCACTAGTAACGTTATGAGTGTACTGTTGGCAAAATTGTTTTATTTGAATTTTACCAAAGTCCCACCATTGTTGTATTGATTGAAAATTGGGCTTAGACTTTCTATAATTCACCCAAAAAAACTTAAAAGACTCTTTAAAAAAGTTGTCACTCAATAAGGAAATGTTAAAATGCCAATACGCACTTTTTGGCTTAATGTGATTCAAAAACACATTGCACTGCACCATATCATGATCTGTAAAACCCACTGGAGTGATTAAACATTTATTAAAAATGTTAAGATGGTGTCCAAAAGTATAGAATCTGTCCAATCTGGCAAGGGAAATAACATTATCTCTGGCATGGACCCATGTATATTGTCTTTTATCCCTGTTCAACTGTCGCCAAACATCGCACAGCTCATACTTCTTAATTATGTGAATAATGCGTTTTCTGGAGGGCATATGGGGTTCAATGTGGTTTCTATCCAGAGCCTGTTCAGTGCAGTTGAAATCACCACCCAAAAACAAAAAATCATCAACAGAGCAATTTTCCAAAGCACAGCATAATTTGTCTAAAAACAACATTCTTTCAACTGCAGCGGTTGGAGCATAAACACACATAAAAACAAACACATGATTCTCAAAGACAGCACTCACTTTTAAAAGTCTCCCCTTAACAATTTCAACAAAATCATATGAGATTGGGCTGAAACCTTTTGAAAACATAATGGCCACCCCTGCACTTGTGGAGGTATTATGGCTCAATACAGAGATACCATCAAACTCCCTCGCCCAATCAGCAGCGTTTTTTCCATCACTGTGTGTTTCTTGTAAAAAGAAAACATCAATATTTTTCTGCTTAAAGATCTCCTTCAACATTGCTCTTTTCCTAATATCCCTGGCACCATTCACATTTAAAGTGGCCAGGCGTAATTCACTCATGAAAAAAAAGAAGAGAAAGAAAAACAAAGCCATGAATGACAAAAAATGAGAGAATAAACCCTTTAGCATACCACATCTTTGTCCACAGACTTGCCTAAATTCCTTACAATTTTCTTTAAACGATACACCTCTCTATTGGCAAAGAAACCCTCTGCCATCAGACTTTTCGCTTTAGCAGAAAACTGCTTGACATCAGGGAAGTACTTCTGAACATTAACACCTCTCTTATTCTTAGTTGATTTAAGAAAAAGCTTAATGTCATCAACTTCATAGTTATGAAAGAAAAGATCAGTCTGTGAAGGCGCAGCACTAGAGTCAGAGTCACTATTGTCACTTTCTGTGTCTAAATCTTCACTAAGTTGTGAGTCGTTCTTTAAGGAGATTTCTCCAAAGTGTTGTGTACTATCCTTTCTCTTTTTTCGGGGCACTTTAAACAATTTCTGTTCTGCTTTCGCATCAAAACAATCTATCTCACACAATGCGGGCATGTCATCTGCATCGGCACATATATGCCGTTTGTTCAACGACTGCACTTCATTTATTGAATTCAAGTTGTTATCATCATTAACAGTCATCTCAGTCTGCTCCATACCTGAAACGTCTCGGGACTCTGCAATAGAAGCACTCTTCACCGGTACACTCAGTTTATTGCCCGGAGTTTCGTCCTCCACAATCGGCTTCGTTTTATCCGGTCCCTCCCTCGCCGGCACGGAGTCTACCAGTTCACACTCGGCTGCGGCGGGAACAATGTTAATGACAGCCTCTTTAAACCTGTCATGCTCTTTCACTTTATCAGGGCAATTTCTAACCAAGTGACCAACTTTTCCACAAGCAAAGCACTTAGTTTTTGCAGTAGTGACAAAAATGACATACTCAAAACCATCAACGCGAAAGTTAAGTGACACATCTAACTCTGCGTCGTCCTGAACTATCATATATGCAAAGCGCCTGAAAGACACAATGTGTTTCAACCGAGGGGATTCGCTGCTGATAAACACCTTTTTAATTGGGGACACCAGTTTTCCATAGCGGGACAGCGCCTGAACTAAAAAGTCATCACTCATAAAAGGAGGGACATTCGAGATCGTAACTCTCTTTGATGGTAGAGAAAGTGGGACAATAGTAACGAATTCATCATTAATAGTGATACCGTGTTCGACAACAGCATTTGCAAAAAATATCACAACTGCATTATTCATTCTAGAGGCAGAAAGAATGCACTCAAGTCCCACAATCTCACCAACAGCCAAACAAACTTGCTCAACACTTACCGCAGACGCCACTTTAACCGCATGACGCCGCGTATGGGAGCTCAAATTCACTCGTGGGGCCGTCATACCTTCCTGATATACAGGGAGTACGCAGCCCACACGTGAAAAAAACAGTTCTCCTTCAAAAAGAAATAGAAGAAAATAGAGGAAATTAAAGAAAATACAGAAGCCACGCGCACTCACACAACTCCGTCCACTCGCTCCCAACAAACACACCGGAAGTGACAGAGAGAGAGACAGAGAGAGAGACAGAGAGAGAGAGAGACAGAGAGAGAGACAGAGAGAGAGAGAGACAGAGAGAGAGACAGAGAGAGAGAGACAGAGAGAGAGACAGAGAGAGAGAGACAGAGAGAGAGAGACAGAGAGAGAGACAGAGAGAGAGACAGAGAGAGAGAGAGAGACAGAGACAGAGACAGAGACAGAGAGAGAGACAGAGAGAGAGACAGAGAGAGAGACAGAGAGAGAGACAGAGAGAGAGACAGAGAGAGAGCAGACGTCTTTCCTCCACCTACGCAAACAAAAAGACTCAACTATGACAAAACTACAAACAAAAACAGATTACAACTTCTCCATCTGTGTCGTACACTGGGTCTGTACATAGTCAATGGCAGACTGCGAGGAGACTCATATGGTAGGCATACTTATAGTTCCAAGATGGGTAACAGTTCAGTAGACTACTTCATCACCGATCTAAATCCAAATTCTCTCAGAGCGTTTACAGTTAGCACACTAACCCCCTTATCAGACCACAGTAAAATTACTCTCTACCTAAACAGATCTAAACCTAACACTGAGGCACCAAATCAAACTCAACTCCATAGCCTTAAACACGCATAAAGATGGAAACAAAATAGTGAAGATATATACCAAAGTGTAATATGTGAACCAAAAATTCAAAACCTACTTAATAAATTCCTAGATACGCCATTTCCACACAATAAATGATGTTTAATTAACAAAGTTCGGGAGGAGCCGTAGCATATAATCAGCCGGCTGGTCCACAATCAGCAATCACTGCACATACACAATTAGCCATAGCGAGCTCGCTCATAAATAGAGAATCCATCTTACCTGCTCGATCTCCTAAGATTAAGCATCCCTCCTCCACCCCGGCTCCTCTCCCAAACTCACTTTCTTTTGCAAGAGCCCCGGGGGGTGTGCTCTGGGCTCAAACCGGTTCCGAGCTCGGCGCACTCACCCTGACCAAGGTGTAGTGTTTCGGGTTCGGATAGATCTGGCGAGCTCGGAGCCCGCTTCCCGGACAGCACGCCAAATACGCATAACCTTCATAACCAAGCTCTTGCTTTATTATCCCTATCAACATCGCTGTTATCTGCGCAGGTGAACTCGTGAACGAAGGCGTAAACTTAGCAGTAGACAGAATTAACAATATATTTACAATATCTGCAACACTAGCCAACCTAAAATCAACAAATACGAAAACAAAAAAGAGACCTGTTAATGAGAAATGGTTCGACAATGAGTGTAAAAACCTTAGAAAAGAAGTACGAATTCTGTCAAATCAGAAACACAGAGATGCGGATAATGTAAACACACGCCAACTCTACCATGAAAAACTTAAAGAATATAAAGACACCCTAAGGACAAAAAAGAAACAAGATATACAAAATCAGCTAAGAGCAATTGAACAATCTCTAGAAACTAACCGCTTCTGGGAACATTGGAACGCACTTAATAAATCTCACCATGAAGAACTACCCATTCAGAACAGAGATGTATGGATAAACCACTTCTCTAACCTCTTTAGTAATATAAACAACAACCACGAACAAACTACCCTTGAAGACAAACTAAGCACCCTAGAATCAACTATTAAAGATTACCAAAACCCTTTAGATTACCAAATTACACTAGAGGAACTATGCGATAATATATGCAAACTTAAATCCAGAAAAGCAAGCGGAATTGATGGCATTCTTAATGAGATGATTAAAAACACGGACCAAAAATTCAAACTTGCCATCCTCAAACTGTTAAACACCATCCTTAATACAGGTATATTCCCCAGCATCTGGAACCGAGGTCTTATTACCCCAATCCATAAAAGCGGAGACAAATTCGACCCAAATAACTACCGCGGAATATGCGTAAACAGCAACTTAGGTAAACTCTTCTGTAACATCCTAAACAGCCGACTCACCAACTTTCTAAATGACAGAAACATTCTGAGAAAATGCCAAATCGGTTTCCAACCAAAATACCGCACATCAGATCATATTTATACCCTTCATACTCTAATCGACCAAGAAATTAACCAAAATAAAGGAAAACTCTTCTCATGCTTTGTTGACTTTAAAAAAGCTTTTGACTCAATCTGGCATGAGGGGCTTTTCTCTCAGCTTATTCAATGCGGCATTGGAGGAAAAACCTACGACATCATCAAATCAATGTACACGGATAACAAATTTGCAGTTAAAATAGGCAACAAGCACACAGACTTCCTCTCCCAGAGTCGTGGAGTAAGACAGGGCTGTAGTCTGAGTCCGACTCTATTTAACATCTACATTAATGAATTAGCTCGGGCTTTAGAACAGTCACCAGCACCCGGTCCCATCCTACTAGACACTGAAGTGAAATGCCTTCTGTTTGCAGATGATCTGGTGCTGCTGTCACCCACAAAAGAGGGTCTACAGCAACATCTAGACATCCTGCACACTTTCTGTCAAACATGGGCGCTATCAGTGAACCTTAAAAAGACCAAAGTTATGATATTCCAGAAAAGGCATAGTCGACAAAACCAACATCACAACTTTAAACTCAACAACGTGCCTTTAGAGCAAACCCAAAACTACACATATCTCGGTATAAACATCAGTAACACCGGAAACTTAAACAAGGCAGTGAACGACCTGAGAGACAAGGCACGAAGAGCTTTTTACGCTATCAAAAGGAATATAAAAATCGACATCCCAGTTGGAATTTGGCTTAAAATAATCCAATCCGTTATAGAACCAATAGCACTTTATGGATGTGAGGTTTGGGGTCCCCTCACCAACCAAGAGTTCACCAAATGGGACAAACACCCAACTGAGACTCTGCAAACAGAAATGTGTAAAAACATTCTACGGGTACAACGCAAAACCCCAAACAACGCCTGCAGAGCAGAATTAGGACTATATCCTCTAATAATTAAAATACAAAAAAGAGCGATTAAATTCTATAACCACCTTAAGAACAGCGATACAGAATCACTCCATCACAAAGCCTTACGTCATCAGGAGCTGAACCCAGAGAAAAGTTGTCTCATCCAACTGATCTCAGAACTAACTCTAAAACCCCAAACGTGTCCAACTGAACCCCAAACTCCAGCCAGAATTAACCAAATGATAAAAACACAAAAAGAAAAATATCTCAAACACTGGACAGAAGCAACAGCTCAGCAAAGTAAACTTGAATGCTATCGGTCATTAAACAGAGAATATAAAGCGGCAGAATACCTCAAAAGCGTATCAGACCCTAAACTAAGAAAAGTGTTGACCATGTACAGACTCAGTTAACACAAGCTCACTGTGGAGACGGGCCGACACAGACAGACATGGACTCCAAGAGAAGAGCGACTGTGTCCACACTGCACACAGAGACAAGTGGAAACAGAGCTGCACTTCTTAACCTCGTGTCCAAACTATACGGACATCAGAGAAACATTCTTCCCCCAGTTCACAAACTTCCACAAAGACTTCAACCAGTTTCAACAACAGGACAAGATCTCATACATACTGGGAGAAAAGCCCATCAGCTCAAACCTGGCGGCGAGATACGTCAAGTCCTGTCACGACAGAAGAGCAACAACCAGCACAACACACACAACACACACAACACTGACACAACACACACAACACACACAACACTGACACAACACACACAAACTGACACTTATGACAGGATCCTGTCACTTTCACTAAGAACTTTTGTCAATACTTCGCACTTTTATGTCTGTATTGATGTGTACATATTGTTTCTTATATAGGATACTCTTATTTTATTTTATACAGAATGTTTATATTTAATCTTCCTGCTTTGGCAATGTAAAACACTTTTTTATCATGCCAATGAAGCTTTTTTGAATCTTGAATCTTGAGAGAGACAGAGAGAGAGACAGAGAGAGAGACAGAGAGAGAGAGAGAGAGAGACAGAGAGAGAGAGACAGAGAGAGAGACAGAGAGAGAGAGAGACAGAGAGAGAGAGAGAGAGAGAGAGAGAGAGAGAGAGAGAGAGGTTCACAGGTTTCTTCAGGTAAATAATGTGGAGATCACGTGAGCTGAGAGATGTTTGTAATGGCAGCACAGAGCAGATTTAAAGCCTCAAATGTGTTTTTTTATTAAATGTCTATTCCCTCTGGTTGCGGCCGCTCCACCTCACTCCATCACTGGATAAAACAGCTTTTCTCTCTAAAACCTTCATTTTACCTTCAGTTTTTCCAAGGTTAAATCGTTTATTTAATAGACATTATTTGCTGTTTTGTGTTTACATTTCAAATAATGAAACCGTTCTTCAAACACTGCACCTGTATATCAATGTTTATAGTTTTACATTTATTGTGTTTTTGTTTAAATATAGACAAATCAATCATTTCCTCCTCGTTTTTAAAGCTTCCTGATGAAATTTAAATTTAATAAGAAGACCTTAAGTCACCTCGGTCTCGTTCTCATTCAGCCACGTTTAACTCTTTACTATGATGTCATCGATACGTCTTATTCTCGTATCTCACACACAAAAGAGCATGTCAGTTCAATCCAGCAGTCAGAGAATGGAGAGAATTCCCAGTTGTCTTTTATGTATCAGAATGCTTTATTAAGTTTTCTCTTAAGAGGATACACAGAGGGAACTACCCAGCTAACAGGGAACGTTCCCACAACTTTCACTAACGTTGTTTTGAAGGTATTTAAAGGTTAGGGGAAAACATTCTTAAAATAATGTTTATGGGACGTTTTTATAATGTTTTCAAAGTATGAGTAACGTTCCTTTAATGTTAAGGCAAGGCAAGGCAAGGCAAGTTTATTTGTATAGCACATTTCATACACAATGGCAATTCAAAGTGCTTCACATAGAAGAAATTAAAAATATCCATTTGATAAAACAGTTAAGAAATAAAAAAAATAAAAGTAACCAGTTAAGAATAAAAAAATAAAATAACATAGTTTAGAAGAAATAAGAAAAATAAAAATTAACCAGTTAATAAAATAAAATAAAATATAGTTTAGATTAGATAATCAATAAAATAAAGTACAGCGCAAACAGTCGGACGGTCAGAGGCACAGTGGCACATTAATCAAATGCAAAGTTAAACAGATGTGTTTTGAGTCTGGATTTGAATGTGACTACTGTAGGAGCACATCTGATCTCTTCTGGAAGCTGGTTCCAGCTGCGGCTCGCATAATAGCTAAATGCAGACTCTCCTTGCTTGGAGAGAACCCTTGGTATTTCTAGCTGATGCGATCCTAATGACCTGAGTGTTCTTTTGGGTCTGTATTCAATGAGCATATCTGCAATGTATTGAGGTCCTAGGCCATTGAACGATTTATATACCAGTAATAAAACTTTAAAATCTATCCTATATGTAACTGGTAGCCAGTGTAAAGACCTGAGGACTGGTGTGATATGATCATATTTTCTGGTTCTGCTCAGAATCCTTGCCGCAGCGTTCTGTATGAGCTGCATCTGTCTTATGGTCTTTTTGGGAAGGCCAGTAAGGAGCCCATTACAATAATCCACCCTGCTGGTGATGAAAGCATGCACTAGTTTCTCTAAGTCTTGACTAGAAACAAAGCATCTAATTCTTGCAATATTTTTCAGATGATAGTATGCTGATTTAGTTATTGCTTTGACATGACTACTGAAGCTAAGGTCTGACTCTAGAGACACACCGAGATTCCTGACTTGATTTTTTGTTGTTTGACCTTTAGAGTGAAGGTACGCGTTCACCTTGAGAACTTCATCTTTATTTCCAAACGCAATGACTTCAGTTTTGTCTTTGTTTAACTGAAGAAAGTTTTGGCACATCCAACTATTTATTTCATCAATGCATTTGAGCAAGGAGTCAATGGGGCTGTAATCGTTAGGCGATAGGGCTAAGTATATCTGTGTGTCGTCTGCATAGCTGTGGTAAGCAATTTGGTTATTTCTCATTATTTGGCTCATTGGGAGCATGTACAGGTTGAATAGGAGAGGCGCAAGAATTGAGCCTTGGGGGACTCCGCATGTCATGGATGTCCACTCAGACTTATGGTCACCTATACTCACATAATAACCTCTTGCTTCTAGGTATGACCTGAACCATTTTAGGACTATCCCAGAACAAATGACATCAAAGAAAAACGTCTTTGATGTCATTTGTTAAGAAAAACGTCCTTAGAACAACATTGTAGAAACGTTCTATTTATGTTATTTTTAATCAACGAATGTTCTTTTAATGTTAAAGGAAAATGTTCTTAGAACAACGTTCTTGTAACATTGTTTTGATGTTTTTTTGCACTTGATGAAGGTTTTTATAATATTAAGAGAAAACGTTCCAAGAACAATGTTTTCAGAACGTCGTTTTGATGTCATTTGTAGTTGATCAATGTTCTGGTAATGTTACAGTAAAACGTTCTTAGTACAACGTTCTTGTAACATTGTTTGGATGTTTCTTTGCACATGATGAAGGTTTTTATAATATTAAGAGAAAACGTTCCAAGAACAATGTTTTCAGAACGTTGTTTTGATGTCATTTGTAGTTGATCAATGTTCTGGTAATGTTACAGTAAAACGTTCTTAGTACAACGTTCTTGTAACATTGTTTGGATGTTTCTTTGCACTTGATGAAGGTTTTTATAATATTAAGAGAAAACGTTCCAAGAACAATGTTTTCAGAACGTTGTTTTGATGTCATTTGTAGTTGATCAATGTTCTGGTAATGTTACACTAAAATGTTCTTAGTACAACGTTCTTGTAACATTGTTTTGATGTTTTTTTGCACTAGATGAAGGTTCTCATAATGCTAAAGGTTATACCTTCTTAGAACAACATTATTGGAACTTTTTTTAGACAATGGTTAAAGAGTTGGACTGTAACCCGAAGGTTGTGAGTCTTAGGACCACCAGAAAATGAAATTGGGGGGAGTGAATAAACACCACTCTCTCCACACTCGTTCCAACAACCAAAGGAGCCCTTGAGCACATGTGACTTCTGCGTTTAACGCAAGCACTCTCTGCAGTTTCCAGTTGGGGAGACTTAAAGTAGAGTGAAATGGGAAAAAGAGACATTAGTTCTTCTTCTATACACCACTGTGGTGTCCTGCAGTGGAAGGCATCTGCTAAATTGATACATTTTCTTAGTTTCCCATTTCTTCCTGCTTTAAGTCTTGCAAACCGGAAACTGACGAGGGTTCTTCCTGTTTAACACGGAAGTAATGCGCGCATGCTCCGCGGGCACCACAGCAAAAATGGATGCAAAAACTGTACTCTCACTGCTGTGTGTGAGCACTTGGATGTGTGAAATGCAGAGCAGTATGGGAAACATGTACTCGGCCAAACAACACTTCTAAGAAAGAAATAACTACATATTTATGGTAGAAAATGTTGCTAGAAAATGTAAATGTCTATGATTAGTATGCCCAGTTGAGACAGGATCTCTGTGTAACCCAAAAATTGACATTTGAGCAGCACAGTGTCCTGTCATCTTGTGCGCCATGCTTTGTTTCACATTGTAACATCTATATGGCTGAATTTACAGTAGGCCTAATGCTGCTCTGACTACAAATGATTGAGAGCTGCACAATTGTCTCCTATAATAACATTTTAACTTAATGGACTACTCAATGTTTGCTCTTTTATGCATCAGTGAGTGACAAAACACCTCTGCACATAACCTGGGACAAAAATATAGCACAATTATAGTTTTTCATGGCTCTAAATTATAAATGGAGGACAGATTCGCTGGACGCATGGCCTGGCACAGTCTGGTCTGTTTGTTGAGCAGTCTGGCTAGTGGTATTTTATTACATTTATATTAACATGAATTAACATATTTTATATTATATAAATCTTAAATAATAATATATTTACTTATTATTGATGGCATGTGTAATAAAATATTTGATTATAAATTGTGTAATCATATTTTAAATGTCTATTAAGTAATCAATCAATTCTTTATCCATCCATCCATCATGGGAAATCAGAAATATTATGAAGCTGATATTTTAAAATGTAAGCTGTCTTTTTAAGAGCATGGCGCGCAAATCGGATCGCGCCCAAAACGGATCGCGCATGCGCACAACGAACGTTTGTTCACTCCACATGGCGCTTCACTAGGTGAGTACAGAGCATGTAATCTTATTTAGTCTCATCTTCATGTGTTTATTGCGATTATTACTAAATTAAGATGTGACTGGATATTACATTACCGTATATTGACGTGTTTTGAAGTATATTTTACATTTAAATCTAGCATGGGTCAGCCTATTTCAGCTTAAAACATTCTAGCTATATTTATATTTTTTACCCACCGAAAGTGCAATAAAATAAGTAAATGTTTCATTATCGATTTCAGTCACTCTCGTCTTTTATTGAATGCTTTGTTGAACTTGGAGCCGGGCGCCAATATTTGAATTCGGTGGTTGCTCACTGATGGCAGATCTGTTTGACCTCAAAGTTATTTCACTAGAGTTTTATGTACTTTGTTGTTTGCGGGTTATAAGACATTTTGCATGGCATGGGAACATATTTAAGTTGATTAGTTATCATTGTTGACTGATTATCTCCAGCAAGCTTTAGTTTTTTCCCAGAACGTTCTGATAAGTTTAAACAGCAGAAATACCACCATATTATGTTTAAATGAACCTGTTAACATCGTGTCCTAACCAAACGCGATGCGACACGCGATATAAAGTATGTTAACCAAAGGTTTTGTCCTAACCAGCCGATAGCGCTGCGTGTGTCACGGTTGTGAGAGGAAGAACCCAATGGCAGGCAGACACGGCGATGAAGGGGTTTAACAGATAATTTATTATACAATAAGACAGAAAACAAAAACCCACGAGGGGGTAAAACAAGACAGGATAAATAATAGGGACAACCAGGACACAGACTAACTAGACTGGGAAAACAATACTAAGAACAAGACTAAACTAACTGACCAAAACACAAGGACTAGAGACACGACGCAAGACTTATCCAGAGCATATAACACACCGCAAACAAGGTACAGAATACAATGAACGAGCACAGGACAATGAACATGAGGATGTTTTATAGGGGAAACAAACACAGGATAATTGACAAGGGTCAGGTGCGGGTAATGAAACACTCAGGGAAGGTTAACGAGGAAACGAGATGGCGGGAACAAAGACACGGACCAGAGAGAGAGCATAGAAAGCCGATAGCCAACATCTCTCTCTCACATGAAACACAAGACTTTGTCATGAATCTGCCTCAAGACCAAGAATAGACATGACATGAAGGCAGATTCATGACAGCGTGATGAGCAACGGCCGTTAGAAACCGGACGCAATAAATCTCTCTTCGTGCACTCTTCAGATGGATCAATCTGTGTTTGACATTGTAGATCCTACAGATCTAAGCTTTTGTAAAGAAAGTGGAAATGTAATGTTTCACAACATTGTTATTAAGAAACTTAAGAAACGGATCAGTGTGAGGTAGCCTTAACGTTTAAAGCAAATAACTGAATTCAGTTGTATGTAAGCCAAACTGAATTTATCATGATCAAAAATAATAAATTATGATCTGTTCACTTCACAGGTGGAGAATGAGGAGACAGAAGACAGGTGTGCACAGGAGTCCAGTCTACAAACAGATTCAAATTGCAGTGTCCTAATAATATATGTTTTAATATGTTTTTCTTTTAAATTGTTGATACATGTTTAATAATTAAATACGTTTTAATGTTTTAAAAGGCAGATTTCAATTTAATTTGTTACCTAAATGTTTCATGTCACTTTTGAATACTAACCTGTAAAAAAAGTAATGTTTTAAGAAATTGTTAATACTCGATATTTATTTTCATATTTTGAATGAAAATAAAGTTTGAAGAATGTTGTATCAAGTGTTTTGTAATCTTTTATTAATGTTCTTAACAGTAAATTAACAGAAACATTTAATGTTATAAGAATATAAAAAAAGTAGGTGTTCAAAGAACATTGTATTTTGAGTGAAAATAACGTTAGGAGAATGTTGCACGAAATGTATTTGTAACCTATAAATAACGTTCTAATATATAAAAAAATAATGTTTATAGAACGTTATACAAATTTTTTTTTAACGTTATTAGAATGTTTTTTTATGTTTAAAGAACGTTATATTTTGGTTGGATATAAAGTTAGGCAAACGTTACAGAAGAATGTTTTTGTAACCCTTAAATAACGTTATTAGAATGTTTTTTTTATGTTTAAAGAACGTTATATTTTGGTTGGATATAAAGTTAGGCAAACGTTAAAGAAGAATGTTTTTGTAACCCTTAAATAACGTTATTAGAATGTTTTTTTTATGTTTAAAGAACGTTATATTTTGGTTGGATATAAAGTTAGGCAAACGTTATAGAAGAATGTTTTTGTAACCCTTAAATAACGTTATAACAACAACAAGAAAACTGGACATTTTAACGTTTCAGAAACATTCCACAGCAATGTTTCCACAACCAAAATGCAATGTTTTGAAAATGTTTTTAGAACCTAAATTTGTTAGCTGGGTAGGTCTGTCTTTTCTATTGCCGCTAATATCAATCGGTTACATAGTGATCTGATACAGGGAATACAACAGCATCCACATGAGACCAAAATACCACAATCGACATTATTACTGATTTCCATTTGCCTAGTGCCTTGTCTAGCCAATCTCCAATAGGATTATTTACTCCTGAATGTTCCTTCATTTCGATAGACAAAGCTTTTAAACCGTCCAATGCCCTCGTCACTGATCCGTCTGGGGCAGTATTATTGGGAATGTACGTACAACAAAGATCACCAAACATTACACATACTCCTCCCTTTTCTGCCAATAACATGTCCAGGGCCATACGGTTCTGTATAGCCATCAGTTGTTGAAGTTGGTGCGAGTTGTTCCGCTAAACCATCTACTGCATCCCTTGTCATATTTGCTAACCTCATCACATTATAATGCACATAATTAATCCTATCAACATTCTTGTTCGGGGTGACTGGAAAAAGAGCAGCTATTATTGGTATATTCTCAAAACCTGCTGCCACTTGGTTCGCTAGTTTATATTCATCCGGTACACCTCGTGGAATCCCTATCGCATCGATATACGTCGGACTATTTAATGATAAATCTACACTTGAACCTATTGCTCTCTTTGAAATGATGTGTCTCCTACGTCTTCTAGTCAATGTTGCTGAATTCACGGTTTCCGTTCTGACTGCTCTATCTCCTATCAGGGTTATTGGGGCTCCCAGTCTTACCAAAGCACACACTCCCTTTGCCTTCTCAGGTATCCTAGTAAACAATCTTCGATCTCCACAATAATAATACAAACCTGCCCTAGCCCACGTACCTATTTTAGTCCCATTATCTATTATTATCTGATCACACCACTCCTTGTTTATCTCCCCCAGGTTGCTGGTTGGTGATAGACGTTTAATATCATAGCAAGTATAATTTGCTTTCTTTGGTGTAAATGGACCTGCCCGTGAAAGATTGGTTATTGGTGGAAATATTGCTGCTAGTGTGGTACAATTTTTTGGACTGGCCATCCGTGTCAATGCCAACATACACTCATAACCCCACGAAACGTTTTGGTACAACGGGGCTGGTTCAATATATAAATGGGGTCTTGCATTAGCACATCCTACACAATCATCTAAGCTCTGTTCTCTGGCTGTGGTAATTATCCATTCCAGCCACATATTATTTTCCCCATATCCTGTGGCTCTCTCTATCATATCTTCTGGTTTTAACATGGTGTAATCTATTTCTACTACTCCATTCTTTTGTTCTACCGATAATGGCTCAGCTACTGTCCCATTTCTTTCCTCCTCAGGTGAACTGTCCACAACACATTTTATTACTGCTTTTCTATCTGTTCCTTGCATGTGCACCCCTATTATAAGGAAAAACTCCCCTGTATAATTGGCTGATCCCATTCTGGTGGATATTGAAAGGGTGAGTGGATTTTGGCTTGCACTGTAATCTCTTTGCATTTTGAAATCAAATTTTGCCGAGGTACGGGTCCAAATGCTTTCTTTCGGGGTCCAACCACCGGTATATGCTATTACCTTATTCCACGATGGACACCATTCACCCCTATAGGTTTGCCTAGACTGGTACGCCTTACAAACACTGTCCATATTCCCGTCCATACATACATATACCTCGTACCCCCTGCATGAGCTATTTTTTTCCCCACAATTTATGACAGCGCATAGGTCGAAAGTAAATGATGTGGTCTTACCCCAAACATAGTTAATTACAAGTTGATCACATGGTAACCTCGTATCGGCTATGGCCCTTTTGTGTCTCGGTTTCGATATGGTGTTGTTGCTTTCCTGACCCTCAGTTAGGCTAAAAATTATTCCTACTACAACTCCTAAGATTATTAATAGGATCCCCAACAGCTTAGAGTTTTCCCACCGCTTCATCTCGTTACCCTCTCTTGGACTTTAAAGGAACAATAAACACAATCTAGAAAATTTTAAATGGTTGAACACACAGTATACTTAATGGGAATATGCGATTAAGGAAAAATATATATGGTTAAAATCACACAAACTGTACCTAATTGTAAGGAATAAATGGTTATACGATCATGAATATGACAATATAAAAATCACAATAGCAATAAAAAAATATGAAAAATATGGAAAATACTGGATATGGAAAATATAAAAACTGTGAATAAAAAAATATGAAAAATAGTAAATATGGAAAATTATGAAAAATCACAATAACAACAATATATATTGATTATAAAGAATTAGAAAGAAAATTAAGATATAGAGTTTACGATAAAAATTAATATGAAAATGTTGATAACCCTTGATTATAATGAGTATATAGTTATCACTATCTGTACTCTTGTGAACACCTGTCTCAATATACTCTTGACTTTTTGAAAATCTAAATTGTCCAAACCACAGCCTTTTTTGCACTAGATTAGATTTTTAATGCCACTGTTGTTAATGCTTGTGTCCCACTTTCTGCTCCACTTTCTGCAGGTAACAATTTTCTTTGGTCCCATCTGGTAATGTGACTATTACCCCTTCTGCTGAACACAATATACTAACTCAAATATAATTTAATCAGTAAATGTTTCACTAATAAAGGGATTTGGGCGTTACAGGAATACAGGAATTAATGCGACAGACACTGACCTGAAACTTTCACTTGTAATGGTTTTAGTCATAGGCCATCTTTAATCACACCTTTCTCTGTGTGCCCTTTCAACACTGCTCCGCCCCATTCCCCGGGCCCCATGTTAGGGTGCACAGGCGCCTGTAGGTTGGAGAATGACGAGAGATGTTGCCCCGGGTTATTTGGGGTGTGTGGTCCCCTGCCACGACCATGCCACGACCACTGGACCTACCTCTTTGGGGACCCCATCCCCCCTCAGGTAGTCCGTTTTGCTGACCTTGACCTTGTGCCAGTTGTGGGCAATCTCTTGCCCAGTGTCCATATATGCCACACGCATAACACTGATCCCTGCTCCGCCCGTCTCCCTGTCTTCCCCCGTTCCCTCTTCAATTACCCCTTTGCCTATTGTTTTGTCCCCATGATTGGTTAAGGTTTGTGTATGGTTATATTGCTTATGGGTACCCCTCATAGGGATGAGCACCATAGGGTGGGCCTGTGTGTGGGGGTGGCTGCTGGGACATTTGTTTCACCTTCTGTCTTGCCAGGATAACAAAGTCTGTAATAACAAAAATAGATTTTGACATTCAGTTTTTCCAATACAAAATTATCAGAGCAATTTGATCCTGATGTTTTCCTTGGGGTCAATTTTATTCCACCTAAAGAATTTCAGGGAAATCACCCAAAAAATTTATAAAAAAATAATAATTGACAATTAAACTAAGAACTTTGAGTTGCATGACCTATAACACATGATGAATGAGCAAACTATAATAAAATATAATACAATTAATCTTTGCAGAAGTCAAAGTGTTTGTTTAAGAAAACTCTTTCTCTCTCTGTATAATGTATATATGCTCTCAGAACACCCATTCTACCTCTTCATCCAGCCACTGGCTTTATACATTAAACATACACCTAACTCTCATTGGTTTCCCATTAACACATACACAAATGCCTAAATGTTGCTGTTTCCTGTCTTTCGCTCCCTTTCTGGCACTCTCTCACTCTCCCTCTCTCTCTGTCTTACACACACACGCACGCACTCACACGCACGCACGCACGCACGCACGCACGCACGCACGCACGCACGCACGCACGCACACACACACACACACACACACACACACACACACACACACACACACACACACACTGTCATGCACAATTAATATATACAGTTTAATCTGCTTTTAGCGTGCCTAGGGCCTGGTTACCCCGGGGCGTTTTAAAAGCATTTATCCCTGTTTATTCACTTTTATCATGCCGCAAGACTTCTATACTTGCAGGTGTTTAAAAGGATTTCACAATTATCTCATTTTATCATGCCGTGGACTTTATACCAGCGGGTGTTTTAAAAATGCGCCTTTTATCATGCTACACGACTTTATACGTGTAGGTGTTTTAAAAGGACTTCACAATTAGTTCTGATCAACAAATACCAACGATTTTTAATTTATAATCAATGGTACGGATATACTTCAAACTCAACACATAAATTTGGAATATCCAATCTGCAGAAGTTCGTTCAAACAGGTCTCTGCTTACCTTATCTTATTCTGTCGACAGTGTGTTGAATTAAAAGTTGTCACGTCCCGATTTTCGGTCAATCCCCGAGTTTTACAATTCTCTTTAGATGCCTTTTTCTCCAATCACATCGGGGTCACCATCTGATGAACATTAAAACAATGTTCTGCGTGTTCAAAATTGGAGAGAGGCCAGTTAAGAAAATGTTAAAATTTATTGATCAGAAGTCTTAAACAATACAGCAGCTGGGTGAGTTCTCAGACGTAAAGTCTTACACAAAGAACCGACCACGAAAAACAGTTTCACAGCTCTTTAATATTTCACGTCGCGTCTCTTCTTCAGCTAGGGTCCAATCAGCTCTCTCTCCTTTGTCTTGTCTTCAGCCAATCAGATCACACTGCTTTGCTCTTCAAACATCTGCAATGTATTATATAGAAACACTACACACCACATTCCATGGGGCTCCCTGTGTAATCTAATCTTTACACACACACATACCGTATCCTGTGGAAAAATACCCTCAAAATCATCCCAACTCTTGGCTCACACAACTCACACACTTGGTTATATTTTCAACATATTATGCACAGTTAGTAAACAATAATGAAATCATAAAGCATATTAAATGTAAAGGCACGTTTAATACCACAATAAGATCCTTCAGTGTGCACATTCCTTCCCCCCAAAAGAAGATGCTTCTTGTTACACACACACATAAGCAGAACATGCACCCCCCACTTACTGACCACATTCCGATCTCTGGCAACATCTAGCAACTGTAGAACTCTCAGCTTCAAGCTTTTGTTCACAATCATGTCATGTAGTAAAACTACATCTGATTTAAACTAAATTAATCATCCATTTTTATATCGATCTATATATTGATCTTAATTCCGACAGTCTTGATCACTTTTTCAAAGTAACTCTTAGAAGAAACATCACACAAACATTTACATGATTTCTCTCATTCATTTAAAATACACAAACAGCTTTCATACGGTAATGTGACCCCTCGGTGATGTCATGTCAAAAGGGTGAAAAACACCTTTATTGATGGTACGTGGTTTTAAGGTAGACAAGTCGGCCATAAAACTATCGTTTTTAGATTGACAGGCCATCAAACCATCCTATTTAGATTGACAGGCCATAAAACTATCCTGTTTGGAGTGACAGGCCATAAAACTATTTTGAATGACATGGGGGGGCCATGTCTCATCACCTTGTTACAAAATTAAACGAAGACCGCCCGCCACAATCATTCCATGTTACAAAAAAAACTATTTTGAATGGAATGGGCCATGTCTTATCACCTTGTTACAAAAAATTAACTAAGTCCGCCGTGAAAATCGAACATATTACAAGGGTTAGCCTATCCATGCTTCTATCCAGGCCTCTATGTATGCCTCTATCTCTCTCTAATTTGCTAATACACAAACACATTTCACAGCAACAAACAACAAACATTTTGACACATAGTATATGATTATACTACTAGCACCTCATAATGACAGAAAAACATAGAATTGTTGACATTTTTGCAGATGTATTAAAAAAGAAAAACTGAAATATCACATGGTCCTAAGTATTCAGACCCTTTGCTGTGACGCTCATATATTTAACTTAGGTGCTGTCCATTTCTTCTGATCATCCTTGAGACGGTTCTAAACCTTCAAATTCCATACAGAATTGTGGCAAGGCACAGATCTGGCCAAGGTTACAAAAACATTTCTGCTGCACTTAAGGTTCCTAAGAGCACATTGGCCTCCATAATCATTAATTGGAAGACGTTTGAGACGACCAGAACCCTTCCTAGAGCTGGCCGTCTGGCCAAACTGCGCTATCGGGGGAGAAGAGCCTTGGTGAGAGAGGAAAAGAACCTAAAGATCACTGTGGCTGAGCTCCAGAGATGCAGTCGGGAGAAAATTGTAGAAAGTCAACCATCACTGCAGCCCTCCACCAGTCGGGGCTTTATGGCAGAGTGGCCCGACGGAAGCCTCTCCTAAGTGCAAGACACATGAAAGCCCGCATGGAGTTTGCTAAAAAACACCTGAAGGACTCCAAGATGGTGAGAAATTATATTCTCTGGTCTGATGAGACCAAGATAGAACTTTTTGGCCTTAATTCTAAGCGGTATGTGTGGAGAAAACCAGGCAGTGCTCATCACCTGTCCAATTCAGTCCCAACAGTGAAGCATGGTGTCAGCATCATGCTGTGGGGGTGTTTTTCAGCTGCAGGGACAGGACAACTGGTTGCAATCGAGGGAAAGAGGAATGCGGCCATGTACAGGGATATCCTGGACGAAAACCTTCTCCAGAGTGCTCAAGACCTCCGACTGGGCCGAAGGTTCACCTTCCAACAAGACAATGACCCTAAGCACACAGCTAAAATAATGAAGGATTGGCTTCACAACAACTCCATGACTGTTCTTGAATGGCCCAGCCAGAGCCCTGACTCTATCCCAATTGAGCATCTCTGGAGAGACGTGAAAATGGCTGTCCACCAACATTTACCATCCAACCTGACAGAACTGGAGAGGATCTGCAAGGACGAATGGCAGAGGATCCCCAAATCCAGGTGTGAAAATCTTGTTGCATCTTTCCCAAAAAGACTCATGGCTGTATTCGATCAAAAGGGTGCTTCTACTAAATACTGAGCAAAGGGTATGAAAACTTTGGACCATGTGCTAATTAAATTTTTCTTTTTTAATACATCTGCAAAAATGTTTTTAGCAAATGGCTGCAATATAACAAGGAGTGAAAAATTTAAGGGGGTCTGAATACTTTGCGTACCCACTGTACATTTGTTCATTCTTTCTAATATTTCTAATTGTTTTAAATTTTATGTAACGATATGATGATTTTTTTACTAGTTATACTTATTTCACTGACGCTAAAACCATTGAATTGTTTCCATTGATGTCTATTAAAAAATAGAACATCTTTGTAATTAGTTAATGTTGATTGCTTTATAATAAAGCCATTATTTCATTTATTGGGTTTGCCAAGCTGCTATGCCTACACGGGGTTCACCCACTAACAACCATCAGGGGCGCGACCCAAAGGACAAAATCAGGGTTTTTCAGAAATCCCACTACTTTTCTGCCCAAAGTGGGACCGCACAGGTATGTTTGGTGGGGGAATATTTGACCTTAAAAGCTCAGACTAAAGGAAAAGATGCAGAAACTCTTTTACTTCCTTGACCACACAAGCACAAATGTTTAGATGCTGTTTATTGTTGATGCATGTGTTATTGATCCGAGGTGATTAAGTTGTTTGGTGTTTTTTCAATGATACGTTTCACATATCAATTAATAATTAAATAATAATAAAAGGATATGCCTCGTTACAGCTGACCCTGGTGAAAAAAAAAATACTTTTTTGTATTTCAAATATATTTAATTTTTTTACAATACACTGTAAATACACTAACAAAATATAGCTCACTTTTAAATAAATTAAAAGCGTATTAATAAGATACTTTAACTTAATTTTTACCATTAAACTTTAAATTTACTTTTAAAAAGTGTAATTTAGTATATTAAAAAAAAACACATTTTAGGAAAATATACTAAAAGTGAAAGTTTTGTACAATTTTATAAATGTATTAATTTTTGATTTATTTTTAAATATATTTTAGGTACATTATGACTGTATGTTAGAAATTATCGTTGTCACAATACACTTGCAGCATATTTTAAAAATACTTTATTGAATATGTTTTGTAGATGGAGTATATTTTAAATCTATTTTAAAGTTATTTATGTTAGGAACTCACTTCATATCTTAATTTTCAAAAAGTGTTAAAATGTTTGAAAGCCTGCCTTTACAATATGCTGTAATTTCAATTAAATATATGTATTGCACAAATTGTTTTGTAATGGCGTTTTAAGTTGAGTAATGTTTATTTTTCTTAACTGTCAAAGAATCATGTTTCATTCATTAATCCTTCCACAGAAAGATGCCAATGCTAATACTGTATTGTGCAGTGTCATACACAGAAATAGATGAATACAACTTTTGTCATTAAACACAATATAACAGTACTAATTTGTAACATACAAAAAAGAAACATTGAAATGGTATGCCAAAACACAGTGAATTATGGAAACATGTTTGGGGTCATTAACAGTTACCTGTTTTCCACTGGTAAATGTTTGTACAGGAATGTGATTTTAGTCTCTTTCAATATTGTTCGGAAGGGGACTGACATACATTTTGTCCTTAGACCTAACCATTACACATTTACGCTGTAATGAATGAGGATGTACAGCAAATACATTATTACTGTGAAACACTTCAGTTAGAAATGTACAGGGTATATTTAACTGTACATCTCTATAAACCTGTCTTCCACTCTTGGCAAGCTCCTTAACTAAAACACAGAATCTATTTGTAGTAGATACAGAAGAGTGCTCATCCACAGATGTGTAAGCCACCAGTGTCATAATTTCACAGAATGTTCCATCACTTAACTGTACAACAGAATTATTTCTCTTTTTAAGAGTCGTGTTATTATATGAATGATAAATAACACTGCTACAAATGAAACGGTCATAAAATAAACCTAAATGTACAATGACTCCTGTGAAATGTTGAATAGCCATCCTCTGCAGCACAGTTGTTCTGGCTTTCTTTGGGCAACCAAAAGCTTTGACATTATTTGGAAAATCCTTTGACATTTTTGTTAAGCCAGATCTACCTTGGAGTTTGTCAAATAGTTTTCTTATGTTGTCATTAGCATTTGCCATTATAGTCCGTGCTTTTGTTGAAAGACCCCTCCACCTAAGGAATCTCTTTACTATTTGATCAGACACATGTGTTGTTCCATTAAAAAATTAAGCAAAGTCCCATTGAATGATTCAAAAGGAAATGTGGATGTTGCCCACAATGGTCCCCAGTTGTGCACACTTGCTGCCATGTGCATTAACAAATGTACATTGAAAGAGACATTTCTAGCACCATAAAGTTTCTCAAAATTACGTACAAACTTTCGAAGAGCTTGTTCTGCTTTATCCACATGGGTCACTTTGATTGCATCCTGCAGAAGAGTGTGGATTGCAAAAACAAATAAAAAAAGATGACTCGAGTACTTCTTTTTTAAAATGCCACTCAAAACAGGCAAAGCATAAAACAACAAAAATGACCTCCATTCAGATGCCTTCCAGAATTTTCTGTCCTTAACTGATCTTGGTGCCCTTGTGACCTCCACAGGTGGTCTAATGGCCAACAGGGCCTTGTCTATGTCACTGACCTTAGAGCCCAAGTACCATTCCTCTTTATGGTGCTTACTATCTAACCACAGAGATGTAATCTGTTTAGTAACACCAAGGCAAACACAGTGCTGGTAGTCTGGAACAAATCCATTGATCATGTTAAAACTCTCAAGTTCCATGAGAGGGGATGGGCCTTTCACACCCATTATTGGTTTCTCAGGGGTTGCCAGCATTACATGGCGGAAATGATCTGTCTCTGTCCTTAAAGGTGGTTCCGGGGTTTCCCATACGTATGACAGGAGGGGACGGGCAACTGAATCTGCAGAGCAGAGGAGTGAATGAATTTTGCTTATGTGCTCTGTGTTTTCAGAGTCCCTCCATGTAATACCAACCTGTTCTAGTTCTTTGAGCTGGGCAACAAAAGCAGTTAAAAATGTTATCATATTTGGCTTGCTGTTACCAAGCCATAAGCATGGAATACATATATTTGCTTGACGATCTTTTGGAGACAGTTCTATAATTTGACACTGGATTGGCCATATTTGAACATTATTACTTTTGAAAACTGGAATTCCATCACAATTCCACAAGTTGTCCACTTTGCTGGATTTTTCGATATTCTACCCCACACCGAATATGAGAAAGAATGCCAGGATTTGATTCCTTTCTATCTAAATGTATTTCATTATTTTCCAAAATGTCCACTATTTGTGCTGATAGGCTAAGAACAAGAAAGTAAGACCCAACTCTTAGGTTGTTCTCAATGTGAAATTCAGCATTACAAGAAGAACAGTTTTTTGGTGCTATCCCAGTGGGTCCCATGTAGTTTTCACAGTTGATGCAACAGAAGTGGGGCACATACTGGCCAAACTGTCCATAGGCTTTATGAAAAAGGTATGAGGTGGCTGGCACTAAACCAGGGAAATGTTCATTAAACAATGTAAGAAGATCCTGAAATGCTACACCTGTCAAATTGTGCCTCAGTACATATGACATGAGTAGGAGTAGACTCTGTCCCTTTGTGAGAGGAGCACCAGGGTATACAGGATCGTTATCTTGATGTTTCTATAAAAGAGAAAATGTACCATATTTACACCTACAGCAATATTAAACAGAACATTATTTGTTCAGGGCATTAGCTTATGTTAACAGGTACGTTTCCTTTTAGATATGTATAAGTAAATGCTGAATTAAAAATTGTGATTCCTGTTAGCTTTGTTAATTAATGGTAAAAGATGGGTTATTAAAAATTTTACTGTCACCATGAACATGCAGAATGCACAGATCTGTAATTACACAGTACCTTCAATAGGTTTGAGTCTTTATTTCGATCTTGGCTTTTCTCCTCTCCGACTCTCTGTTGTTCACCATCATGTTCCTCTCTGTCCTCATGTTCACCTTCATCATCTTCATGTCTGTCCTCCTGTTCATTTTCATCATCTTCCTCTCTGTAGGCTTCTTCATCTTCATAATTTTCCTCTCTATCCTCCTCTTCATTTCCATCATCTTCCTCTTTGTCCTCTTGTTTATCTTCATCATCTTCCTCTCTGTACTCTTGTTCATCTTCATAATTTTCCTCTTCATCATCTTCCACTCTGTACTCTTGTTCATCTTCATAATTTTCCTCTCTGTCCTCATGTTCATCTTCATCATCTTCCTCTCTGTCCTCATGTTCATCTTCATCATTTTCCTCTTCATCATCTTCCACTCTGTACTCCTGTTCATCTTCATCATTTTCCTCATGTTCATCTTCTTTATCTTCCTCTATGTACTCCTGTTCATCTTTATCATTTTCCTCTCTGTTCTCATGTTCATCTTCATCATCTTCCTCTCTGTACTCCTGTTCATCTTCATCATTTTCCTTTCTGTTCTCATGTTCATCTTCATCATCTTCCTCTCTGTCCTCATGTTCATCTTCATCATCTTCCTCTCTGTCCTCATGTTCATTTCCATCATCTTGCCATCTGTCCTCCTGTTCATTTTCATCATCTTCCTCTCTGTCCTCATGTTCATCTCCATCAGCGTCTTTGCTTTTATGTTCTGTCCTTTTTTCTTTCTCTCCCTGCTTATTTTTGTTACAGTCTTGCTGGCTTCTTTCCATTTCTTTGCAAGTATTTGCATTAGGAATCTGAAACAAATGTATGGAAAAAAAGCGCATCTTCAGTTTTAAAACAGCAGTGGCATCTAACAACAAAAAAGCAGTATTTAAATAGGACAAATATAAAATAATTTTTAATAATGTTTAAAAATAATATTTAATAAACAGCCTACAAACATAGTCTGTGTTGTGCTAGGCTTGAACTATACAGTCTAAACATTCTGATTAAATATAAAGGTTATAAAACATGCTTTCTGTTTTGCATAAACATTTTTCTCTAAAAATCATACCTTTTCACACACTTTTCTTCTGTATAAAGATGAGGTAGTAGCTGGAGATGTACAAAGAAATCTCTTGTATAATATTTTTTGTGGTCTCTGCAAACACAGTACGAACAACATTAACTTAAGTTTAAACAGATATATTTATCCACAAGTACCTGTAATGTTTCATGTTTAACATTGTTAAATTTCAGTGAGCTTGAGCACACATTTAAGAAACACCATGCAACTTTTGACTGGGCAAAATGTTATTTTTGACCCGAAAGTTACATTATATGACATAGCCTTGAGTTTAATTAATACTTATCATACAAAAATATATAATTTGTTACTTTGTTAAAAAAATACATGAAATTACATTAACCAAGATGTTTACCATCAGATTGGCCCCATCCTATAGCTAGGGCAATAACCAATATTTTTATTGCTTTTATTACTTTTTTTACAAGATTTAACTCTATAAAATACTATAGTACTGTTATAAGATTTTCCAATCAGAGCTGCTGACGTCTGACGGTGCACGTTTGGAGTATGCGGCCCCAAGGCAGTTACTCGCCCCCAGCGTTCTGCAGGTGAATAAAAGTGCCATCACGATGTCGTTCCAGTTCGCTATTTATTACTTGTTTAACAAAACACTACAAGTGGAAAGTACATCGCTTATTGTTGGAAATTTGGACCAGTTTAATCAAGTGACTTCGCAGCCTGACCTTGAAAGCGATGATGACTGGCTCGAAATAAAATGGCCCACTCGAAAAGAGCCGGAGAAGACAGCTAAAGTTCTGCTATTTGGAGGTGAGTTTACATTTATTTTCCGTTTGCACTACTATTGTTTGGCTTAATAGTGTCGTTTGATTGCATTGTAATAAGCAATCACAGACCCGATAAGAAAATCCAGTAAATATCAATGTTTTGGGGAAATAAGTATATTTTACCTTGTTAGCGTCACGTGTTTGTAACTTAGCGTATATATAGTCGTTATAATAACAGATAAGTCAAAAAACATTCCGTGGGATAAGATTCAGTGCGCCTGCGTAGTGTCAAACAAGTTTGAAAAACCGAGCAAACATATGTCTAAGATTTTTAATCACTTAATTGATATTTTTTCGTCAATTAGTTACCAAAAAGCTACATTCCATTTTGATGAACATGCAATTCACTGAAAGTGCATGGTGTCTATGTTAATGGCGTGCTTTTTATTGTAACTTGTACTGTAGTGTAGGTACCTACTGATACTAGGTAGCTTTGGTAGATGTGTAGCTTAAATGTATCTTAAGCACAGTTTCATGATATCTTCCCAACACTGAAATACTATTATGGTTTGCATGCTGGTGTAGGCTAAACTTCTCTGTTTCTCCCATTACATCAGATTCATTTAAAGACCTTGTCACCAAAAAGAATTTATTCATTATATATAATATGGACCAAGGAAGAAAGCATGGCTAAGAAAAAAGAAAATGTTAGAGACCAATGTGGTGGTGGCAAAAAAAGCCAGGCTGGTGAGTTAAAGTTGAATTTGCATAGTTTTTACATATGCAGTTTTAACTGCATTTGTGTTTAAAAACAAAGCTTACTACTTGCTTATACGCTATCATACAAAAGTAAGGTCTATAATAAAGATGCACCGATTGCAATTTTCTTTTGCACAAGACTTAACACTCTCTGTGATAAGCTATCAAAACTATATTGAGTAGTAAGTTCTCATGCATTAGTGTATTATTCACTACATAGTTATTATGGGACCACCATATAGACATTGTGAGGATGTAATTGCTCATTTTGTTTAATTGTACATTGTCTTCAGGCAAAGTCAACCAAGATCAAAGAAACATCCAGAAACCAGATGCTAGAAAATTTAAAGATGTCCCTTTCCCAAAAAAGGGCCCAAGACACACAAGATCACCACACCAGTTCTGAGGATGAATTTCCACAACATCTTCACTGTGTAAGGGATGAAGTTTTCCTTTTGTTTTTAGTGTGCTTTATATGCAGAACTTAAGTTAAAAAGAATGGGGCAGAATTCATACCCTATATGAACTAAAAAATAGCATCATCTTTATATGTGCTGGTTATTGACTTATTGAGAACAGGGTTGCGCTTACCAAAAGCATTGTTAGCCATCTTTTGTCGCATGTTCCATCATTGCTAGCATAGTTCAACAATTCTTGTCTTTCCCTGAAACAATTTTTCCAAAATTAAATTAAACTGTGTAAATAAAACGTAACATCAGAGAACACATATATGACAGTTGTCTTCAGATTTCATGTTTGTTATTTTGAGCAGTTATCTGACATTTATTCAATCGCGAATTAATTAATTATTGGACATTGTTACTTAACAATCTATGTGATGGGATTAACTATGTTGCGAAACCAGTGTAGTTTGAGCGAAGAGGCTACAATGTTTTCAGGAATTAGTCTTGAATAGCTAAGTAGTTAAGTTCAAATATGAACTGCTGTCATATTATACAGTTTTTTATCAACTATATTGTCATTAGTATATTGCAAATCCCAATTTTTATTACATTCCTAAACATTGTCTAACTTTTCCTTCATTAATGTTTTCTCCAGGTAAAGCAAAGAAAGACTTTAAAGGCTGCCAGGCCTCAGCCACCCACTCCTGATCATCACACATATTCAGAGAATGCCACAAACATAGGGAGCCCACCATGTTCAGATCACCACTCCAGTTCTGAGGATGCCACCATGATATGGAGTCAACATCAACCTGACGTTGTAAGTTATACGTTTTTTTTTTTTGGTTATTTTTTGTATATTGTCCCAAACACACATTCCTTTCTATTGCTTTTAACAGATCTCTTATTTTATTTTTTACATTTTAGAGCAATGACATGGATGAAGGATGTGATTTGGATGTGATTTGACTTTAATAGAAGAAATTACAATATGTTACAATATGCATTTCATTGTTTGTTTTAGCAGATGGTGGATAATAGCACTGGTCATGAAACGGTTCACCAGATGGATCAAATCATGGCATCCCTTCGTGGTAGGTGTTCAGGCTTGTATTACGGGGTTGACATTAAAGAACAGTTTGTTCAACAATTGGCATGATTGCCCTTTGCTAAATTGAAGTACCAAAATCTCTGTCTAACATTTACAATTCACCCATCTGTCCTGTGCCATAGTTAATATAAACATTAAAATAACTTTTTTCTTTATATTCACTTAGAACTTCCAGAAATGATTAGAGCAATGAAGGAGTGTGTGCAGTGTGTACATGCTTTGATGCCCTCATCACGGGGAACTCCTTCATCCACAACATCATCTTTTGTCAGTAACATTGAGATGGTATGTTACAGTTAAAGAATGAAAGATAAATTCATCTAAAGGTTACATCATGAGAATGATCTTGTTACTGGGGACCTGTACATGACTGGTCAAGACATCATACATCACTTTTTCTCTACACAGCACCTCTTGGCTGGAAGTGAAGTAACAGTGTCAAAGAGGGCCTTCCAGCGGCTGAACTGTTCTCGAATGACCATTTTTGCCCAGGAGCTGGCTGTGCTGGTGTTCACAAAAGATGTCCTTGCCCAGTCCACACTGACAGGGAAATCTGGAATAGGGGGCCCCCCAAAAGCACAGCTCGATCTTATCAAAGTGCAGGCCATAACAGGTGTGTAATTGTCTTATTATTGGGTTATGTTTTGTGTACTTACAAAGCAATAAAACAACCATGAGCTTTATTTCACCGTAAGTGCATGCTTATTAAAAACAATACATTTTAAATACAGTATAAGCAGAAGTGAGTACACCTCTGTTCAATAGCAAATACAGGTTAAATACAACTAAACATATACTCCTCACTGTATTTGCGTTATTTTTAAAAGGATATTTTATCCTAAAATAAAAATGTTGTCTTCTTTTACTCAACCTCCACTTGTTATAAACCTGTGTACACATTTAATGCTGAACACAAATAAAGTTATTTTATTTAATGTTAGCAAGTACCATGTTTTGGGTCTACATTGACTTCCCTAGTAGAAAAGAACATTTTCTAAACTCAATGAAGCTAAAAATGTGGTACCTGCTTACATTCAATAAAATATCTTTATTTGTGTTCAGTATAACAAATAAATGTCAACAGGTTTGTAACATGTAGAGGTTGACCAAAAATGAACTCACTTATAAGTGGAACAATGTATAGTTGGTTTCAATGTGTTCAATTTAATCAGTTTTGATTAACACACATATTAAGGGTGCAGTTTTGCAACAATTCTACATCAAGATATCCAAAAACTACAGGCCATTTTCAATATTTTGTTCTGCTGAGTACTTACAATATCTAAATTGTTTCCAACTTGTAAATCATGAGAAAATCGCCATTCTAAACAGTGACACGGGGCTGTGCAGTCGCCTGTCAATGGTGTCATATCTGCATTACCCTTTGTTACCACCTTTACTGATGTAGAAACTGCTTGATATGTCATCTTTTTCCACTGCGGAGCTGGTAATGGAGCTCTTTGAAATGAACTTGCTAACATGTCACTCATTGGCTTTCTAACTCAAAATGGTTGCATACTTTTAATCTTTCATTGCGGTTCTTAGAAACATTTGTCTCAGCAGTGGGAAAGTGCTATACGTCAGTATATGTATGTAAATGTATGTTAAACTCTTTGTGTCGTTCATGTTTATGACAGAAAATGCTATACTGTTCAGCTATCTATTGTCTATTCTGTTAACAGATGCTGTTCTACTGGAGTTTCCACAGACAACTGCTTCTGAAGTGCGAGCAGCTATCAGACGCAAGTGCAATAATGAGCAGTTCAGCCAGAAAAAAGATAATAATGTTTAAATATATATTTCTGAACATGTTTATGTTTAGAGGGTTGATGTGGTCATTGTTTTGAAGTTTTTCAGTGTTATTAAGTTAAGTAAATTCGTACTGTTTTTTCAAGTTGTAATATCATTCAAGTTTTTTTGCTGAAACCACTGTAAGTTTAAATACATTTTTGAATGTGTGAATAAAATATGTCCTTTCATTAATGATCTTATTTATTTATAATGGACATCACAACAGCTTTAAGGTACCCTCCATCAAGCCCCCTGGGTAGTTTAGCCTAGTATACTTATAACATATTACATCATTATTACACATTTAATGTTTGTAAGTGTATTGTAAAACATACTATAGCTAGACAATAAGCTGTTGTTTTTTATTACATTGTGCAATTTATAGTGTTTAAATATAACAATCATACAGTATACTATTACTGCAAAATAAACATCCATGGTATATTGATTGCACATTTGAAACAAACTCATAATGAATTTTTAATGTACTTTTAATAGACTTTTATTTCACAAATGAAGCACATAATTAATTTGTTTATAAAATAATAAGCTTAAAGTATGCTAAACATACTTGAAGTTGTTCCACTTTAGCACATGAAAGTACACTAAATGCACTTGAAATTGTGCTTTATCACAATTAAAATTCTACTTTAATATATTAAGTACAAAATTAGTATTCCCAAAATAGCACTCTTTAAGTTAACTAATCATCAACATACTTAAAGTATACTGATCATTAGTCTGATTGTAAGTACACTTTAGTATACCAAAACTTATTATACTTGGCATATTATTTTTTCACCAGGGGATACTCACAGATCAGGAAACCAGCTTGATCTCATCTACACCGGTAACTGCTCCACAGACCACATTAAAGTCACACCTCTTCACATTTTTGACCACTTCTTCATCACTATTTTGTTTGACCTATTTTAACTTGTAAATAAAACAAGGACATTATTTCAGCTTTGAAAATAGCTTTTTAGTGAGCTTTGAGCCAGCTGCATGGAGACATTTCCATCAATAGTCAAAGTGCTGCTACTGTATAGCTTCATTGTACTATATAGCTTGAATGCACTGTAAGTCGTTTTGCTAAATGCAGAAATGTAAATTTCTTAAGGAAAAACTCAACTGATGATGTAAAAACTATACAGGGAATCAAGTCTGTACATCACCATAACATAACTTATTTGTATACAACTGCATAGACAATAGATTTTAAAATAATGATGTTCTAATAATAACTAATAATTCTAAAGGCTGATCAATTACATGATTTCTATAATATAAATATAGGCTACCCCATCTGGAAAAACAATATAAATCAAACATAACCCATTAAAGAAATTCCAAAGGTTTCCATTAAAATATTTTTTATTTCAAAAAGTTTTTCAGACAAAGAAGGTCCAGGTGTCAAAGAGTACAAGCCAAACAAAGTGAGATCTTCCCAAAGCATCTGAACTGGTCAGTGGAAAGTACCTAGGTTTTCTGTGCCTCATCTTCTGAACTTTATTAAACTTTAGGCCTCAGCTTCTAGGTCTCACAGACATTACTGGATTTTATATTGCTGTATAATGTTCAGAAGTGCTCTTAAACACGCTTTTTAAGTGCATTTATGTAAATAATCATTGTGCAGGTATACTGATTGTAACATTAAATCATCTGCATAATTCATTCGTATACATCATATCATCTTTGGATAAATGTGGTTTCAGATCATATTGCTAATACTCCCACATATTCTAATGTTCCTATGAATACTTCTTAATATTGTTTAAGTATATTATGACTGTGGTAAATAACAGGGTGCATGGAATGTCAAATCAAACTCAAAAATCCACCCAGATAGCATCAAAGCATCTAAAAACAACCCAGAAATGACACAATATGTCTCACCAGGTAGATGTAGAGAATCAAATGTATTCAATAGTTTACCATAACATTTATCGTATAAGTTCTCATCAATGTTATGATTTTTTTTCTCCATAGGACACTCAGCTAAATATGGAAGGTACACATTGATGGATATGGAAACCAACTCAATAGTGGATCTTTAACATGTTAATGAATTATTCACCTGAAATATCTTTTGAACTTGTTGCTTATTTTTATCTGTTAATATTTATATATTCTTATTTGCACTTCTGTAAACCTCTTGACAGAGCAATGAGGTTGGTGGTAGTTACCACATGGAAAAGGAGGATTTAAAGCGCCGTCTTGATAAGCTGGAATCAGAGTCTCTGAACGCCATCCACAGATTCAGAAGTACCTGAGGGAACGCCACGTCACTCAGTATTATGATATTTGACACTTTGAGAAATATAAATATTAGCTTTATTTTTAAAACTATAAAGTTGGCAAGTGTTGATTACAGTTTTATAGCTATTTAAGCATCCTATAAATAATTGTCACTTGATGTTTTTACATACTTTGTCTAAGAAACTTCACAAGCTTTAGCAAGGTAAGGACTGCGAGGTGCTGAAAAAAATGGTTGAAAAGCATCGACATCATCTGTTTCTGGTCCTGGACATAACGTCTTAATCACATACAGAACATCCATGTTCATGACAACCCCCCGTTTCCTAAATGTGAACACCCAGACAGAGTTTCAAGGGATCCCAAAAATGGGTTTCAACCAGCTATGTCTACATAGACAGAGATGTAAAGATTTTTTATAGTTTGATATTTGTGTTGTTTACAGGCTCAGAGGCAACAACAACTCAAGGACAGGCTATGTAAAAAATCATTTTTCCCGCGTCAAAACAAGGGGAATGCACAGCCAAGCCAGTGAAAACAGATCCAACATACAATAAGTTTAGAAAACAAATAAATTACTTCAATACAACAGATTTAAGATAAATAAAATAGCACTAATCTACCGTGCACAACATATGTTTTTGGACACTACTTTTACAAGTACTTTTTGTTAAACTTCTTGTTTGTCTTGCAAACTATGTCGATGACCTTATGAGTCTTCTACTACGTGAAGTCATTGTGGACTGCAGATGAACTACATCAGATTACTCTTCCGACTCCCCTGTTGTAACCGAAAAACCCTCCAAAGATGTGATTGGCTGCCATGTGTCTCGGTTTAGTTGAGAGGTGGCCGGAATCCAACATACTGTCCAGCTGGATCAGGCTACTGATGGCGGATCCGGCGAACAACACAGGACGGGATGACAACCCTCACATCCCGTCCTAAGTAGCCCCAGCACCAGCTGACAAAGCTGCGATATGCCAGATAACGGAAACGCCTATGACAGTATTCAATAACCGTCATGGTAAACCATTGGGTTATTGAAATCATGTGCACACACGTTTGTTGCAAAGACATGGATTAAAAAGGTTTGGAGGTGACTAACATGTCTTGAATTTTATTTCTTAAATCTTATTTTACTAAATGATTTTTCATTGTATTATTTTACTATATTTAATAAAAACGTACTCTTCTTAAGTTCAGGACGGCACATGCATTTAAAAAGGGAATGACCCGCATTGATAAACTACGCTACAAAATAAGAATTGTAATTTTTTATTTTACTGGGACTTTAAACGGTTTATCAGATTTGATTAACACTTTATCACGTGTAATAGGTAACAACTATATCATTTGTCTTATTTTCTCTTGAAAAGTACAAATGTAAGTGAATGACAAACTGACCACAAGACAAGACTGAATGATAAAATCCTGCCAGTCATTTCATCTGAAGACCCTTGCTTACCACACTGCTTTACAATTATACAAAAAGAATTATAAAATTGTACCGTAAAATGATATGGTGCACATTTAATCTGCAAACAGTTCAAATTCATAAAAGATAATCAGTTTTAAACAACACAAAATGGAAAAGTCACAGAATATAACATTTAAGTGTTATTTATTTATATTTGATTGCTTTAACAGTGCATATCATTTCACAACAGCTGCAGAAAAAATGAAGAGACCTCTCCAAAATTTCAGAATTTACCATATGTCTATATATTTCACCTATACATCTGTTAATTTTTTTAAACAATATTTTACAAAAGGTTGGAGCCTAGATGTAATAGTTAACACCCTAGGTTCACATTACTGAAATACTGAATATTCTGTGTACTTTGTGTCAAAAATTTTGCTGTTACTCACCAGGGGCCTGTTTCAATATGGAGGTTTAACCAACATCGCGTTAAAATGTGAACTCTGAATTGATTTACTTGAGTTTTCTGTGTCAGGATAGCTGATATCAATAAATTCAATCCACTCGGAGTCACTCTGTTTATTTCTCGCCAGTCGAATTGGAGGTGCTGGTACAACCGTACAGCGAATATGAGCACATTTATAGAAAGAAGAGCAACACAAGAGCAGCAGCAAAAGAGAGTCAGCGTAGGAGAAAATCTCTCTCTCTCTCGCTCTATATATATATATATATATATATATATTTATACTTTATATATATTTTATGGATGGACTCATTTTGGGAAGGAGCGATGATGGGAATATGGGTGCCATCTCTGCACTTAATACAACAACATGTACACCATTCACCTGCAATCCTGCGAGGCACACTTGTCTTACTGCTCTGCATACAGTTGCCTTGCTAACGTGTTCAGCATTCCCGGTGTTATATAGAAAGTTACCATTAGCAAAGAAACATAAGGCCATACAAAGAATCTGCTCAGATGTAAGAGCACGGCCACGACAAGTGAGGTTTGTGATGAAAGGATAAAGCGGAGTGTGGATATATGTAACTGTAAAGAAGAACAGTATCGCTCAAATAATAAAAACACATCCAAACGGGGCCTCACCATTCTCTCCCGACATACATGTAACTCTCTCCGAATGAATGCAGCTTCCTCATCTTCGGGTTCCTGAATAAACGGACATGCCATTTTAATGTTTGTGTGACGAAACTGAGTGCGATTAAATAAAATGAATGAAAAAACTAACGGCGTAGGCAATTTCAACACCGTTCGCGCTTCGAAAAGGGGGCTGAGATTGTAACAAACCCCGGGTTTGTGGAATAAAACCTGCTCCTGACCAGGTTAGGTTCACAGAGTAGGTTACTGTGGTTACTCACTCTGAGTATAAGATACCTCGATTTCTGAAACAGGCTTTACTTACCCCACGGGTCACGGGTTTGATATACCTCGCGTTCTGAAACAGAAAACCCAGAGTATCCGTTTTCTTGGGTTAATTTACTCAGAGTTTGCACTTACCCTGCTTTCTGAAACGGGCCCCTGTTGATATCCGTGTGGTTAAATAAATATTACCTCCTGTTTGTTGTGTTGTTGAGTCCCTGGTCTGATTCCCTGAGAGAATTAAATCAAATTTAACAGAATTGTATTGTGAATTGAAACCAGCTCAATGTTACGAATACAGCTGCCTCAGAGACTCCCGTCCTTGTTACACACAATCATTCTGGGTTAGCAGAAAATCATGAGGATTTAATCTGTGAAACGGCAAGACTTTTGTTATCTCAAAATAAAGTTAATAAATGAAGCCCTTCAGTAGATCATCACACTATCAGGGTTTATTCTGACTGTTCATTATCACTTACATACAGCTATAAGAATGTAAACATTATAACATTTACAATGATCAAAATTCATGTGATGATGGAGATAATTATGAATGCAAAACGTTACAGTTTTTTATGAAGATCCAGAGCTGACATCACCTCATTGAGATCATCTGAAGTTTGGATCCAAACTGGACCTACAGATATTTCTTATTAACTCGTGATGATCATCACGGGCAGAGATAGAAACAGAAAAACAGAATGAGAATAGTTAGAGCATCTGCTGTTCACAACCAGTGATGGGAATAACGGCATTTAAAATAAACGGGGTTAGTTTTTTCAGTAACAAGTAATCAAACGAATAAGAGTTTCCTCTGTTACAATGGCATTACCGTTACTGACAGTAAAATTCAGTGTTATTATAATTGAACTACTTTTCCCTCGTTATGGTGAAACACAAGGAATGGGTCCTTGTCCAAGTTGGTGGCAAGTAATTCTAATCTAATGAAGCACCTCACATCCTCACATGACGCACAAAATTATTAGCAGAGACCTTGTCCATACGATTCCCTTTGAAAACTTTGACACATTGACAAGTCAGGGGACAATGGAGAAGCAAAGTTGTATAAGTGATGCTTACCAAATTAACAACTTAACTATACAGTAAAAATTTCATGACAAACAATAAATAACCAAATGCTTCAATGCAAGATAGACGTGTGTAGTGATGAAACAGAAAAATCACTAATGCAATTAGCATATGGTCAATGAGGTTATACTTTATTTAGACATACTTTATATTTGATGGATGTTGTAACATATTTAATATCACTTGGATACTTAAAATCATCATCATCAACCGCTTAGCCGGGGTCGAGTTGCGGGGCAGCAGCTCCAGGGGACACAAAACTTTTCCTTTCCTGAGCCACAATAACTAGTTCTGACTGGGGGATCCTGAGGCTTTCCCAGGCCAATGTGTAGAGACAGTATAGTGTCTCCACCTAGTTCTGGGTCTTACCCGGTGCCTCCTCCCAGCTGGACGTGCCTGGAACACCTCTCTAGAGAGACATCGAACCACCTCAACTGGGTCCATTCAACATAAAGAAGCTGCGGCTTTACTCAGAGTTCCTCACAGCTCTCTAAAGGAGAGGCCCACCACCCTCCGGAGGAAACTCATTTTGGCCGTTTATACCCACGATCTAGTTATTTCGGTCATGACCCATCCTTCACAACCATAGTTCCCTTTCGCCAGGCCTCCGCCCAGGTTTCGTGGTCTCCTCTTCACCTCAGTCAGAGATGCTCCCGTACTACGGGCCGAGATTGCCACTCTTCTGGCGAAGGAAGTGATCGAACCCTTTCATTGTCCCCAAGAAGGGCGGAGGGTTGTGCCCTATTCTAGATCTGCGAACCCTGAACAAGCACCCGCAGAAGCAGCCGTTCAGGATGCTCATGCAGAGGCGCATCTTGACGTCCATCAGACGTCAGGATTGGTTCGTGACCATCGACCTGAAGGACGCGTACTCTCATGTCTCGATTCTCCCTAGTCATCGGCCGTTCTTACGGTTAGCTTTCGAGGGGCGGGCATATCAGTACAGGGTCCTCCATTCGGTCTGTCCCTGTCTCCATGGGTCTTTACGAAGGTCGTGGAAGCCACCCTTACTCCCCTCAGGGAGAGAGGTGTGCGGGTACTCAACTATCTCAACGACTGGCTTATCTTGGCACACTCGCAAGATCTGTTGTGCACACACAGGCACTAAGTCCCTAGGTGCCACAAACATCCCGGGCGACCTGAACCAGACAGCCGACATGCTCTCTCATCAGTCAACGCCTAGATGAGGCAGCTGTAAGTCTTTAAGTGTACGTCAGGTACGTACTGTCCTTCTTACAGGAGAGGCTGGAGAGTAATCTCTCTCCGTCCACACTGAAAGCGTATGTAGCCGCGATCGCCGCCCATCACGCCTTCAAAGGCCCCCCTTCGAGCCCCTAGCAGAGGCCGCTCTTTCTCAGCTCTCGACGAAGACGGTCCTCCTGCTGGCGCTTGCTTCCATCAAGAGGGTAGGGGACCTGCAAGCATTTTCCGTATCCCCGGATTGCCTTAACTTCGGGCCCGGCGACTCTCACGTGACCCTGAGACCCCGGCCTGGCTACGTGCCCAAAGTTCCCACCACTCCCTTTCAGGACCAGGTGGTAATCTTGCAGGCGCTCCCTATTGGGAGGAAGACACAACCTTGTTCGTGTTGTGTCCGGTACGCGCACTGCGCCTCTACCTCGACCGCACAGAGCTTCAGGAGCTCTGAGCAGCTCTTTCTCTGTTTCGGAGGTCAGCAAGAGGGGAGGGCTGTCTCCAAACAGAGGTTGGCACACTGGATCGTGGATGCCGTTACGACTATCAGTGAGGGCACGCTCCACTCAGGGTGTCGCCTCCTCATGGGCACTGGCTCAAGGCGCCACTTTGGGAGAAATTTAGAGCTGCAGGGGTGGGCTATGCCCAAAACCTTCGCAAAGTTCTGTAACCTATGCGTAGAACCAGTGTCAGCCCGAGTCTTGCGTGGGGCCAGCACGTAAAACCGGCAGCCGGTAGGGCGTACGCCTGCGAAAGCGCATTCCCCCCTCCCAGGTGGGTCACTGCGCTCATTCTGTCTCACTTCTTTCCCTTCGGGCAAAGAACAGGCATTCCATCCATCACTAAGCACTCCAAAGGCGGCAGGCTGTGCGGAGCAGCCCTGCCTCCTGTGGCCGGGTATCAGCTGAGTTATCACATAGCTCTAACCGGACCTAGTGCCCCACACGTAGTAACCCCCCAACAAGGTGGTTCCGTCTGAAGTTTCCCCATGAGATGGTCCCCCTCGTGGTGGCCCATGACCTCCTCCAGGTGGACATCCACCCAGCTGTACCTTAGTATGCGCTTACCTCCCATGAGTTCTCCCATGCGGGCAAGACCATGTTGGTGTCTCCACTATATTCCTTCCTGCGGTGGGAAGTGGCCTCCGTAGCGCATATCCCCTTTCAGGGAACCGTGTTTCCCCAGTGGCCCTACGGTACTGGACGGCTTCTTGCTATTAGAGATACTGTCTGTGGTGGCCGAGGGCAGGTGCCTATCATCTTTGCCAAAGCTCTGGGACGCCCTGCCAAACCCACCGGATGGTTACAATTTCGCGCTAGCGCTCGCGTCTGACACGCCTAGGCCAGTCACCGTCGCTTCGCTATAGATTGTGACGCGACATAGTGCTGTGGTGTTTTCCATAGGAACCCCATCTGTCGATTCGACACAACGTTGAGAAACCAACAGAAAGGGAACGTCCCGGTTACATATGTAACCTCTGTTCCCTGATGGAGGGAACGAGACGTTGTGTCCCTCATGCCACAACATAAGGGTATCGTCCCGATTACGTATGTAACCTCTGTGTAAAACTCACACTCAAATGCCATTTTCTCATGCATTAGACACTCTTTTTTGCCAATGAGCGAGATTTCAGTGAACGAGAACGATTTGTTCAAAACGAACGATTCGTTCACGAACGAAACATCCGATAAAATATCAAGGTGCAATTCATCATAGCTTGCGTAGTATAGACCCAGCTTTCAACCCAACTTCGACAATAGATTAATGGTAATATTTTTTTTATCGCCGATATGAGTCTCACATTGCACAACGCAGCACGTTAACTCCGATAACAGCACACCACCAATATATATATATATATATATATATATATATATATATATATATATATATATTTAACTTTGAACAATATGAAATAGATATTTTAATAATTATTGTAAGTGAATATACCTGTAATCAGAATAGTTTATGGTCTGCTAAAAGTGTCTAGGATAGAAAACCGCGTGAGTTCATATGCAAAACCAGATAACTCTATTTTTATATATTTTCATGAATCAAATACAAAAGTTTCATATTTCTTACAGACCTTCAGGACCATGAGTCGAACAAGCCCAGTGAGTGTCGTTTCAATTGGCCTCTGTTAACCGGGTCTAATGAGTGCTCAAACTTCATTTGCCGATGACGTCCATATTTCTTTAGATAAGCCAATGTCCTTTCAGACAGCCATGGTGCATGACACAAAGACACACCATACCAAGTGATAAATCTATCGGGCAAAAGGTTGCGCAGTTATAGCCATTTTCAAGTTCATTTTTATTATAGCACAACCTAGTGGTCAAACGGCAATTTTTTTACTGTGGGTCTACACATATGGTTCAAGCCCCATGAAGATAGCTTAAATGGTTCACGAGTTATGGCTATTTTAGTTAAACATGCTACTTCAATTTCAATTTTTATTTATATAGCACTTTTCACAATTTGCATTGTTCCAAAGCAGCTTTACAGGGGAAAAACGAAAACCCAAGAAAGGGTAAAACACGCTACATGGTGTTTTATTAAAAAATCCAATTATTCTAGTAAATAATATCTAATTTCAGCATCTCCTGGTGGTTTATTTAGCATATTTTGCATTAAGTGAATGCTTGGCTGAAAAGATGCGTTTTTAATCTAGATTTAAATTGGGCGAGTGTGTCTGATCCTCGAATAATATCAGGAAGGCTATGGGATGAATTCCGACTCAAAATGATTAACAAATGCACGCACAGTCCGTGAACGTGATACACGTTTCATTTGTATTTTACGATTCACAAACAAATGCCTTATGATTTGATTCTGTGAAATTTTTGTGTACAAACAACTATCGACGAAAAAACTGACGCTCATGTGTTATGATCCAAATACAAATGTCTTTCATTTCGTATCAGCAAAATTCGTAATTAAATGAATCTGCACTTGTTTGTACGAACAGAGATATATTTGTGAATACGGATGTTCTCTCTCGTATTCATTTATCTTAATTTGTGCATGTCAACAACAATGTGCGCATTTGTGGATCCTGTGACGTGCCGTTCATACATCCTGTTCGGTTCATTTGGATTTTGAGACTTTCTTTACGTGGTTTTGCATTAGACAATCCACACACACGCAACTGCAGATCCATGCGCAACCGTGCAGAAAAGAAGAACTACCACTAGATGGCAGGCTTACGGAAACCATAGTTGCTGGTCATATCATTAGAATACCATCAAAAAGTTGATGCATTTCACTATTTCCATTAAAAAAGTGAAATTTGTAAATTATATGAATTCATCACACGCAGACTGATATATTTCAAATGTTTATTTATTTTAATTGTGATGATTATAACTGACAACTAATGAAAAACCCAAAATTGATAAGGCATTTTAATGTAAAAGACAAAGTATTTTCTCATAAAGTTCATAGATGCAGTTATTAAAGTTACAGTGCAGTAGATGAGATAATACAGTTATTAAAGTTACAGTGCAGTATATGAGTCAATACAGTTATTAAAGTTACAGTGCAGTATATGAGTCAATGCAGTTATTAAAGTTACAGTGCAGTAGATGAGTCAATGCAGTTATTCAAGTTACAGTGCAGTAGATGAGTCAATGCAGTTATTAAAGTTACAGTGCAGTAGATGAGTCAATGCAGTTATTAAAGTTACAGTGCAGTAGATGAGTCAATGCAGTTATTAAAGTTACAGTGCAGTAGATGAGTCAATGCAGTTATTAAAGTTACAGTGCAGTAGATGAGTCAATGCAGTTATTAAAGTTACAGTGCAGTAGATGAGTCAATGCAGTTATTAAAGTTACAGTGCAGTAGATGAGTCAATGCAGTTATTAAAGTTACAGTGCAGTAGATGAGTCAATGCAGTTATTAAAGTTACAGTGCAGTAGATGAGTCAATGCAGTTATTAAAGTTACAGTGCAGTAGATGAGTCAATGCAGTTATTAAAGTTACAGTGCAGTAGATGAGTCAATGCAGTTATTAAAGTTACAGTGCAGTAGATGAGTCAATGCAGTTATTAAAGTTACAGTGCAGTAGATGAGTCAATGCAGTTATTAAAGTTACAGTGCAGTAGATTAGTCAATACAGTTATTAAAGTTACAGTGCAGTATTTGAGTTGACACAGTTATTAAAGTTACAGTGCAGTAAATTGAAATATATGGATGACCAATAAATACTAAATACTTCAAAGATCTTTCTCCTTCACTCTTGATTCACTGACCGGAATCTGGTGCATACTTGGCCGCCTCAACCAGTAATTCACTGAATGTAGTAAAGTTTAACACATGTATGTTAAAAAAGCTACCTTTTTCCAGGAAATAAAACCACCTCACAATTATAGTACACCATCCCAGATTATTACTCATAAAATTTCAGTACTGTCTGGTCCGATATTTTTTATATAAAAGCTCTTCTAATGTCCCATATGCTGGTTTATTCTATAATTTTCGATGCATGTTAAAAAAACTGTTAATAATTTAAACAATTTGAAGTGAGCCGATTGTCTCAGCACACCACGGTGACTAGAAATGTGATGTTGTCCAGTCACGACTTCTTGTTGCACAACATCAGGGCAAAAAATTTAAAGTTTTAGGGGTGGTTTTCCGGAAAGAAATTAGAATAGACTAAAATAAATAAAATAACTGTCCAAACTGAAAAAAACTTATGCTGAACATATTTGTCGAAAAACAAAACTTGAAGTTCACTATAATATCTATAAAGACAGCCTGCATGCCTTTAATACCGAATTAGGCAAAGCTAGACAGACTTATTTCTATTAACTGCAACAACTTGTCATATGCTTTTTGCTACTGTAGAGAGACTAACAAACCCCCAAGTCAAGTCCCCTTCTAAATGCTTTCTGATGACAAGTTTGCAACTTTTTTCCTTGAGGAGATAAATAATTTCAGAATGGCAGTCAGCAAAGCCCTACATGGCACTCAGGTCAGTCTGACTTTATTACAACAATCTAAGAAATTAGTAAAGTTTGATGAGAAAACTTTGGCATCTTAAGTCCTCAACATGCAACCTGGACACACTCCCCACATCCTTTTTCAAAAAAGTGTTTAACTGTTTAGAAGCAGATCTTTTAAAAATAGTAAATACTTTAATTCTCTCAGGAACTTTCCCAGAGTCCGTAAAAACTGCATTTGTCAAGCCTTTACTAAAATAAGAGCAGAGCAATCTAGACAAAAACTTACTGTCTAACTACAGACCAACAAATCTTCCTTCATAGGCAAGATCATTGAAAAGGTTGTCTTCAATCAGCTGAACAAATTCCTAAACTCATCTGCACTACAGAACTGTGTACTGGTACTGCATTAACTCATCTACTGCACTGTAACTTTAATAACTGCATTAACTCATCTACTGCACTGTAACTTTATAACTGTATTAACTAATTTACTGCACTGTAACTTTAATAACTGTATTAACTCATATACTGCACTGTAACTTTAATAACTGTATTAACTCATCTACTGCACTGTAACTTTAATAACTGCATTGACTCATCTACTGCACTGTAACTTTAATAACTGCATTAACTAATTTACTGCACTGTAACATTAATAACTGCATTAACTCATCTACTGCACTGTGACTTTAATAACTGTATTAACTCATCTACTGCACTGTAACTTTAATAACTGTATTAACTCACATACTGCACTGTAACTTTAATAACTGTATTAACTCATATACTGCACTGTAACTTTAATAACTGTATTGACTCACCTACTGCACTGTAACTTTAATAACTGTATTAACTCATCTACTGCACTGTAACTTTAATAACTGTATTGACTCATCTACTGCACTGTAACTTTAATAACTGTATTAACTCATATACTGCACTGTAACTTTAATAACTGTATTGACTCATCTACTGCACTGTAACTTTAATAACTGTATTAACTCATATACTGCACTGTAACCTTAATAACTGTATTAACTCATCTACTGCACTGTAACCTTAATAACTGTATTAACTCATCTACTGCACTGTAACTTTAATAACTGTATTAACTAATTTACTGCACTGTAACTTTAATAACTGCATTGACTCATCTACTGCACTGTAACTTTAATAACTGCATTAACTAATTTACTGCACTGTAACATTAATAACTGCATTAACTCATCTACTGCACTGTGACTTTAATAACTGTATTAACTCATCTACTGCACTGTAACTTTAATAACTGTATTAACTCACATACTGCACTGTAACTTTAATAACTGTATTAACTCATATACTGCACTGTAACTTTAATAACTGTATTGACTCACCTACTGCACTGTAACTTTAATAACTGTATTAACTCATCTACTGCACTGTAACTTTAATAACTGTATTGACTCACCTACTGCACTGTAACTTTAATAACTGTATTAACTCATATACTGCACTGTAACTTTAATAACTGTATTGACTCATCTACTGCACTGTAACTTTAATAACTGTATTAACTCATATACTGCACTGTAACTTTAATAACTGTATTAACTCATCTACTGTACTGTAACTTTAATAACTGTATTGACTCATCTACTGCACTGTAACTTTAATAACTGTATTAACTCATCTACTGCACTGTAACTTTAATAACTGTATTAAGTCATATACTGCACTGTAACTTTAATAACTGTATTGACTCACCTACTACACTGTAACTTTAATAACTGTATTAACTCATATACTGCACTGTAACCTTAATAACTGTATTAACTCATCTACTGCACTGTAACTTTAATAACTGTATTAACTCATCTACTGCACTGTAACTTTAATAACTGCATTGACTCATCTACTGCACTGTAACTTTAATAACTGTATTAACTCATATACTGCACTGTAACTTGAATAACTGTATTAACTCATATACTGCACTGTAACTTGGATAACTGTATTGACTCATCTACTGCACTGTAACTTTAATAACGGTATGGACTCACCTACTACACTGTAACTTTAATAACTGTATTAACTGCACTGTAACTTTAATAACTGTATTAACTCATCTAATGCACTGTAACTTTAATAACTGTATTAACTCATATACTGCACTGTAACTTGGATAACTGTATTAACTAATCAACTGCACTGTAACTTTAATAACTGTATTAACTCATATACTGCACTGTAACTTTAATAACTGTATTAACTAATCTACTGCACTGTAACTTGAATAACTGTATTAACTCATATACTGCACTGTAACTTTAATAACTGTATTAACTCATCTACTGCACTGTAACTTTAATAACTGTATTAACTCATCTACTGCACTGTAACTTTAATAACTGTACTAACTAATCTACTGCACTGTAACTTTAATAACTGTATTAACTCATTTACTGCACTGTAACTTTAATAACTGTATTAACTCATATACTGCACTGTAACTTTAATAACTGTATTAACTCATATACTTCACTGTTGCTTTAATAACTGCATTAACTCATCTACTTAAATCGATGAGTGGGTCCTATAATGTGTTGTATTACCCCAAAAGATTGTAGTAGTTCTGTAAACGTCAGTGCTAATGCATCGTTAGCGCTATCTATGTGGATATTCAAATCTCCGACAATTAGTATTTTATCAACGTTAACCAATAGGTCCGATAGGAAGTCGGCAAACTCTTTCAGAAAATCAGTATAGGGACTAGGGGGTCTATACACCGTAGCCAATGTAAAAGAAAGCAATTGTTTTTTACTTTTGTTAGGAATAATTATGTTCAACGCAAGCACTTCAAATGATTTAAATTTATGCTCTGTTCTCTGAGTTACAGTGATAAATTTTCTAAATATTGTAGCAACGCCGCCACCCCGACCAACCGGACGTGGCTCATGCATATAACAGTAGCTTGGTGAGGTACACTCATTTAGACCGAAATAATCATTTGGTTTAAGCCAGGTCTAGGTAAGACAGAGTATATCAAAACTGTTGTCCGTGATCATTTCATTTACAATAACTGCCTTTGAATTTAGTGATCTAATATTAAATAGGCCGAACTTTATAAATTGATTTTGGTTGTATATTACATTGTCTTCAGGTTTAATCACGATCAGATTTTTTCTATGACTTTAGCCAAATTTTTTACTTTGTAGTATTATACGGGGGGGACATATAGTCTCTATATATTTGGAAACAGTAACATTTATAGCAGTTGAGGCGCACATACTATGGTTAAGGTTTTGACTTACCTGAGGGAGACTTACCAGAGGGAGACATAGTCAACAGGTGCGTAGCGCCTTTGAGATGTTGTCGGACAGGAGAGCCGCTCCGATGCTGCTGGGGTGCAGGCCGTCGGGGCGGAACAGCCTAGGTCGCTCCCAGAACAGATTAAATAACAAATTATTTACAAAGAGCAGCTTCAATACACCATGACATCAACCATTGATTAAGCGAAAAAAGTCAACTTAACATCGCAATCTCGAAGACCGGTGACGGCAGCGCTGAGTCATCTCACTGGTCCTGGCTTGCGTCTTTCGCCGTAGTCCTCATCTGCACTCAAAGGTACAAACACGTCTGAAGCATTAGCATTAGCCATTAGTGATGTAATAATGAGAACCGCGAGTTAAGCAGTATGCAGGCTGGTAATGCTAATAGCCTAAGGGCTAACACAGAATGATCCGATAAAAAGAATTTATCAGTATGTTTAACAACGATTTTTGTGTATGCTATACTTAAGGATAGGTTTCACTCTCGCTTAATAACAATTTAAGACACAATTCTTCAAGATGTAACAAGAATTATTAGATTTGAAAGAGCTCCCGCTCAAACCACGCGCTCTCAGTAAACTCTCCGGTTTTGGACGTTTTTGCGCCACCTAGTGACTGTGAATCAAAATTTCTATTTTCTTTTATAATTATTTGCATTCACACTCCACAGAATTCCTCGCCGTTGGTTTGGTTCTATTTGGGGAAAAACCTAGGACTAGTTTGCAAAATTTGCAGCAATACTTTCCCATCCAGAAATTTAAATGCAAGTATAGGTCTTCTTCGTCTTGAGCCAAGGACTCCAGCGATAAAGGGTTTAGGAGTTATTAGCAATTAAGTGTTTTGATTGCTGTAGCGCCCCCTATGGACCGACATGGCTGGCTCTGTGTATCCGAGTAGCGAGCAAGACTACAACCATCTGACCGAGTCTCAGCTCTGTCTTATGCTTTACGGTTTTGGGCTGCCTGATCAGTTTTAGGGAAGAAGAAGAATTAAACAACAGCTATCTCTGTTAAATACAATAGGTTTCGAGCGTAACTAACTAATACTCACTAATACTCGTCAAAACACAGGAATCCAAACATACAGCATCACAGTAATTAAAGCAGATGACCAGAAAACTCTAAAATTAAATTGAACTGATATTTTAAAAAATGTGCACGAGACAGAAGGCAAACAGAAAAAGTCAAACCTTCGGGCCGTTGCTCAAACGTGTGCCTTCATACATGGCGCCAAATCCTCCTTCACCCATCTTCTTCCCACTGCCAGGAGTTAATTTCTGTTCAGAGATAAATTAAATGTCAAGCATTTTCAGTACTGTCCTACTGGATTACGTGCAAAACTCAATCAAAAACGATTTCAAGAATTTTTATATTATTTGAATTTAAAATAATTGTAAAACAACTTGAATGAAAACACAGATTATGATTTTGGATTATGGAGATAACTGACCTTTGATCAACTCATTCTTTTGCTCTTCGTCCTCCATCTTCTCCTCAGACTGCCTGAGGCTGCGAAAGGGAGTAGAATCCCTCCTGCTGATGCTCGACTGCCTGTGGTGATCGGAAGTGGAATCTCTCTTTCTGATGCTCGACTGCCTTCGACGTGCAGGAGACCAATCCCTCCTCCTGATGCACTACTGCCTGTGGCGATCGGAAGTGGAATCTGGAGATAAATTAAATGTCAAGCATTTTCAGTACTGTCCTACTGGATTACGTGCAAAACTCAATCAAAAACAATTTCAAGAATTTTTATATTATTTGAATTTAAAATAATTGTAAAACCACTCGAATGAAAACACAGATTATGATTTTGGATTATGGAGATAACTGACCTTTGATCAACTCATTCTTTTGCTCTTCGTCCTCCATCTTCTCCTCAGACTGCCTGAGGCTGCGAAAGGGAGTAGAATCTCTCCTTCTGATGCCTCACTGTCTGTGGCGAGCGGGAGTCGAATCTCTCCTTCTGATGCCTCACTGTCTGTGACGAGTGGGAGTCGAACCTCTCCTTCGCATACTTGTTTGCCTGTGGCGAGCATCAACTTTGATTGGCTCATTCTTCTGCTCTTCATCCTCCATCTTCTCCTCAGACTGCCCGAGGCTGCGAAAGGAAGTAGAATCTCTCCTTCTGATGCTTCACTGTCTTCGGTGAGCGGGAGTCGAATCTCTCCTTCTGATGGTTCACTGTCTGAAGTGAGCGGGAGTCGAATCTCTCCTTCTGATGGTTCACTGTCTGTGGCGAGCGGGAGTCGAATCTCTCCTTCTGATGCCTCACTGTCTGTGGCGAGCGGGAGTCGAATCTCTCCTTCTGATGGTTCACTGACTGTGTCAAGCGGGAGTTGAACCTCTCCTTCGCATACTTGTTTGCCTGTGGCGAGCATCAACTTTGATTGGCTCATTCTTCTGCTCTTCATCCTCCATCTTCTCCTCAGACTGCCCGAGGCTGCGAAAGGGAGTAGAATCTCTCCTTCTGATGCTTCACTGTCTGAAGTGAGCGGGAGTCGAATCTCTCCTTCTGATGGTTCACTGTCTGAGGTGAGCGGGAGTCGAATCTCTCCTTCTGATGCTTCACTGTCTGAAGTGAGCGGGAGTCGAATCTCTCCTTCTGATGGTTCACTGTCTGAGGTGAGCGGGAGTCGAATCTCTCCTTCTGATGGTTCACTGTCTGAGGTGAGCGGGAGTGGAATCTCTCTTTCTGATGCTCGACTGCCTTCGACGTGCAGGAGACCAATCCCTCCTCCTGATGCTCGACTGCCTGTGGTGATGGGAAGTGGAATCTCTCTTCTTTGTGACGCCCAACTGCCTTCCAAGTGCAGGAGACGAATCCCTCCTGTTGATGCTCGACTGCCTGTGGCGATCGGAAGTGGAATCTCTCTTTCTGATGCTCGACTGCCTTCGACGTGCAGGAGACCAATCCCTCCTCCTGATGCACGACTGCCTGTGGCGGTCGGAAGTGGAATCTCTCTTTCTGATGCTCGACTGCCTTCGACGTGCAGGAGACCAATCCCTCCTCCTGATGCACGACTGCCTGTGGCGATCGGAAGTGGAATCTCACTTTCTGATGCTCGACTGCCTTCGACGTGCAGGAGACCAATCCCTCCTACTGATGCACGACTGCCTGTGGCGATCGGAAGTGGAATCTCTCTTTCTGATGCTCGACTGCCTTCGACGTGCAGGAGACCAATCCCTCCTCCTGATGCACGACTGCCTGTGGCGATCGGAAGTGGAATCTCTCTTTCTGATGCTTGACTGCCTTTGACGGACAGGAGTCGAATCGCTCCTCCTGATGCTCGACTGCCTGTGACAATCGGAAGTGGAATCTCGCTTTCTGACGCTCGATTCTGAATGATATTCTGCTGGTCGTCTGTCTGATGTTCATCCTGAAATGAACAGTAATTTGGTGTTAATCTGAATATATTTTGTCGCAGTGAATGAGAATAACATTAGTGAAATAAATGTGAGCAGATCTTCAGTACCTGAAACCAAGCATGGTCGTGGATCTTTCCCAGATGAATGCGTTCTTTTGGGTTCTCCTGCAGACAGGCTTCAAGAAAACTGCAGTATTCTGCGAGGAAACACAGAAAAGTCTCTTATAACCTTAAACTGTGAATTCATCTGAACATCACTTTAAATTTAACATCTGCTCTGATTTTGTTCTATTTGATATCATTGAGAATTTAGTCGGCCTGATGAAGATCTCACCTTTAGTGAAGCCGTCTTTAGACCAGATCTTGTTCTTCATCTGGTACTTGTCAATGATGCCTGGTAATCTGCCGCTCGACAAGCTGAACAACAGGACACCCAGTGAGTACACTGTCGTGGGCTTTGCGTGGTACTTGCCCCTTTTAAAATATTCTGGGCCGAAGTATTCCTTTGTGCCTGAAGAAAAAAGATTTAATGTGATTCATTAGTCTGCATTAGTTAAGAACTGAATTTGAATGATGTCATCTTAGTATTTATATCAGAAGCTGTTCATATAAGACATTCGGGAAGTGATGAAACTTACCCATGAAGTTCCTGTAGGCCGACTTCTTAAAAAAATCACCGCACTCAAAGTTGATGAGTTTGATTTCTAGGGTGTCTGTGTTGATGAGGAAGTTTTCCAGTTTTATATCTCGGTGAAAAACTCCCCGTTTGTAACACATGTATGCAGCCTTGGTCGCCTGCCTCATGATGAATTTAGCTGGTTTCTCAGCGATTTGATTCCCTTCATCAGAAAGGAAGTCTCTCAAATTTTGGCAGGGAGTGAAGCGATCCAAGACCATGACGTAATCATTCTTAAAGTCCTGCCAGTCCAGAAGCTGAATGATCTCTGTTACATCATCTCCCTCACTGGCAAGAATCAGAAGAGCGATCTCTCGAGGAATGGGTTTAGCATAACCCGGCTGGAAGAAAGACAGGTTTTATCAGGATTAGATGAAGGTAACTTTACAAACAAGGATTTATCTCAGTCATCAACAAATTGAAGTCAACAGAAGTGTGTGTGTAAGAATACAATGTTGAAGATGTTTTCAGCTGAATATCAATCAATACTTACGATGCTGATGTAATCTGTGTTCTCGTTCTTTTGGACATATTTCACTGCCACCTGAACAACGGAAACATGTTTACAGTTAAATCATATCATTCAAAGCATTCATGATAACCACAGACATGTCATTTATTTATAACAAAAGAGATCATGTTTGATCAGTCTGTCTGTTTCAATAGATCAAGTTAACTTAATAGCGAACATAAGATACACAAAGAGATATTAAAAACATGAGCACATGAAAGAAGAAAAACAGTTAAAGTCGAACCTTCCGGCCATTTCTCAAACTTGTGCCTTCATAGATTGAACCAAATGCTCCTTCGCACAGCTTCTTCCCAATCTTATACAGTCGGGAGTTGATTTCTGTTCAGAGATATGAAATGTCAGGAATTAGATAAACTTCTTCCAAACCTAATGAACAATATTACAATAATTACACATATGATGAAAAGGGTGTGTATGTTAGGATTTTGGAGGTAAACTCACCTGCCCTTGACTTTGGCTGAAACTTTACAGTGCGATGATGTCCTGAAATCACATCTGTAGAGAGAAATGAGATCAAACACACGATCAATTCAATCAACTCATATCAATGAAATATTGAACAATCCTATCGATAGAAGAATATTGAAAAGCAACAGCAGCATTTTACAGAGCAAATTTGACTTAAAGTCATCATAATATATTTTACATATTCATATTCAACCAATAAGTTAAAAGAACATAACCTTAACCTGAGCGGTAAATAACAACATACAGACTAAAGAAAATTATGCATAACTGACACCTGTGTTTCTAAAGCAAGTCACACACATACAGTACAACATGTTCAAGTTCCATTGATTTGTTGTATTGGTTTGTCATCATCCTTAATTATACTTTTATGTGTTCAGAGTCTTGACCTTGTGTGCTTAATGTCTGAAATTGGTAATATAGACAAAAATATAACTGTATATACATATGTGAGTTACAAAACTGAATGAACATGGGTGACTGAGAGAAAATAATGAAACATAGAGAGAAATTCCTCTAGTATCGTTCGAAAATCACCTCAGGGTTAAAATAGCTAAACGTTTCTGATCAAAGTGTGACTGAAGATGAGCAAATATTTCACATTTACATTCGTGTTATTAAATTGGCTAGATGCGTTTACTGTTATGGTAAATATGGAGAAGATATGTCTGCTGACTCTAAACATCTGAACGTGTTGTCTAGATATTCTTATAATGTGGTGATATTATGACTGACCATCATCGCTGCTTCTGTCAGCGGTCACAGGAGGTGTTTCTGTATCCGGCTCCTCTCTCTCAGACTGACCTCTGCGGCCTTTTCTCCGTCTCAGAAACTTATTTTTCTTTATCTTCTTCTTTCCTCCATCTTTCTCGTTCGCGTTGTCGATTCCTCGAGCAGTTGGTTCGTACACACTGCTATTGTCGCTAGTTTTGTCGGCTCGAAAGCACTTGACAAGAGTTTGACCCATCTTCACTCAAGTAAACAGCAGAAGCAAGTTAACCGTAAGCGGGGGAAAACCAGAATGAACAAAACAGCAAGTGTTGGGGTCTAAAAACACTCCGAGTCTTTATGACGTCATGTTTAGTTCTAGTGTTTTCTGATGTGTATATTTGAATTAGCCACTAAAAGCTTCTCATGCGGTATGCATAAAACGTGACTGGACGATACCCACGTGACACACAAAGCTTTCATTGGTCTATTGTTGCTTGTGTAAAGACAGGGGCTTGTTGCTGCGCAACGTTTTGTCGGCCTGATCGCAGCCCGAGTCGATTTTCCTCAGTTTATTTCGTCTTAGTTTACTTTTACTGCAACGCGCTCAGGATGAATGAGTTAAGATTAATTATTTCCATATTTTTTATGTTTGTTGCTGCGTTTGTGGTGCAAATGTCAGTAATGTAGCTCGACATTGAAATAAAAGTCCTTCGTATTTTTGTATAATTGTTTATTGTGTATTTATCATGAATACAAGCGTGAAACATACAATATGAATATGAATACAATATGAAGCGTGAAACGCCTGTCAAATATCGACAAAAATACTGCATTGTTTTAATAATTGTGAAAGTAACTGGTCAAGCATCCTCCATCTTAACTTTTACATTTCAAGAGCTGTACGTGTACACAGAATCTTAGGACACGGACACCTAAACTACAAAAATGTCTTAATATCATTGCACAGACAATCACTTCAAACAAAAGTCATTAGTGGTTTTTACTTAAATATGTTATAGCGCTTTTACACCAGAGGATGCCATCACATGAATGGACACAAAATCTTTTTTTCTTCAAATGTTACAAAAATGAAAACAAATAGAAAGTATACGAATGGCATGTGGATCTTCTGCAATAACACATTTCAACTTAAAATGAAAACCTAAATTTGACTTTTTTCGTGTTGATGGTGTGGAAATCTGAAGGAGAGATCTGTTGGTTGTTGAAACGTCATTTGTGTATATTATCCAGATTTACAGTAGGCTATAAGATCATGTTTAACACAGTTCTTTCTCTGGCACCCATTGAGATATTACAGGAGCAATAAAACAAAGGTCACAAAATTGACTGGGGAAAAAAATGGAAAACACAAAAAGGTAAACACCAGTACATGAATAGTTTAACTTGTTTTAAAAACACCTAGTAAATAATATCTAATGTCAGCAGTCTCCCGGTGGTTTATTTTGCATTAAGTGAATGCTTGGAAAGGATGTGTCATGGGCGGGTGTGTCTGACCCTCAAATAATATCAGGAAGGCTATTCCAGAGTTTAGGTGCTACGTATGAGAAAGCTCGACCCCCTTTGGTGGATTTAGTTATTCTAGGTGTTATTAAAAGTCCTGAGTTTTGAGATCTTAGAGAGCGTGATGGGTTGTAGTGTGATAGAAGCTCTGTTAGGTAGGTAGGGGCTAAACCCTTTAAGGCTTTATAAGTGATTAAAAGAACTTTAAAGTCAATACGATACTTAATGGGTAGCCAGTGAAGGGTTGATAATATTGGGGTTATGTGAGGGTATCTTCTAGACCTGGTTAGAACTCTGGCAGCTGCATTCTCTGAACTAACTGTAGTTTGTTTATGGATGATACAGAACAACCACTAAGTAGTGCATTACAGTAGTCAAGTCTTGAGGTCATAAATGCATGAATAAGCTTCTCCGCGTCGGCAACACATAGAATATTTCGTACTTTGGCAACATTTCTTAGGTGGCATTTCTTAGGAGGCTGTTTAATGACATTTGAGATGTGATTTCGAAATGACAGGTTGTTGTCTAATATAACGCCTAGATCTTTTACTGTATTTGTTGGAGTAACAGTACATCCTTCAACCTGCAGTTTATAATCAGAAATATTCGGTTTGCGTGTCTTTGGTCCGATAAGTAATATTTCTGTTTTATTTACTCACCTACCAAAGTGATTGGATTTTTTTCAAATGATGGCAATCAATGCCAGATTCCATTGAGAAATCACCCAAGACAATTTGGTGAGGAGATTTGTATACTTGGATGATGGTTTAGGACGCATAGGGTCCAATCCCACAAACAGCTTCTGATATATCTCAAAAGTATACACCAGTTTTGAGGGAAACTTGAGGTCGAGGGCATAGGTAAGTCCAAACAGGAGGCAGCATGCTTCTATGATAATCCCAATCGTGTCGGGCTGATATACATTTTCCGTTGGCAACTGCCAAGCTCAGCGTGCACCTCTGTTACATCACAACTCTATTGGTGGAGATAAAAAAGGAATCAAGAGTTTGGTCAGAAAACAGGTAATCAGATGAATATAGCAGACAGGTAGACACAGTCAAAATTTCACTTTTGTTTCTAAAAGCGGTAAATACTAGACTGTGACTAAAGAATGTGACCAGATTGAAGTCTACCATGACAATCCCATTGAGTGTGGGCACTATACTATCATGATCTACTATGGCATGAGTATTGTCTTAATGCAATTGTCCTTGCCTGTAGCTGATTCTTCATCACATTCCTGTTTGTTAAGCTACAGACTTTAAATATCTTTCAAGAGCAAACGTAATTACCCCAAATCATCACAATATTAATACATACAGACTGAAAAATAGACAAGGAGCTTTAAGCCCAATACATACGTGGTGGACACTGATGAGGTCTTGCTGTCTCTCGCCTATTTACTCAATCAGGCATCTCAGGACCACTTCTCTCCTTTGCTCCACAGAGGCAGATGGATCCTGTCAAGAAGTAAAATCTGATCAGAGCACAAAACCACAGAACCTCTGTATTTCAACCATTCAATTGTGTCCATCTATATCACATAACCACATCACATGTACAGGGTATTGCAGGGTCCTAATGCTCCTTTTGCAGCCAAAGTGGTAGTTTGTGAAACATACCATGATTACTTATATTGAGATGTTTCAGTAAAGTGGATGATACAGTATATACAGTAAAGTGCTGTAAGAAAAAGATGCAAACCGATGACAATTTCTGGTTGTATTTTTCTAGAATGACTAGAAGACCTTCTGGGGAGGACGCCAACGCCTGTTCACACAACAGCAGGAACTTGCCAATTGTGGACCTAGTGAGGGCAGACAAAGCCATCCGTCTCCACCAGCTACAACGGAAAATACTTGCAGACTGGCAAGCGTTTAGCAACATAAACCATGTGAGCATCACCACCATCAGATGCATCTTAAGAAAACACAACATCACCACAAAGCAGCTCTACAGGGTCCCATTTAAGAGGAATAGTGTCGGGGTCACAGGATTTCGAGCTGAATATGTAAGGTTAAGTGTAACTGTCCTTTACATTTACAATACAGTATTGGTGAGGAGATTTGTATACTTGGATGATGGTTTAAGACGCATAGGGTCCAATCCCACGAACAGCCTCTGATATATCTCAAAAGTATACACTAGTTTTGAGGGATACTTGAGGTTGAGGGCATAGGTAAGTCCAAACAGGAGGCGGCATGCTTTGGACAGATTTGTCACTCCTCTGACCATGGGCTGTCCTTCTATGATAATCCCAATCGTGTCGGGCTGATGACACATATACATTTTCCGTTGGCAACTGCCAAGCTCAGCGTGCACCTCTGTTACATCACAACTCTACTGGTGGAGATAAAAAATGAATCAAGAGTTTGGTCAGACAAACAGGTAATCAGATGAATATAGCAGATAGGTAGACACAGTCAAAATGTTACTTTTGTTACTAAAAGTGGTGAATAGTAGACTGATACTGTGACTAGAGAATGTGACCAGATTGAAGTTTCCCATTTCAATCCCATAGAGTGTGGGCACTATACTATCATGATCTACTATGGCATGAGTATTGTCTTATTCTGATTCAAAGAATGCATTACAATAAAACAATGCGATTGTCCTTGCCTGTAGCTGATTCGTCATCACATTACGGTTTGTTAAGCTACAGACTTTAAATATCTTTCAAGAGCAAACGTAATTACCCCAAATCATCACAATATTAATACATACAGACTGAAAAATAGACAAGGAGTTTTAAGCACAATACATACGTGGTGGACACTGATGAGGTCTTGCTGTCTCTCGCCCATTTACTTAATCAGGCATCTCAGGACCACTTCTCTCCTTTGCTCCACAGAGGCAGATGGATTCTGTCAAAAAGTAAAATCTGATCAGAGCGCAAAACCACAGAACCTCTGTATTTCAACCATTCAATTGTGTCCATCTATATCACATAACCACATCACGTGTACAGGGTATTGCAGGGTCCTAATGCTCCTTTTGCAGCCAAAGTTGTAGTTTGTGAAACATACCATGATTACTTATATTGAGATGTTTCAGTACAGTGGATGATACAGTATATACAGTAAAGTACTGTAAAACAAAGAAGCAAACCGATGACAATTTCTGGTTGTATTTTTCTAGAATGACTAGAAGACCTTCTGGGGAGGACGCCAACGCCTGTTCACACAACAGCAGGAACTTGCCAATGTGGACCTAGTGAGGGCAGACAAAGCCATCCGTCTCCACCAGCTACGACGGAAAATACTTGCAGACTGGCAAGCGTTTAGCAACATAAACCATGTGAGCATCACCACCATCTGACGCATCTTAAGAAAACACAACATCACCATGAAGCAGCTCTACAGGGTCCCATTTGAGAGGAACAGTTTCAGGGTCACAGGATTTCGAGCTGAATATGTACGGTTAACTGTAACTGTCTTGGTGAAATACAGTAGCAGCTGAATATGTACTATATTAGTACCACATGGATCCATTGGGAGAGCTACAAAGATACCTGTGTGATGGGGTGAGGGATCTGTATGTGTAGCACTGTAGTACAGTAATATGTTAGTTTTTTTGTTACAGACGACGGGGTCGTAATGCAATTGGCCAAAGGGCTGGGGAAATGTAACATTGTGTGCCGCCATAAGCCTTAAGAGGGCTTCTGCATCATGCAAAACTAGTTCCCTACAACAGCCAACATGTACTCACATTTCGAGATTCTCTCCATAAAACAAGTAGTTTTACAGAACAGACCAGATCAGCCCAGGTTTGTGGTGGTATGGGATATAATGTCAGTTTCTATCGGGCTGGTCTTGTCCAGGCCTGGTTCACCAACCACAATCAATTTGAAGTGGTATACTTCCCCCTTATTCACCATTTTAAAACACATTAGAGGAATTATTTTTCGCATGGAGATAGCGTGTATATGACCGCAGACCACATGCCCGCATGCCTCTTCTGCAGGCAATGGAACAGGCCTGTGGCGACATTCAGGTGACAGCAATCCAAGGATGGTTACGACATCCAAGGGGATATTTTCCCCGGTGTCTAGCGGGAGAAGACATTGCTTGCGATGTCGATGAGGTCCTGTGGCCAGACCCCAACAGACGGCGGGATCCATGAGCCCACGTATGCACACTTTGCCATGATTTTCTGTGTTTACAGTATTGTGTTTTTTCTATTATTATTATTCTTTTTTTTGCTTTATCTGAATTCATGTTACTGCAATGTACAATATTGAGTAGGCCTATTTGCTTTTTTGGTTGTTTGAAAATGTGCCTCCTGAAAAAATGCCTTCTGAATAAACAGTGAAAGTCAAAGACGGCAGTGTTTTATATAAAGTAGACTAGCAGACACGTGCAGAGGGGGGCGGAGGGTGCTTGAGCACCTGCCTCTTTGGCGCCTTATCCCTAAAGTGCCCTTTTGTCAAGGCAAAAAATCGAATTACAGATTTTCTCAATTGCTAAAACACTAAAACCCATTGGCTGAACAAAGTTCTCAGTTTCCTGAACTTATTTAGCTAATTGTGCAGTCTGTTGTCAATACCTTAAACCATTTCTCATGGTAAAACACAATTTGCAGATCTCACTTAGACTCTTCAGCAAAACAGAACACATTCTCATTCTCAAAACACATTCTCCACTCTAATGCACATGTCATCCATCCATACTGGTAAACACAAGAGGCAACAATCAAATACAAATAGAGAACATATTCTCATTGATTGAACACAACCACTCAAAATTGATTTAACCTGTTTCAAATGATGTGACACAACCGATATAAGCCAGTTCAGAGAGCAAACAGGTTGTTGAAGGTGGGAAGGAGAAAGTCTGAAAATGGATAGAAGAAACAATGTGAGAGGACGAGAGCTTATGCGAGGTGGGCGATGAGGAGGAGGGCAAGAAAGAGGACGATGAAGAGGAGGGGGAGGGCAAGAAAGAGGAAGATGAAGAGGACGGCAAGAAAGATGAAGAGGAGAAGGAGAGGCGGGATTGGACAGCGGGCCACTGTTGAAGTTCCTGGTCAACGAGGTGGTAATGTCACAATCTGTGCTGCTGTCAGCAACCATGGTGTTCTGCATCACCATGTTTCATGTCAGGACTGGATACGGCACACAAGAGGCTTCTTCCCCATTGCCTCAGGAAGGACAATATTGCTTGTGACGTCCAATATTGATCTGGCCTGACCCAGCCCAAAGAGAAGAAGCACATTGATCATCACATGTTTACTCTTTTGATTTCTGATTTTATATTACAGTACATTGAAGGCTGTATAATGTACAATACTGTAAACAAATTGTTTTGCCCTTGAACATTGTGCTCTCCATTTGTGAACAGTACTGACTGCTCAATAGATTTTCAATGGTTGCAGGTTCATATCAACAAAGAACAAAAATTGCGGATCCGGAGCAGTCTGCTTGTTTACTTATTTTATTGTTATTATTATAACAGAAGCAGTATTAATATTTTACAAGAGCGGCTTGTTTATATAGCGGTGTGTGTGGATCCTGCCCTAAACTGAACTGATGTTAGCTGGTGGAAGCTTGTCTTACTTCTACACGCAGCAATTTAAACAAAAGTGCTGTTTGGGGGAGATTCACAGTCGTCGAGGGTGTTGGTGTTTTTATGTTATGTGATATATGACTAGTGTTAATATTCCTATTTTGTAACGTTACTATAATTATACAGTAGGCTATTTATTTAAGAGTGTCTTCAAAATAATAATCACATCACTAGTTAAACATGCTTGTTCAGATTGTTGAATCTTCCCAATTACACTTATCAATACTATTTTAATTTCATTATAATTAAAAAGAATTAGTCAAATCAGAAAAAGATTAGAATAGAATTATATTTATAATATGACAAAAATATTTATTATTCAACAACAGAAAAAACACTGCAGCATGTAAACTCGATAATATCCCTTTAAAATAAATGTCAATATAAAATTAATAATATACCTGACTTGACATCAACGTGCAGAGTAATGGAGATATGGCCCTATTTGTAGGTTTCAGGAAAAGGTATGAAGTGGCCATTTGTGTTTGTTCTACAGTGCAAAGATGCCTCATAAAGAGAGGAGAATCAAACAAAAAAGAAGGAGCTGCTTGATCCAGCAAAAGGCAGTGAATCCATTTCCAGCCTGTTTATTGAAAGCAGAACGGGTAAGAATAACACATGTAGCCTACCATTTGTTTTCATTGCGAACGTATTCAATTTTACCCAACAACAACAATGGTTGTTAGTAATGGTAATAATAATAATTACTATATTGCAGTGTATCGGATGTGGATTTATTATCGATTAGGTGCAAGAGTAGTGGTGTGGGTTAAAAATAGATTATTGCTGAAATAGTGAATTGTGCCTTGTTCCTAGATGGACAGAGAGGGGAATGTAGATCAGATGATGAGATGGAGACAGAGACTGTAGAGAAATACAGAAATGTTGAGCCACAAGCAACAGAAACAGAGAAGGAGACAGAAGCCAGAGAGGGGCTATTCTCAAACGTACTTGGACTTAAACACCCAACTGACCCCGCCCACATCCTACAATTCAATATTAAGTACGTATATATTGGACCCTGCCAACCAGTCTTATCTTTTCCCAAGAATGTAGAGGAAGGAAAACAAGGCACTAGTTTTTCCCAACATGACTGAGCTGCTAAAGACATATGGCACACTTCCAGTGGATATTTGGTATCTTCTTTACCTTGCAGCTCTTGGTGTGCCGCAGCCACTGTAAGAAAAGTAAGCATTCACTGTTGGCGATAACTGCAGCACTACAGTAGGTCAGTCAAAGTGAGCCAGTTCCACACATTTTCAGCAATCTGTAAATCTTGTCATGTTCACATAACAGTTGTTTAATCCACTAACATATGTCCCATGTTTGTTTTAATTTCTATTGTCACAGATGACCTCCAGCAGTATCAGCAGCAATATCCCCAGCAAACCCCTCAAAATCAGCTGCTTCCTGTAAGTTATGTCCGCCCACAGTGTTTTTAAGCCTGTTGCCTAAAATCTTAAAAAACAAAATGTCAGAGGCCACGTTAATTTTGTAATAGTAACCATGTCCTACACAGCTGTTCTTTATTAATCTGTATGACAGAGAGAAAGAAGCCTAACAATTTAATACACGTCGATTTCTAATCTCAGAGCTATTAATAAGTCCAAATATTTTTTTTACCTTTAAACATTGAAGTAGTCTTTTCTGTTATGTTTCTTTTTCAAAACTGCATGACAGCATTGGCTGGTATATGAAAACAGAAGCCTCTGTTTTGAATTTTGGCTGCAAAGAATTTGTCACAATAAACAGTGTTGATGTTTTAAGCACAGCCCTGTTTAACGCCTTGTTCTATTTGCCTCTTTTTTATTTAAGCACCTGCCCCCCTAAAGCTCTCTGCACGGCCCCGTAGACTTGTGTGTTCCCTGATCTGAAAGTGTATGCACATGATGCAAAGATGTGTCATTTTTATAAGAGTTTAGGTTTTGATAGTAGAGTTTCAATTTGACACAGATGTGAATGGTATATTTCCCAGTGTTGTGTCATGTTTACCTGCAGTGTGTAGAGTTTTGGAACAATGAGCGAAGTTTTGCAAAATGTGTTCAACGGGCAAAAACTGTAATGAAATAAAACAAGTGCTGTAGTCAGGACTGCTGCATTTGAACAATAATGTCGTTAGTTAGGGTTAACTTAAACTAGCGCAGTAATAACGTGAACGTGTTTTGTCTAGGACTTTTACATTACCGTTTAATGTCAAATAGCAGTTTAAATTAGTCTAATATTAGTTAAGCGCTGTGCAACCAACTTAGCCTGCCATGTGTGCAGGATAGCTAACATTAGCTAGCGTTATACACTTCAATTTACAAACCTAACCTCGATTTCGCGTGACTTTACATCACCAATCATGCAGCTCAACTTACCGTGTTCATTAGTCCCTGAAATTCAAATCCGCTTCAGAAGTGACGAGGAAGATGCCGCATCTGCCTGAAAGTCCCCACCAGTGAAAAAGGGATCATGCCAACTTAAAATATTGACGTTTTGTGAACACACCTGACACATCGACAGCGAGTACGAGGAGACTGCAGACCTGGAGCCGGTAGACATTAGTGATGGGTCGTTCGTGAACGATTCGAATCTTTAATGGGACTCGGGAAGAACGAGTCGTCTCGGGGAGTGATTCGTTCAGTCGCGCATGCGCATTTCGCAACATTCTAAAGGTTATGTACTGGAATCAGTTCACCTGTCTCGAGTCTTCGTTCATCACGTGACAGCCCCGTACGCTTGAGCGAACGAACGACTCAAACCCGAGACTCGAGAGATGAACTAATCAATTCTCTTTCCGGCTCAAAATGCATTGGTAAAGCGTACGGGGCTGTCACGTGACGAACGAACGACCCGAAGACTTGTCATATAGATGTAATCAAAGATTCAGGTAATACAATCAATTACTGCTTTGTTTCTTATAGCATTATAGTTTTGTATTGTTTGTAGTGAGATCAATGTTTGCCTGAGTAGGCCTTGTAGATGTGTTTAGGGAAGTAACACGTAACATGTAAGTTTTATTTTTCTAAAATGAACGAAATTAACCAAATGACTCGAAAAAAGATTCGTTCATTTTGCTGAACGAGACTCAAAGGTCCGAGTCTATAAAATGATCCGAACTTCCCATCACTAGTAGATATACGACCCAAGCAATTTTACGCCCCCGTTGTTCCTAATGCGTCCAGTAGGGGGGGCTGTATATTAGCATATGAGCCAAGTCATATATCAGAACAGCAGACCATATCTATATGTATGATAGCAGCTAAATATATTAAATAATCTGCTAAAGTTATTATTGTTTTCTTGTATTGTAATGATGCAACATTTATTATTTATAAACGATGGATGCGATATCAATTCAAAAGATGGGTCAATCATTTATTTCGAGAGGCAAAAGTACTTGAGTCAGATGTTCTGTCCGACTCAAACTTAACTAACCACGTGTAGGTGCCCATAGTCTTCTCTTTACCTGCTCTGTCTCACTCACTTTAAAAATGTCTTGTTGTCTGTCTTGAGCTTGCGTGACATGGCTTATTCTGTCTACTTGCATTTAAACATACTCCACATGGTTTCTGGAGGAACATTGGAGTAGATAATCACAAATGTGTGATTTATTTTGACAGTCTATGACGTGAACACACAAAATACACATTTATAATAGGCATGTATGAATGCAAATCTCTCAAGTATGTACTCACTCAAGTATTTTGTCAAATAATACATACATACGTCATCTATGATAAAAGCCCACATTAAAAACTTTGCTCCTATATAGTTTGAATGTAGATTTAGGTTTAAGGTTGTTTCTTATAAATGAAATGATCTAATACTCTAATGTATATCTTAATATACAGTTTTCTTAAAATAGCTTACTGATCTGGAGCAATGTATGTGCACTTAATGTGTGTTTTATCATAGTCTGTCTTAAGTTCTTTAACTTGTATCTCATAGAGGTGTGTGTGTGTTTGATTTAGCTACTTAAGAAAATTAAAATCTCTCTTTCTAAACTTGTATAAACTAAAAACACCCATCTCTTTCTCTCTTCAGGGGATCTATACAGAGAGATTGCAACTAACTGAGCTTAACAGATGCACCTCCTGCTAATGTTAGGACTCTGTCCTTCCTGTCTCGAGTTTTCTAGCTCACTGGGCAGAGTCATTGCCACGTCTTTCGGGTTTTGTTTTATGTGTGGAGACACGTGGCTTTTGCTGTTACTTGGTGCCATGTGTCTTCCTGTTATGTCTCTCAGCCCTTGCCTTCTGTCTCCCGTAATATTCTATTAGGGTTTCATTTCCATCCGTTATTCACTCTCGTTAGGTTTTCAATCTTATCACCTGTCGCCACTCAGGTCACTAGACTATTGTGGGTCCTTTGCTGATGATCCTTCTCTTTCAGAAAGTACCCTAAATTGGTTTGGCAGTGAAAGAAAGAGAGATTGCCTACAAAGAGAAAGCTTGGCCTACCAAAACAACAAACCATTGTCTGTAGCGACAAAGGCGACAATGTATTTCAGTGTAAGAGCCACATGCATCATATTATGCCCAACTCGGAAGAATAATGGTCACATATGATGTAAAGCAAAACTTCTGGCATTGTCCTTGTGCCAGGTCAAGAAGATCCTGCCTCCATAAATACATTTCAAAATGGCACCTGTTCCAGACTGAGCATCAGTGTATCAGGACCGTCCAAGATCAGACCAGTTCATGAAAGTGTAGATGATGCAGGCCTACTGTACCCCCCGACTATAGAGCTGGAATCTATGATTCGGTATGTCATGAACTACAAGACCATCCCTTCAGCTCTTCCTTAGCACCTGCGTCTGCCTTTATTTTCAAGCACATACCCGACCAGCCTCATTCCCGATGAGATGTTCTGCCACAGATATGCTGGAAATGTACCTTTATCAGACCCTCTGCTTATCACATCAAAGGCCAAAATTCGTACAAATACAAGAATTATTCATGGTAAGTAATTTTGTTTCAATAGGATCATAATGACATCATTTCTGAATATATCCCAAATGGTATTGTGGTATGGCTTAATTTTTTAACATGGTATTTTTCAGACGTTACCACCTACTCAAAATGTTGCCACCAATGTGGAATCCACTACAGGTATCAAGAGTGGAAAAGCCACAATTTCAAAGTACTGCAAACAGAAATACAAGAGAAACAGAATTTAATTCATACACCGTATAATCGTATATGGAACACATAACTGATTGACAATGACACTCATTCCAAGATATTACCCAACAAATTCCCAGTAACAGGCATTGAAATTAGCAAAGTTCCTAACAGAGTCTGACTGTAATATTGTCAAACGAGGACAAAATAAATTCAAAACCATGTCAAAACTCTTGGTCAAAATTTTACAAAAGAGAGAAATGCATCACTTAAGGTGCATAAGGTATTGTGAACAAACTTCATATAACACTTTAAAATTCTACCGTGCATATTTTTGTAATATGAGTGGTGTCTTTTTGTGCGGAGTATGTTCTTGTGTTGTCTTGGATTCTTCAAGTACTTTTCTCAACAGCCCACAGGTTTTTAGATCAGGTCTGGAACTCTAATTGCTCATTGTAGGTTTGTGGATGTGATTTATGGACTGGCCCCCTGTCCAAAGCTATGCTGTGCTGCTTTATACAAATCTATTGAGCTGTCTGCATTCAGAAATTTAATTGTTTCATAATATAAATTTAAATACAGTAGATACTACTTATTTTTACTTACAGTACCTTAAAGTTTACTTGACATCTGAGTATTAAGCGTCGAGCAAGTTCATTTAGAACATGAGCTTTTCAAGAAGTTTACAAAACTCATGTAAAAGAATAAGTGATTATGTTTGTATATCAGGTATCAGAATGATTAGAATTGTATACTTTTAGGCCATTTTACACAATAACAGTAAAATGAACATTTCTTCATAGTTTTTATAATACAACTGTGTTTGTTTAGCCATTGATAGATTGCGCTGAATAAATGAATGTACAGAGTTGTACTGATGCAGGCAGTTTATCAGATACAATTTTGGAATGGGGATTTTGCTTTTTTTTACACACATGTACAAGTAACTGCAATGAAATTTAATTTACACATACAAAATCAATACTGTTATTTTATTGTAGCGTTAATTTCAACAACTAAGTAACTGTGTAAACTGCCAATGGTAAGTCGCATTTAGAACAGATATATTTTTATATAAAATTGTCTGAAATTTAAAAATAAAATGATATTGAAAACGATTATCTTGTGCTAGTGTTGTAACATATAGCCTGGATACCAGAAGGGATTTACATTACATATACAAAACTACACTGGAATAATGAAATTTCAATGTATCATATTTTGAGATGTGAAAAATGTAAAGAAAACTTCTTACACAACCAACCATGGGAAAATCTTTTAAAATGTATGAACTGATTTACATGTTTTCATCATTAGAATCTGAAGGATCTGTAGACTGGTTTCTGTCACAGTCCTCACTGCTATACCCTTCAAAGACAGCCAGTGACCATTTGGAGACCATTTCTTTTACTCTTAGCTTTTTTGCTTAGAGATCATCTATCTGCTTTCGAAGAACACAGAGCAAGCCACAATATGCATGTTCTAACAGTCCGGGTGGGAAGCCTAAAAAAATAAATGATAAAAGAGACTTTTTTACAATAATGTTGTTGATTAAATTATGCGGGGTAATAAATTGTAAGAAATCTCAAGTAAAAAGCAAACTAGCATGTGGTATCATGAGTAAATATGCCAAACTGTTCAAATTCTTTGCCAAACCACAAAAAAAATTGTATCTTACATATCTAATAAAGACAGACAACAGGTCACAAGACACTTACTCTTGGTGTCTAGACCATAAGACACTGCATCAGCACGGCCTTGTACATTTTTTACAGTTTTGCAGATAAGATTCCAGTGCCTTTTCATCTCTTCAACAAGTATAGCCTCTTCTTCCTCTAGTCTCTCTAACAGCATCATCTTGTCAAACACCTTCTTTTTAATGCCCAATGAAGCATCAACAGCTGAAACACAAAATAAGCCTGGGATGTAACAAACCGACAGAAACGGGATGACTTCCTAAGGTACGAAGTATTAAATGTTATAACTGTACTTGTATCACAGTCCCATGGCCAGATTGGACTATCTCCAGCAAACAAGTCATCAGCTGAGTCCAAAGAATTTGCACTTGTTACAAGGGAATTGTACTGAGAAATTGCTTCGGATAACTTCTTCATGTCTTTGACTATCCGACGTCGCAATAATGGATAAGTAAAGTACTGTTATTTACCTGTAGTGCGATACAAATCTCTTTTCTTTTGCTGAATGCCTAGATACAGCCCTTCAATCAGATGTTGCAAGCCGACCGGATCATATGTTCTCATGCTATCTGGAACTATTTAAAATGAATTCAATTCAAATATAATTTAGTTATATAAATTAGCCAAACATCATGGCTTTAATCTTAAAAATACTTCAACTAATGAGAAACATATAAAATGAGATCTATTCAAATGTAATTAAATAGGTAAAGATAAAAAAAAGATAAATGAACTTGCACGTTGACTCGCCCATTGCTTAACATCACACACCTACTGTTGGAGTTCTTTTTCAGACCTGGCCAACCTCGCTTTCAAAGCCTCAATATCTTATTTGGCTTCTTTCATCTTTTGCACACACTTTTACAGCTAATAACACAAAATCTGTTGAATTAAGCTCTATTTAAAAAAAAGCATAACAATTTATTTAAAACAGGATACGTCTAGTGGTGTAGTGCCTTGACATAGCGTTGAGACAAGTATATGTGCAGGTTTTTCTTCTTTCAATCATTCCATCCCTTGGCATGAAGTGTAATCATATCTACTCGTGCTAACAGAAAAAACAGAAAAAGCACAACTTAAATACACATATATAATTGTAATGAAGATCCATAGAATGGAAGGAAGGAGGCTGGAACCGGCGAACATTCAAACAATAAAACTTTAATTAAATAAACGATGAACACGAAAGTAACCGGCAGCCACCTCACGGTAGACTGTCGGCCATAAAACAAACACAACCTTAACAATATCCGGGCCCGGTCCTCTCTCGTCAACAGTCCTGCCAGTCATCCTTTAAGCTCCCGATCTCCTCCGTGAATGATGCGGAACCGGTGCGTGTACAGCTGATTGCACTGCGTCACGGCTCTCGTCCCGCCTTCCTCACCACATACCCCCATCACCCCTTACAGGCCGGGGGGCACCACCGAGACTGTACCTACTCCCCCCCTGGGGAGCCTGCAGCGCCTGGGGGCATGCACCGCCTGGGGGCATGCACCGACGAGACAAGCGAACGGAGAAGGGGGCCCCCGGAGCGACAGGGACGAGAGAGGGGAGAGAGGAAAAAGAAAAAAATTTGTCTGGTTCCCCGACACGCTATCTCTCGGTCCTCAGCCCAGCCGAGAGGCTCTTCCTCGCGGTGCTATGCGGTGGTGCTGGACGTCGGGGGGAAGGTCCGCTCCTCCTCTGCCCCCAGGCGGTTGGCTTCCTTGGCTGAGGGCAGCCGGAAGGAAGTTTTCCGTTCCCTGCTCCTCCCCTTTTCTTGGTGGACGGCAGCAGGCTCCGGCCAACGGCAAACGGCCCGAACTCCTCCGCTCCCTCTTCTACGGCCGCCAACCCACCTAGGCCCAGGAGTATGGCAGCGAGGTCTTCGTGCCCTGGCGGCCGGCGATGGCTCCAACGGCAACCACCCCACCTCAACCCAGGCAAATAAACAATGAACACGGAAGTAAGCCACCTCACGGTAGACTGCCGGCCATAAAACAAACACAAACTTAACAATATCGGGGCCTGGTCCTGTCTCGTCAACAGTCCTGCCAGTCGTCCTTTTAAGCTCCCGATCTCCTCTGTGAATGATGCGAAACCGGTGCGTGTACAGCTGATTGCACTTATCACTCAAGCCACCCGAGTCACGGCTCTCGTCCCGCCTTCCTCACCACAATAATATTTAGATTTTATTCGTAAGAGGGTTACACAGAAATGTAAATAAATCAACAAAAGCTAAGGCAATTTGCAGAAATCTACCTATTGATTACAAAACATACATGGCTGTGTCCATATAAAACTTACCAGCCTTAGTCATGTACTTTGTTGTAAGGACAACGTGGGATAAGAAAATGTTAACCTGTTCTTCTTTTTCGCTAATAGTGGTGCCTGCCCCCTTTTGATTTATACCACTCCACTGGACCTATGGCACAATGTGGCACAATTTAACAGACAAAAAGATGAAAGACCTTGCAAAATATCTTATTATACAAAACAATACCTCACAGCTAGTAGAGTGCACCTTAAAGAGCTGGCTGTCTGGCTGTCTAGTGCACTCTCAACAACCTGGAGCTTAACACACTCAAAACAGTGGAGATGATTGTGGACTTCAGGAGAACCCCCCCTGCACTCCCCTCACTCACCATCATGAACAGCACTGTGACTGCAGTGGAGTCATTCAGGTTCCTGGGCACCACAATCTCTCAGGACCTGAAGTGGGACATTCACATTGACTCCATTGTGAAAAAAGCCCAGCAGAGGTTGTACTTCCTTCGCCAGCTGAGGAAGTTTAACCTGCCACAGGAGCTGCTGAAACAGTTCTACTCCACCATCATTGAATCCATCCTCTGCACTTCAGTAACTGTCTGGTTCAGCTCAGCTTCTAAATCTGACCTCAGAAGACTACAGAGGGTAGTCCGAACTGAGCGAATCATCGGTACAACCCTCCCTTCTACTCAAGAACTGTACTTATCCAGAGTGAGCAAAAGGGCTGGCAAAATCACTCTGGACCCCTCACATCCAGCACACTCCCTCTTTGAACTGTTGCCATCTGGTCGACGCTACATAGCTCTGAGTACCAGAACGACCAGACACAGGAACAGTTTCTTCCCTCAGGCAATCCATCTTATGAACACTTGATATAAGCGTGGAATACACTACACCATTTATATTTACATACACATACACTTGTTTACCCAACACACATACCCAGTGTACACTTACATTTTTTGCACATAATATACCGTACATACATAACTGCTCATTGTAATATACCTGCCATACATTGTCTCCGTACTTACTTATTTGTATTTGTATCTGTTGTATTTTGTGTTATTTATTGTGTTTCTTGTTCTGTCGCTGTCATTCTGTTGCACTGTGGAACTTCTGTCACGAAAACAAATTCCTCGTATGTGTGAACATACCTGGCAATAAAAGCTCTTTCATTCATTCATTCATTCATTCATTCATTCATTCTTTGCATGCATCACCGAAAGAAAAGGCTTCATCTCTGTTAACGGCTGCAACCTCTAACCCTTCCCCATTTCAATTTATTGCTTGACTTCTTTGAGGTCTCCCTAGCAGCAGCCCATGTGGATTTTCCACACGTTCCTCTTCCTTGCACCTGTAAAACAGTTTTAAAATGCAGAAAAAAAGGAATAAAGAAACTAACTGGGTTGGTATTTTGTTTGATGAGATTGACAAATGTGGTTACATCTTCATCCTTGGCAAGAAAAACTCCATCATAGAAAGGGTGCTCCTCTACCCTGTACAGTATTTCACAAATCACATTAAGAAAAAATGCATTACAATAGGCCAATAAACATTATGAAGAATGCTTTAAAGTACATGTCATGCCATTACTCTTTGGCTTTTTAAAACCGGTTTAGTTTACGGTTTCTATCTGCAGACACTGCAACTGCATCTGGAAGACATGCAGGGCACGAGAAGCTTCTCTTTTTCATGACGACAGTACGTTTTCCCACAAATAGTACCACTCTAGCAGGGGAAGAAACAAGAACAAAATAGAATACAATTGCAGATTACTTGGGTATTAAGAGATATACAGTACAATAATACAATTAGATTAGCATTTTAAATATTTTTACCCGGCCAAATACTTGTGACCTTTGCTCCAACATATTCACAAATGCTTGTCTGGAGAGGCCTGTTGCTGTAACTTTGAACTGCTCAAAAGTTGTGAATAAGTCAACCTGGTATACGGTCTGAAGTTCAATAGAGCCGGCCAGTAACCACCGTGGAAAATGTCTGTGGTAATTTTTAGGTTCCTGTGTAGGTAACAAACATGCTGGAGAACAAAAAATAAATTAATAATATTACTTTCTTGTGAATAAAATGTATGTGTTAATAAAGCTTTGCTAACCTTTGCTAAGCTTTGCTCACATATGTTGGGTTGCCCATTGATGTCTTTTATAACACTTGATGGAGGAATAGCCCTGAAGAACTTTTCTAAAAAACACTCCCTGTTATGTAGGACATAATGTCTGGGAGTTGACTCATCACAGCTGCTCCAATAGTGTGGTTTCGGTCCTTGTCCTTGCACCTTCAGTCTGCAGTGATCACATAACAAGCAGTCTACCCAGTCTGAGGCAAGCAAGCTTTCCAAGAGCCCTTGTCTTGCTTCTATCCAACTGTTTCCGGTCACTAGTTGCCTTAAAGTCGAGTTGTTAGAAGCAAATACACTTTCCTTAACATCTGAGATAAGAGCCTCATGAAGCTGCTGTAACTGCATATCTTGAGACAAAAGCAACATATAATATTGAAAACAGTATAATTATTTACTTAAACCTCATGATTAGGTTACTGCAACGTTTTTAAACAGCTTACCAATAGCGTACTGTGCATTGATGCCTATATCTGAAGAAACTTCGTGGATCATTGATGATTCAGAAAAACATGTATTTTGCACTAAAATAAATGTAGCACTTGTCAGTGAAACCACTTTTGTGCATAGATAAAACTTATTCACTTTAAATTATAATAAATAAACACAAACTACTTACCATAATCAATCAATGTTTGGTTGTTTTTAGATGCACAGACCACTGAAGGTCGTGATTTACCTGCATTTGATAATTGTGGTAAGACTTTATGATTTGAAAGACCAGGAACATTTTGAGAAGAAAGACATGAACAGCCTCTTTTTCCTTGACTGGCCCCTCTTTTTGGATATACAAGAGACCTTTTTGGTCTCTTTTCTTCCATCTGATCCTTGTAACCTCTCTCTTGGTTCTTTTAGGTTGTGACTTGACAGCAGTTTCCTCCTGGACCCAAGTAAAGAATAATTAAGCTTCGCAAACATTTAAGAAAATTGTTATTTGTTGGGAGACAAAATATCTCATTTAACTCTTGCAAATCAGCCACTATTTCATCTATGTCAAGCTCTAATTCCCTTTCCATATCCTCTGTACTGGGATCAGGCATACCCTTGGTGGCCATTGTTCTGACAATGTGAACAGTGTATGCAATTACAATATACTCCACTTCATGTAATTCTTACATTTGATTACAATCACTGGTCTATTAAGAACATAAAAACCATAAACTCAAATGTAAAAAGTATGTGTAGAAGCTTAAAAGTTAGAGATGAGTGGGTACATTTAAAAACGTTATTATTTCATTGTGAGAAGTGGCCAACCTCGGTTTGTTGAACTTAAATAGACAAAAAGCAAAATAAATAAGTAAATTATATAAAAGAAAATGTAAAATTATGTCTTTCCAGTATTATTTTGGGTTATGGGAAAAAACTTTACTTGACTACAATGTGTAGCGAATGTGCGCCACAACGTCAAAACAAATCACGTCAAATCACACAAGCACAACAGCTGGCTGCAGCTGGAGGAGGATATTCGATTTCAGGCAGTTCGGTAAGTTTGCAGTTTGGTTTATTTTATGTGTTTCATGCCAAACTATTATTTTGTTTTAGTATTTTGCACAACAGTTTGTCACAGTGTTGTTTTAAACGTGGAATGAGATAAATATGGGTCAGCTGTGGCCTGGTGGTTAGAGAGTTGGGCTTGTGATCAGAAGGTTGTTGGTTCGAATTTCTGTGCCAGCAGGTCATGACTGAAATGCCCTTGAGCAAGGCACCTTACCCCTGATTGCTCTGCAGTAATGTGCCACTGTAAAAAAACTACTTGTAAGTCGCTTTGGATAAAAGCGTCTGCCAAATGAGTAAACGTAAATATGGTCGCCAACAAACGCAGTCTTTTTTTTATAATCTCTCATTTTGAAAAATTATCTGTGTTAATTACATGATATTAATAGTTTTACTTTAGAATGTGTTTAGAACTCTCCAGAATGATATTTGCATGTTGGTGTAGTAGTAGTAGTAGTAGCCAATAGGCTGTCTTCCCTGGGCTCCAGTTCGCTCAGCCCTACAGTGCTGGAATTTAAGCCAATGGTTCCCTGGTTGCTACGCAAAAAAGTTTATATTTCGCCAATCATGGTCGTCTAATTTTAAGGTTTAGGGGCTCTGAAAATATCGCCCGTAGTACCAAGATTAGAGCAGTGCACCACGGGACATTTACCTCAGAGCCGAGTGCGAGTGCAGTATGGCGGCGACGTTGAATAGCATTAATGTAGTCGTGGGAGTTAATCTTGCCCCAAATTCAGTTAAATCTCTACACCTGTATCCATTTGAAAGAAGAACATTAGCGGAAAAACTAATTGTAAAAGAACTCGGACCAGACAAGCCAGAAGTGAATATAACCCAACAGGCGCGAGAAAAGGCGAAAACCTACAAGAGAACCTTTTCCCGAGGTTGGTTCAATCGAAAGGTTTGGCATACTAGCTGTGGTTACGCCAATGCAATATTTAGCTTCCCTTGCTTACTGTTTAAAACAAGTGCTTGTGATAGCTCGTGGACACAGACAGGGGTGACAGACCTGAAACATATGTCAGAACGCATTAAGAAACATGAACGGGCAAGAGTGCATATGGACAACTCTGTGAAGCTAGCCATGCTAGGCCGAATTAGCATAGCCACACAGCTAGACGAGGGACACCGCATTGCCATAAGAAGGCACAACGAGGAGGTGGACAGGAATCGGCATATTTTGTCAAAGATCATTGATGCCGTGAAATTTTGTGGTGCCTTTGAACTTGCTTTGCGTGGTCACGATGAGAGTGACGCATCAGAAACCCTGGCATTTTCCTGGGTCTAATTGATCTTATGGCCTCAATCGACCGTGAGTTGGAGGTGCACCTGGAGAACGCCACTGTTTTTAAAGGCACTTCACTCACCCCTCTGCATTCACTCCATCTACCTCTCTCACACACACACCCTCCCGCATTCACTCCATCTACCTCTCTCATACACAAATCTGTCACAGACTCCATATCTTAGTCTCTCTCTACTCTTTACCCTCTCTTTTTCTCTCTCTCTCTCTCACACACACACACACACACTCACCCTCCATCTATCTCTCCAACTCACTCACTTTGAAACACACACGCAGTCATTCTCTAACTCACTCAGTCTCTCTCACTCAGTCACACACACCACATTTCACACACATTTGCCAATAAAATATTGATCTCAATAGTAATGTAACTATGCTTGCTTTGGTTTTTTTCTTCACTTTTTCCTATCTGGACACTGAGCAATGTAACTTGTTCATTATCATTACCTGTGAGACTTGATTTCTACATGGCAGCTGAATTAATATTGTCTTTTTAGACCATTGGTATTGACTGGTTTGAGTTCTTTTATTGGTATAGGCAAGGGACATGGACTAAAATGCACCAGAATGCAGGAAATCACATCTATGAAATATAAAAAATTCTGGGGGAGGATCCCCCCAGATACCCACATACACACAAACAGCCCCACCTAAAATATTTTTCACCAGCCGCCACTGAGTTGCATGTTACATACACATTCCACATTCGTTCACCATAACGAGGGAAAAGTAGTGCCTATATATCCATTTTGCAAAAGCAACAATTGATGTGTGTTATCTGTGCGACCTACTCTGCCTCTGGTTGGCAACAGATGAAAATGTACTTTACCAAAGCCAATCATCATCAGTTATGCGGTTATCTCCCACCCCACTCACACAAACACACCAATCAAAATCTGTTGATTTTCCTTTGATGAGAGAGAGCCTACTTGGTGAAAACTGCTTCAGTGAGCTCAATTATAGTAACGCTGAATTTTACTGAGAGTAACGGTAACGCCGTTGTAACAGAGGAAACTGTTATTCGTTTGATTACTTGTTACTGAAAAAACTAACCCGTTTATTTATAATGCCGTTATTCCCATCACTGGTTGTGAATAGCAGATGCTCTAACTATTCTCATTCTGTTTTTCTGTTTCTATCTCTGCCCGTGATGATCATCACGAGTTAAAAAGAAATACCTGCAGGCAGGGCCAGATTAACACTTCACTGTATCCTGCACAACAATATTCAAGGGCCCCATCATCACAACCCCAGGATCACCATAATCTGGCAAAATACAGAATAAATTACAGTAATACAGTCAATATACTCAATATTTCAATATCTAACTGCCATCAAGTGCATTTTGATGTACAGATGGCAAATGTTCATCGAACTACAAATGCACCACTATGTTCTCTTGTCAAGACCACTTGGTCATTATGTTATAAAAACAAAACACATCGGCATCAGTATAATCTGGCAAAATTGACCCACTACATAGTCACAAAAAATAAATAAGCAACGACTTTCAAAGCATCCAATAATTATTTAACAACACCTACTCCAAACACAAATGCATAGAATTCATAGAGCCATCACAGAGGAAGTTCACAGACAAGACACAAACAAATATCCATAGAATCCATCTCCTAGAATCAAGTAGCATTTTGGACCTCAGCTCATTTTAAACAGAAATCACCGTCACCTCAGAATTCAACAGGACTATCAAGTTATAGCGGAATATAAACATTTTGAAATCGGCTGTTTTCTCGCAACAACAATAAACAAAACTTACAGAATTTTCATGGAGCTACCACAAGGAAAAATTGATCAAATGCAGTATCATCTGCTCCTAAACTCTTATGAACTTGTTTTAAAACAGAAAACAACCTTTCACATCACAGTTCAACAAGACAGGCAAGGGTTAAAATTTTAGTGCATTATAAACATTTGGAAATCGTCTCCGGTTACTTTCGTAACCTCGGTTCCCTGAGAAGCGGGAACGAGACATTGCGGAGACCACATATGAAACTCCTCCTCTTTTTCACTTTTCCTGAAGTTCTATAGGATAACGCCAGTAAAACTGGCCAATTGTCACAAGACATGTACAGTATGCAAATACTGACGGATCTAGACAGTATAAATACAGTGCATGTGACGACAATTCCTCAGAATCTACGATAGAACGCCTGCCCGGAGATAAGCGGTGAACACGGTGTCTATGCAATGTCTCGTTCCCGCTTCTCAGGGAACCGAGGTTACGAAAGTAACTGGAGACTAGAGTTGAGCCGGATACTCGGCTGAAACGAGTATCCGGTACGGATAAATTATATTTGCCGAGTACAAGTATTATACGAGTAATACGAGTCAATATCTGTGCTCGGATGGAATAAAAACTCCTCATTGGGTAGCTGACTGTGTCTGCGTTCTGTGATAGGCTAGTCACAGCGCCCCTCCCTTACACATACAGATTTGCTGTGTCCCGCTCTGCTCACTCACTCACACACAGAACGCAGAGAAGAGAACAGCTCTCTTTCTCTCTGTCTCTCCCTCAGTCACTCAGGTTCGCGGGTCTTTTCCGTTAACGTTTAGGGTTTCTTCAGCTTCAGGTTTGTTTTTTAATTCGTTTTTTTTTGCAGTACTTATTAACCAGTAGAGTTCTGGTAAACGTGGGGTTTGTTCAGACGTGGTGCTTAGTAGAACGCGACTAGCGTTGCGTCTCTGCCTGTCTGAGATTTTTTTTTCTTTTTTTAACCGTCTGCTGACTCTAACCAGTTTTTTGACTTCAAGTAAGTAAGTTAGTGGTATAAATGCGTATTCTGATCAACGGGTTCTGATCAACCCATAGCAATTGCATGATTAAAAATAACATACTGGTTAAAGCCCCGCCCCTTTCAAGACAACCCGACCAATTCCTGGTTAAACCCCGCCCACTTCCAGGTTAGGCCCCGCCCAGTCCGAGTACAGATACGGATAATTCATATGGTTAACAGATACAGATACAGATACAGATAATGCTGTACTCGCTCATCCCTACTGGAGACGTTCCCTTTCGAGAGCGGTCACTTCGACATTGTAGATGAAATCAGCGCCGACTGAGAGCGCTTGTTAATCCCCTATGCGCTTAGCCGAAGCAAGGGCGAGAAGGAGAACGGTTTTTAGAGTGAGCTCTCTTACAGAAGCCGTGTCCAAAGGCTCGAAAGGGGGAGAAGAGAGAGCCTTCAACACCAGCGCTAAGTCCCAAGGCGGCACCGAAGGGGTTTGCGGAGGGAAAAGTCTCCTCGCTCCTCTGAGGAATCTGACCACCAGCATGTGCCTACCAATCGATTGCCCATCAACCGGGGAAAGAAACAAGGCGATAGCCGCCACATAAACCTTCAGCGTTGATGGGAGGCCGCCGTTGTCCAGCCTGTGCTGCAGGAAAGATAATATATCAGACACAGGGCAGGACGCCGGGTCGATATTGTTACTGCTGCACCATTTAGCAAACACCCCCCATTTTAGAGCGTATAAACGTCTGATAGACGGCGCACGAGACTCCAAAATAGTATCCAGTACACGCTGAGGGAGTCTAGTTAGAACGCCCGAAGCGGCCAGGCATGGAGGTTCCACAACTCTGGACTGGGGTGCCAAATTGTGTCGTTCACCTGGGACAACAGGTCTCTCCTGAGGGGAATCCGCCACGGCGGCGCCGTCAACAACTTCCTCAGGTCCTGAAACCATGGTTGATTCGGTCAAAACGGAGCGACGAGAATAACCGACGCCCTCTCCTCTCTGATTTTGCACAGCACTAGGGGTAAAATCTTCCCCGGATGAAACGCGTAAAGCCGAACGTCCGGCCAACGCGCCCTCAGTGTGCAGTGTGCTTTCTCGCTTGTCGCGAATAGATCCACTTCCGCCTTCCCGAAGCGTTCCCAAATTAACAGGACTGAGTCGGATGGAGCCTCCATTCCCCGTGCGGAAGACCCTCCCTCAAAAACATGTCCGCTCCGAGGTTCAGATGACCGGGGATATGCGCTGCTCTGATAGAGAGTATATGCCGATCTGCCCACAGTAGGAGACCCGCCGCCTGTTTGAAAAGAGCTCCGGAACGGATCCCTCCCTGGCGATTTATGTACGAAACCACGGACATGTTGTCGGTGCGAATCAGAACATGTTTCTGCTCCAGCCTCGACTGGAAAGTATGAAGAGCTAGAGACACTGCCTTTAGCTCCAGGCGATTTATGTGCCATTTCCTCAGAGACTGTGACCAAGTCCGGATGCCGGCATGCCCTCGCACACTGCGCCCCATCCCAAGGACGACGCGTTCGTCGTAACGACTGTGCGTCTCGTCACCAGCCCTAGGGGAACTCCCCGACTGAACATGCTCAGGTCGGGCCACAGACTCAGGGCGCCGAGGCAACTGAGTGTAACCAGGACTCGCGCCCGACCCGAGGACCATGCTCTTCATGGAACCCGAGCCTTCAGCCTGAACTGTGATGGTCGCATGTGCAGAAGACCTTGGTGGCAGACCGCCGACGCCATGAGACCCAAAAGCCTCTGGAACTCCCTCAGGGGAAAAGACCGGCCCGGCCTGAGCAAATGTAGAGCTGAAGAGATGGACTCCGTCCACTCTGGGGAGAGGCGAGCGCGCATCTCCACTGAGTCGAAACATACCCCCAGATACGTTATAGACTGACTCGGTGTGAGTTTGCTCTTTTGCATGTTCACGCGCAGCCCCAGGGATGTCAAGTGACAAAGCAGCATCCGCGTGTGACCGATTAGCGCCTTCCGAGAGTGGGCTAAAATCAGCCAATCATCCAGATAATCGAGAATGCGCATTCCGCTCGCTCTGAGAGGGGAAGCGCCGCGTCCACGCACTTCGAGAATGTGCGCGTAGCTAATGCCAGTCCGAATGGGAGGACAGCAAATTGGTACGCTGAATCCTCGAATGCGAATCGCAGGAACCTTCGGTGGCGCTTGGCTATCTGAACATGAAAGTACGCATCCTTCAGATCTACGGATACAAACCAGTCCCCGGGACGCCAGGATCTGTTTTAGAGTTGTCATTCTGAATGCTCGCTTGTGAAGCGCTCGGTTGATGGGTCTCAAGTCCAGAATCGGACGCAGACCACCATCTCTCTTTGGCACTGCAAAATGCTTTCCCGCTCGTTCGGAGGGACACGCTCGATCGCTCCTTTCGCGAGCAGGCTGCAGATTTCCTGCCTCAACACAGGCGCGTTTTTCGCTGAAGCGGGAAGGTATGCACCTGAACTGCAGGGAGAACCCGTGTTCGTTTAGTAGCCAGAGAGAGATGCCTGGAATGGAGGGAGTGATCGGTGCGTTGAGAAGGGACTTACGATCAGCGTCTTTTAGATCCGCCAACGTAAGCCACAGATAACGGTGGAGGACGACCATAGACCTGCCGATAGCTTGTGCGGTGTGCTTTGTGGCATGCGCACGTAACCGTGGGCTTCAGCCCCGACCACGTGGTCGAACATGGCTGGCGTAGCAGCGTGAACGTGCGCCGACTGAGGTGCAGACCAGGATTTCACCACTTGCTCGTGGACGTCTGGAAAAAACGGCGCACTCCTCTTGCAGAGATGGGCATGGAGTCATAGTCCTCCTCAGCGCCGAAGGAAACGGCGTCCGCGATGGAAGGCGGGGGACGAAGGCTCTCGTCCAGGTAGAGGACTGGGGAATGAGGTGATGGCAGAGGACGGGGGCCCGGAGCCGGGTCATCGCCGCCACCTCGTGGAATGGGTGGACTCACCAGCGGCTCGTTGGCGGTGGTGAGCCTCGACCCTATGAGTCCACGAGCAATGTTCCTGCGAGTCCTCAAGACACGCGCCGGCAGGTCCGCACAGTGCGCGCAATCAGACTCGCAGAATGCATCCTCTGCGTGAGCAAGGCCCAGGCAGGCAATGCAGTGCTCGTGAGTATCCTGCGGGCAAATGGGGCCCGCGCAAAGACGACAGTATGAAGCCATCGGATGCGGTGAAAGAAGTTCTAGTTGCGTCTTCAACGATGGCAGCATGAAAAAGAAGATTCTGAGGAGTTGTCGTCACGTGCACTGTATTTATACTGTCTAGATTCGTCAGTATTTGCATACTGTACATGTCTTGCGACAATTGGCCAGTTTTACTGGCATTATCCTATAGGACTTCAGGAAAAGTGAAAAAGAGGAGTTTCATATGCGGTCGAAGTGACCGCTCTCGAAAGGGAACTGTTAATTTATCTCAATTAGACAAGACAAAAAGAAATTCTAAATAATCTGGCAAAATACACAATTTGAATCCTAAATAATGGGAAACAGCATGTATAAATTTGAAATGCTTGATTTCATTTGGCAAACACATCTTACACAAGCATTTTTCTGAACTTTGAATGTGAAACAGGGGCTGCCCGCAGACTCGACGAGCGGTTCAGATGGTTGTTAGACTCGAGACCCATCACCGCTTCTGTCATGAACGTGTTGCGGGAACAGAGACAGAGGACCCAAGCGCAGACAGCGGATGAAGGGTTAACAAGGGATTTTAATAATAAGTACAAAACAAACACCCACGAAGGAGTAAAACAAGAGAACAGCACGGGTACACAAGAACATAAACTGACTACACTAAACTAACATACAACTTAAGACAATAGACTAGACTAGACTAGACTAGACTAGACTAGACTAGACTAGACTAGACTTACTTTAAGTGACAAGGCTGGAGACAAGTGCAACATCTGACACATAACAATGATCCGACAGAAGACACTAGGGCATTAAATAGGGAAATAATCAAGGTGGGGACAGGTGCAGGGCATGAACTAATTAACAAGCAATAACGGGAAACGAGAGGACGGGAACAGAGACGGGACTGGAGAGAGCCTATGGCAAACCAACATAAACCATAATTGCCTCTCTCCCCATTAAACATGAGATTCTGTCATGATCCTGCCACTATACTAAGAGAAACATGACATGAATGATGCAGCAGAATCATCACCGCTTCCCTCAATGATCGCACTCGTAGCAGAATCCGGGTCGTGGTTGAAGATGCTGCTGGGGGCTCTTCGCTCTCGGGGCTGTGAACATTAGCTAGAGCCGGCAGTGAAGAAATGTCCTGGCTAGCTGAGCTGTCCTCGTTGACGGATGGTGCCTTAGCAGACTAGTTGCTAACGTTTACTAGCGTAAAGAAATTGCCTATTTTCGGTATATATTTTCTGCGTTCCTGATATCCTTCTCCCTTTTAAATTTCCGATTAGCGCTCCCACTTAGCTACTCCGTGTTTGCATTTTTTGAGTTGTGTTGTGTTTGTAGCACTTGCCGTCACGCGACCGGCTCAGTGCACGTTGATTGGTGTTACCGCCCACAGGGCCCTTTAGAGGTCGGGGGCCCCTGGGCAATTGCCCAATTTCCCATATGGCTAATCCGGCCCTGCCTGCAGGTCCAGTTTGGATCCAAACTTCGGATGATCTCAATGAGGTAATGTCAGCTCTGGATCTTCATACAAAACTGTAACGTTTTACATTCATAATCATCTCTATCATCACATGAATTTTGATCATTGTAAATGTTATAATGTTTACATTCTTACAGCTGTATGTAAGGGATAATGAACAGTCAGAATAAACCCTGATAGTGTGATGATCTACTGAAGGGCTTCATTTATTAACTTTATTTTGAGAAAAAGTCTGGCCGTTTCACAGATTAAATCCTCATGATTTACTGCTAACCCAGAATGATTGTGTGTAACAAGGACAGGAGTCTCCGAGGCAGCTGTATTCGTAACATTGAGCTGGTTTCAATTCACAATACTTGATATTGATAAAAATACATGACAATTATTCTCCAGATAATCAGGTAGTTTTAACAGATACACTTTGGCACAATTCAACTCTCTGATCACCTTTCATAAACAAATAATTATAAAACACAAATAAGCCCTAAACCAATGAATTACTCAAATTCATCCAAACGAAAAATGAAGAGACGTGTAAAAATGGTGTAGTTTTTGGACAAGGAAAGAAAAGAACAGAGGAGGAGAAATGAAAGTTAAACGAGAGCGTGGTCTGATAACATTTGGATAATGTCCATGTCTAAACACACTGAACAAAACTATAAACGCAACACTTTTGTTTTTGCTCCCAATTTTCATGAGCTGAACTCAAAGATCTAAGACTTTTTCTATGTACACAAAAGGGCAATTTCTCTCGAATATTGTTCACAAATCTGTGTTAGTGAGCACTTCTCCTTTCCTGAGATAGTCCATCCACCTCACAGGTGTAGCATATCAATATGCTGATTAGACAGCATGATTGTTGCACATTTGTGCCTTAGGCTGGACACAATAAAAAGACACATTTTAAATTGTGCAGTTTTACTGTATTGGGGGGATCCGGAAACCAGTCAGTATCTGGTGTGACCACCATCTTTGAATTCAGCTCATGAAAAATGGGGGCAAAAACAAAAGTTTGTTCAGTGTACTTAGCTCATAAAACAACACCACAGAAGAGATTTTCTCAGGTTGTTTTCAATACTACTATAGAATGCATATTGGAGCAACATATCTACGTAAGAGACATCAACCAATAGGCACAATACAGATAAACGAATAATTAGCCAAAGTTTACAAAGTTAAAGTTTTATTTAATGAACACTGCATATAGGAATTTATGTCTGATATTTGACCTGTGTTTCCCCTTTCCTTATCTTGGGTGTGTGGTTCTAGGTGGTGGACCCTGTTTGGTGAGTGTGTGTCTGTCTGTGTGCGCGTTTGTGTGTGTGATGGTGTGTGTTTGTGCGTGTTGTTTGTGTGACTGAATCTGTGTGTTTGTGTCTGTCTTCTGTTTTCCCCTTTTTTGTTTTGACGTGCATTACCTCATATGTTTTGCTTATAGTCAACATGTTTTCTTGTACAGGTGCTTTGTAACAATGAAAATTGTAAATTGCGTTATATAAATAAAGTTGAAAAGCATATAGTCCAACAAGGAATGAAATGAAAATACATGAAAATAAAAACTTTGAATGTACTGTACTTGAAGAAATTTGAAAGCTTTGTTTCATGTGTTGTTTACAAAACCCATGTTACGGTGTTAATGCATCCTGTATTTCGTAAATTCAGTTGTTGTGCTTGTCATTTCATCACATGGCACATGCACCTCAAACGTATGTTGCCACCATCCATTGAAAAGGAACCGAAGAAGAATTACGTGACACTCTCGGAAAAAAGGTACAATTTTGTACCAAAGAAGGTACAAACCATTGTCACAGGGGCAGTACCTTTAACTGGTACAAATTTGTACCTTATAACAGGGAAACAAATTTGTACCATTCCAGTATGTACCTTTAAGGACATGATTTGTACCGTGTGTAACCAAAATGTACCTTTTGTTTTTTAAACCTTGCTGGTACAATATTGTACCTGCAACAAAGGTACAAATCTTGGCCTTGAAGGTACCACCCCAAGCATGTTTGTACCTTAACTATGGCAAATGTGTTCTTTTAAGCACTATTACAGGTAATTTGTCATTTGAATAAAACACGTTAAGCAACAAATTGAGAAAGCATAATTTTAATAGAATTTAATGTAAATAGATGCCATCAAATACATAGGTGTTTAAACCAACAAAGTTCAGGGATAGAGTACAAAAATTATAAACATCAACTTTCCTCTTTACAATCAAATGTAGAAAAAAGGAGCATCGCTTCTTTTAAAAACATGTCTCTTTGATGCAAACCATTTGACTAAAATGTAATACCAGTCATTAAAGGTATGGTTCAGGCAAAAATTCTGTCATCATGCACTCACCCTCAAGTTGAGCCAAACCTGTATAAATGTATTTGTTCTGTTGTACTCAAAGGAAGACATTTTGAAGAATGTTGGTAACCAAACGGGTCTCGAGCACCATTGACTGCATTAGTAAATGCTGGGCGACATCTGTTTGGTTACTGACATTCTTCCAAATATCTTTCTAGGAGTACAGCAGAAAAAATTCTGTAAATGTATACAGGTTTGGAACTACTTGAGGGTGAGTGAATTACAGAATTTTCATTTTTGCCTGAACAATACCATTAACATTACAATTTTAAAGAATAAATTATTCCCAACACAAACAAATGCGATAATGCAAAAACACTGTAACAATTCTACAAAAACCAGTACAGTGACTACACATATCTGGCTCCTACGCACAAAACATCATCAACCATATAGAGGTCAAGTACCTGGTAGTCCAGTTCATCTCCTGGTTTCAAACAACACCAGTCCTTGTCATATGAAACATGAAATGCATGAAAATGAGAATCAAACAAATGTGGAAGCAACAGTTTTCCACACAGTTTCCACAATGTGTCTATGTTGAAAACATACTTAACCATACTTAACCTCTTTTCATTTGTCCAAATGTGAGTTCTGTGTTTTCCATATTCATGACGCCTGAAAGACTCGTATTTGCAAAAGAAACGCTGACACTCATCAAGTCCGCAGCAGATAGAAAAATTAGGTTCATGAGCATGAATTAAGCCTATATGTTTAATTAGTTTTGCTGCAGTATAATATCGACGTGAACACTTTGGACAAGCGTAGGGCCGTGGCATCCTTTGAGTCTAGGATAAAAAATTGATAATCCTAACAACAGCAGTTGGCAAAGGCTTGTCACCAAGTGTCGTTACCTTCAACACATGCCTCTGGAGAAAGAGCAGGGTATTTCTGTTGTGCGAGGGATACGCAAGGTTGAAGACAAAATACGCACAAAAAGCTGAAAGAACTCCATCCTCGACTCCAACTGCTTGGCAAATTTCAGATCCCTCCATTTTCACAGTGCTGAAGATTCTCTTCTCACTGAAGACCTGTTTCCAGTCAGATGTTCCCAAAATCTGTACAGTGGTATTTGGAGTAGCTGGTTCATCCTGAACAAAAAGAAGAAAATCAGTTTTAGAAAAGTCCGGAGTAAAATTATTTCCCAAACGACTATAAAAGAGTCAAAAACTCATAATAATAATTAAGTTGACTTAAAGGGCTGGTTTCCCTGACAGAGATTAAGACTAGTCCTAGACTAAAAAAAGAGCTGTTCAAACTGATAACAACTTGCACAGACATATCATAAAATACACCAGTACCATTGTGTTGTGTCAAAAGGCACTCAAGTAATGTTTTTAGTGTGACGTGTTTGTTAAAATCACTTATATTTCATAATTAAACTTCTGATTTAAACAAATCCCTGTCTGGGAAAGCGAGTTGTGTGAATGGCATCTAACCAGTAAAGAGATGGAACCCCATCGCATGTGTGAACAGCACATTATTGTAATTACCAGTTAAGTAATTCTTGCAATCTTTCATAAATTTACTGATTTTACAGTGTGAGTAAATTCTTTGTGAATGCATAGGAAACACGGCAATACCTGTCGGACTCCAATGGTGACATAATTGTCCACTTTCTCCCTGAATATCACTGGAAGTAAAACCAGAGCAGCACGGAAATCCATATCTAAAAATAAATTTAATAGGTCTAATGTTGAACAGTACGAAAATAGACATTTTAAAACAAGCAAAGCCTAGACCGAAATCATGCATACCACAAATATTCTCTGCTACAGCCTCTCCTCTGGCATCCATGTACTGTGCTTCTATAGAAGATTTCCCCTTAGCTAACCTCAACACACTGTGCACAATTTTGCTGAAGGAGACCTGGAAGCGCCGGCTTAAATCAGATACGTCATGCATTCGGCCCAATTCCTGAAATAGCTAAAATGCAGATAACAAATATTTAATTCTGTTTGTCTTTGCTGTTGTTGAGAGCAAACGCATAGCTTTGCATTGTGAGAGCTACTGTACAAATAAATTCACCATAAGCCGATGGAGCAAATTTGACAATCTATCTTGATTAATAGTGTATAGGAACATACTGAAAAAAGATAAACTCTGACCAATAAGAGGACAGTTTTACTCACATGTGATATACATAAACACATTTTGGTATTCTTTGCACCGTTGCCTTGTGAAAGTTAGTTGAACCCAGAAAAATTAAAACACTGAAATAAGTGTCCCCTTTTCAAAACAATGTAAATTAACTACAGGTCTGAAAACAACCTTAAGTCATACAGATGTGAAACAGTTTAGGCAAGTTATACTTACAACTGAAGGAGTCCTGAGGAAGGGATATTTTTGAAAAATATCAGCAACAGGAGTGCCATTCACTATTTCCCTCCTCCTCCAAGCAAATGTTTGTTTCATTTTTTCATCCACTATTGCAGCATCTGGTTGGGTCTTCTTGTACTGGTCCTGTAAGGTCTTCACATGGGCATTAATTGAAGTAGCATCCTCACCAATAGAAGGGACACAGTCTTCACCTGGCTACAATGTAACAAACAACCAAGCAGGGAGAAAGACAGATGCACAAACACGATTGGTCGCAGAATTCTGTCATTTCACCTGAGTGAACAATTCCTTTGGTGAAAGACTACAGTTTAAAGATAAGGATTTATTTTTAGAGTTTCTATTGTCATTTATCATGCTTACCACAGATTGGCTGGATCTTTGACAACTAGCATCTTTTTCTCCAGGTTTCTTCACACTGTGACCATATTTCACTTTTATCTTCTTTACCTCCTCTTCATTAACAAGTGGGGATCATTTTGTTTTGAATTTTCTTTTTAGAGACATGTGCCAAGTATGTTGTCGTACAAAACAATGTCACACTTAGTACTTTCTGGGAAATTAAAAAGCCTTGCTAAACAATTTTAATAACAAGTAGCAGTGTTCTAAGTTTAACATCCTTACTATGAATTTAAAATGCATACAGAATCACAGAGCCAGCGTTTTGTAGTGAGGGAGGAGGAAACATACTGCAAACTGTTTCTTGACCCCCCCAAAAGATTTTCTCTTAGCTGAAATGTATCATTTAAAATGCTCCTTCTGTCCCAGCATAAACATCTCGGCTGAATACGTATTTTAAGACGCAGGACTTATTTGAGAAATTGAACAGACCGGTCTATAATGGATGAAGAATCTAACATAGGCTTTAATGACGAAGAGGCTGATAAAAAACTCCAGTGATCTGAGGTTGCATTTATTAACTGAATCCATTGCTGGATCTTGCACGAAGGTTGCAATGAGGAGACCAAAAAGCGGATGTGATCATCAGCATGGGCATAAGAGGATCTAGTCGAACGGCGTGAGGAACTAGAAACCATTGCAAGAGGATTGGCCAGGGGAAGACTGAGATAACTACCACTGACCTGCCTTTTGCACGGCAAGCACAAAAACGGCACTCAACCATACCCAACACATCTTTTTATCCCCATTCAAACCACCATGTTAACAAACGGGTTAGCCTGAAACCCAAAAAATAACCAAGCAGATACACTACTTTGGTAGGATAATGTAACCCCGTGTCAGGGCCGAGGGTTATTTACCACACGCCGGAGGAGCAGACACCAGAAAACAACAAGAGGCAGACAACAAGGATGAGTTTAAAAAGGTAAGTTTTTATTTTTCTAAAAAGGGATAAAAAGCAGGGGTGGGGATGCTCGTGGCTGTAGCGTGGACGCAATGAAGGGGGGGGGGCTGGTAGGTACTTTTCCGTCCTTCAGGTAAGTTTATTCCTCTCTAGGTAGGCCTCGTGGGACAGACCGGGACTTTTCTCATACTCAGACTCGTGGAAGTACTCGTGGGGCAGGCAGCTTCCGGGCTCGGATTCGTTGACGTGCTCGCAAAGCCACCATTCAACTCTTCACAATAGCTCCATCTTTGCTCCCTGTAAGGGACGGACAATTCGACAGTGAGGCGGACAGTAGTAGGCGAGACAGAAGACGGGGAACTTTACCAGCCTTCGCTCTCATTCGGGGTGTAATGGAACGGCATCGTCAGAAGAATGGTAAGGCTGGACTTTCATTGATTTGGGATGCAGTGCTCGTGACTTGTGGCAACAACAGTGCATTGAGTTTTCCTTCCTCCTCTACACCATGCACACGATCTTTAGGGACCTGGAAACAATCTATCGGGGAAAGCATCTTCAAAGTTATGGACCAGTTTCATCCATCAGAGACTCAGAGAAAACAGTTGTTTGATCTCACCACACTCGTGCATAAATCACTCTGGTAAATCCTCACACGTGTTGGTTTCACTCTTTCAGACACTGCATCCTCACTCTCTCTTTTCAGCGATTAATCAACTAGTTTCTCTCCTCTTCATAGGGTGGATGATCCAAAGGATAGTGGTTTCAGAAGATAAGCCCGAACTCAATGATCTCCCCAGCTGGTACAGTTACTGTTCCTCACTGCCGCTACTATGATCCACTTAAGTACTCCTGCAGCACTTCACAACTGCCCGAGCATTCTCTTCCCCCTTCCTCCTTTCTTTTCCTCTTACCATGCTTTCAGCCTCTCTCTTTATACTGTGCTTCATTGAAGCATGTGCTTCAATGAAGCGCTAATCATTGGCTTCAGCTGGTGCTCATTATGGTGTCGCACCGGCATTTCTTCCCCCTAGAAACGAGTCGAAATCTTTTTGGTTCCTGGTTCGTTCACCCGGTGACAATAAGAGCAGACTGGTAAGGAAAGCCCCAGACCTTTAAGAACTCAAAGCGTAGTAAGCAAGTGACCGACCAGAGAGAGAGGTGGAATACATTTTGTTTAGTGGTAACGCTGGAAATATGAGTTTGCTTCTATTGACTGCTAAATGCACAATGTCCATAGACTAACCAAAGCAACAAACTGCTCACACCACTCCCTTTCTAAACACTACGACCGCTGACAGAACATGGCGAATTTCATGCAAGGGGACCCGCGTGAAGACTTGTGTTTGCATGTGTGTGTAACAAAAAAGCGAATCATTAAAGCATTAAAGAAAGATTGTGCCCGTCAGATCACATTTTTTGTCACTGCAGATGACTGTTTAACTGCATTCATTCTCCAAAACACCATAAATACTGTTGCTTAAGTTCTTCATAGACTACACAATATGTTTTTGCAGTGTTTTGCTCACACAAATCGTTTTTTAAATCACATGTGTTATATGTTAAACGACTATGCTTGAAAGAAGGGGAAATACCAACTTCATTTGGAGCCGTTAGCTCCACCGAATCACAACCTGAAAGTGTGACTGTGGTGAGGAAGGCGGGACGAGAGCCGTGACGCGGGGCCGGTGGCGTGAGTGATAAGTGCAATCAGCTGTGCGCGCACCGGTCCCGCATCTCATCACGGAGGAGATTGGGAGCTTAAATGGATGTTCGGCAGGACTGTTGACGAGAGAGGACCGGGCCCGGAAATGTGTTTAGTTTATGTATGTTTTATGGCCGACAGTCTACCGTGAGGTGGCTGTCGGCAACTTCCGTGTTTATTGTTTGTTTAATTAAAGTTTTATTATTTGAATGTTCGCCGGTTCCCGCCTCCTTCCTTCCCTTCTACGAACTTTGCTACATTGGTGCCGAAACCCGGGAGGAAGGAGGGGCATGCTGTCGAAGAGCCCTCGCTGCCGAGAGGCATCGTGGTGCGGAGGAGTTCGGGCAGCGCGGACAAGGGACGTCCGCCGGCGCGCTGCCCGAGGCGGTGGTGCTGGAGCAAGAAAAATCGGCTGGGACGGAGAGCCCGCTGCCGTGCTCCTGGGCCGAGGTGGGATGGCGGCCTTAAGGAGGGAGCGGAGGGGTCGTCGCCGTTGGCCGTGGGCCGGAATCCTGTGTCCAACAACTATGAGGGTGAGGAACAGGAAACGGGGGACCCGCTGCTGGCTGCCCTCACGCTGAGGGCCATCGCCAACCGCCAGGAGGCGAAGGAGGATCGGGCCGTCCCCCCGACGTCCAGCACTACCGCATCGCACCGCGAGGAAGAGCCTCTCGGCTGGGCTGAGGACCGAGTGACAGCGTGTCAGGGAACCGGACAATTTTTTTTCTTTTCCTCTCTCCCCTCTCTCGTCCCTGTCGCTCCGGGGGCTCCCGTCTCCGTTCTTTCGTCTCGCCGGTGCATACCCCCAGGCGCTGCCGACTCCGAGACTGGCTCCCCGGGGGGGGAGTAGGTACAGTCTCGGGGGTGCCCCCCGGCCTGTAAGGGGTGATGGGGGTATGTGGTGAGGAAGGCGGGACGAGAGCCGTGACGCGGGGCCGGTGGCGTGAGTGATAAGTGCAATCAGCTGTGCGCGCACCGGTCCCGCATCTCATCACGGAGGAGATTGGGAGCTTAAATGGATGTTCGGCAGGACTGTTGACGAGAGAGGACCGGGCCCGGAAATGTGTTTAGTTTATGTATGTTTTATGGCCGACAGTCTACCGTGAGGTGGCTGTCGGCAACTTCCGTGTTTATTGTTTGTTTAATTAAAGTTTTATTATTTGAATGTTCGCCGGTTCCCGCCTCCTTCCTTCCCTTCTACGAACTTTGCTACAGTGACTATTTATTTTGTCTTAACTTAAGTAACTGAAGGCAGGAGAGTTTGTTCCTGCAAATGTTTAAACTGAGAAATTTTACACTTTTATCCACTAAATTGGCTAATTTAAAATGCAATGCCTGCTACAGGTCTCAAAAACCTTTGCAATTTGACGTTGAGGAACATTGTTTTTAAAGTATTACACAATCTTTTTACACAGTCTATAAAAGATTGGAGAGCCTCTGCCCATCTTTACTTCTGAGAGACTCTGCTTCTCTAAGACATCCCTTTTATGGCGAATCATGTTACAGAACTGATATCAATTAACTTAATTAGTCACTAGATTGTCACTATCGGGGGTGGAAGAACCCAATTGCAGGCAGCAGTGACGGGGTTAAACAATAACTCTAATAAATAATATAAACACGGAAAACAAACACACACGATGGGGGAAAACTGAAGTAAGGAAATGTACAGAAAATAAAGACTTCCCACAAGGGGGCATAAATAAACAAACAGGAACAATAAACAAGGCACTTCAAAATACACATAAGGGTTATCAGAACGCAATAATGTTTCTCTCCACCCAAAACACGTGGCCCTCTCATGATCCTGCCACTAGACTAGGAAATCAAGACATGAGAAGGCAGAATCATGACATAGATGTTCTCCCAGCTGAATCTTTTCAAAACTGCATGCTTTTTAAGCCATTTGTTGCCCCCGTCCCAACTTTTTTGAGACCTCAATTTTAAATGAGCTAATTTAGTGTATAAACGTGTAAAATTTCTCAGTTTAAACATTTGCTATGTTATCTGTGTTCTATTGTGAATAAAATATTGGCTCATGTGATTTGAAATTCCTTTAGTTTCCACTTTATTCAAATTTAAAAAACGTCCCAACTTTTCTGGAATTCGGGTTGTATTTCAAGAACTGAGTGGAGTACTATCTGTATTGTAATAACATCTGAAGATACGAACACTGTACACTGTATGCCGTGAAAACTAGTGTTGAGGGTAGATGTGACAGAGTCGTCTTGAGCAGATGTAAGCACACAGGAGAACAGTTGCAAACAGATGGGATCTTTTTATTTATCCTCCGTAAGGCCAAAGAAAGGTACTATAAATTTTACAAGAGAAAAAAAACATACATGTTTGGGGACAAAAAAACAAAAAAAAATCTAAATTGACTTGAGTCAAATAAATAATCAAAATTTTGCAGCTGCTTAGAAAATAGCCTTTACACAAGCCCATATACAAAGAGCATCGACAGACTTATGTCCTCTCTACTCGCTCTCCCCCTGAGACTGGAGCCATTAATCTTTATATGCCTGAAGGCACCCCTAGAATTGACACATACCAACACAATACCACAATACAGGGGTGGCTCAGGTGAATATGCCATAAATGCTTAAACAGCCAAAACGTTACCTCTATAAAACTAGAAAATTACAAAATATTATTTCTATGGGTTTAGCTTACTTTGTCAAATAGTATATAGTTAAATTAACCGCTGAAAATTTTTAACTCAAACTCCGAACCACTTCCTATTGACCCGGAAGTCATAGCGTCATATAAGCCCCACAATTGAGGCAAAAAATCCTTTACTCCAACAAACAGGAGACGGCAGTAAGACACAAAGATGGTATGTCAGAGCTATGTTAATTTTAAACTAAATAAAAAGATACATGATTAACGAAAAACCTGTGTTGTGTGGTTATTGTAACTGGTAAAGATTGTGAAGTAAATTACCTGGTTTTAAACAGCTCAATATGTATTGATAATAGTAGCTATAGCATTTAAATCACCATAGTATTAGATGTTAAAGTGTGCACACGAAAGCTACGGGATTACTGTAGAGTTTTTATAAAAGACCAGGTTAACCGCTAATTTGCAAGAATATGAGGAATAGGAGAACACATTGACCTGCTAGACAAACAAATACCAGCAACATTTGCACTCTTTGTCTTTGTGAACTGGAATAGGTAGCGCATCGCTGCCTTGACGGTAGCTATGTGCCCCGTCACAACTAGTCCAAGTATAATACTGTTATTAGAGAAGTGTAAATGTCCTTTTTCAACTTAATAGATACTGTATGGGGTGAAACTAAACTATTTTTTATAACGTTGACTATCTAAAATGCTCTATGTAATATAACGCAAATTACAGTTCATGCAATCATATATATATATAGGAAATATGTAAAATATGTGTAACCTAAAAGACAAACAGTCGCTATCCACAGCAAAAACTAAATACAAATAAAGAAAATAGAACGAATTTAGGAAACGTACATGTTTCCTCAAGTTGGATGTTGAGTTTTTGAATGCTGGAATGTCCGTTTGTTTTGGTAGACACAGAAGACACCGCATAATTTAGCTGTTTTACGCACTTTTCTGAAAGTAAACATGCTTTCAATATGAGGTCAGGGGTGTTCCTCCTCACCTGTTTCTGCATTGCCGATGGATGATTCTGACATTTTTGTTGGGTGAGTTCCTGTGTGGTGTTAGTTTTGGTAGTCTGGTGTAGTTTTGTAGTTCATGTTTAAAGTTAATTTTAGTCTTGTTTAAGTGTAGTTCTTAGTCCTGTCCTGTCTTGTCATGTTATTATATTCCCGTGTTTTGTTATGTTACCCCCTCGTGACTGTTGTATTGACTTCTGATGGACTCTCCAATTATTAAAGATAAAAAAAGATCACTGTAATGAAACTTAACTTGTTAACAAATCTGATAAAATTCTGATCGACATTGTGTAGCCCACTTATTTCTGTTTGCTAATCCTTGGCATCGCAGGTTTTCCCTGTTTCTCCTTGATAACATGCATATAACAGTGTTAACCAAAGGGGAGTGTGAGAAATTGTTAAAGGAATGTACAAGTCAGTGCTGGCTGTGGATTTGTTGGCAATGGCAAACGTGGTGTCCTGGATGGTTTTTATGGCAGCATAGAGAACCCAGACAGCTGTTTTACTTGCCAGTAATTGAATGTGTAGACATTACATTTACATGTGTAAATATGTAAGTTGTTACATATTTGTCATTTTATGTTGGTTGCATATGCTTTGTAGTTTTTATATTCATATACATTTTAATCATTTGTTGTAATTAAAATAAAGTGACTGTAATTAAGTAAGGGTGTCTGCTTGTTTTTTTATAGACAAGGAACATTGAACCTACGTTAGATAAATAATAAGCATGATTGTACAAAGGCAACACACTAATTGGCTATTCAAATTATGGATGTATAAACCTAAAGTGAAACCATTTTTTGACTCTTTTCTTAGAAATTTTCTTTCTTCACTTAGAAATAAATATTAACATATTTATATGAAACAGTAAAAATGTTCAGTAGACTCCTCTCATTATTCTTTGATCTTTGTATTTCTCAATTTTTTTTAGAACATTCTGGAGGGCCCCTGATCACAGTTTGAAAATCCCTGGATTGAATAACCGTAATAGAAAGAAATAGGGTAATAAATTATAAATTATAAATTCATTTTAATAATGTTAAAAATATTAAATAAAAATAAGTAAAGGACGTTAAATAAATACATAGATAATGACATACTTTCTTGAATGAAAAATGAGAAACAAACTGTAAACAAAGACTTTGTAAAACACCACAAACTGGTACGGTAACCATATTCTAACCATAATATGTGTAGTAAAACCATTGTTATATAAACAATTATCAAAACACCCTAAAAAGTCACTACACTTATTAAAAGTTATGTTACTATTCGCAAAGGATACGCCAAAATCAGAATGATCTTGTCCGCTACACCAGTAATTATGGTCTGCCCAGGGTCTCAGCACAGCTAAGCTCCACAGTTCCATTGGCCGCGATTCCTGAGGGTCGTCCCGTGCAGATCGTGGTTTTGGGAATCCGCACCCCCTCCGCCTCACCAGCTACAGCCTCCTCCCCACCCGCAGTCACCCTTGGTTGCAAGCGAGGAAGACGAAAGTCCTGGGGTCCTCTTCAGAGACCTCCAATGCCCTTCAATGTCTGCCATGCCCTTCCTCCTGCCGACCACTGGACAGGTTGCAAGATTTAAGAGGCAACGGAGGAGGGCGCGGATTCAAGCCCAGCCGGTACTGCAGTCGGCGTCCAGTGTCCAGCCCTACGCCCTCCTACCCAGGCGTCTAGTCCGGTGACTCAGCCGGTGTTCCAGCCGGCCTGATTCTGCCTCCTTCTGTCTTGGTTTTCTAGCCTAGTGGCAGAGTCATGACAGAGCCACGTGTTTTGTGTGGAGAAAAACATATTATCATCAGTCATGATATAATATGCGTTCTCCCCGTCCCGTCTTAAGCCCCACCCCTCTCGTTTCCTTGTTAGCTTCCATTAGTGTTTCATTCCCCACACCTGCCTTGTGTAACTATACCTTGTTAGTTTCCCCTATTTAATGCCCTTGTGTTTGCTGTCCTGTGCTAGTTCGTTTTGTATCATCTCTTGTTGATTGCTTGTCACCCAGTCTACCAGTGACGGTTCTACATTGAATTGCACCTCGGGCGAGACCACCTTTGAGCGTCCCCCCCCCGAAAAATTAAAACACACAAAATTATGACAAACCATCATATTTTATTATGACAACATACGTGAAACTAAATTATATTTCTCAATTGCACAAATCCTTTTTTTTTGTGCACCTGATGGCTTTGAACTTTTCCTGTCCATCTCTGTTTAATTGGCACTCGACAATCAACAGATTTCCCAATCTCCCCAACACTGTCACTCACGTCACGAAACGAGTCACGGCCAGAAAGACTAAACCAAATCACAATGAGTATCAACAATGTGCGTTATTTAGAAGAAAGTCGAGGTGGTGTGTGACTGACTTTAGCCCACTATTGGAATTCGCATCATGGGAGGGGCTTCTGCCGCTTGCTATGACATAATCATGGGCCTACTAGAGCAAGCTCTTGATTGGTTAACGCACCTCGAATTTTCGGCAAAATTCAGATTTTTCAGCTTCTCAATTCGCTATTCACACCATGCGCTGACTCATTGGCAAGTAGGTCATCGCGTCTTTGCATTGACTTAACATGTAAATCACTCGCGCTTAACTCTTCATTCGCGTTTGGTTTGAACACCTAGAGGTGAACTATCTCCTGCGTGCGCCCCTCCCCTTTCCCCGTCACATACACGGCACCTTCTCAGCGGCAATTTTCCAATTCCCCACAAAATGAATGAATGATAGATAATAGGAAACCGCTTCGCGACGGCCCAGAGTTTTTTTTTACTGCTCGTGCCGGTGCCACCCCCCATGTGACATGAAAAAATGCCGCCTGGGCGACTACCCGGTTCGCCCGTACCTAAAACCGCTACTGTTGTCTACATGGATAAATTGAATTACCTTGTTTTTTTGTCGTGTTCCCCAGTTACTCGTGGTTTTTGTCATTTAATTGAGGTTTGTGTTTTAGGTTAATTACTGCTTCTTGGTTTTGCCCCATCGTGGGAAGTTTTTTTGTTTTCAGTTACGTTCCTGTTTATCCCCCCTTGTGGGTGTTTGTTGTATATTATATTTTTGTGTATCCGCTACTGCTGCCTGCGTTTGGGTTCTTCTTCCTCCCTCTCTCACACCCCCGCGGTCGTGACAGTCTGTGACAACACACACAGATATATGATGCAAAACGAGAGTGTGTGCGAGACTCGCAGCAGCAGATTCAAGCAGTTTTATTAATGTTCTTGTGTTTGTTCTAGAACAATGTGCAAGAATAAAACCTTCAATTTGTGAGAAAATATTTTACAAGCATTCAACTCTCATTGCATGAATTCACATACTGATTTTGGATTTGTGCGCTTGCACTGTGTTTGCGGCAGAGAAAAAAAATCTACAAGCTAGCAACTTCAAATTTTGACTTCAAATGTACTGATACACATGTGTGGCCAACCTCTACAACTACAAATTCCACTCTCACAGGCGGCCCGTAGTTATGCATACTTAACACGCATTTGAACGAAAGCAAATTTAAGTTAAAAACCCAATACATTTATTTTTTATCATTCTGAGATTATCTTTGCATGTCTGTTTCCTTTTAGGCTTTTTTATGCGCATTTTCAAAACATCTAAATGGTTCGATAAAATAACCCACAGAGATTGCACATTCCATTACTTCTCCCCACCCCACTAATTTCCCGGATCTGCCACGCCCCCTTATTCCGTAACCTCGGAATTTACTAATAATGCACTGGTTATAAACCAGCGGTTCTCAATCCTTGTCCTAACCATAACCTTGCTTCCCTTATCACTTCAGAGGTTCGTTCAGTACGCCATAAAAGCCCTGCAAGTTAACATAACCGGATATTCTGTGATGATTTCAGTTCGAAATGAGCGAATATGTTCCATTCCAAGGGCATGAAGCGACTACTTTTGCAAAACTCTGTTTACAGTAGTTCCGTAGTAAGTTATCTGTGTCACGAGAACAAGGCTTGAGATCCGCCGTTATACGCTATTATACTGTAGTCTGGAAAAGGTGAGAGAAAGTAACGCAAATGTAATTTAGTTCCACAAAAAGTAACTAAGTAACATAACTTTTTATGGAGTAAATCAATATTGTAACTTTCAAAAGTAGCTTTCCACAACATGGAAGTTAAGTCAACTTTATTTATATTGCGCTTTTTACAATTTTCATTGTTACAAAGCAGCTGTACAAGAAAACATATTGACTATATGCAAAACATATAAGGTTATGCAATTCAAAAGACAGGTCAGTTATCAGACATGCTATAAATTCCTATATGCAGTGTTAATTAAAGAAAACTATAAAATTCTAGCAGCCCCCCCAGCCAGGTAAACAGTGCAAAACAGTATGCAACCGGTGGCGAGGATCCCAAAACAGATGAGAAACAAAACCTCAGAGGGAAACCAGGCCTAACTAGGGGATTCCAGTTCCCTCTGGCAAAAGCTGCAGCCTCTGGACAAGCTCAACAGTGCTTGCATAACAAGGCAAAATAAAAAATATTGAAGATTATCATTAATAATCTAATAGCGGCTGAAATTTTGTAGTGAAGACTTAGCAGCGTCCTCCTTTATCCAGCTCTATCATGGTTCTCAAATGACAGAGTACTATCGAATAAAACGCTAAGATTCTTTGCTGAAGATGAGGGTTTTATGGAACATCCGTCAATAGTTATGCAGAATTCTTGGTTGTTACATATGGCGGTTTTCGGTCAAATAAGTAACACTTTTTTTTTGTCCGAGTTCAGTAATAAGAAATTGTTACTCATCCACTTTTGGAATTGCGGTGTTACATAAGGCTTGGGGGAAATATAAAGTTGCGTATCATCAGCATAACCGTAAAGCCAAAGTCCTTGTCGCTTTATTATATATCATAGAGGTAGCATGTATAATGTGAAGAGCATAGGCCCTAAGACGAAGCCCTGTGGTAGTTAGATCTATCAGAAACAGGAACACTTCCCATTAAAATTTATGTTCTTGTTTGTTACATCAAATAGTATGGTATGTGTAGCGGCGCCATTCAATTCAAAAGGCCGCTGAGAGGCTAAACTGGGAGCGCTGTATTTGTGATGCATAAAAAAGACATCATCTATGTTAAAGTGGAAAGTTTCAAGAATATTATGGTGGCTTAATTGCTGGTCAACAAAGAGTACACTTACTCCCCATTCACCCCCTCCTGCCACAACAGGTGTTCTACTCTCACTATGTCTGTCTTTTCATTTTCCGGCTTGTAATCACACTGATGGTTGATCCAAAATGATGAAATGATGGCCTGACAACAAACAATTAGATATCAAGTGTTTTATCCAAAGCTTAGTATGTAAGGGTTGAGACAGGGAGGATTCGGTTCTTTAATTTTACAAGACGTTACACTTACACAAATCAATAATCCAACACGACAAGAGGGTAGTAATCCAATGAGAACGGGGTACAGTTATCCGCACGATGAGACAGGGTGACAGTCAATAAATCAACACGACAAGGGGGTTGAAATCACATTAAAGGACAGAAAACTGGTAGCGATAGTAATACTGGCTCGATACTGGAAGACTTCATAGAAAATACACTGCAAATAGTATTGAAAAAATAGAACAATGATAGAGCCACAACTTCAAAACACAGGGGATTATATGGTAAAATAATGAGGAGTCCAGGTAAGGGAAATTGACGCTAATAGGGAGAATGAATGAGGAGACGAGGGGGCGGGTCAACACACACCCAGAGAGTGAAACTTGGCGAGCTGTCAAAACAGATTAAAGCCATTTTTTATTCCTGCCTATTATATTTTCTATTTTTGTGTTTTATTCTGGTTCTTTGCTTTAGTCTGTTTTGTAATACTCTAATGATGCTGTGTCTTGTGAAGCACTTTGGATAGTCTTCTGGCTGTTTTAAATGTGCTATATAAATAAAGTAAATTTGAAACTTGAACTTGTGTTCTCTTTTTGGTTTCGTTGTTCCATGTACAGCTGCTTTGATGCGCTGCTAATTGTAAAAAATATATCAAAATTAAATTGACATGACTTGAATTGACTTGAGCTATTGGTGGCTAGAGCTTGTATAGATGCCCGAAAAGCTGGCATCTAGAAACTGAGCAAATGAAAGGCCCAACTGCTGATTCATAATGTGTTTCTAATTAATTTAGTAGAATGTGTGACAGATCGATAGAAGACGCATAATAAACAATTCCTGAAGACACACACCTGCTGACACGCTGAATATGTCTATATGCATTACAACAGAAAACAAAAAAGGGGAAAACAGCTGAATTGAGCTGTCACACAAATGCTAGGAATAGCCCACTGTTGTCTGTTAGGGACTAACAAGACACCTATAATTAGAGAGGCTGAGAGAGAGAAAGAGAGAGAGAGAACATTTTTGAATACACGTGGTGTCAATTTGTAAATCATGAATATAGGCTCTAAACTATCTTCAGCTCCATCCGATAAAGGCTCATGTTTTATAAAGAACGGAAAAGCTTTTGTCTCCATCCACTTGAACATGCACATGACTTCTATATCTTTCTGTTTAGAAATGGATAAAGACTAGAGGTCTGCCTCGCTGCTCTTCCTCACTCTCTCTCTCTCTCTCTCTCTCTCTCTCTCTCTTTATTCCTCTCACTGTTTCTTATCCTCTCATTCTTTATCTCTCTCTCTCTCTGGTTGTCTTCTCTCCACAGCGTTGTGTGACGTCTCTGTTGTGAAATTCTGTTTTTCTTTTGTCATCGCATATCATTGAGGTAAGATGTTTTAGATTATACAGGATCCCTCATATTGCTTTTTATTCATCTTATTCATGTTTTATCTATAATGCTTTTTTTGTATTAACATTTCATTTAATATTATTTATTGTTAAGGCTTGTATTTTGTGACTTATTATGTTGCTTGTTATTAATGTATCGTTTGTTTTAAGTTTTAGTTCTTCATTTTCCTATATGTACATATTTTCATGCTAACGTGCTAATGTTCTTGGCAATTACCCTGTTTTTATTATTTTTTATTCTCTTCTTTGTCAAGCTGTTTCTATTGACACTGAATTCTAATGAAGGGGAAACATCTAACACAAATACACACATTTCCAGGTTACTGTTGTTTGTCCAATTTATATTTACTGGATTTAAATTTATTCTTCATCAAATCCTTAGATTTGAAATGAATGGTCACTGTCATGGAAGAAATATCACAGATAAAGAACGACATCACAGGATGACTGGAAATTATAGAGAGGTTATAAGAGAATGGAGGAGTGTAATATGAAAGGAAGCATGTGCGGAGAGGGCTTTATGTCATATGTTGCTGTTTTGTGATCAACATGTTTTGCCTGCATTTTCTGGGAAAAGGTAATACATAAAACTGTGAATTATTTTAGGATCTTAAGGTCTGTCTGGCTTCACGATACCATTAGAACCATTTTTGGCTTAATGATTTGAGAAAGAACCTGCAACATTCAAAGGACCTTTCCGTTTCACAAAAGGTCCTTTGTAGTGGAAGAAGCCGGTTATTTAGATTATAAAAAAAGAGTGAAAACAATGTACAGTAAATTAAAAATAAGCTTATTTAAAAAAGAAAATTGATATTGATGCGTACTGAATATCACACAATATATATCTGAAGTAGAGAATTTGCCAATGTTTCCACAATGTGGCGCCCCTCTTTCCACTTTCATGCAATGAGTCATCCACAGCTGGGCTGAGGTGCTTAGCAGTGAATGAAAGTGTTAATTTAACACTGCTGAGGAGTTAATAATGTTGAAACTGATGTGAACACTTATATTTAGTTACTTTGTTTAATGAATAGGTATGGTACAATGTTACAATGTACTTTACATGATATATTAGCAATTGTGTTTATATACAGAAGGTTATGGTTAAGCTGGTTAAAATCTTTCTATAGCTTTTTGTGCGTATATAGACTTTTTGTGACATCAGCATTTGGATATTGTAGACATTTGATACAAAACATGTTGTCACACTAGGGTCAACCTAGTGACATTTATTGCGAGGCTGTTCAGTTGAAATCTTTCAAAAAATGGTTTTCATGTGAGGCTATAAGAAATATTTCAAATATAAACAATAAAATTCAAATATAAACAATAAAAGTTATATTATAATTTTAAATATTTAATGAAATCCTTGACCGTTAATAACCTGTTCTCAGAAATGAACCATCAAGCCTTTTTGGAAATATTCAACTGTTTATTGGGATTTTTACATTCTAAAACATTCTAAATATATTCCTTTGTGTTCAACAGAACAAAGAAATTCATACAGGTTTGGAACTTCTTGAGGTTGAGTAATTCATGACAGAATTTTCATTTTTGAGTGGAGTATGCCTTTATGTTTAGGTTCAGGTAACAGCAATGATACTTCCTCGGGTATACTGTATGTTTTGTTGTTGTTTTGAGTTTATACCCTTGCTTTTTTAAACTCTAAAAAAGGATTTTGTTCATTATTTATGAAGACAGAATGTGTTTATTATTACTAGTACTAAAGAGTGATTTTTAAGACAAACCTGTTTAATTCAAAACATCAACATTAAAATGTGTATTTTAGGCACAGGAGTGTTTTTTGACATTTACAGTTTGGCATTTAGCTGATGCAGGTTGACCGAACTGCATGTGGAAGATGCCCTTTTGTTAAGGTGTGGTATTCACTGTCCATTCACTGAGTGAAAGGTCCTGGACTGGGTGTAAGGGAGTATTCACACTAAGCACGATTGCCCTAAACCTTGCCCGGGCGCAAATAGTTTTTTAGTTGATAGCTGAATCTCAAGGAGGAATTTAAACAGTCGCATAATTTACATCATGCTTTCAGTTCCACACTCTGGCATGGTTTGCACACACTGTCCCCTTTGCAACCAAACCGCACTCGAGCCCACCTCTTCCAACTATGCTGGGACACGGTATGTGAATTGCGTCTGAGTGTGGTTGTGTGCGCTCACACTTGTCAATCGAACCTAGCTTTAGGAGTGGTTAGATTCCCTTAACAGGAAGACCAGCAAGGAGAGCATTGCAGTAGCCCAGCCTAAGATGACAAGGGCCTAAACAAGGAGTTATGCTGCATGCTTAGTAAGGTAGGGCCTGCTCTTCCTGATGTTGTATAATGCAAATCGGCATGGCCGTGTTGTTTTTGCAGTGTTATCACTGAAGGACAGCCGGTCATCGAAGATTACTCCGAAGTTCATGGCTATTTTGTGGAACGAGTAATGACAGTATTGCTCATTTGTATGGTGAGATCATGTTGTATAATAGGGCGGGCCAGATATAGCAGCTCTGTTTTGAATTCTGAAGCTGAGATATCTTCCAGACAGGCTGTAATGCATGCAGAGCAGTGGTAGGATAACTTATGTGTCTGTATGATAGGTCCTAAGGATGTTTTTCTAATGGAGAAAAGTAGTGGTCCAAGCACTGATACCTGAGAGACCCCGCTGACCATGTAGTGAGCTTTGGACAATGCACCCCTCCTCAACACCCTGAAAGATCTATCAGAGAGGTTGGATTTAAACCAGAGAAGAGGATTAACTGTGATCCCTAGCACTGATACCGTAGCTAGCAGGATCTGATGATCAATGGTATCAAGCACTGCAGATAAGCCTAGCAGCACTGGGACTGATAATTTGCAGTTTGTGCTGATATTATTCATTGAGCTAATTTTGGGCTAGTTTTGATTGACCATTAATCTGGTTTTGTTACCCCGATCTGGCATCTCTTACATCTTGAATCTACTGGAATCTTGAATTTCCAGTAATATAGATATATAGTTACACTTCTCCAACCTGTAGACTAAATTGAATTTTGGAATCATGCAGAATGAACTGGAAATGCTATTTTGTTTTTGAAGACTTTTTTAGCTTTTTAAAAATATAAATTGTATTTGGTGACATTTGGTGACAATATATTTTTTAAATATGTTATATAAATAAATATATTTAAGACTTTTTAAATATACAGTCTTATTTGATTCATATAAGCAATTGATTTTTAACCTTACCAACCCCACTACAGCAGGATTGGGATTAGCCGATAAACAAAGAACATACTTCTTTTTTTGTTTGTGCTCTTCAGCTAGATGACAGTACGAAAAGGAAAGCGGATGGCGATCTCGATTCAGGAAAACATGGCGATAAACGTCTGTCCTGGCCCAATTCAACCCATCCGTCAAATATCTGCCTACTTTCCCAGACTCTCGCCGACATCTTCCTTCTCTGACTCGTTGTCGCCAAACCTGACCAGCTGTTCCTCAGATGCAGTTGGAGCCAAAGCAGACAGAGTTCTGTTGTCTCCTCACTCAGCAGGAGCCACTGGAGGTGGAGGCACACTTTCAGCAATGAGTAGCATGGACACGTCCATAGAGATTGACAGTTGTGACAGTGATGACAACAGTGAGTCCAAAGATCAGACATGTGACCATATTTGTGACAACAAACAAAGAATGTGTTTTAAATTAATCTTAAATGACTAAGATACATGCTAAAACATTTCTGGAAAACATTTGCTGTGTAAAAACATCCGATGAACGTCTTATAAAAGGCACATTCTAAATCATGAATATCTTACAGGCATCTTCTGAGACGTATTGCAAACAAACATAGATGTCCTATGCATATAAATGCAGACATCAAATAGATGTCTCCTAGATTTAGATGTGCCATCAGGGTACTTCATTGGTTTAGCAAACACAATACTATTTCACACTGTCAGTATCCCTACCCTGGCAGCCTGGTTCTTTGTCCTTCTTTTTACTTACATTGAGACACAAATCTTGCCAAAATCCGGCTGAAATAGTATAATCTGAATCAGGCAATAATGTTACTCATAACCGTAACCTAACCTTTACTAACCAAACGGTAACTTCTTATCCTAACCCTAACAAGGCTCTTACTCCTAAACCTACCCATACCTCAAACTTAACAGTAAAATTATAGTCTTGCAGATAGTTCATGTTAGTAGTTAAGGCCACCTGACAAAAAAATCTGGACGTTGCTTGTGAAGGCAAATGGTAATATCGAAAAAGACATTGTCATTCTATTTCTATTGTTTTCACTAGTTCCTATGCATTTTATTACTAAAGTTCATCTACCCAGAATGTGATTCTTTAAGGATAGTGCACCCAGAAATGAAAATTCTCTTATCATTTACCCAAACCTGTGTGACTGTCTTTCAACCTCCGTATATCAACTTCTCTGCAGTTATAATCATTTTCGTGACTGTTTCTCCACTCAACACACAGCAGCAACATTACCTGGTGGATTTGTATTTGTACGTATTGTGTAAGACTTTCAATATATGATGTTGGTGCATTCTTTGAATACATGCTGAGAGAAATTCCACTCTTGATTGTCTATGTATTTCTTTATTACCGGACCATTTTTACATAATAACAATCTAGACATTTGCAAAATGTCACCCCCCTTATGTATTAACCAGAAAAGTGCTGTTTTAAAGTGAATGGATATCGCAGTTGTTCGGTTACCAACATTCTTTAAAATATCATATTTTGTGTTCTGCAGAAGAAAGAAAGCCACACAGGTTTTGAAATGACGAGAGGGTATGTAAATGACAACAGAATTTTTGGGGGTACTATCTCTTTAGCTTTGGTACCATTTTGGAGCCATTACACTTTTATGACACACTGTCGCTATCTTCCCTTGTGAAGTCCTGTTTAACTTGTCCTTGTTAGTCTCCATCGTGTTTGACTAGTCTCAGATGTCTCTTGTTATCCCATGTGCATGTATATAGTGTTTTTTTCCCTTTATCAGTGACAGATTGTGTCACCACCTATATGTCTCTGTTGTTTAAAGCCTGTGGTATTCTTTTTTTACGTGAGCGTACAGCTGAACGCACAGCCTTTGGTGTTGTTTATCCCTGTAGATAATTTAATAAACTGTGCTACTTTTTTTAAACTTTAATAAAACATATATTTGATTGAATGGGGTCTTTAATAAAAATAAATTGATGTTTCATATGTGGCAGCATCCTTGGGAACCCTGGAGTTTGAACTGCTCTATGAAACCGCTACAAGTGCTCTTCACTGCACTGTCATAAGAGCAAAGGTAACTGTACTCTGAACTCCTGTTTGATGTTTACAAACTCCCTTTATCATCCTGGAGTTTTTTGCTAACTGGCTGTTAAGTAAATTAAAACTATTATATTTATACCTTCTTAATATCCGACTTTCTATACAAATCCTTAATTACTTTCCTACGTGTATACAGGGTTTGAAGCCAATGGACTTCAATGGTTTGGCTGACCCATATGTGAAACTACATCTGCTTCCTGGTGCCTGCAAGGTCTGGGTCACTTTTCCTCTTCTCTTTTCTTACAGCATGTTGTGTTTTCAGGCCGTGCAATTTAATTAAACATATTTTTACACAACCTTGATTCAGTTTGCTTAAAAATACCAACTACAGCACAACATTCAACCAAATTATTCCCTTCTGGAGATCTAGTGGTACAAATCTGGGTTAACGTAAATACAATGCTGGTAATGTCAAACTAATAACAACTGTCCAAATATTTTGTCATTCTTTTAATACAATTACCACAATTGTTTTGTGTTAATATTGTATTTTTCTATTACGAATGATGTGTTTGCCCCAAGCAGTATATGTTTTTGTAAATTTGCAAACGTGAATCATTTTTTTCTTAATTTGGTTGACTGGTACAGCTATGCTTTGTGAATGCTGCACTTAAACATTGTTATAATTATTTTTTTTATTGTTCTAATATTACCTGTCCAAGGCCAATAAGCTAAAGACGAAGATCGTGAAAAACACCCTTAACCCAGTGTGGAATGAAACCCTCACATACTGTGGCATCACAGTGGAGGATATGTACAGAAAAACCCTCAGGTATGACCAGTCATCTCACTGACAATGAATACAACTAAATCTTGTGCCACAGATGCTGAAAGTTAGTTTATTACAAAAAAGAATGTGGAGTAATACTAAATGTATACGTAAAAACTGTATTGTACTGTGGATGTTCAAAATATAAAATTGTCACACTTGTTTTAAAATAAAATAAATGAAAACAATATGTACTGCATGGAGACCTTAGCTACCTTGTTGGAGCTCCCAACTCCCATAATGGCAATTGGGCATCAGTTCAAATACCACTTTTTTCAGGAGGTTATGCCAAACAAGTTAAACATTGCACGCTTATGCATAAAAATGCTCGGAATACTAGGGTTGTTCTACCTGTAACGATAGCAGAAGCCTTTTAGTGCTAATAGAACACTTTTAGCACCAAGCACTTGAGTTTGTTGGGAAAATAATTTGAAATTGGACATGCTTTTCATTGAAGGCTTCTTGTTGTAATGGATCTGCAAGGCTCTCACCATGCAACCTTCATTCTCCCTCTCTCCCGAGTACTCATTTCTTGATCACCTGCACCTCATCACCCCCTCATCAACAAACCTTTCAAAAGCACCCACCTCACTTGCATTCATTGTCTATTCATCGTATGAATACAGAACCACAGACATAGCATGTTTACCTACCTGTTCAAATTACTTGCTGTGGAGGGGGCGTGGTTAAGCGAAGTCGGCAGCGAAAGGGTGAGGTAAGCGGTGTGTAAGTAGGTCAATTTCACATTGTAAACACCTGTGTCCCGTTTCAGTAATTGGTGGGGAGACGGTTAAAAGCCTGCCAAACAGACGAGGAGGTGAGAGAGACCGGCTGGGAAGCCCGAGAGGAAAGCGAAACCGAAACCTAAATCCGCTCCTGCGAGACGACGTCGAGCAGCGTGTTTAAAACGAGTCATTATTTTGAGTTATTGTTTGTTAAGAGCGCAGTGGCGCCAACCAAGGAATTTATAAATAAATCGTGAGGTGCTTCCCAGCCTACGCCGACCCTGTCTCCTTTCTTCCTTCCCTTATAACGAACTGTATTACACTGGTGCCGAAACCCGGGAAGGAAGGGGAAGCCGTAGCCAGTATGCAGTCCCCGCCAGCCTCGCCGTTTGCGGAAGTGATTCAGTCGCTCGCGGCTCTTCATCACGAACACCACCAGGCGCTGCTGGGTCTCCGAGAGGACCAGGAGAAACGTTTCCAGGTTCTCGTCCAGGCTCAGCAAGAAGACCGCGAGCAGTTCCGAAACTGGGTCCGCCGCGAAGGAACCAGCACCGCGTCTGCGGACGCACCCCTGTCATCCCACCTGCCTCTCCACAAGATGGGTCCTCAGGACGATCCGGAGGCGTTCCTGGAGCTTTTCGAGCGATCTGCGGAACTAGCAGGCTGGTCTCAGGACGACTGGTCGGCCCGGGTCATTCCTCTGCTCTCCGGAGAAGCGCAATTGGCCGCACAACAGCTTCCGGTCCAGAGCCTGTTTGTCTATGAGAGCCTGAAGAGAGCCATTTTACAACGGGTCGGCCTGAGTCCTGAGCAGCACCGCCAGAGGTTCCGTTCTCTGGAGTTCAGGGAGTGCGGCCAGCCATTCATCATGGCCCAACAGCTCCGGGACGCCTGCCGCAGATGGCTGATGGCCGACAACGCGGACGTGGACTCCATCATTGATACGGTGACGCTGGAGCAGTTTGTGTCACGGCTACCAAGGACGACGGCGGAGTGGGTCCAGTGTCACCGGCCGACGTCGCTCAGTTAGGCCATCCAGCTGGCGGAGGACCAACTGGTTGCGTGCTCCGGGGTCGGCGTACCTCCATCTTCTCTCTCTCCTTCTCTCCCTCATGTTTCCCTCTCTCCCCCCAAACCTGTCCCTTTTCCCAGGTCTCGCCTGGACCGAATGCCGCGACCAGCACCTAGGGTCCGGATGCCGCCCAGGAGTGGACCCCACGACACCGCTGCTGGTGTCATTCCGTCTCCCACCCCTCGGCCCTCTCCCCACCAATTAATTGGCCTACTTCCCGCCACTGGGGCGGCGGGGAAGTCTGGGCCGGCCTGTTGGAGGTGTGGGGATCCGGGCCATTTTATTGATCGTTGTCCGGTGATGGAGGTCGGTACGGTGGTCCGGATCCCTGATGCTCCACGGGCTGCCCTCGATCAAAACGGACTGTACCAGATACCTGTGAGTATTAAGGGGGGTACCTATCAGGCTTTGGTGGATTCAGGGTGCAATCAGACCTCGGTTCACCAAAGCCTGATTCAACCCGTGGCGTTGGGTACGACCGCATGGTGAAGGTTCGCTTTACGGGGATGTGGTGAATTACCCCTTGGTGTCGCTGGCCATACAGTTCAGGGGACAAAAGCATAGTGTGGAGGTGGCCGTTAGCTCGCGCCTCCGACATCCGTTAATTTTGGGGACGAACTGGCCGATGTTTTCGGTTTTATTGGGACATTTGTGTTCGGATGTCTCTTGGCAAAATTCCAGGCAGGGAAGGAGGGCGGTCGTAGAGGTGGGAGAGGCTGAACCAAGACCACTGACTACTGCCCCAAGTGAACGGAGCACAGTGGAGAGGCAAAGATTCTCTCAGTGCGATGATTTTCCCCTGGAACAGTCTCAGGACGAGTCGCTGAAACATGCGTTTGAGCATGTGCAGACCATTGACGGTCAGCCGATCCACCCGACCCGTCCGCTCACCTACCCCTATTTTGCCATCTTAAAAGATAGGTTGTATCGGGTGAGCCAAGACACCCAGACGAAACAAGATACAACCCAGTTAGTAGTACCAAAGAGCCGTCGGGAAACACTTTTCCAGGCGGCTCATTGTAACCCAATGGCCGGCCACTTAGGGCAGACTGCAACGTTAAATCGTCTCACGGCCCGTTTTTTTTGGCCAGGCATTCATGAGAACGTGCGCAGGTGGTGCGCGTCTTGTCCTGAATGTCAGTTGGTAAACCCCCCGGCCACCCCGAAGGCACCTTTGTGCCCCCTCCCTCTTGTTCAGGTCCCCTTCGAGAGAATTGGTATGGACCTGATCGGGCCGTTAGAACGATCTGCACGAGGGCATCGTTTTGCATTAGTCATTGTCGACTATGCAACACGATATCCCGAGGCAGTGCCTCTCCGAACTATTTCCGCGACAAGCGTGGCGGACGCACTGTTTCGACTTATCTCCCGTGTGGGGGTCCCCCGTGAGATCCTCACAGACCAAGGCACGGCGTTTATGTCACGGACTATCCGCGAACTTTACGGATTATTGGGCATTAAGGCGGTCCGGACCAGCGTCTATCACCCACAAACGGACGGTCTGGTAGAACGTTTTAATCGCACGTTAAAGACGATGATCCGTAAATTTGTGCACGAAGACGCCAAAAATTGGGATAAATGGCTGGAACCTTTGTTATTTGCGGTTCGCGAGGTTCCCCAAGCCTCCACAGGGTTTTCCCCCTTCGAGCTTCTCTATGGACGCCAGCCCCGTGGGGTTTTGGACGTCCTGCGAGAGACTTGGGAGGACGGACCTTCTGCGAGTAAAAATCAAATTCAGTACGTCCTGGACCTGAGAGCAAAACTTCACACGTTGGGGCGGCTCTCAATGGAGAATTTGCTCCAGGCCCAGGACCGACAAAGCCGACAATATGACAAGGGTACCAGACTACGTAAATTCGCACCGGGAGATAAAGTTCTTGTATTACTTCCCACATCGAGCTCTAAATTACTCGCCAAGTGGCAAGGACCCTTTGAGGTCACACGACGAATAGGAGATCTCAATTATGAGGTGGCTCGGACGGATAGGGGCGGGGCGCCTCAAGTTTACCACCTCAATCTCCTTAAAAGCTGGAAAGAGGCGGACACAGTGATGCTGGCGACGGTGATCAGTAGAGAGGAAGATTTAGGGCCAGAAGCATCTAGTAAAAGTCCACCGATTGCTCTGACCCCGCTTGGGGATCACCTCTCTCCCTCCCAGATCACTGATGTGGCCAGGTTGCAAGCGGAATTCGCACAGGTGTTCTCGCCCCTACCCGGCCGTACCAACCTCATCGAGCACCACATCGAGACTCGGCCCGGCGTCGTAGTACGCAGCCGGCCCTATAGGTTGCCTGAACACAAAAAAATTGTGGTTCAGAATGAATTAAAAGCAATGCTAGATATGGGGGTAATAGAAGAGTCCAACAGTGACTGGGCGAGCCCGATAGTTTTGGTCCCTAAAACGGACGGCTCGGTACGGTTCTGTGTGGACTATCGCAAGGTGAATGCTGTGTCGAAATTCGATGCATACCCAATGCCACGAGTTGACGAGTTACTAGATCGACTAGGTTCGGCTCGCTTTTATTTACACTGGATTTGACGAAGGGATATTGGCAGATCCCCTTATCTCCCATATCCAAAGAAAAAACAGCCTTCACCACGCCGTTCGGCTTACACCAATTTGTCACCCTTCCTTTTGGCTTATTCGGAGCACCGGCCACTTTTCAGCGCCTCATGGATCGAATCCTGCGACCCCATACAACGTATGCCGCTGCTTACCTGGATGACATCATCATTTACAGTAATGATTGGCAGCGGCACATCCAACACCTAAGGGCGGTCCTGAGGTCGTTGAGAGCGGCCGGGCTTACGGCTAACCCGAAGAAGTGTGCAATTGGGCGGGTGGAGGTAAGGTATCTGGGCTTCCACTTGGGTCATGGTCAGGTGCGTCCCCAAATTGATAAGACGGCCGCGGTTGCGACCTCACCAAGACCCAAGACCAAAAAGGAGGTGAGGCAGTTCCTGGGGCTGGCGGGATATTATAGAAGGTTTGTACCTAATTATTCGGAGCTCACCAGCCCGCTGACTGACCTCACTAAAAAGGAGGCACCGGATACCGTCCAGTGGTCGGAGCTGTGCCAGCAGGCTTTCACCCAAGTTAAGGCTGCTCTGTGTGGCGGCCCGCTATTGCATGCTCCGGATTTTTCTCTCCCCTTTCTGTTGCAGACTGACGCATCGGACCGGGGCGTGGGGGCGGTCTTGTCCCAGGAGGTCGAGGGTGTGGAGCGGCCGGTGCTGTATATTAGTCGCAAGCTCTCCCGGAGGGAGGTGAGGTACAGCACCATCGAGAAGGAATGTCTGGCCATTAGGTGGGCCGTTCTCACCCTCCGGTATTATCTCCTGGGACGCGAATTCACGCTCTGTTCGGACCACGCCCCCCTCCAATGGCTCCACCGCATGAAAGACACCAACGCGCGGATCACCCGTTGGTACTTGGCATTACAACCCTTCAAATTCCAGGTGGTCCACAGGCCGGGGGCGCAGATGGTCGTGGCCGACTTTCTCTCCCGTAGAGGGGGGGGGGGAGCTGCAGGCCGGATGGTTCCCCGGCCTGAGTCGGGCGGTGGGGGTATGTGGAGGGGGCGTGGTTAAGCGAAGTCGGCAGCGAAAGGGTGAGGTAAGCGGTGTGTAAGTAGGTCAATTTCACATTGTAAACACCTGTGTCCCGTTTCAGTAATTGGTGGGGAGACGGTTAAAAGCCTGCCAAACAGACGAGGAGGTGAGAGAGACCGGCTGGGAAGCCCGAGAGGAAAGCGAAACCGAAACCTAAATCCGCTCCTGCGAGACGACGTCGAGCAGCGTGTTTAAAACGAGTCATTATTTTGAGTTATTGTTTGTTAAGAGCGCAGTGGCGCCAACCAAGGAATTTATAAATAAATCGTGAGGTGCTTCCCAGCCTACGCCGACCCTGTCTCCTTTCTTCCTTCCCTTATAACGAACTGTATTACACTTGCCTATCTCCATGTGATCTGATCTTCCCAAGTCTGCTCCTTCATCTCCAGTTCCCCAAGTCAACTCCACCATCATCTCACCTTCTTCCTCACCATGAGGTGTGTGCCTTCGCCTGGCGTCCATGATCACCATCATCACCATCTGCAATCAACAGGACAGTATCACTGCAATATCCATTGTATGCCAACATACTCCTGAATATTGACTTACCTGCCAGCTTACTGCTCTACCTGTGTTAAAAAACTATGCATTTTACTTACGTCACTCTCTGAGTCATTCTGTAACAGAAGACCAAATGAACAACGTTAAGATGAGTGCCCCAGATCACTTTGCATAGATTTTGGACGCACTCAAGTGGGCTCTAACACCCATATAACGTAGAGCACCCCTAGTTCACGCTCAACCCACACATCCAGCGATGACATTTCAAGTTGCATTCCATATACATCTATGTTCCCTGGATGCTCATCTTCCCCCATTCCGCCAACCTGAGTTGGGTGCTTTTCACGTCCGCGCTACAGAGCCACGACGAGCCCATGCAACTAAGCAACTCCTGTTTTGCAGCTGACCCAGGGTCTTTGCTTATACTTTGGTGCCCGGGACATGTTCACTTCCAACCTCCTCATCCCATGATGAGTTTCATCCATGACCCCCGTGTAGACAATATGCCACTCACAATGGCAGTTGAAATATGTGCCACTGATGTGTCTCTCACCCTCACAGTGCTCCTTTACTCTGGGTCAGCAGGCATTTTCCAATTCGGAGACCTTTGCTGCCAGCTCAACCTCCCGAAGCAATGACATCCCGATCAAGTACATGATTCATGCAATCATCAGAAAACGTCAAGTTCAGCCATAAAGTCAGACCCATCCATATGCAAGTTGGAGCCTGTCACATAGAAGATCTTAATTTCCTTGTTCTGGAGCGATCCAATGCTGACATCATCCTGGGCATCTCTGGCTGCATCGATTACCATGCCCTCAACAAGATAACAGGGTAAATTTTGTTACCCATTTCCCCTCCTCCCAGCCGAACCAAACTCGATTTGCAGTCCATATGATGTCATCCAGATGTAAGGGGAACAAGTAGAAGATTGCATTCATCACGCCCACAGAACATGATGAATACCTAGTTGCCTTTCTGTCGGTCTCTCGACGTTGTGTCGAGACGGACAGAATGGGGTTTGACTTGAAAACATATCATTTTCGATTCTAGTTTGAAAAGGCCAATGAACTTGGCGAATGGGACGGCACGCCAGACTCCGCCCGTACATACGGGTATAAAACGGAAGATGGCGTGTCCATTCATTCACCTTTTTGTTCTTCGGAACCTGCAAGGCTTATGCTGAGTGATCTTCGATTCTTCCTACTGGATCTACGACACAGAGCAACGGAACTCGTCCTGGCGATTGCGATTCCCCTGGGCGTTTCAGTAGCTGGTAGGAGGTGTCTTAAAAGAGCATATTTCTAAAAGAGCAAATTCTCCTGCAGCGTGCACATGTCACCAGGCATGTCTCGCCACTGTAATCTTGGGTGCGACCGCACCTCATGCTGAAGTAGCGTTCGTGGTAATGGTATTGCGGTCATGGCTGGCCGTGTTTTTTGGACACGGCCACGACACGGTTTGATATTGATGACTGATATAGTTCTCCCCTGTCGGATCACCTCTTTTCCCGGTATGGGACTAGACTCTGTTACCATAGAGCATGCCTCACGAGAGCGTGCCCGGTTGATGCTGTGCTGCCTGGCCCTCATCAGGCAGCAGTCCGCAGTTGCCCTGAAACACTCAGAGGCTCCTGGGGCATAAACACTCAGAGGCTCCTGGGGCAACCAGTCATGCCGCTCAGGTTGATGCATATGAGACTGCTTCAGCATTGGCTTCAGAGTCAGGTTACCTGGAGAGCATGGCACACCGGCACAGGGCGTGTTCCCATCACGCCCACCCTAGACCCTCGGACAGACATGTCCCACTCCGGGCTGGAGTCCTGTTAGAGCAGATGGGAGGCGTGCTGTGGTACGGCAAACGCCTCCCTGCTGGGTTGGGGTGCGGTGTGCAACGGGCAGGCAGTGTCGGGGAGCTGGACGGGCGTTCGTTCATGGCAGATGTCTTTGCAGTCTGCCAGGGGATCAGCACGCACTCTTCGTGTCCAGCGGGTGCCTAGAGTTGTGGTAAACCATGTGGGCTAGACCCCAACCTGGCCACATGCCCAGAGTCCTCACTACCACCGCCGCAGACTAGGTGGTGGGGAACCTGAAGGCGCTCCCTCAGGGAGGAAGTCCCAACCCTTTCCCTGTCGTGTCGTGTCCAGTATGTGCCCTGCGCCTCTACTCGGACTGAACACAGAGCTCTCGCTCTGAGCAGCTCTTTGTCTGTGTCAGAACTTTTAGAATAATTTCTACTGCCATTTCATCCAGGACTTTGGCTCAGTAGTACATACCCTAATCAGTCTTTTTAAAGGCAAGCCCAAATCTCTGTCTTGAAATGAGATTCACCACCGCCCAGCTCCTCAGCCATCCTGATCCCTCAAAGCCCTTTATGTTGGATATTGATGCTTCTTGTCTTGGATATGAGCAGCGCCATAACAGGAGCAGGGGGATAAAACCCCTCTCCATCTATTTGGCTTCTTCTCTCATGAACTAACCCCGGCGGAAACAAACTACAACATTGGAACCCAGGAGCTGTTAGCCATCAAGGTGTCCCTGCAGGAGTTCCTAGTTCTCTGGTTAATGGTTCTTGATGTTTTACCTATCATCTGGATTATGCATTTGTCTGTGTTTTGCCCTGGTGTTCTTGTGGAATGTTTACATTTGTTATTGACCCCTTGCCTGTTTTTTATTACATCTTTCAAATACCTTTCAGGAAAGACTGCATTTGGATCCTCAACCCTTATTTGTGTGTATTTGTTGCAGCTTGTGACAGTCACAGGTGCCTTTCACAGTTTTGCATTTACAAAAATAATACACATGTTGAAATGTAAAACAGAGAAAGTAATGAAATTTAAATACATACACGTATGTATATACACAGTATACATAAGGATACACATAAAAACAAGACAATTATAAAATACATGATTTTTTTACAATTTGTTAAAGTTTTTTGCTGGGTAAAGAAGCAAAAACTACATACATCCACTGCTTTTTTATGAGTGACGTTTAGCTTATGGCCAGCTAGAAGAAGGAGCTGGCAGTGTCTTAAAGATCAATGGGAGCACATTTGCAGGTTCCCACCATATTTTCCAGCTGGGCTTTGGTCAAATTTGAGCTTCATTGTCTTAGGGGACCAAAGGATGAGATAAAACAGGCTGATGTTATCATACAGATGCCACTCAAGGATACAAAAAGGACATAACAAAAGTTTAAATTCAGTTGAGCTGAATGTGACGATGAGTAGTAAAGAATTATATATTTAAATATTTAAATACATAAGATTTTAGTACATTATTATCCCAAGTTATTGATAAAGCAAATTCCCACAATTTATATGAAATATCTCATGAACAATTGGCTTCTAAAACTGATAAGCTGAAAGAGGCTGGAATAAAGAATGGGTTTCACAACAGGATTCTCTCACTTTTGCCATTGTTAAGAAACCCTTAACAAACCATATTTGTTTAAGAGTGGATTTAAAGAGCATTAAACATGTTTTCCACATGCCATATTTTTGTTTCCCAGAATATTCATTTAATTTCGCAGTTAGTTTTGCTTCCACCTCTTATCTGACTTCCTTTCTCTCTCTTTCTCTGTCCTCACTCTTGGCGTATCTTTCTCAGCAGCAGTGACAGATTGAGGTCATTGTTGTATCTGGGGCATTTGATTTCACTGACCCCTGAAAAATCTGGGAATTTGTTTGCATGAGGCTAAAGTTTCTGCATGTGAAAGATTGTTTGTATTTTATGACACCCAGAGGGTGGAAACTGTTAGTCTGGGGCCTTAAACTAGATTGAATCAGACAGGTCAAATAAATGTAACTACTTACACAAGAGGACACATGAAGGTTTAAAGAAAGTTATTTACAGAAGCTTACATCTGTACTAGCTTTTCATGCAATCTGCATGAATTATGTCCTAGAACATTATTTAATGATACTTTACCAAGTTTTTTTAAAGATTCTGAAAATGTTAAACAGAATATCTATGCAGTGTCTACAACTGTTTATTCACTTTTAATATATTAACTGGCTATTGGTAAATTATCACCCATTTGGTAAATTGTCAATCCCTTGCATGGCACTCATATTGATGCATCAACAAATTAATATGTTCTGTTTTTTCCTAAAGCCGCAGTCAGACTTGACTTTGAGCATGCAAAGATTGTTTGGACAGAGATACGAAAATGGGCGGGTGCGATTCCACTATTTTTTACACTTCTGTACAGAGAGGTCACGCTGTGACGTTTTTATCTTCTATTGGTCTCACAAATGACGCGAATTGGCAGGCCAGAGTTCACCAAACTTGAACTTTTTTACGCAGCGAAATGTGAAATACCATTGAACGGGTCTGTCGCATTCCCATGCGTATGAATGAAAATCAATGGAGGGAACTAGTCAAATGTGACCACGGCTTAAGGTGTAAACAGTAAAAATGGCCCAAATTTTGCCTTATCAGTTCAACACGGGGATTGATCAGAAGCATTTTTTGCAAATGCAAGGGAGGACTGCTAGTGTCTGAAGTGTCCATGTATTTTTTTGTATTTTTTTCATGTTTTCTGTCTCTCTTAGGGTGTCTGTGTGTGATGAGGACAAGCTGACTCATAATGAGTTCATTGGAGAATCACGGGTGGCATTACGCAAAGTGAAGCCTAACCAGCCCAAACATTATAACATCTGCTTAGAGCATCCACCTCCCGTGAGTGCCAGTGAGAGCAAAGCCATAAGAATTACATAAAACAAAGCAGTAATAGCTATCATTAAAGAAATATATGACATATGTGACATTTACCCCCTCTCACGCTGTTCCAAATTAATGTGATCATCTTCTGTCAAGGGCAGATATTTAACAGCTTCCGTATAAAACCCATGAATGTAGTTAGTTAAAGTTCATAAATCATTAAATGATAATTAAAGGAATCGTTCACCTTCAAAATAAATAATTCTGTTATCATTTACTCATCTGTTGCCATTTCAAGCCTTTGTGATTTCCTTTCTTTTGCAAAACACAAAAGAAGATGTTTTGAAAAATGCTGGTAGCCAAAAACCGTTGATCCAAGTCAATGGGGACCAATAGTTTTAATTTTTCTAAATATCTCCTTCAGAAAGAAAGTCATAAAGGTTTGAAATAACAAAAGGGTGTGTAAATAATGAAAGAATTTTCATTCAAGGTGAACTATTCCTTTAAATAAAATCATAATGTTGCCATTCTTTATTTACCATTGTGTCGTTCAGTTTTATCTTCAAAAGAAATGTGAAAAAGGGGTGTATCTATGGGAGTGGATCGGACCCTCTTTCCAAGCCTTAGAGGACAAAGCATTATAAAAAACTCCAGAGAGGGTAGGGCCTGGATAATTTTGTTGGCTAATATAGTATGTACTGTAGAATACAAACAAGAATCTGGTTGTTGTTTGATGTCAGCAAATGTTTTGATGACTGGATTGTCATCGAATTTGAGGATCTTGTGTCTTGTGAGAGGTGAGAGGTGAATTTCAGCTGGAAATCAAACATGGTTGTCAAAACGGACAGAGATGGGGTGGGGTCACCTGGCTCTAAAGAGCTGCGTATCATCTGCATAAATATATTATGAGAACCTGTGGGTGGTGTATATACAAATTTTGAAAAGATGTGTTTTTAATCTAGATTTAAATTGGGCGACTGTGTATATTAAAATTTTCAGATGACACAGCTATTCTTGGTCTTCTGCATAAGGATAAGGACATTTATTATTGTATTGCAGAGATTGACAATTTTGTTGAGTGGAGTAAGGAGCATAGTCTCATAATTAATGTTTGGAAAAGAGAGGAGATAATTTTTTACCCTAAGATACTGGGTAAACTCACCTATCTTGATTGAAAATGAGTCCTACAATAGGGGTGCTTTTCCCAAAAGTATAGTTCCGTTGTGTCTGCATAGTTTAACTATTCAAGTATTTCCAGGAACTATTGTTCCAACGAACATTCAGAAACAGCATCACAAAGTTGCATTGTTGGAACTACAGGTCTTGAGATGTGGTTAGAAACACAGAACCTAACTATTATGACATGTAAACTTACATACATCATGCGTTTGAGCAAAATAAGCAAGCAAAATGCAGTGCATTCTAAATTTATAAATGAAGCCAAGTGCTAAATTCCTATATATATATTAATTTCACTATATGACTTAAAATACTATAGTCAAGAAATCCTGAAAATATTTGTTAAATAATGCTGGACACACTCACGTATACAAAAGTGGATGAATATTTTGGTGGGGCACTGGCACAACTGCAGATTTGAGAAGCGGCTGATTTCAAGTGTCATGAAGGCATATGGGTGTGGGGATAAGAAATGGAAACTTCATCAAATAATGGATTCTATTCTATTCTATTCTACTTTCTTTCACCAAAACCATCAGTAATCCACTCCCTATGTCACCAATAAACATTTCTCAGTTTTGGACGTGATATATACGTGTATATTTCTCTCTGTCTATCAGTTGTCATCTCCCACAGCAATGAGTTCAGCTTTGAGAGGAATCTCCTGCTATCTGAGAGAGGTAAAGATAACAGTTGTTTTTTATTCTTACATGTTCTCCAAGGCTTAATGTAGGTTTATCAATCCCATATTTGCAATTCAAGCTTTGTTCTTTAAACATTCAGCTATCATTCAGTCATCTGTAAAATTATCTTATAGGAATGCTTTTTATATCCTGCAGTGTACCGTCTAATTACCAGACATACTGACACACGGAGATGGTAGTTTAGTGGACTGCAGACTAATAATTAGTTTAGAGGCGGTGATAATCAGATTGAAATAGACACAATCATACCCTAATGATGAAATAAAATCAATCACATTTTCAGAATTCAAAGTGATCAGAATCTATTCATCTGTGTTTTAGCCTTGACACAGGGATAAATTGTGACTCACATCCAGCTGAAAATAACATAAATCACTAAAAATATATAGCAGTGCTTATGGGCATAAATGACACACTATGTTTGTGTCCTTTCTGCTCCTCATGGAGCCTCAGGTTCCATGTTCTCGACTTCCCTAATGGTTTTCTTTTCTCACTTGACTTCCTTAATGGTTTTTGCTTTTCCTTTTCTCACCTGACTCTCTGCTGCCTAAGATGAGCTTCTAAACATTGAATTGATTAAGAAAACAATGAATTGCTTTGTCGTTTCCTCTGATGACCTAATCGAGGCAAATATTTCTGATGCCAAATACTATTTTACACACGTATGGTATTATCTGAAGAATGCAACAGCATTTGTGCTTTGTAATGTATGTCTAATGTGAAAGAGCAAAGCAATCATTTTCATTTTACTTGACAAAAATATTCTTTCACTGTGTAAAATGGATTCAATGTAGGCTACAGATCGATGTGACAAAAATGAACAGTAAAAAATCATTTCAAGACACTTGTAATTATGTTTAAACAACAGTAGCTATGGTAACATAATCCATTTTAGTGGACAATGTGCTTGTGTGCAGTGGGATAGTGAGCAGCAGGGCAATTTGGAAGAGCGAGGTCGTCTGCTACTATGTCTGCAATTTCTGCCCGCATGCCAGTATTCGGAAAGGTCTGAACAGACAGAAGCTAAAGAGCAAGCCAAGGGTGGGCTATGTGTGGGGGTCCGCCGCTGTGCCCACTTAGCAGCTATGGACGTTAATGGCTTCTCTGACCCGTATGTGAAAATGTGAGTATAAAACTATAGCTGGATACACATGTAAAGCTATAAATATTTGCACTGCCGGTATCCACATTTGTTCCACATTATGGTGGTGACAACTAGAATTCACTTATTCGAAAAATACGTCTTTTTCAAAACCACATTAACTGTGTCCACTTTAAACATATGAATTATCATTGCACTGTCGATGAGTTTATGAATCATCGTTGTTTTAATGAGGCGGATATTTGGGAGGCAATAAGTGTTTACTCTAATTTAACTAGTAGTTTATTGTTTTTAAAAAAACAATAGTACTGATTTTTACAAATTTAAACAGCACATAAAAGCTAAAGACCTTTTCTTTAAATGCAACTTGTGTCTAATAATAGTATACTGCGTTTGTGAATATGATTCATACAGACAGATATGAGATAGAGGGTATATGGAAAATGTTTCTATTTGCCTCAGTCCCTCTAATGTCTATTATTGCAGGTTTGATACAAGTTAAGCTATATATAAGTCATCTACTACATGATTACACCTGAAAATTATTTTAGCTGGGTTAATAACAAAAGAAAACAAGCAAAAGCATGATTACAGTTTTGCTTTTACAATATCCGCTAATAATAAACTTCTTTATTCCATATTCCAGTGGATGATCATGTATTCAAGTTAATTGTGTAAGCCACCAAATCCAGTTTATAGACAGAATTACATTGAGTTAACTGTGTTCAAACAGAATTCTTGACAGAGGGTTATGACCAACCCTCTGTCTACAATGAACACCACCCTTGGGGTAAGTTGTAACGTAAGTACATCTGTCACTTTTGCTGTAATCAAATGGTGGGTAAGCATTTGTGTGTCACAGTTATACTCTATTGAGGAAAACAGAAACTAAGAATCTAAAGATAACAATAGTTTCTTCCCATAGTTACTGTTAAGTCTGCACCAGTTTTTGTTTCCATTGATTAAGTTTCTTCAGCATTCCCTCATGTTCTCCTCGTTTTATTGTCTGCTATTATTTAAATGTTTTGTTTGGTTGTCTATCGTCTATCGTCATGTGCTTCATAGAGTCCGCCATTCCGTGATAGAATAGCGGACCCTCTTAAAATTTATATTGTGGCGTTATTTCCTCTTTTTTTTCATGGACCGTCTCGCCGTCCAGCTCCTCTGTTTGGGGCTGTCTCACACCCAGGACTTCATAAATATGGCGTGCCTCACTCACTTTCCTGAACTCGCGCTCTGTGTGTTCTACCGTGCATGTCTGATCTAGCGACCCAAGGAAAGCCTTCCAGTGGTTGGTCCCAAGGGGAAATTTACTGCTTTTGTGGGTGCTAGAGAAAAGGGACTGTTTTCTCCGTCTGCCCTGTGGAGGACATCTCCAGCCCAATCCCAAACCAGAGACCAGCCAGCAGCTGTCCTGCTGCACGGAGTCTGATCCAACCACAGACAAGAGCGTTCGACGGGCCATCACATATGAGCGACAACGAAAACCATCGTGTGTGAGCTTGACAACACTGTTTGTCACAGTGGGAGTCCTTGTGAATATCGAGGGAAGGGATGTAAGCCACACCGACTGTAATGACGAGTCAGGGACATTCGGATCCATTTGCAATCTTTTTTAGGAAACGTAAAATAATTAGGCAGAGGTCTAACAACAGCGTCAAGCATATCAAAGGCAGACTGAGTCGGGGTCGGTTAACGGGCTTGGATCAGGGCAGGCGGCAGACAATGGGCAGAAAAGAAACAAAGCAGAGTGTCCGTAGGGCAGGCGGCTGAGAATCAATAGAACAGGAGTAGTCCAAGATAATACACAGGTACACGATCTGGAATAAACACTTAGCAATGCTAGACAGGCTAAACAAGACTTTGCCTTGGTCTGAGAGTCTGGAACCAGTTATATAGGGAGTGGAATGGCAAACACCTGGTGGTGATTAGTCCCGAACGGAATCAGAACTCAGGGCAAGGTGCCCTCCGGTGGCCGTTGGAGAGAGCTACAGAGGCCTGGGTTGTTACACCCACACTTTCACCGCTGAGGGTGAGCTACAGTTGGCCTCTGATATGTCGGACTGGATAAATGAGGATAATTTCTGCAGCCCCCACTGGTCCCGTTCAGCTCTTCCGCATCTCCTCTGGTCCCACCCATTGCCCTTCGTCAGCCGTATTCAGAGAAGGTCCTGCCTAGCCTCAAATAACATTGTAATAACATTGAAGATCTTGAAACAACCATTGAAAATTTTAAATTCCACTTTCTCGAAAACGCCAGACTCAGTTGCTCCTCTGCACTTGAAGAAGATTAAAAATGGCAGCCCGACACCGTTGTATAATGAACACACTCAGGCTCTAAAAAAATATGCAAGAAAACTGAATTAGAGCTATTTCATACAGCATGGAAGGATAGTATTCGAATACTTTGTTTGTTCTATGTTTATAGGCATTTTACTTCATTTAACACCAAGCAGAGGGAAAGACATGTTACTGTGTGCTGAATTCTTTTCACCCTACACCCTTCAAAAAGCTTATTTAAAGGCCTCAGCCCATCTTAGGAAACAGGGCATAGGGATGCTCATTTCTGTTTGGAAAATGCCTTCTGAAGACTAATATTCTGGAGAGGCTTTGTATTACCTTAAAAACTGTTGTTTGTTTTGATTGTTTTCAACAGATATCTCAAACCTGACCTTAAGAAGAAATCAAAGCATAAGACTGCAGTCATCAAAAAGACTCTGAACCCTGAGTTTAATGAGGTAAATTAGGATGTATATTTTATGTCTTTGACATAGATCATGTTTTTAAGCAGATTGTTTGCCTATGCAGTGCATTCTAGCCTACACCATGCTCAATACATGTTATAATAAAACAACAGAGATGTTTGTTTTTTACAACAATCATTTTGACATTGATTTGATTGGAATGGATTCATAAAATAATATAAATTATTACTATGACATTTGCGAATGTGCCAACACAGTAGTGAGTTGGGCTTGACATTAACACCCACCAAATGCGGGTAGATTTCAGCTGTGGCCAGTAAGACAACCACTCTAACTAGCCATTTTGGCCAGTTAAAAATTAAAGTTTTCTTGTTAAGTATTTTTTAGTCGTGTGAATTAACAAACGATGCAACACTACGAAACTCCAACTTTCATGAGCCTTCCCTACGCTCAGTGTGTGAACGGAAAAGTCTGTTGGTCAAACCCCCAGCACGTCATTTAAACTGGCAAAGACAGCTTCGCAACAAGATAGTGTGGCAGTGAAGTCCCTTATCCTTATGAAGTCAGCTGAGCTCGAGAAGATGAAGATACTAGTTGCGTCTCAGTTCGAAGGCTCCCCTCTCTGAAGGTCGCATTTGATGGGTGCATCGAGTTTTATTATATCAGGTTTTATTTCAGAAAGGAATTTGTTAAGAAAGAAACTACAACAATTACGTCTTGAGAGAAATATGTTAGATTTTATAACATTTTTTGAACTGCAATGAAACAACCTTGATGACATATGCGGTCGACAAATGCGACCTCCGGAGGACGCAGCCTTCGAATTAAGCTATACCGTATCGGAACCTGCACGCTATTTGCAAGAAAGGTAGATGATTAACAGACTACGTGTGGATGTACAAGTATTGTGCTATATACAGTACTGTACCAGCTAATATATTTGGGTGGTCAGTCTGTGTTTGAAAGGATTTTCAATCTAGCTAAATCAAATAATTGTACTCTGTACTCAACATAATCATAATGTATTTTCCCAACAACGAAATTGTGGCCAGTGAAAATGCTGAGAGGCTTTAACTTTGGAAAATCATTAGCCACAGTGGCCGGTGAGCAAAAAAGTGAATGTCAAGCCCTGGCAGTGACTATCTAGTTGGTGGTTAAGCAGCGAGTCGTCATCTGGGAAATGCACTCATGGTCATTTCTGAATAAACCATTTATGTATTATAAAATTACTTATGATCATCGCTATGTTAAATAAACTAATTTGTCTTTTCTGCTGTTGTCTATTTAAACATCTTGTTTCAGGAGTTTTTTTATGAGATCACATTTAATGAGTTAGCTGCCAAGACATTAGAGGTTTCGGTCTGGGACTATGATTTGGGGCGGTCCAATGATTTCATTGGTAAGCAGTAATTTGTCACTGTTTTTAAATCTGAGATACATATTCACTATTATATCTCAAAATAAAGCATCACATAGCTTTTGTTGATCACATGCAGTATTGAGATGCATGTTAAATTCATTTTGGTTGTCAATACCTTATAACTAACTAAATTGTTTTTTAATGTATGTAACAATTTTTTTGTGTAATGCTAAAAATAAATCAACTTTATTAGCAGGAATGCCCATCTACTTGTTTTAGTATTTTCCCTTCCAAGAACCAAAGCATTATATGTTCTCTCTCCAATAAAATGCTTTTTGGATGATAGTGTCCTTGACTTAATACATCCTGCTAAATTACAAATCTTCACGAGGACACAATACATGCTGCTAATCAGCTTTATTATGTTTTGGTCATGGCAGGGGGCGTGTCACTAGGATGTAACTCACAGGGTGATGCTCTTCAGCACTGGATAGACTGTCTAAAAAATAAAGGGCAGGAGGTTGAACGTTGGCACACACTGACCAATGATCTGCCAGGATCAACAATTTAACAGAATCAAGGTTTATCCTCAGTAAGACTTTAATTGTCACCTTCATTCGTTGACATTTTACCATTGGATTGTGCTAATTAAGTCAACATAACTTCTCTATCAACATTTGTGAGAAACATTTACTTATGTAAAGGGACTGAACTGTATTTTAGACTTTTGCTTTATATGGTGTTACATCAGTAATTTTGTGTAGTTGTTCATTTGTATTATCTGAAACTATATTATAGCCTAATGTAACATATTTGTGTTCAATTCAGTAATTTGTTAATTTCTGTGTTTTTAACTAAGCTTCCGACATATTCTATTTCCAAAAATGTTTTATAAAGGTAAAGTGTCTCTACTGTTTAAAAAGAACGCTTTGCATTGCTTGCTGCTAATATTGCTATATTTTAGGATAGTTTTAGGATATCATCGTCCTTGGAAATAGGTTCCATCTGCATTCTGAGCAGTTTTGAGATGACAAGCTTCAATTCCATTTGTCTCAGTACATAACATCTTTTTGTTTTCTAAAAAAGTACACAACTTTAAGAAAAAATACATCACATCATGTAAATAAGTTGTCACAAAATAACACTATGTGAATTTTGACGAAGATGTCAGATAGAACCTTCTAAGTCAATGAAATCAAAAGATGTCAGTGTTTTTAAAAGGGTTGGCTGTAATGAGATTTATTGTATTCCCCCATCAACAGTTATCCAGTCATTATTGTATTGTAACATAGAAAAACACCACACAAAACAACCAGGGTTGTAACAACTTGTATTGTATTACTCATTGTTGGTTGGTTTGCAACGATGCACCATTTCTGTTTTTACTATATGAAGTACTTGTAACATGTAGCGAAGGACATTAAAATAAAGTGCTCTTGTCTTTTCTGGCTTAACTTCTGTCTTGTTCCCTATAATTCTTGATGCAACCTTCTTATAACACAAACGTGTTTTATGCGTGTTTTATACTTTATGTGAGGGTCAAAATGTTTGGTTTGTTTACTTGGGTGCTACCTTCTTCTACCCCAGCTAAAAACTGTGGCATTTTGGAAAGGAACTCAGTCCTACAACAATAATGACTGTTTGAAGTAAACAAATCTGCATGGTGTTATGATTTGTTGATTATTTTCCTGTGTTGTGTGGACTTTTAGTTTGTTTTCCTGAATTCCTGTTTACCCATGTCATTTTGTAGTTCTTTGTAGTTTTTTTTATTATTGGTTCAGTGTTAATTGTTGTCAGGTGTTCCTTGTTTGCCTGCTTGTAATTCCATGTGTATATATAACCCTTGTGTTTCATTTGTCAGTCGTTGTTTTAGTGTCCCTGTTATTTATAGTTCCATGTATTGCGTTTGGTCTCTGTTGCGTTGTTCTTTTATTACATTGTACTTTGTTAAATTTTTATTTTGTTTAGTGATACTTTAATCATATACTTCATGTAGGTCAGCTTCCTGACCTCGTTACACGTGGCAAAACTCATTCTACATAAATTCACCGTGGAGGTGAGTTTCGCTGTGTCTATGCTATGAAGGTAAATCAGTAGAAAAACATGAGACCCTAAAGATTTTAAAATGAGAACTTGTAAGTATTTGTACACTAAAATATGTAGTTGCAGCCCCAAACTCTCCATATGAATGCTGAGGATTGCACCCGTGGGCAAAAATCACAAATCTGTTATTGATGCGCTTATTCAACATTGCGTGTTTGAGATTTATATAGATTTAACAAGCTGCTTTGACAGCCTCTGCAGTAGAGGGTACGTCTCTGTTTATTATATACAGCCGCTCTCCTGATGTTTAAGTACACATATATTTATCTATCCTCTGTGTTAAATATATTTTGTCAACAGCCCACCCTTCTCTGGCAGATTCCCCTGATGAAGGACCTTCTTTCTCATGGTCTGGCACCCGAGACCAGATCTCTGGAATCCCAGACGGGACGAGGAGACCCTGAGTGGCCTGCCTCCCGCAGTCGTGATTACGATCACTCAGGCAAGAGCCCCAGCCACAAGGTGACTGTACACCTACAAGTGGCGCCTCTTCTCATCCTGGTGATCTTCTTCCCACAGGGAAGACCCACTGAGTTGTGCGATCAGTGTTTTGCTGTCCTTCCTTTAGGAAACATTCACGAACGTCTCATTCCCTCCATCAGGTTCCCTTTCTGTCGGTCTCTCGGCTTTGTGTCGAGACTGACAGAATGGGGTTTGACTTGAGAACCTATCTTCTCCAATTATCCAAGCCATCTGCGGCAGCGGGGACATGGGAGTTCCCGTGGATATAAATCCATCGCAGCCATTGCCGCAGACTGTCCAGGCCCTGTCATGCTCACCCGACCTGTCGCCAGACTGTCCCATAACGGAATCACGCCATGGCATGCAGAAGATTAGATTTCGGTTGCAAAATCGGATGGCGACTTCCCGGCCAGTCGAGCCGAGGATGAGGGCGAAGCAGAGATGTCAGTCATGCTTGCCCAGGCTTCAGTGAGCATCGGGCTGCAGTGCACCGCACTGTCTCACGGTTGGACTCTTGGCGCCTGGAACACGGGGGAACCGCGTCCTGCCCCGGTGCCAGTTTCCTGGAAGTGCACGAGGAGCTCAGGAAAACCTGGAATGCCACCTTCAGCATCTGGAAACTGTACATTGTAAGAAACAATGTGACAAGGTTAAACCTGTAAATAACACATCTGTACACTCATTTACTCACAAATATATGTTTTTTGTCCACGGTATATTTATTCAGGTTGTATATAGTGTATTGCTGTTTTTATTTAATTATTTTATTTAAATCTTAATGTATATTTGCACTATGTTAGCACCATATGTACACTTTCTTTAAGCTTCTGCACTAAGCTCCTGTCACTAAGACAAATTCCTGAACATACAGTACAAAACAAGTTTAGAGATGAAGCTCAAAGAATCCTGTGATCCCTGTGTAAGAGATGCTGCTCCAACAGTTGCAACAGGGAGGAAATGGAACCCAACAACAGCTGTAGGAGATGCAAAGGCAGCCCCCAGAAGGACATTGTGGGACAAGTTCAACATGGCAGAGGGGGACTTGATTTGGTATCAACCAAACCCACATGGCGAAAAGCGACACCAAAGGAAAAACATCACCTGGTAGTGGAGGAGGTTCGGCGTCAAGAGGAAGCAAATAGATGCGCCAGAGTGGGCTCTCAAGTCCAGCAAGGTGTTGGATGAGGTGGGAAGGCATTGATTGGCGCAAAATCACTTCAAGTGTTTTATCATAAGAGCTACAAATGATGTGCTGCCCTCACCAACAAATCTGCATGTTTGGTATGGACAAGTTCCAGCCTGCCAACTATGTGCAGCAAACCTTAAACATATTCTTGTGGGTTGTAAGAAGAGCTTGACACAGGGGAGATACACATGGCGCCACAATCAAGAACTAACGTGCTTTGCTGCATTAGTAGAGAACAAGAGAGTGGCAGCAAATGCCATCCCCCAAAACGCCCAGTTTAACTCGCTTGAAAGGCAATCTTTTATTCGGGAGGGGCACAAAAGCGGGTCAAGCCCTTAACACCAGATTAAGGCCTGCTGAGTACAGCCAGGGATTGGGAAATGCGAGTTGATTTAAACCACAGACTTACTTTATCCTTGGAAATCGCAGCGACCAACCTGCAGCCGGACATGGTTCTGTTGTCCAGCTCCAGTAGGACAGTCCTCATAGTTAAGTTGACTCTACCTTGGGAAGAGGTCATTAACAAACCATTTGAAAGAAAGAATCTGTCACCCCGTGACAGGGCCGAGGGTTATTTACCACACTCCGGAGGAGCAGACACCAGAAAACACCAAGAGGCAGACAACAAGGATGAGTTTAAAAAGGTAAGTTTTTATTAATCTAAAAAGGGATAAAAAGCAGGGGTGGGGATGCTCGTGGCTGTAGCGTGGACGCAATGAAGGGGGGAGCTGGTAGGTACTTTTCCGTCCTTCAAGTAAGTATATTCCTCTCTAGGTAGGCCTCGTGGGACAGACCGGGACTTTCCTCGTCGTCAGACTCGTGGGGCAGGCAGCTTCCGGGCTCGGATTCGCTGACGTGCTCGCAAAGCCACCATTCAACTCTTTACAATAGCTCCCTCTTTGCTCCCTGTAAGGGACGGACAATTCGACAGTGAGGCGGACAGTAGTAGGTGAGACAGAAAACGGGGTACTTTACCAGCCTTCGCTCTCGTTCTGGGTGTAATGGAACGGCATCGTCAGAAGAATGGTAAGGCTTGACTTTCGTTGATGTGGGATACAGTGCTCGTGACTTGTGGCAACAACGGTGCGTTGAGTTTTCCTTCCTCCTCTACACCATGCACACGATCTTTAGGGACCTTGAAACAATCTATCGGGGACAGTTCAATTTGAAAGCATCTTCAAAGTTATGGACCAGTTTCATCCATCAGAGACTCAGAGAAAACACAGTTGTATGATCTCACCACACTCGTGCATAAATCACTCTGGTAAATCCTCACACGTGTTGGTATCACTCTTTCAGACACTGCAAACTCACTCGCTTTACAGCGATTAATCAACTCGTTTCTCTCCTCTTCATAGGGTGGATGATCCAAAGGATAGTGGTTTCAGAAGATAAGCCCGAACTCAATGATCTCCCCAGCTGGTACAGTTACTGTTCCTCACTCGCCGCTCACTGCCGCTACTATGATCCACTCAAGTACTCCTGCAGCACTTCACAACTGCCCTAGCATTCTCTTCCCCCTTCCTCCTTTCTTTTCCTCTTACCATGCTTTCAGCCTCTCTCTTAATACCGTGCTTCAATGAAGCGCTAATCATTGGCTTCAGCTGGTGCTCGTTATGGTGTCGCACCGGCATTTCTTCCCCCTAGCAACGAGTAAAAATCTTTTTGGTTCCTGGTTTGTTCACCCGGTGACAAATCTCCTGGCAGCGGAGGCTGAAGAGCGGTAATGTACAGTGAAAGTGTTCTTTGTGGAAGTGGGCTGCAGGGGCCTTGTTTCCAATTCCACTACAAGGCTGCTTAAGGAAGTGGGAATCAGTGGACTTGCCACTGCTGCTGAGGGAAGCAGCCACTGGCTGCGGCTGAAACGGAAGGACACCATATGGGCTGCCAAATTACCATGTAATGTAATGCTATACAGGACCGGGGGCACTGAGCATGCATTAACAGTGCCAGTGGGGCTATAACAGCCTTAGCCAACGGGTTGGTGTGTATGGTTGCATTGATTTTGGTACTGTGTTGTATTGTTGTGCCATACGGGACCAGGGGACCTGAGCATGCATTTCAGTGTAGGCAGTCGTGACCTAATGGCTAGAGAGAAAGATAAGTATATATTTCTAGAATCATTCACCCTGAACACAGAGGATGCCTACATGACAAACCCAGTGGAACCTCAGATCCCTTTAACTACATTCATATTCTTGACTGCTCCCTCTGTCATGCATAAGGCATGGGAAATGTCCTAATGGGCAATTCAACTGCTGATAAACAGGATTATAGAATTTAATACTGTTAAACTGATAATACTTTTTCTGAAAATATAAAATGTAACCGCCCACTACATAACTAAAGGCAACGCTTTTCTGAACCACAAAACTCAAAAATATAAAAAAAACTCTTTAAAACCTTAAAGATAAATGAACATTTAACACTACCAAATATTTCTATGTACTTAAAAATGCATAAAATAACACTTATTTAAGAAAATAACTTTTAAAATGCAGTCACACGCAAAGCATGCTGGGAAGTCCTCTGCCCAATTGTAACAATTTATGTTAACACAACACAACACAACTCCTTTATGTTGTCCCAACATGAATTGAGGAAGTTATATGAAAATCATGTCGTGACCAAATTTCCAAAAGTGTTGTTGATTTAACTTAAATAAGTTAGGTAAATTGGACAAGAAGCAAAAATCTTTTTTTCAGTGTGGAACCCAAAGATTCAGTATTTTTTTAATGTGTGATGTTTGTGTGTGATTTACTGTTTTCTTTTTATAATAAGTGAGTAATGCCATGTCAAAGATTAAAATCAGTGAAACGAATGGCTAAAGATGGAGCCTGGAGCTTATAATGTGAAAAATTTGAAAAAAGTGTTCCACTACTTTTGGCCGCTATATACTGTAGTGCATTAATGCATTCGTACTACTGAAGAGGAAGCTCAAATTTTGTCTGTTCTTCTGTGAAATGACAAGGTATTCTATTTCATTCTGACACACAATTCTAGTTGATCGTGTCAAGCCAGAATAGAGAGTGTGTTGTATAAGTCAGAACAATTGTACCATGCGGAAACAGGAGGGTTTTACTTGTGACCACTTTTCATTTGTTCAAAACAGGGGGTGTGAAAATTGGGGATGCTGGGTTATTTCTGGTCACAGCTGCCTCTCTGAATGTTTTTGTTGTGGCCTTCAAGTTTGTTTCTATTTTCTTTCCTCTTCATGGATTTCACATTTTGTAGTTAAAGAAACAGTCCGGGTAAAAAAACTAAATGTGTATAAGTGCCCGGTTGCATATAAATCCACGCTTCAAAACATATACCAATGACATTAATACACCACAAATTTATCATTACATCCACTAAAACATTTGAGTAGTGGATAATATTAACAACACAGGAAAAAATGAGGACACTTAAGAGGATAGTATTTTTTATAAATACACAAAAAGAAACAAAGAATCCACCCTCTAAATTCGCTATAACGCATCAAACTGATATTTTTCAATAATCGCGTATTGTTAGTCCTGTTTTATGACAAAAAATGTGTGTAATTTTTCCCCCAAATCTAATGAACAAGATCGCATTCATTGCATTTGAGACTTAAGGGAGCTATATTGGTCTCTTGATTTATTTAAGAGAAGGGTTTAGGGTAGATATTTATTGACAGCCTTAAGTTTAGGTTTTTTCTTGCAACCCGTTTCTCATAAAGTGTTCCCTTAACCCTACATCTAAGGGTTTTCTTAACTTAAAGGTTCTCGTGTTAAGTAAGGGAATAAAAATATTTTATATGAACAGCAGATGTCATGATCTGGAGTCAATATCAAATTTAAAGACTTTTAATTTGAGACATTTGGATTTGCTTGTGATAAATGAGCAGTTATGGGTGGCATAAACATTGTTTGCATAAATTACATTAAAAATATTAAAAAAATACATCTCAACAAAATAAACACCACATATTTAAAAACTAATATAAAATTTGAAATAAGTAAATGCTAATACAATATAAAAACTAATTTACAATTAGAATTAAGTAAATGCTAATACAATATGAGCTAATGTTAACTTTGTTGTTAATGGAAACATAAAGTAGGCTACATATTTACAGTACATTATAATGTTGGACGAACTATTTAATTCATGTGTATTAATATAACACTTATATAAGTTACACTGCAAAGCAGCTTTACAAAAACTAAGAACATAGAACAAATGTAAATAGAAATGATGGTAAGGAAAACACTACAGTACAGACAAAAGACTGATAAAAATAAATAAGTACGGGTTGAGCTCAAGTAATACTGTATATGACACGAAATCTCATTGTTGTGACCATATAAATTCTAGGTGGTGGTAAGTGGTCTGGTTTACAGATCTTAAAATAATTTGTGTTAACAGACTGTAAATACGGTGATAGGTCATATTGTTCTGACATGGGATTAAACAGAGTCCTAGTAAAGCCAGCAACTTCTTGGACTTTCCATATTTGTCTACAAGGTGAACCAAACTATGGCCAAAATTACTGGACTGAATTCACCTCATTCCAAAGCGTGCAAATGCTATTTTGGACCAGAAACGAAAGGTGACACCCAAAGCTCTCTATACTCCCATCTTTTACATTCACCAGCACTCTCGTTCCCTGCCAAACCTGATGGCTGGGCTAAAGTTAGCACATAGGGGGTTGTATATAAGTAAGACCACAGAAAGACACAACATGTCATGTCAGTGACATCGCTGTGGTGTTGAGTTGTCTTTTGCCCGAACCCAAAACTTTTAAAGATGGTGAGTGTTTCCTAGCGAATTTTTTACAATTTCTTTTTTGCAAATTATATTACATTTCTGACAATGCATTGCATAATTTACTAAAGAATCATAAACAAAACCAGATATTTTGAAGGCTTAGTGGAAGTCGATGTTCATAGCCATATATTTGGCAGAGAAAGGACATTGAGGTGCCAAAGCACTTTACAGCTTTACTAGACATCCTCGAGTGCTGACTATACAGGGTGTCACTTCCTCAACCTCTAACCAAACCACAACATCAAAAATCACTAATGATTTTTCAAATTCAATGATTAAGAAGCAAATTATTGATATTTTTCTTTCGGACACTATTTGACAGAGTCCATCCAAATGTTCCTCAACTAATTTCTGACGTGTTTATTTCATGGTTTTCTTGCTAGGCACCCAAGAAGGCCAAAAGAAGGCAGCAGGCAGAAGGAGGCAGCTCTAATGTCTTCTCTATGTTCGAACAGAGCCAGATCCAGGAATACAAGGAGGTGCAGTGCTTTCACATTCTTGCATTTGCATTTAGGCAGTTTGCTTTTACTGTACCCAAAGCAGCTTATAATAGTGAGAATAGCAATAAAGCGATTCATCTTGGTTAGGAAATAATATAAGAAGTGCTATACAAATCTTAAACACCTTTTTATGAAATTCCTACCTTACACCCATAAATGAACAAGTTACACACATGTATTTCTTTTTGATAATCTCTAAATGTGTACAGTACGTATTGCTTGCAAAGATGGGAGGCTGTAGTGTTCATAAATGTTAAAATTTACAAACCTAGGAAACAGATATGTGTTTTTTACGTATACTTTAACCTGTTTTGGTTACAATATTGATTGTAGCAGTGGGTTGTTGTCCAGTTGTTTAACAACTTCAGGCTTTGTAGAACACAATAGAAAATGGGTTAAAAACGCATATTAACCAAAGAGTCTACATGCAAAATTCTAAATGGAGAGATTCAAGATTCAGAATGAAAAAACACAAAGTTCCTTAAACATATTCACACCAAAATGATCACACAGATATCATATAAAAATGATGTAATATAGATTACATGGCTATTGCAAGAAGAACGAAAGGCTGCAATGTAGCGGGGACAGAAAGACTAACTGGGGGTAGCAAAAGTAACTAATCCCCTCTCCCTAAATATCCCATATGACTTCCTAGTACATTCTGTGACCATTTTAACAACTTAGAAAGACAAGTGGTCAGCACCTGCCAAGAGACTTCTCGGTCTCAGATATCATCTCAAGTTTCAAGGGTGGTAGAATAACACAAAGATCTCACAGAAAGAAATACTTAAACTATTACAAAACTATTATAAACGACTAACATTATCTTTCATGTACAGTATCTCAATAAACTAATGCATACTGGACATTTTGAGAAGGCTTTTGAGAAGAATGCGATATGAATTGGCATTTAATGTCTATAAACTGTCTCCAAAACCAACAGGCCTTCACAATCATTGACCAGAATAGGGACGGTATCATCAGCAAGGATGATTTGAGAGATGTGTTGGCCTCCATGGGTCAGCTGAACGTGAAGAACGAAGAGTTGGAGGCCATGATCAAGGAGGCCAGTGGTCCAATCAATTTCACCGTTTTCCTCACCATGTTTGGTGAGAAGCTAAAGGGTAAGTTGTCTTATCTGACATTTCTTCCTGTAATAATAAATATTTTTGATCCCACATTTAATTTTTGTAAAACTCTTCTTCCAGGTGCTGACCCTGAGGATGTTATCGTGAGCGCTTTTAAGGTTCTGGACCCCGAGGCTACTGGCACAATCAAGACAGAATTGTAAGGGTTCTGACCAATTGCTGTTTTTTTAAACTACGCTATAGATCACCCCTAAAGCTTTCTTGGTATAATAACAACCTTTTAAAGGTTTGTAAGGAAAATTTTGTTTTGTATAAATCTGTTAAACATCGGTTTGGGTGCAACCCCGAATGCAGAGTTAGATTCAATAATGGTGCGTTGCATTTTTAAGGCGAAGTTCACCTTTTGGGGATGTCACATTATTCCCCAATATTTGTATATAGATCCTGCTTACTCATCTGTTTCATCAGTGTGCTAAGATTTGAAAGCATAATGTAATTATAATGTAAACGTTAATAATGTTTATAAGTCGTTGTCTCTGCGATCACAGTCTTCAATCTCAAGGAACATAAATGTATTTCTTTTTATAGCCTTGAGGAACTCCTGACCACCCAGTGTGACCGGTTCACTGCAGAAGAGGTTCGTTTTTCTTTAATAGGTTTTGCTTGTGTTCTTTTTTGTTGACAGATGTTTTAATGACTTCTGTTTTTTTCCTCTTAGATAAAGAACCTCTGGGCTGCTTTCCCTCCAGATGTAGCTGGCAACATAGACTACAAGAACATCTGTTACGTCATTACACACGGAGAGGATAAAGAGGAAGAATAAAGAATGACTGTCTCATTGCTTTCTATGAAAACTGTCTCATTGATGTCTATGTTCCAGTTGTTCTCTGAAAGGAATGTTTTAGCATTTGAGTTGTCTTAATGCAAGTCACATGTGAGATTATTTTCAATAAATTAATCTTAAATCTTCAAAAGAGAATGTCCTTTTCTAAAATTACAGCCTGAACTTCTTTGCGCCATCTACTGGTTTTAGTTAGTTATAGGACGTTATAAAACAGGGGTGCAGGGAATATGTACAGGGCCTTGATACCACACTGCACTTCCTGCTTACTACCCAATACTCTGACTCCACTGACGATTTCCATGTCCAGGCTCCAAACTGACGTTTTTGCCCATCGTCGGTCCATCTTTTATGCAGTCTATGTACCGATTCATCGTTCAATAACAGCCTTTTAACAAAGCTACATTAGTGTGAGATTTATACAAAACAATCTGTACAAAACAATTAACAATTGACTTTTATTTTATTTTGTGTAACGTTGTACAAATACAATGTACTCCAATACAAACTAATGTATTTCTTGGATACTGATTAATGATACAGCACTGATCATAAATGATGCAAACACAGATTTTTGGCATATAGTTTGAATTACAAAAACAAATGTCTCAAGGGAAAAGGAGAATATTTAAAAAATGCTTAAGCAGTGAACATAATTCGCAGCAAAAAGCTGAAGTGTAAAATGACATGTTTGAAAAAGGCAAACAAAAAAAATCTTGAACACGTTTATCATAAATAATTCAGCCAAATATGAACATTGTCTCAGAATTTACTCACCCCCGTGCCATCCCAGATGTATATTACTTTCTACAAGCTAAGCCCTATATGTATTTAACTAAATAACATTTTGAGCATTTGTAGTGAGATTGAAATGAAAACAAGAACATGATAAATTCTTATTTATATTTAGTAAATTGGCTCGACATGTTGCTTTCTCTTGCAAAAATTTATTTTCCAAAGAAGTTAACCTGCTGGAGTCATTTGAATTACTTTAATGATAAATTTGCATTCTATTTGCAGTTTTACCATTGAGAAGCCAACATTTCATTGCAATGTTGTGGGAAGGCTTAAGAGTAAGTAAATTGAGATATAATTTTAATTAACATAACACAACTCCCCCCCCCACTCCACCCAATCCCCATACGAAACTGCTCCTATTACACTGAGCATGTTGAAGTATAAAGAGGTGTTCACACTGACAGTAACCTCAAGTCATTTATTTGTATTGCTTACTAAATAGATGTTTTGCTTACTAAAGCTTTGGATTTCCCTATAAACATTTACATTTGTATACATTTTTATTGTATGGTAGTTGCGAATTTCTTATTCTCCTCTGATTCTCCTTAGCCAAAGAGTTTGATGAAGCAGGGATGGCAGTAAGGTTTGCTTTCCTGCTCTTTGAAACAGCCCTTGCTAAGTGGTTTTAGACAGAAGTGGCACACCAGATGGTGGGGATGAAACTTGGCACCCATCGCACTGACACAACGCCCCAGGATGGGCTGCTGGCATGCTTGGCACATGCTGCCGCGGGACTGGTGGTAGTGGGCTTCACACAAGGGCTGCCCTTCAAACTCAAAGAAACTTCCATTCACAAATGGGCTATAGCATTCCTGTAAAGAAATACATAAAGAATAAACAACATAAAATGTGTTTTCAAACCCCAAACTTCAAACACAACTGCAATTAGTATAGAGGGTATGCACGTGACATCACCACACATCAAAGTCAAGCGCATCATACACACTGAGTGGCAGAAAGATTGAATGCAGCAGTGTTTGCCCCATCTGTACTCTATACTCTATTTAAAACAAAAAGTTGTTAAGCAATTGACTGTACAAACAGGTTAAGCACAAACTCTGAGAATTATTTTTAAAGTCTTAAAATGATTTGTTACTCGCTGAAACATATGGAATACGGAAACATACATGTATGCAATTTTATGTCAAACTCAGCTCACGTACGTTGTTTTTGTTCAACCTACTTTCTACCCCTTTATGTGTTACGTTAAGTGTCCCTTAGATTAACCTTAATGTAACCTTCTATAATTATAAACAAAGCATTGGGAAAGATCCCCTATTTCTTGTAACATTCTAAGCAGATGTATTTCATACAAACCTAAAGATTAGCGTATTGTCAACACTGTAAACATTTAGAAGAGCACTGTAAATAATTAATGTAATTAAATTTAAGATTCTTTAAGATTCAGTTTGTTAAATCACTAAGCATGTTTTGCTCCAGTAGAAAATAATTTACTAAGTCTTTGCTTTGTGTATTTCCCCCCGCGTTGAAATCAGGTACAAAATAAATATGAGGAAATGCAATTCCGCACCACATTTCAGTGTTCAAAGACACCTGGTTCCTATGTAAGTCGTAAGGATCACCATGGAGTCCAAACTGTTTTTCATTTCAGCAAATATTTGCGTGTTTCAGTCAAAGTATCTTTATTTCTCCTATTGAAAGCAGCAATTTTGAGGAGGTTCTGCCACTCAAGGGGGAGTGTTCACATGGGAAGGTGATGTCAATGCATACACTCTATAAATTTAAGCACATCTTTCACATTCGTCTAGAAATTTTACACTTCAATCCCAGGTGCGCTTGTAGACTCAAACACCCAATGAAATGGCTGAGCACCTACTGTATAAGATACATCAATGTACAGTTTGGTGTTTTCAACTTCATGCAGCGCTGAACAGATCCATCGGCATATGACACCAAAGCACCATGAGAACGATTCAAAAGCTTATGCAGCAGTCTGATCTCGAATTGCTGTCATGTTATCTTTGATGTCAGTCTGAGCGGTCTGTGTGGCGCCATGTGAAGTCAAATGCATATTGACCAATGAAGCTAGCATTTATTGCCTATATTGGCTGTAATATAGTACAGTCTTCATTGAAATATCATGACCCTGTTATATTACTAGGGTTTATCCCTCAAAATAATAAAATCCTGAGTAGCAGGAATACAAAATAGTATACAATACTGTATATTTATGTATATCTGCGTCTACGCGTTTTTTCAGTTTTTTTATATACGGCTATGTGGAATGGGATTTTAGATTAATCGTAATGGCATAAAATTAGAAAATAAATTATTTTCTATGGAATTAATACTGTTTTTGATGTGTTCACGGAAGATAACTTGGTGACTAAACTTAGCTTGATATAGTTTCATGTTTCAATTTTAATAATTTAGAATTCTCTCCTTTTTTGCGTAATTTCTGCAATAAAATGTCTTGTGTCAGGCAGCACGCTGTCGAAAAGCGCTATATAAATACAACTTAACTCATTGGATTCAGGGAACAGTTTACTTCAGCAAACTTACTCACTCACCCTACAAACAAAGCATTGTGGATGCCACAGAGCATTTAGAGCCGAGATGTAATTCTCAATGATGGGTTGGGAACAAGCTTGACAGCGAGAGGCAAAGAGGGCCAGAAAACACTGCTGGCAGTATTGCAGCCCCTCACGGTCATGAAAACCTGAGAAGCAGCATAAATACTTGTTAATCAGAAGATCTTCTTAATATATTTAATGTTAAAGAAGTACAACAGGATACTTTGGTTGCCCCAATCAATGGTCAAATCAATAAAGCAAATCATCTAAGATATGAAAAAACATGGATAATGTGTATAAAAATGATAAAGCATCAACAATCTAATGTGGGTCTGCACATCTTAATATTATAAATATCCCAGAAGCACTAACTGTGATGTTAACAGTGAATAACTACTACGATTAAACAATTGACAGTTTCTGAGAATAAAATATATCATTTATGTCATCAATCTGGAGCTATAGACTGAGACTGACATACTGTATGTGCAACACTAAATTATTAATACAAATAATTCCATTTTCCGTTTTCATATGGGACATCTCCAAATTCATACCTTCATCTCCAAATGATCGGCTACATTTCACACAGTTAAAGCATTCAGGATGCCAGGTTTTATCCAGCGCAGTCACCATTTTCTGGAGAGGAAAATTGCACAGGTAATTGGACCAAATAATGAGACCAAAGTTTATAATGTCCTAATTTCCTACTGTCCTGTTGCATCCATGTTATTTGGTTATATCACTATCTGCATAATCTCTACATTAACATTATTGAATAAAATGGCCAAAATAATGACAACAATGAGTTTTCCACAAAGAGGTTTCACAAAAAAATCCCATTGTCTATTAATAATCTATTAAACACACAGTCCCATTCCAAAATGACAAACATATGCTTACGTTGAGTATGGGCTTGTTGCATTGTGCGCAGTGAGGCGAGTACAGGGTAAAGTAATCTGGCTCACAGTATGGTCGACCGTCTTTCTCAAAGAAATTACGATTGCCAAGCTCACATTCACACTCCGAGCAAACAAAATGCTCTGGATGCCAAACCCGTCCTAGAGCTGTCACAACCTACAGTAAGAGAGAAATAACCACATACATGAGAAAATGAGTCATGGGCTTACACATATCAAGATGATTTTAGCATATGGCGTTCATATGGCTTTAAATTGTAATACATATTTTAAGATTAAATACTGTAGTTTACCAATGTCAGTTGGCAATTGACAATGAGTAACAAAAATGTATATCGCATGGATAGTTAGAGTGGCTGTTAGTACTTAGCATACTGTATGTAACAGCCTTACTTGACCAAGTCTTTAATATAAAAATAAATTTTTATAATGTCACAAAGCCAAATTTACTACAAATTTAGGACAGTGATACCTGCAAGTCAAAGAACAAACCAAGCTAAGACTACTTTCCCCAAGGTTTTGTCTCTATTTCTTTACTCTAATTCAGATCTTTGGTTTCTTGCCAGAGTTGCAGATGGAGCCCCCTCGTCATTACTACCGTGATCCCACCAGTTTTCTGCCTACTTTGTTGCCACTGGTTCACACTCACTTTACATTGCTACTGATTATGACTAAGATTGCTGCTGGTTTTATCTCCTTTGACTCCGCTGGTCCAACTCCCTCCATCTCCTTCCCTTCATCTCTGCTGGCTCTCTTTAGCTATGTTTACGGCGGCGCAGCCCACCTCTTTCAATCCCCCGGCTGGCTCCCTTCAGCCCTTCTGCTCTGTCTTGACAACTTTGCCTTAAGCTTTCTGATCTTCAGCCTTCAGCCCTGCCTTGGTTTAATGCTCTACCTCAGGCATTTGAGCACATGCCTGTGTCTCAATCTGTTGACCCATTGGCTCCATGTTCCCTTGTCTTCCTTACTTTCATTAATAGTGGCTCACACTAGGCATGGTTACCCTGAACCGTTCCTAAGCGCAATTGTCCCGATTATGTCCGACAAACCTAATATTTGAAGTAGTTTTGGGCACGGTGACAGCTTACAGTGACAAGTTCAGGAATTTAAACAGTCACGTAATTAACGTCATGCTTTCTGTTCCAGGTTCCGGCCCGGTTTGCACTCACACTGCTCCCTTACCACGCTCAAGTCCACATCTTCAAAGCGGGCCAAGGCGTGTTTAGCAAACCGTGCCCTAGCACAGATGGGAGCGCAGGCTATAGTCTAACCAGGCTTAAAGTGTCAAACCATCACCAGGGCACAATTTGCTTAGGTAAGTCTGAGCAGGCCCTTATAGAGTGCATTCAAGGTACACATTTATTTCAGTATGTGTTCCCTAGTAATCAAATCAGAAAATGTGTTGCTTTCTGTGTCGTACACTCCCGTTGTAAGAACAAGAACCAGCAGAACATTAAGTGTATTTTTATCACAATTAGATTTCCGAGGGACTATGCACGCTTATCGTTTTTATCATTACCTGTTTGATTTATTTTATGGATTTACCCTCTATCCCTAATATGCTTTCATCCCACCACCACATCCCACTTGTCAACGAAGAGGATTTCACCTGTCCTACAACTGGTTTTTGACAGGCAGAACAGTTTCCTTTAGAGGAGGTGGACACTCCCTGTCTGCTCAGATCTGATTGAAGGAGACCCAGCATGCTGTCCAAGGAGCCTCCAGTGGTGGCAGCCAGCGAAGTTCCAGTCTGCTGTATTGAAGGGATCAAAGGACTCACAGGAGTTGTAGGAGCTGTTGGCTAATATAGAAAATGTGGGTCAAAATAACAACCCGAACTTGAGGAAGAAAGAATATTAATATGAAATAGTAAATATATTGTTTTTATTAAAGGTAAAGTGCTATATTTATGTTCGGATAATGTGGTGCTCTGGCATTTTAAATAAATTCATGTGTGGAAAGAATCCTCTCCCTTCTACCATGCGCTCTCTGATCTCGTCATTTTAAATGCAAAGTGGTTTAAGACCTGCTTTTGGGGGATTTAAATAATATAGAAGATACCAGTAAATTGATATACTTTAGTCAATGGCGTTACTCCCACAAAGTTCGTGTCTGAAGAGTAAATACAAACAGTGTTTTTTTACGCCAATATAGGTGTTTGCACTGTCGCAAGAAGTTAGTAAATCTGTCCTAAAGTGTGTAATTTTTTATATTAAAATGAACCAAAATCAACCTTAATAACAAGGGCAATAAGATTTTTTTTATTATTATTGTTTCGATTGATTGATTGATTTCAGAACTCAAAAACAATCATTAACAACTAAAGGATAGAATGCAGTTATATTTTAATTCAGATGTCTGTATAGTTTGAGTAAACAATCTTGGAAACGTGTGTGAGAATACAATATTATCACAAAATACACAGCACAGGATAATGCAACGAACTGCATTAATAAAAAAAAGCTGTGAGACATACCGTGCTTTGGACTCTAAAGTCTGACAGAGATGCCATTAGTTTGTCCAGCTCTAGAGTTGCAGATGTAGCCGAGGGCTTCGCCGGTCTAGAATCATTGAAAAATTCTATCCATAACATATTCTATAAAACTATAGGAATTAAATGAACTTTGTGAATTAGACTTTTTTCCATTAAGTAGACTTTTCTATTCAACATGTATGTAGTTATGAGGGTTTTGTCATCAAATATAGAGTATGTATAATAGATGTCTGATATTTACTGTAAGAAATGGTAAATAAAAAATATATACATGGAAAATATTCTTGTGTACTAACCCAGTAGAAGATGAATCACACTTTGGAGATTTGTCATCTTTTTTCGTGGTGGGAAATTGGGCCAAAATCTCATCTAAACAAACATAAAAATGATATTAGTTTTAGTTGACAAAATACCTCATGGAATTAAGTAAACATTTATGATTATATCATATTACATGTAAATAGTTGCTTGCATATCTACAGGTACACATAATGGGTCTCATTCATAAAACACGAGCAGAATAATTTTTTATGTAAATCGTTTGTGAAGTCATTCTAACACATTTTCGGATACATGAAAATGTTCATATTTTCAAAAGGTTAGTTTGTACGAAAAATGTTTTATACCTGCTCCTTACCACGTGTAAATAGTGCGTAAAGCAGCATGAAACATTCTGTATTCTCTGTAAGTTCTTTTGGTCTTTTATCATTTTTAACTTTGGGTAAAACCCAGAGCCCGTCACTATCCTTTTTTCCACAGCCGTCCAAGAGAAGATGCAGGTCAAACACTACATTGACCAACCATCATACACAACAATGAAGAAGTTAATATAATGGTTACTGCACTCTACTATTAAGTAATATTCTTCAAAATAAGATACTGGTTACAAGTAGGCTAACTGTTGCGGATATTCTAAATCACAGCAACTTAAGCGTCTCCACAATAGCACGCAGTGCCTCCAAAGCGTTCTCAGGCATAATTTGCATAGATATAATTCATAGACAGGGATTATGCTAATTGTGAATGAGCTTGCATGCGTGCCCTGTTTACGAATGATATGAATTTATTAACATACACACATTACTATGAAATCTGTATATATATTATAAGAAATAGCGTATTTGCTCAATATGTGTAACAAAATATAGTTACAATTAAAAATGCATAAAAAGCCATCAGCCATTGGAAAAGTAATTAGTAACTAACTATACAATAATATTATGTTAGACTTTGTTCTTTCGTGTTGTCATTATGTGCATGTTTGGATAGACCTAATAAGTGCATGTGCGCACAATGTTTGTACACTTGAACCACCTAGTGGTGGTCTCAAATCACTGGCGCTGTTATTTTGGGGGTATCGGGCTGAAAAGTTTGGGAACCCCTGACTTATAACAGCACACACCTGTTATGTTGAATTGTGTAGCATTGAGCTCCTGTAGTAAATGATCAAGCTCACTCAGACCTCCGCCCAATACTGATGAGGAGGAGAAAGCTGGAGAAGGGCCTGCTGTTCGGGGAGAGTGTGGCTTACATACTGTACTGATGGAAAGAAAAAGGTTGACAAAGGTCCATAGTATTAGTAAGCGGTAATACAATTGTTAATTCATGTTTCTTGTGCATCAACTAATGTTAAAATATATAATAGTGTATGAGGAAAGAGTCAACAAGGTTAATAAAAGCTGTAGAATTTTATGCTAGTTCATGTTAACTAAGGTAGTTAACTAATGTTAATAACTTAAACTTTAAAAAGCTGTTGAATGGATTTAAAGATTTGGCCTGTAGCTCATTAGTCACACGGACTAATGTCATAATAATGGCAAGATAATTATTGGGATTTAAATGGAAATGAATAGCATAAACTTCTTCCAAATGTAGTAAATTATTATAAGAGTTATGGACATGAACATAATATGAGCCATTCGCACAGCACTGTTTCTAGGCATAGGCAAGTAGGGGGCGCCACTAGGGGGCGCCCATGAGTTTGCTTATATGGATTAAAAACGTGTTTAAATAATCATCAAGAAAAATTCAAAGCCATCAGGGACTCAGTATATCGTAAAAATTGAATTCAATATAAAAATAATGTCAAAATTAGCTTTATGTTAATTTATTGAATATTAAGACAAGAATAATTTAAAAACATATCAAATTAATTACTTTTTTAGGCTGTAGTGTTAATATAGTTACAATCATACTGGCATTGTTGTCGAAGAAAATGGAAGATGGCAGATTTATGCTTGCCTGTGTCTTGGGAAAATCATATATAGTACTCGTTTTAACCATACATCGTACTGTATAGTGTTACAGCACTATCTAATCAGATTGCTGACCATATATTGGTTTAATACATGCTATTTTCGCACATACAGTAGCTTTAAATATGTAAGTAATTAAAAAAATTTACGACAATACAACAAAGCTGTTGCGGGAAACTAATAAATCATCTGTCACTGTTGAAATCCTTCCATCCACCATGTTTAAAGTTTAAGGTCCGCCCATTTCGGGACTCGGGTATCAAAATTACGTCCCAACTTCCCAATGGGAAACACGACATCATAGGGCGTTCATGTGCAATTTTACCCCGGAAACTCTTATTTCCGAGAGCCCGTGAAGGCAGCATTAATCACCCTCACCCTGTGTCTGGTTAACTCTGTCCATCTATCCATGTTATAGCTGCAATTCTGAGCGCTCTCCTGGTTTTGCTCCTTGTTTTCACCTGTTTTGGTATTTTCCCCTAACTGTTTCGAGAAAAGACTCAAAGCTCGGAGAGTGTCGAAAGCAGAGCCATCTGTTGGTCAATGAAACTCATAGTCGCTTTTTAAAGATTAGATTCCCACGTGTGAATGGTCAATATAATAAATTAAATTACCCATTCAAGTGTGGCAGTAAATTCCAGTATGAGTCAATATTCATATGGTTCGATACTTTATGTTGTAGAATGGTGTTCGCACACACATACAGTAATGACACATGTTCTAGAGGTTTGCACAGGCTTTAAACGAAAGTCCGTAACCGAGATTGTTTAACCCAACCGAGCCCGAGTTGTAATTTAAACTCCATCCCAAAGTGCGTTTAACAGCAAGCTTTGTTGAAATATGCTGCATTTTATGGTTGCTTGCGATGATAATCAAACATATACAGTAGCCGTATGTAAGCAAACACAGTTTCAAGAAAAAACAAGAAATTGCACGGACGGTTCTGACTTGGCTGTTGGAGATAAATGGTCCTAAAACGATGACTGTCTGTGGTTACTAGCAGCAAAAAGGCCTTATTCGTATCACTAAAGCTAGGTTGTGTCAAAAGTGAAACTCTTATCAATTTCACAAGGCATTCTACTGTGTGTGGCACTAAGGAAACATGCTGAAAAAATGTCATGAATATATGACAATCATAATGTTCATAGCTATTGTACCTGTAAAGTTTTTCCGGGTTGTTGTTCTGAGATCCTGATTTCATTGCAGAAGAAACGGTCTTTCAAAGAGATAAATAGAAATCACATATTAATAAATATATTTTGTATAGAAGATATATTTCGTATAGAAAACATACATAAAAGATGTATTTCTGTTTTTCAGTCATACTTGTTGCGGTGTGTATGCCGGAGGGGGTGGTCGGATTTGAACAGAATCCGTATCATTGGATGAAGATTCAGAGGTCTGTGGAGGGTCAGACGTCAGCAGGACGGGAGAGCGAGCAAGAGGGAATGCTGAGTTCTCAAGATCAGCAAGCAGAGCATCTACAAAATCAAACAAAGTTATCAAGAAATATATCTTCTAGGGACATCCCGTATATAAATCAATGTTCATATTTTGCTTATCATTGTCATCGAACAGTATCTTCAGCCAGTTCATTCTCATTTAGTGCTGCATAGTCAAATAAAATATAAAATACATTACGAAAATTATATTAAGTACAAATATTTCTGTCTTAAAACTGTGAGACTTGCCATTTCTAGGATCAGTGTGAAACCCTTGTCTGCGTTTCTTGGTCTTTTCTAATGTTGGTGATTGTTGAAGTTTGTTATGTGAATTTGTCTTATTTATATTTTCATGTATTATTTATGTATATATTCAGAATAATCATTGGTTGTTTCCTCTAAATGCAACAGCTTTGTCACGTTTACTGCCTCTTCCTCCAGTTTTAGATTGTAGTTTTGTCGTTTCTGTTTTGACTTTTTCTGTAGTTATGTCCTACTTCCAGTTTGTTCCCTTAAAACGAGGTTTTGTGCTCATAGACTGTCCATTATAAAACATTAACAAGAAGGAAAACATAGACACAGAAAATTACATACCAAACATAACAATACGAGGACTGAGAGGGTAGTAAGATTCATCAGGAACACCTGAAGAAAGACAGACATGCTAAGAAACCACAGACAGAGAGGTAGACAGACAGTATTAGAGAGCACAGCAAAAACGGCAACCATTACCATGTTTTTACATCAGGCAAACATAAAACGCATGTGTCCAGCGAGAGTTAACACTTGTGTAGTCAGACAGGGTGGAGCTTCTGCAATACTCCAAAGATTGCATGCAAAACTTTGCTTATGTCAGAACAAAATTCTGACAATCTCTAAACCACAGAGGGGAAACAGTAGGCTGTATCATTGACAGCCATGCAAGGAGGACGTGTGTTGTCCTGTTGATAACTTTTTGTGTTTATTTATCTCTAATAATACTATTAATAAATTACATTTTAATAAATACTAATATATAATACAGCGCTGTATCTTAAAAGGGACAGTTCACATTAAAGTATTTTTTAATTTTCATATATGTGCTATTCCGAACACATTTGTTTGATATTAAAATTTCATTATAAAACGCAGAGGTTGCGCAAAACTTTTTTACTCGTAAATAATCCGTCGTAATATATTATTATTATGCCTACCCGTCACTGTGGTGCTTGGCGTTGCGTGCTAATTAGCATTTTTTCTGACATCATCACGCTGTACTTGCGTTTACTCTCGGAACTTGCTGTATTTTAATGTTGATTTTAATATGTCAAATAAAGCCGTTGTTTTTTATATTAATTTATATATTTTATGTTGCTGTTGTCAGACATGAAATGATAATTTAAAAAAAATTATGTTCAACGCATTTGGTGTGAACCCAGTGTTACAGTGCGGGCGTTTTCCAAAACGGAGCTAAAGGGAAAGTAAGTAAGGGAAACACATCCCTTTGTGATAGTATTCAGGGCAGGGGTAGTAGCCAATCAAAATCTAATCACTTTTATTGTCACATCACCAACATCACCTGCCGAAAAGCTTGGGAGGATGCTCCAGACAGTGCAGAATACAATTGACACTTTTAACAAATAACATAGTCGTTTAACAAATAACATAATACACATTTCAACATTCTACAAATAACACTATACTTTCATATACAGTATATACACTACTGTACACAATATACACATAATTCACAATGCACAGGGTGGTTGTAGACGTAATGGTTGGTAACTAGATGTTGTCAGTATTATTGTGTTAAAGTCCAGTGCATGCTACATTGAAGTCCAGTTGGTAATTGTGGTGGCGGTGGTGGAGTTAAAGTGCATGGTGAATGGTATAGACAGAGAGGTGTGCTGTGCGAGTGTCAGATCACGCTCTAATGAAGGGAATTTACCAAATTTTTACGTCACTTGTAAAACAAATCTGCCAGTGACAGATCATTTTTCGGTTAACGTGACCTCTGCTAAAACGGTCAGGACTGGTAAAATACCCGACCGGTAACTGCTGACCGCATTACAGAAATTAAGTATCACTGTGCTACTTTTGTTTCGCCATATGTTGCTTGGGCATGGAATAACCGTAAGCAATACGTCCTTTGAAGTAGTGGGTACAAGTGCATTTTATAACAGCTAAGGAGGCTTTTGGGTCATGACCTACAAATGCAGCAGTACGTAAAGTCTTCGATCAGCCTTAAAGAGCCCATGTCACAACCCCTGCTTATTTCCCCTTCATTGGGTGTCTAGCTGCCCGCTGCCCCAAACAGTTCTTTATTGGGGAACCAAAATGGTTCTTCTATGGCATCGCTGTAAAGAACATTTTGGTTTGAAGCAGTTTAAAATCAAACAATGGTTTCAATGGCCTTTAAAGAAAAGAGATTTGTGTGGATACATTATTTTGTCCATCCTCTATGAGCAATGTGGTAAAGGGAGGATTATTACAGACTACAGACTTAAATCGTGTCTGTTTTTCCACAGAAATGTATTGTACAGAAAGTAGTACAGTAATATGGCTTTCTGATGGGCAGTGACAGCGCCCGGGTATTCAGGTGCCTATGGGCCAGGGAGAATTGGGACCTGCATCCACAAAGCTATGAACTTGCTTAGTTTACTAACAGCCTCATCAACTCCTCTGCACTGTGTCAGTATTGCTTCATGAATTAAAACTTTCATCAACTATGAAATGCAACATTCAGTCTGCAGCTTGTTGAAAATAATATAATGGAAGGACAGCAAAACTGAATGGAAACTATTAAAACTAAAGGTTATAAACAATGGTTTGCGAAGAGCCGTAACAAACTCTGTGTTGCCAGGTAGTGTTAAATATAGAGTTTTTGTGTCGTTTTTTTCCACATAATGACATACTTTACAGTAGGATGTGAATAAAGCGGAAAGTTTGTAATTAGGGTGGGACTTTTGGTGTTGGTGATTCTAAATACCTACTGAGAACTTTAAAAGGTTTGGGCTTCTCTAGTAATGAGGCTCATTTATCCGTTTACCCCTTTTTGCCTCTCTGTAATTTTTAGTTGTCCCTTTGTTCTGTTTACTTAGTTTGTTTATGGATTGATTTGGTGTCAGGTGCAGACTGGTCATTGGGAGAACTGGGACAATTTCCGGTGGCCTGGTGAGGCTGTCCGGTGTATCAGTTTAACAGTTTTGTCAACTTAAAATGATAGCACAAAAATGTAAACCTAAATGACTTTCTTTCATCTGAAGAACACAAAAGAACACGTTTTGCAGAAGATTGGTAACCAAACAACCCATTGACTTCTGACACAAAACCAATGCAAGTCAATGGGTAACACAATTGGTCGTGGTACAGTATCTTCTTTTGTGTTCTGCAAAAGAAAGTCATTCAGGTTTTGAATGTCAAGAGGGTAAGTAAATGGCAGAATTCTATCCCTGTAAACCATTCTCTAAAACTCTGTTCATCTTACTTTATGCAACAGGATTGTTGAGGGGCAGGGGGGCAATAGTGTTTGATCGATCAATGGCAGACCATTTAATGAAATTTGGCAACATGTTTCATAATATGCTAAGTTTTTATGTATAACTTTTGAGAGACATGGTAAATTCGAGTAGATTCCCAAAGCTTTCATACAATATCAGATCATTTCGTAAAAAGACCATAGTCATATTTGTAGATATTTTGGAAATGAGAGCTAAGTGTTCCCCCAGCTTTAGCCGATGAATGTATTTGACTGTTTTTGTAGTATACCCCGTGCAAGGACACTAGAGTTTAATAAACAAACAAACAAAAAAGTTTCTATGCCACGACACACAAAGAATAAAGTATATCGGTATATCATCCAGTTATAAAAGAGCAAAACATGATTCGAACACACATAGTAAAAAAAACCTTTAGAATATAGTAACACACATCCAGACAAAGCACTGTGTTCATATAAGGAGCTGAAATTTGTCTCTTTGGGAATTCAAACCATATTTAGAGTTGCCTGTCTGTTTGGCTTGGCTTAATTCTGCCACAGACCAGCCCACTCTAAATTCATGTGGATTGATGCAACAAATACCTCTGCAAACACCGCCAAACACACAGGAGAGAAAGAGCCATTCTTGCTAAAATGCATAATTTAAAAAAATATATAAAAATAATAACTAACACAAACCATAAAACAACAGCAAGAATAAAAAACATCCTGGAAGGGATTAGAAAAGACTATCCCATTTTACCTCATTTTTAGTAAAAGGGCGTACGTTTCTTTATACGATCCATACAGTCTTCTCTCTTTATACCCCTCAAACGTTACCAGATGTGGGCAGATGTGAGACACACACGCATGCATGAGGAGACAGATCCGCATGTAAGACATAGTAAATATATGTATGGTTTCATAGTAGAGTTCAAGTGGATCTGTCTAACATTTACTTTGTCTTAAGTTCATCGGAACACTTTAACGTTTCATGCCTTAGAATGTTTAAAAAATTGCCGCACAAGAAAAAACTGATAAATAAATAAATAAACGACGCCAACATTTGTCCCCACCCTTTCTCTATTTCTTATATCTGTTGCATCGGTTTGGTGAAAGTAGCGAAAGGAAAATCTTTAAAACATAAAAATGTAAAATCACCTACCCAAATCGTCCATCAGTAAACAATCAAATTAGTGACTTCGGGTAAAAGAAAAAATGGTTGTATTTGCGAAATACAATTGTGCGGCTTTTCCGTTATTTAAGAGTTGGAATAAATTATTCCCGCTCATCCGGAATAAGTTTTCAGGCTTCGAGTTTTCCTTGAACTGCTCCGTTTTCTTTTTAGAGGATGTGACGGGCCTGCGGAGGCGGGTCGGGTGACATTCCCAGCCCATATTTGGGATTGTGAATTCGTGGCGAACGCCGGTGTTTATAAAGCTACGAGTCACTTCGAGATGTCAAAAAAACGGGATACTTTCACCGAACGAAGAAATGTCTTGAATTTAAACGAATCAAACCTTATCGTGGGAGCACCACGTTTTCTGGACACGGTGCCGTTATATTCTCTTATAAACCCTCTGCATCACCACTATAAGGCAGAAAACCTGAGTACAAGGCAGCGTATGCATCTTCATGAATGTAATGCTTTCACAAAATACGGATTTTGATAAAGATACCAAATGAGAGGGGAAAAGCAAAACTTCATTTTTTTCAATAGCCTACTTTTACTTTCCAATCCAATAAAAACCTATAACTATGCTTATAAATTCAATGGTTTGAGAAAAACAATGTAATGAATACTAGGGTGCAAGAAGAAATACTTAAACAAATCCAGAGGACAAAAAGGGAACAGACACAGTTGATGTAAAACTGTCATTTAATAATCTATTGGACTGTTTAAATAAGGAGTTACCAAAATCTGCATAAAAAAGTCAAACACACGATGCACAAAAGATCAGGGCGTTCAGACAAGTTAAATGAACACAAAAGCTTTCTTCGTCAAAATATGTGAAGCCAAGGAAGGCTTACACCCTGAAACTAATAAATGCACATCTGCATTTTTATATACTTACATATGCATTACACCTGCTTCACTGTGTGGGTAAATCTCAATTCTTCATTTAAATGATAAAATCAATCTCCAAAATAAAAAGTGTCCCTCAAATATTATTTAGCCCAAATAAAAAAGGTCAGTCACTTGAGACAGAAATGTATGTCAAGATAATAGAGACAACATATATAAAGTTACCTTTTGTAATTGGCTTATTTCAGCACCAGTCAGGGACTGGTATCATTTTTTTCTTAAATCCCTAAATTTTGTATTTGCTCAGTCATGATGTGTGGTGGTGTCAGTTCCCCCAACTCTACTCATCACGGTGGTGCTCAAGTCCTGTGGCTTCATAACATCTGGAAGTTCAGGAGGGCTAGAGAATGGCTCCACCTGCAGGGGCTCAAATGATTCGTCTGAGAAGGGAAAATGTTTTATTTTAGCAAATAAGCACCTTCCCATACAATGACACATCGTAACTATATCTGTCTAAAAAGCAAAATAAATCCACAAAATGTATGCTCTTAGAAAACATTTATTTGTAGTGAAGGAACAAACATAATTGTGTGGGGCACATTTAAAGTGGCCCTGCGATTGTGTTTCATGCATTCTGACTTATTTACAATGTTAAACGTATTGTATTCTCATGCTTGACATGGTCAACTTGTCAAAAAACTAGTTGGACGTATTACTTAGTATTTCTGTACGTGATACACTCCCCCGGTGTTCGTACAAGTTTTTTTCGAACATGAAAAATCGTTACGCATCAACTTTTCTTAGTCCTTTATTGGACAATTCTCCCAAAAAAGCAAACGGCACGCCCAAGCTCCTTCTGTAAACCAAGGAGAGAGGGAAAAGGAGCATGGGCACACTTTCACTTGTGTGCAGGAGAGAGAGTGAGAACTACGTTCTGGAAGTTCCGCTGTGTTTGTCTGTTCACTGCATTTGGGTGATAAATGTTATATAAACGGTGGATATAACGCTGGATTTGGAGATCGTTTGAAACTGATAGATGGAGCGGCATTCCAAGCACTAAACGATGCCGGACATGAACCGCACGCGGTAAGTGAAACTGGCTGTTTTATTTGCAATGTGTGCGCACATGCTTTTGTTTCGTACATCATCTTTTCTGTAGTCTCTCTGACAAGATGACACACGTGCTCCTTAATACATTTAAAATTTGCAAGCATTTATTTTAGTCACAAAAACAAGTAAAATTCTTGCACTATCGAGGCTTGTGTAAGTGCACTTTCCTTCAGTTGGAAAAAGTAAAAGTATCTTGTATCTACTGGCTGAGCTTGTTACCACGACCCTCAATAGAAAATATAACACAGGGTTTTTTTTTGCAGGAGAAAGCTTGAGTCATTGAAAAAACTTGGCAGTTTGTTCATGGCAAGACATCGAAATCATGTAGTGTGTAAGTAAAGCTGTGGGTCCTCTGCACGACTTTACTGATGCGTTCTCAGTGATGTTTCCAAATCTGGTATTTTGTCGCTCGATATGTTCAGAAAATTTGGATTACATTTGCTTTAATATATTTAAAGGTACAGTGTGTTCGTGGACCATTAGTTCGTGTCTGTGCCGTTATCGCATTCCAGGTGGAGGTAATATGCTTATTAACAGGTGTGTCTATATTTAAACAGTCAGTAACAGTGGCAGGTTTTGGAAAAACATTTGGTACTCTTTCATTCACAATCCGGCCGCGGGACGCTGAACTGAATGTGCTGTTTCTAACTTCCGCTCATTGAACAGTGTAGACGCCGAAAGACCTCATGCAAAAGAGTTGCTAACTTAGCAACACTGGCAGGACAAATTAGGAATTAATGGGAAACACTGCATCAGTCAGAGAAGCTGCAGCCATGGCAGGGAGGATTGGCAGCATGCCACAGCAAAATGAATATAGCAGAAATGCTGTTCCATCCATTGGCTATCGTGTTCCAAGGCTTGTGACTGCTTTTCTTTGTTTGCCGGTGTGTTATACTTTTTCTTGTTCTGATGATCGCCTGCAACCTCCCACCCAGCAGAGTGATAAAAACCCCCTTAGTGTTATAAAATGCACTGTAACCCACTGCTTCTAGCTTCTTACATGTGGGCATCTTCGATGTTTCTGTAAGACACATACCGCTGCTACGAAAGGCCAGTCCTACAGTTGCAGGGGCTTGTGGTCTAGCTGTCTGATTCGTGATGCCACAGTCTCCTAGCATCTTACTGTCTTCTAATGGCTGCTCATCCTAAAACACATATAACATACAAATCATGCCAGATTTCACACAAGGGTCTCCTGAAACATTAATAATGTAGTACCTTGCTCTAATAGACTATTTAAGTCTAAATAAAACAAACGTTTGAATGGGGTAAAATACACAGGACAAAGCTGAAATATCAACACTAGAGCCCGACCGATATATCGGCCGGCCGATATTATCGGCCGATATGAGCTAATGGCATTTAAATCGGCATCGGCGTTTATAACGGCCGATAAAACATGAGAAAAAGAGTCTCATGCTTCACTCATGTTATGAGTGTTGCATAGTTTGCCCACCAGAGGGCGGTCTGCAACTCCCCAGTTGACAACAGCGGCGTCGTTCGAACGGGACGGCCGAGACCTTTCCAACGAGCCCGGCCACGCATCGCTGCGACCTTCCCTCGCGGAGATACGGACCGAAACGTCGGCCGTTTTCAATCCGGAAATGGCGCCTCTTTCCCGGATCGGCCGGCCCGGCGAGCCGCTAGCTTGAAACTCGGCTTCTTCCGCCGGGTGCTGGCGGTCTCCGAGTCCGCCCAGGTCAGCCCGCTGCTCGGGCAGGTCCCCCGGGTGAATCGCGGGACTAGCTGGGACTCTCTTAAGGTAGAGCTGGCGAAAACAACTTTGTCGTTCGTCATGTGAAATGATTGTAGATTTAGTTCATACACTGCATATAAAAACGGTGTGGTAGTTCTAGCTAACGGTCCTATCATTATCACTTCTAAATATTCTGTAACATCACTTACAGCCGCTAATGCATTGCTATATTAGATTAGCCACAAAGCTAACTAAAACCATGTTTATCATGGGAAGAACGCGAACGTTAATAAGAGGTCAAACTATAACGTTAGCGTTTAACTTATTCTAAATATATCTGCAGTGTTTCCCACATAATGACCGCGTATCTGTGGCAGGGGGCGCGTGTAGTAAATTACTAGAAGTTATGTACAGCGTGCCTCGAAAAAACAACTGTTACGTTATTCTAACGCTAATCAAGTTAAAGTTTGCCTGTTCATTCATTCCTGCCAATATATAATAATTAATTCCTGCTCATGCACAGACAGTTGTGTAAGGTTACAACGTTAGGGGAACGTTATCTAAAGGTTACAACGTTTTGAGAACATTCTACATTGTTTTAATTATATTTTGGTATTATTTATTTATTTTATATTTATTTATTGTATATGTAGCTATACATTTAACTTATTTTAATTTTATTATGGTTTTGTGGAATATTGAATTTGTTTGGTATAGCTCTTTTACTTTAACTTTAACTTATAATTTATTTACAGTTCACACTGTTAAAACCAGCTTCAACTGGAAGTAAATAAAAGTGTTAAATGTTTAAAACCAGACTGTTTTGTGATCATTGAAAAATATATACTTTAAATGTGCAATTGTTTAGTCATTGAGACTGTAATCTAAGGCTTTTTTTAACATCCCTTCTGGAAAATGGTTTATACAGCCCACATACCTAGAACAGGCAGATATTTTGCTATTGAATGTTGTGTAAGTGCAGTTTATAGGAAATGGGTCTAATATCCAGTTTATTTTCAAAATCAAAATATCGGCTTATAAATCGGCTCTTTTCAAGTTAATATCGGCATCGGCCCCCAAAAATCCATATCGGTCGGGCTCTTATCAACACTGAAAAAACATTTCTAAGCTCAAACCTTGTAGAGTTTTTGTTCTTCAGGTGATCTCTTCAGGATGCCCTCGACAATCCGCTTCAGCTCATAGACAGTCGTGGATTCTTTGGCATCTGTCAAGATTGTGGTCTTTTGATGCCGGATCATTAAGAACACATCCTGTAAAATGGGAGTTTGATTAGTAGTTTTAAAATGGGGCTTAATTAAAAAAGCAGAGTTTCTGGCCTTATTTGTTCTCTCTATTTATATCCCAGATAGCAAAGACAATTGATTTAATGTTGAATCAATGCTGAGAATAAACAATTCATCACTGATTCAGCATTAAATGAATTATCCTTGATCTGGGATCTGATTTGGTTGAGTCTGTCTAAAGTGAACAGAGATGCACCGAATGTTGGCAACCGAAATTAAGAAGTAAAATATGGCCGAATACATTTTACTGAACATGACGTCTGACGCAATTCAAGCAGCAACCAGCGTGTTGGAGTACATTACATTCTTTCTGAAGTCAGTTAGTCCATTGAATAAAGGAGAGAGCACAATATTTGTATTTACTTGGTTTGCTAAATTTCATATTTTGAGTGCAATTGTATTATATTGAAAAAATTTGGGTCTACTGATATCGATTCTTGGTAATGGACTGAAACAAATAATGCCCTTTCTTCATTTTTTTTACTGGGAGCATTGGTATAAAACGCCTCAAGGATTGCTATAGACAACAGAATTTACTAACAGATAAACCAATCTGGTCTTGCTTCTGTAAAAATAGAAATAAATGAGTTGAGGACCTCTGGTTGAGTTGACACGGAATGATGTAGCAAAAATGATATGGGAAACAAATCTCTTTTAAACATGAAAAAAATGAGACCCTAAAAACTATAAATGTGCAATGTCAACCTTTTCTGAAATTTGTAAATGGGTATTTTGGGAACAGGTCAAATGCAGGTATACATTTTCAAGGAACACAGTTAATTATAATATTTGTTAAAACATGAAATTAGTGTTGTTTATAATGTGTTGACATATTTACATGTTTTTAAAGAAATTTTTTAGACATTTATTGAATAATTTAGGACGTTTTCATATTATCTTCTTTTTATTTTTTTTACCTTTCTAAGTTAAGCCTAAATGGCAGTGCTAATCTCTAGAATTTTATAGTTTTATTTAATTAACACTGCATATAGGATATTTGACCTGTGTTTGACTTGCATAACCTTATATGTTTTGCTTATAGTCAATGTATTCTTGTACAGCTGCTATATAAATAAAGCTGACTTGACTTTTATCTAGGGCAGATGTTAATTTTAGGTAGGTATATGGTGGATAATTCTACACATTATTGTAGGAACCATTATTTTTCCGTTGGTTTAGTAGTCAGCAGCGACAGTATACTGTGAGCTAACCTAGACTTCCATAAAAAGGTGAGACAGGTAAAATCACCTGAGATTATTTGGCCTTTAGGGCTTAAAGGAGACATATGACGAAATTTCATGTTTTTCTGTTGATTTAGTGTGTTATATAACCGTTTGTGCATGTATAAGACATCCGAAGTCTCAAAACTCAAAGTTTTCCACATGATGATTTACTTTAACTAAAAGAGAAGTCCGAACCGGATCTGCCTAAAACGCTCAATCGATCAATCCCCCCCCCAGATCTCTATGTCAGTATTTGGTGGTAGGCACAGGGCATATTTTTCTTTCATTCCTGGACAAAGTGCAATTATTGTGGTTAAATTTAACACGTCGTTTATAAAAAATTAAATATGGAAACGTATAAATTGTTATATTATTAACTTACTGTTGTTCGTTATTCCCAAATGTAATTTGCAATCATCATGTTTATAGTATTTAAGAACACAATATCCAAAAACGCTATCAAAAGCAAACAATAAAAAGCTGGACTTTTATAAGACGATTTCTTGTTTTGTATTTATATTTATTCAAAATTTAGATTTTTTCGCCTTTGTCTCTTGTCTTTTATTATTTTCTCATGTCTTAGCCCTTCTTAAAATATATGTTTTTGAATGTTAAATGTCTATTATATGCTGTTTGTTAAGTTAAGTTTATTTTTATGACTTTAAACATCTGTCTATATTCATAAAAAACATCTGTCTAAACTTAAAACCCAGCATATAATAGACATTTTGAGTGGATATAGTAGGAAAACTCTGCTTTCTATTGTCTTGATATTGTATAAGGGACAATAAGAGGAGGTTTCCTGTCACCCTAAAGTAGAATGAGTCTGTGGAAACTAGAGGTTTTCTTTAAACATCTGTCTATATTCATAAAAAACATCTGTCTAAACTTAAAACCCAGCATATAATAGACATTTTGAGTGGATATAGTAGAAAAACTCTGCTTTCTATTGTCTTGATATTGTATAGGGGACAATATGAGGAGGTGTCCTGTCACCCTAAAGTAGAATGAGTCTGTGGAAACTAGAGGTTTTCTTTAAACATCTGTCTATATTCATAAAAAACATCTGTCTAAACTTAAAACCCAGCATATAATAGACATTTTGAGTGGATATAGTAGAAAAACTCTGCTTTCTATTGTCTTGATATTGTATAGGGGACAATATGAGGAGGTGTCCTGTCACCCTAAAGTAGAATGAGTCTGTGGAAACTAGAGGTTTTCTTTAAACATCTGTTTAAAGTCATAAAAAACATCTGTCTAAACTTAACAAACAGCATATAATAGACATTTTGAGTGGATATAGTAGAAAAACTCTGCTTTCTATTGTCTTGATATTGTATAGGGGACAATAAGAGGAGGTGTCCTGTCACCCTAAAGTAGAATGAGTCTGTGGAAACTAGAGGTTTTCTTTAAACATCTGTCTATATTCATAAAAAACGTCTGTCTAAACTTAAAACCCAGCATATAATAGACATTTTGAGTGGATATAGTAGAAAAACTCTGCTTTCTATTGTCTTGATATTGTATAGGGGACAATATGAGGAGGTGTCCTGTCACCCTAAAGTAGAATGAGTCTGTGGAAACTAGAGGTTTTCTTTAAACATCTGTCTATATTCATAAAAAACATCTGTCTAAACTTAAAACCCAGCATATAATAGACATTTTGAGTGGATATAGTAGAAAAACTCTGCTTTCTATTGTCTTGATATTGTATAGGGGACAATATGAGGAGGTGTCCTGTCACCCTAAAGTAGAATGAGTCTGTGGAAACTAGAGGTTTTCTTTAAACATCTGTCTAAAATCATAAAAAACATCTGTCTAAACTAAAAACCCAGCATATAATAGACATTTTGAGTGCTAATAGTAGGAAAACTCTGCTTTCTATTGTCTTGATATTGTATAGGGGACAATATGAGGAGGTGTCCTGTCACCCTAAAGTAGAATGAGTCTGTGGAAACTAGAGGTTTTCTTTAAACATCTGTCTAAAATCATAAAAAACATCTGTCTAAACTAAAAACCCAGCATATAATAGACATTTTGAGTGCTAATAGTAGGAAAACTCTGCTTTCTATTGTCTTGATATTGTATAGGGGACAATATGAGGAGGTGTCCTGTCACCCTAAAGTAGAATGAGTCTGTGGAAACTAGAGGTTTTCTTTAAACATCTGTCTAAAGTCATAAAAAACATCTGTCTAAACTAAAAACCCAGCATATAATAGACATTTTGAGTGCTTATAGTAGGAAAACTCTGCTTTCTATTGTCTTGATATTGAATAGGGGACAATAAGAGGAGGTGTCCTGTCACCCTAAAGTAGAATGAGTCTGTGGAAACTAGAGGTTTTCTTTAAACATCTGTCTATATTCATAAAAAACATCTGTCTAAACTTAAAACCCAGCATATAATAGACATTTTGAGTGCTTATAGTAGGAAAACTCTGCTTTCTATTGACTTGATATTGTATAGGGGACAATAAGAGGAGGTTTCCTGTCACCCTAAAGTAGAATGAGTCTGTGGAAACTAGAGGTTTTCTTTAAACATCTGTCTAAAGTCATAAAAAACATCTGTCTAAACTTAAAACCCAGCATATAATAGACATTTTGAGTGGATATAGTAGAAAAACTCTGCTTTCTATTGTCTTGATATTGTATAGGGGACAATATGAGGAGGTGTCCTGTCACCCTAAAGTAGAATGAGTCTGTGGAAACTAGAGGTTTTCTTTAAACATCTGTCTAAAGTCATAAAAAACATCTGTCTAAACTTAACAAACAGCATATAATAGACATTTTGAGTGCTTATAGTAGGAAAACTCTGCTTTCTATTGTCTTAATAATGTATAGGGGACAATATGAGGAGGTGTCCTGTCACACTAAAGTAGAATGAGTCTGTGGAAACTAGAGGTTTTCTTAGTATTTATAGGTAAAATGATTTTCTTGATACTGTATGTAATACATTATGTCCTCGATGTGGTATTTGAAGGGGTGTTAATATCCTCAAAATTATACTTAAAATTTTCTCTCAAAGAATAGATAGTGAGGAAAAAATGTTACCAATTAAAATTAAAGTAAGAATAATTTGTTAATTGTTAAAGTAAAAAAATGAAAGTCACAGCAAGAATTAAATGGTTCTTGTCTTAAAACATTGATTGTAGGATGTCATTAAACTAACAAATCAGTGGGAGACAAAAGAGCACTCTTATTTTGAAATGTTCTCGCAATTCTAAGAAGGTCCTCTCGCGCTATCTTTACCATAGTGTCTGATATATGCGCCCATAACAAAACCGCGTGAGGGCTGGCTTGACCGTGTTTTTCAAAGTGGAGGCTGGCCTGACTGCAGTCACTGCTTTCGCATGCAGGTGGTTGTGAGGACACACTCATTCACATAAGTGTGCTTTTTCCACACATAAATCACAAACAAACACAATCTACTTCGGTTAATGGAACACTTAAGAAAAAAGATATCAGCTGACATTCTCGCCAAAGAGCCCACAAGCTCAGTGTCGTCAGCAAGTCGTTTCCCATCGTGCTCTTCATCATAGCAGTCGGGGGAACGCAACTGCGCTCGGCTGCGGATTTCGGCCCGGTCGCCGCGAGAGTTTTCGCACGTTAGCATGACATCGGAGCACGGCTGACGTAACTCGGACAAATATCTAACCGGTATGCATCTTGCGGTGATCGATTCAGCGCAGAATTTGGCCATCTCGAACAAGCCTACTGTTTTGCTCCACACCGGTGTGTACATATTTGTTACAGCGCATACTTTTAGTCCATAGTTTAACTAGGGGATGGACACAACACTAAATGCAATAAACAAATGAAACTAGAGGACAAGCAACCCCTCTACCGGCTGTTCTCAAACCAGTGATTTATTACAGCAAAACAAAAAAAACGAAATAGGAACATTACATTACAAACGTCGCGCATTCACCTAGTTTCAAAAGTTTTACTTACCATTTCTGGGGTTGCAGTCACCGTTCACCGCCTCACAGCACGCCTCTAGACCACAATGCACTGGTGCTAGTGCATACGTCATTATCCGCTTCTGGCGCGAGACCTGACCGTGTCGCGACATAACATCCCGAGTTAGAGAAATAAACATGCTACACGTAAGTGATGAATTACACCGCAACTGCACACAAAAGCGAAATATTATATATATTGTTCGCGTTCTTCATGAAAACTTTAGTGGGCTGTTCTGTACTGCACTACACTAACCAAAGGTACTACGGTATTACGTGTTTACTAAGACTTTTGACGGTGGTTGCTGTGTTTTGGACATTTAGGACACGCTTTTATCCAAAGGGACTTATAGAGAAGATACAGAGAAAACGATAAAGCGGTTTGTCAATAGGAGTTCTTGACGCATACCGAGATACTAGTATTTACAAAGCGGTTTTTTGTAGAGATCTCAACATTTACCAGTCAAGCATTCACGGAAAATATGGTGTAAGTTGTTTTTGAATGTTGAGAGAAACGATACGTTTGGAAGTAAGGGTGTGAAAGTAAGACAGGTAGTGTTGGACACCCGTGTAATACCGTAATACCCTCGAAAAACATACAATGATTTGAAAATGAAGTGTTTTGTTTATCGAGGCATCTTGTGTTCTATTACAGGTTATTGGATATTGAGGAGCATCTTATTTCTTTCGAGTCTGCATCTACATGAATGAAGCCAATTGTCTGTATTTCTCATGTCGGTTTCCCATCAGACAACAGTGGTCAGCACCCCCCTTCCACAGCCTACTCATTTCTCTCATGCCGAGGAGTCCTTCTCCCTGAGGAGACGCAGACTTCCCTTATCTTCCTCAATATCATCTTCCTCCCTGTCCCCTCGTCCGCTTTCTCATTCTTTACCACCAAGACCCCCGTCGAAAGGATGCCCGCCACTCAGTCGAGTATTCCCCCACAGGCCTGTCCCGTGGACGCCCTTGTCACGCTCCCTTATAGAGTCACCGCCGCCTCGCTCAGTTTACGATCCGTCTCGACCAAAGTCGTTTTTCGACCAGTGTTTCGTCAATCTGGGCCTTATTGGACAAGGCTCTTTCGGTGAAGTGTTTAAGGTGAGAAACACCCGATGGCGGTAATTCTAGTATGTTAGCATTCCACTCCTTCTATTTCTGCTCTATGCATTATTGTCAAAGTTGCTTGCGAAAATGTACGGTCTAAAATGGAACAACCAAACTGCAATCCATTATGTTGCAACACCGTTTGAAATAGAATATGAAAGGAGTTTGTCTCTCCAGCAGTGTTTGTAAATTAGAATAAATAATGTGTTCGTGTTTTATAAGGTCGTGAGTCTTCTGGATGGCTGTCAGTATGCTGTCAAGCGCTCTGCACAGCGCTTCCGCAGTGAGGGGGAGCGAGCGAGGAGCATAAAGGAGGCTCGTAGTCATGAGGGATTGTATCCACACCCTCATGTGCTGGAATTCATCGCAGCCTGGGAGGAGGGTGGTCGTGTCTACATACAGACAGAGCTGTGTTGCAACAATCTGCTGGTTCAAACTGAAGAAATGCCATCCCATACTGGTGATAAAAATGATAAAAAAACTGCACACTTTGATAAAAATCCTGTTGCCAATTACAGGCTCGTATTCTACTTTCTGAAGAAAGGCTTTTCATGCCAGTATTTAAGTGTTTGTGTGTGTTTTGTTTCAGGTGAGGTATGGGCCTGGACATACCTGTGTGACATCCTCTCAGCACTCGAGCATCTTCATGCTCAAGGGTTTGGCCACCTGGACATCAAACCAGCAAATGTTTTCATTACAAAGTCTGGACGCCTCAAACTTGGAGACTTCGGCTTGTTGATCAAGCTTTCTAGTGATGCTCAAAAACAAAAGAGAGAACAGGGTGATTTACAGGAAGGGGACCCAAGATACATGGCCCCTGAGCTTCTGAGAGGGAGGTATGGGACTGCTGCAGACATATTTAGGTTAGTAGATGTTATTCTCGATTGTTTGTATCTTATTGCTCTGTTTAGTGTTTAACTCATGCAGCGGTGGTCTTCCAGCTGTGGATCCCTTTTTTGTGTAAATCCTTTGGTTAAGCCTCTTAAAGGTACGGTAGGCCTACACATGCGTGTGTGTACAAGATAAGGATGGCACCACCTCCACCTCATTTTGAGCCAGGACAAACCCTGGGACTCTACCCCTCTCACACACAAACTCCTATACTGATGGCCTTGATATCTACTCGTTCGCAACGTGAAATAACAACCAGAAGAAATTCCTAATTTGCCCTTCATTCTTTTCTCATTTTCATTCATTTCTTTTTCCTGCTTGTTTCTCAGAATGAGACAGAGAACTTGTACACGCATGCATATGTAGGCCTACCTTACCATGCCTACCGTAACACTTTTGTTGAAAAACAACGCCCCCATTTTGGCGGCAAAAAATTCTATGCAGGAAAAACCATGAAAATGTTTGTTTGTTAGTGTTTGGTCCATGTCTTCCGCTGCAAACACACCCTAAACTAAGAGTTCTGTTATGTCTTGGTTTTGCTAATATTTCTATAATTGTGATGCGTCAGACCGTTTTGTGTTTTTATTGCAAATTTTATTTATAGGTTTTGTTATGGCTCTAAACAAGCTGTGTTGAGTGAATATGAATAAACATGTCTTGTCTTTTCTGTTAGTTTAGGAGTGTCTATTCTGGAATTGGCCTGTAACATTGAGGTACCTAAAGGAGGAGATGACTGGCAACAGCTCAGACAGGGTCACTTGCCTGCCGAATTCACTAATGGTACATTACTGTCAAGCATTTGCTTTTTCATTTTCCATTGTGATTCATGTTATTCACATATACAAAATATTGAAGAAAAACACTTACTGTACTACACTTCGCTGAATATCTGTAGTAGCATAAATATAATAATGTACACATTAAAACAGAGGCAGCCTTGGCTTGTCCACACCAGGACGATAATCGCATCAACGTTTAACACCTCTTGACTTAAAAAAAAGGGTGCCAAAAACTGGCCGACCAATGAGATTGGCACTTTTGTTCACGTGCCTGGAGCTGCTGAAGTTACAGTAAAACATTCCTTGGTGGCTATCAAGCACAAAATGGTCTAGCCAAGAACACATTATTCTGTGCAACAAGTGTCAGAAGCATAAAGTTGCCCAGCGCCACCTTGTGTTTTTCATTTAGCGGCGTCTATGTCAGGGAGTGAATTTAAACGTGAAAATAATTTGGGTATGAAAGCCAAAAATGCTGGCGATAAGCACGTGCAATTATCGTCCTGGTGTGGACAAGCCATAAATCCATAAAGGCCCACTGAAGTGCCTTAGCTGGCAGGTATGTTTTTTTATTTGGAAATGCAAAAGAGAATTTCAAAATGGCATAAAATGTTTGTCCTTTTCAAGGTACGGCAGAAATATGTGGATACTGTAAGTGATTTACCGCTTTGATGTGCTTGCATCATCTGCGGTGGTTCGTGGCCCATTTACATGATAGTTTGACAGGAAGAACTCCTGTGTTGAATTGTCAAAAAATCTTGTCAATCAGAATTCAATTTAAGTGTGTTACTTTTTGAGTACTCAGATGTTCATACCATCCATTTAATTAACATGTTTATAGATTGATATCAAAACCAAATTAGTGGTTTGATGGCACAGACATTTAAAGTACTAGTACGCATCCACACCAGGAGCGCACTTGATATTTATCTATTTGCTGTAGAAATTATATACAGATATTTTTGATTAAAAAGTGTGTGTGTTTTTTTTCAGCACTGTCAGCAGAGCTGCAGTATGTACTATGCCTCATGTTGACACCAGAGCCCTGTGGAAGAGCTACAGCACCGCAGCTGCTATCTCTGCCCTCTGTGTGCAAATACAAATGGCGACGGCAGCTGTCCCTCTACATCATCGAAAGCTTCCTATTCTTGTTACATTCTTGTCAAGTAAGTGTGGCATCAGCTCTGTTTGTATCAGTTCAGTTTGCACTCATTTATGTGCTGTCGAGGATTTTTGCTTTAGAGATGAAGTAAGCATTACAGATAGCACCTGGCGATTACAGCAAGGGAATTTAATCGGCCTCCAGTTTGTTAAATGTAAGCTTAGCTTTAGACTGTGATCAAATGGTCACATTTTGCGAGTATTTTTCAAACAGCCAAACAGATCAATATACTGTATATTTCAACTGTAATACGCATTAATGTTATATTGCGCAAGAGGCGCATCGAGTCACTCCCTTTCGCATCTCCTCCTTTAGCCATTTGCTAATCTATCAGTGCCCTCGCACCAAACCCCATGCGAGATGATTGAAGTGCTCACTCTTGCAACCAAAATAAATATGTTTTGGTGGTGAGGGTTTTATGGAACATCCGTCAATAGTTAAGCTGTATTCTTCTTTGTTTCGTATGATGGTTTTCGGTCCAATAAGTTACACTTCTGTTTTGTCCGAGTTTAGTAATAAATTGTTTTTACTCATCATTCAATCAATTAACTGGGTCCTTGACACCTTCTACAGCGTGCATGTTTGTGTAGATGCGCAGAACGACTTTCCTTTTGCACGTTTATGTCATAGAAGAAAAAGCATAAAAACAAATCAAGCAAATAATATACAATGCAAGTCAAAACAAAAAGGTGAAAACACAGAAGACAGACACCGATTCAGACACACACAGAAGAGAGACACACCCACACTTAAACACTCCCTACAACATGCATACAAGCGTGCACGCACAGGGGCCATCACCTAGAACCACACAGCCAAGATAAGAAGAGAGAAACACAGGTCAAATATTAACAGACTATAAATTCCTATATGCAGTGTTAATTTAATAAATCTTTAAAATTCTAGCAGCCCCCCGGCCAGGTATGCAAATGGTGACGTGGAACCCCAAACTCCATTGGAGAAAAAAAAACTCAGAGGGAAACCAGGCCTATCCAGGGGGTTCCAGTTCCACTCTGGCAAAAGCTGCAGCCTCTGCACAAGCTCGACAGTAATTGCACAACAAAATAATTAAATTTAAGATTATCATTAATAATCTAATAGCAGCTGAAATTTTGTAGTGAAGACGTGTCAAGTCACCGCGTCCTTCTTAATCCAGCTCTATCATCACAGCTTTTGTCAGCTGTGGTATCCTTGGAACAAGGGTTTGTAATTGGAAGTGTTCCTGGTTCCAGTTGATCTAACTAGTGCAGCATAAACCTTCTGAATATTTATATTATCATACTGTATTGTATGCTAGATTAAAAAGATGCGTCTTGAGTCTAGATTTAAACTGACAGTGTGTCTGCCTCCCGGACAGTGCGGGGAAGACTGTTCCAAAGTTTAGGAAAAGGATCTGCCGCCTGCACTTGAATTCTAGGTATTACCAACTCAACGGACGCCTGAGAGCGTATTGCACGTGAGAGACTGTAATACAAGAGAAGTTCACTCAAGTAGTGAGGTGTTAAACCTTGTAGGGGTTTAGAGTCAATAAGCAAGATTTTAAACACGCATCTGTAGCAAATGTTTGCTAACAGTCTGGAAGTCACTCTTTAGTTCCACCTTACTCAATGACATCACGCACATCATAAAAGACTCAACAGAAAGCAACATATAGTCTGATGTAGTTTCTTGCCCACGAAATGAACTTCACAGCCAAAATCTGATGTAACACACAAAAAAAATGCATAACCTGGAGAGGCCATAATATATTTTGTTGTTGTAATATTAGCTGTGGTAACGGAACAGTTTTGAGTGTCATTATCTGTTTATATGGAGCTAGCATGCTGCTTATGTGTCGTGTCATGTTTCTTTCTGTAAACGCCATCTGTTTCGAGAATGTAAAAAGTTGGGAAACAAAACGCATGTGTGTTCATGCCCACTAGAACTTTTGTGAACACATGGTCAAGTGCAAAGACTGCAAATGTGACTGCATTCACACTGCATTTTTCATGCTAACCAGGAATTATTTGTTTCACTATCCATGAGACTTAAAAATATGTGACTGTGAGCATTAACACTGCCTGTTCTTTTTTCATCTAAAGTCCCTTCTTACAGCTAGCTGGCGTTTTATTTCATCCCTCAGTCATCCATTTACCTTCAGTCTGCCAACATCCTCACCACCCAGTACTCCTCCCAAAACCAGCTTGGAGAGAGAAACGGATCTGAGCAACGTTTACTCGGATTCAGACAGCCCTCTCATTCATGACTGTGTGTTTCCTTCAGATGAACCCTGTCACTCTCCCATCTTCTCACACAGGTACAACTCACTTTGCAAAATGTGATGCGGCAGATTTATAACAGTTGTGGATGAAGGAATAGTCATAGAGGGTGATTAAATAATCATCTTTTTACGACTGCTTCGGTCATACTTTTTCATGCAGGCTGAGGCTTCCAAGCACAAAAATATCATTTTCAAGTCAACTTGCTCTGTGTGATTTTGATCTGTTATAAGCTGTTGTTTTTTCTACTTGTACAGAGTCCAGGCGAGGTTGTCCGCAGCCAGCACCTCTACACCACTGCCAAAGACTGACACGGGCACTACACACACACCAACACACTGCCAGCTAACACACACTCCCTCCAGTGTCCACTCGAGGAGCAGTCTGAGCCCGATTCATCATAGCACACATGACCATCTATCGGACTCACCACACAGCCGAAACAGAAGCTGGATCAACCCTGAACTGTCCAATAAAAGCAACTTTGAGCCAAAAAACCTGCTCACTCTTTTTGATGAGGTCTGCCTAGATAGTGAGCCATGACTTCTCAGTGTATCTCTCTTATGGACAGATGGTGTCATTTCAAAATTAGCTGCCTTGTTTGAGTGTTTTTGGAGGTTTTATTGTGCTATAAAGGTGCTTTTGCTTTATTCGGGGAGTCATTTAAAGGTATGTTAGGTGCTTTAGACCTGTTTGATGTTTCTTTTTGGGGGAATGGGGAGTGTTGTCCAGTACAAATAGGAACTTCAAATTCAGCAAACAGTTTATTTCATTAAAAGGCTAAAATATATTTTGTTGATTCTTTAAGGATTTAGCAACATGTTTGTAATCTTATTTGCATCCGCTGTACAATGCATTGAGCAGAGGCAAACTTTGCAAAATAACTGTCAAATACTCAACAAAATGAACAAACTTGTATTTATAAATTAATATCAAATAAACACATTTATGTTAACGTTTTTTGAAAGGCTTTTTATTGCAGTAGGGACCCCGAATTTTATAAATCGCTGCCTATACAATTTTACCTGTAAATTAAGGAAAACTTTATTTTAAAAGGACATTTATATGCATGAGGTGTTTTCATTTGATTTGTTTAACTTATTTTGTAGTTTATTAAAACAAATGTTGTGTATTAAAATGATATACGCTTTACTGTAAGTTTGGTTGTACTCAGTAGTATGCAGAGAAACTCCCATTGTTGTACATGATTTCTTTAATGAAACATTATAGAATCAAAATATTAACATTATTCTACATGATTTGAAGCGAGGAAAAATCAGCGAGTCTCTACCCTGAGCAATACCAGAAGAGTTAAAGAAATTACTATTTCTTGCTTTACTAGCTGTTTTAAAAACCACTTCACACTTCTTATCTGACTCACTGTCTTCTCATGTAATAAAATGCAAAAAAAGGTAAACTGTCCACGTTTAAACATGCCCCACATATTTGACACAACAGTTTTTATTTTCTGTATCTTTGCAGGAAATGAATTTCCTCATTTAGTATTCCATGGCCTCATTTACGGCCGTCTTTGATGTGGAAAAGTGATTAACGCCAAGTCAGGGTCCGAGAAGACGTACGCACTTTAGCTTGTCCGAGTCCTGCAGGTTTTTGGAAATATATCTAATACTTGGATGTTGACAGGCGCTCTTTCATATAGCAATGACACTCATTTGACATTATTAAAAGGCGGAAATCTGAAACTAACCTTTGAACTTGTTTGTTGATTTTTTTTAACATAATACAACAGAACATCGGCCATATATCACAAGTAGCTTATGTGCCAACATAAACCAAAGACACCTGCATTTTAGCCGTCTACCAGGAGATTTAGAGGACTTTATACGTCGGTCTGCTGACAAGGTTTTTGGAGATGCCAATTTTCTTTTGCAGCCGGACTTAGCACCTGCCCACAGTGCCAATAGTAACTGGTTTGCTGACCATGATATTACTGTGCTTGATTGGCCAGCCAACTTGTCAGACCTGAGCCCCATAGAGAATATATGGTCTATTGTCAAGAGGAAGAAAGATACACCTGATCAAACAATACAGACAAGCTGAAGGCTGCTATCAAACCAACTTGGGCTTCAATAACACCTCTGCAGTGCCACAGGCTGATCGCCTTCATGCCATGCCGCATTAAAGCAATAATTCGTGCAAAAGGAGCCCCAAACAAATATTGAGTACATCATTTAAATAATGTTTATCAATTGTAATACATATATTTCACTTTGTGTGTAATGAATCTAGAATATAAGAAAGTTAGCTTTTTGGAGTCAAAATCACAAAAGAAAAATAACTCTCCATAATCGATTTATTTATGTGCTCCTTAATAAATCAACAACTTTATTTTTGGCCACCTTGGAATATATAAGGCTCTATCTGGATTTTAGATATTGATCTTCAAAATGTTTGCCTTTTTTAAGATAAAAATGTAAATAAGTTTAAGAATGTCATTGTGAATAACTATATTTTGGCAAACAATTACTTGATCTATAGTTTGGTATCCATGAAAAGCTTAGAATTTCTGCTTTCGGGTTCATCTACGTCATTACAGTGGTAAGCCAATAGTGTTTTAAAACAAACTGCTCTTAAGAGATTTTAGTTTCTGCTGACTTTATGTGGTGCAAAACCACTCAAGCCCTGAGCCTCTCGACACTTCTTTTGGAGACCACCACCCTTTCATTCCAACTAATCCTACATCACAGATTTGTGATTTAAAACGTTTTATTTAATAATAGTATTACTTAAATCAAATTCTTGTTTCATTAACTTATCTTACCAATTTGTTTCATATCAAGTGTATTACTTTGTTTAGGTAAAAAAATATGTAATCCAAATGGATGGAAATTTTATACAAATGTAATCAAATTACATTTATAAAAAAAAACTGTTTTTCCTCTTTGCCTTTAGCCAAATCCTTAAAATGAATGGTTCTATGTCAATAGAGAGGAAATTCTAAACTAATCTTAAATCAACACTATAGAACTTTTGCCCATGGATTCCCAATGTGGTTGATAAGCACAATTGTCTGTTAACGGTGGGGTAAATAATGTCGCTGTACAAGCTTCCCGGTGAGCAGTGCAATACATGTGATTTAGTTTATGCGAAAGCAGACACATTGTTTGGAAACCACTCTTCCGCAGGTTGTTTGTACAGACCCGAACACAGAACTTACATTGTGCCATTGTAGCCGCTATGAGGCTGCTCAGATAGCAGCGGCAGTCAAATTCGTCCAGTTAAGAAATGTTCTACATTATTTAAGGTCAGAAATCAACAACGTTTTGCATTAACAAGCACCATCTAAACTCGTTTCTCAATTTAAGTCAGTTTGATTAAATAATATATTTACAAATAAATACAATCAAACAAACAGATTTTTGTGGATTTTTATTACAACCGAAACTAGGTTTGCCATAAGATGAACACTCATTTTTTGGTCTCCTCCTCCTTTGACAGAGACTTTGTGATCTCCTCTTTTTTGGCCTGCAGACGCTCTTCGCGGCGCTTACGGGCCTCCCTGGTCTTAGAGCGACGAGCCTCAGCCTGGTCACTATGACAAAAGGAGTTAGAAAATACTCAGTCATCACTTGCACATTTTGAACTGGCTACTTTACATTATCTAACAGCCTAGCCTGTCAGATTGCTGGGGTGTGACAAGATCTCGTGGCGCGAGATCCTATTGGTCTTGCGAGTGCTGGGCTCGAAACTGCGACCATTTTTATGCAAATCATCTGTCTCTTATGTGTAATGTAAGCATAAAACGTGATGCGTTTATGTAGTTTTAACAGTTTCTCTGAAGGCGATGAGGGTTCAGTTAGTGGAGGAAGGAGAATTCACAGTGAGATATGATCGCCACCCCTTCAAACAACCGGCACTATGCAAAAGCATACAGAGAAAACAACCACAGCTCTTTTACTAGAAGCTAAGCCTTTTAACAAAACGAATCATCATTTTTGTGCAATTACTGCCTGTCAGTTATGTTACATATTAAGTATTTTTTATTACTGAATAATATAATTCTTTAAAATAAAAGTTAAATTTGTTTCATAAAGTACAAGTTGATTTTATAATGCCTACGTTTTGTGTTTTCAAGGTGAATTAAAGACCATTGAGGTTCTCTTTAAACATGTCTAAAAATCTCAGATCTCGTTTCGTCTCGTGGGATAAGTGTCTCGTCACAACCATATTGATTACTGTACTGTTTTATGGAATATTTAATCAATATTCAACTAAAGCAGGAATTCTCAATTATGGACTGGAGTAAACCCATCCCACGTTGCAGGCATTGCAATCTCTAATTTGCAATTTTATGACACTTTACGAGATACCAGTGTAAGCATTTTCAAATGCTGAAATTTTGACTTACGACAGGAGCTTCTTGCGAGCCTTGTCAGCCTTCAGTTTGTGGATGTGCTCCATGAGGATCCGCTTGTTTTTGAAAACATTTCCCTTAGCTCTGAGGTACAGGCTGTGGTACCTAAAAAGGACACCATAAAAAGAAAATCCTTCATTAAAAACAAACAAAAAACTATTGAAGTAAAGTATGAAGACAAGAAAAACGTAGCCTACATGTGCCTGTCAATCTTCTTTGACTCCCTGTAGCGACGCAGCAGACGGCGCAGGATTCTCATGCGACTCATCCAGATAACCTTCTCTGGCATTCGGGCATTGGCTGTACCCTTCCTCTTACCTGACAGCGATTAACAAACGAAGAAGAAAAAAAATGTAATGTATAAACAAGAGGAATGGCACAAACCAGTCAACTTCAATGCTCTACCATGACGCTAGTCCCCGATCATTAAGGGTTAGCTACAGAGACCTCAACTGATATGTACCGGACAAAATCAGAACACAAATTTTGGCACCTTGCATGATCGCTTGTTATTCGTGTGGTGCTAGAATAGTCAGAAAAATATTTTCAGAATGGGAAAATTCATTTGAGGATTGAAAGCTATGATAATGCAAATCCAACACATCTTTGCAGTTACATTAGTGTCCATGTTTTCACATGGAAAATTATGAATAAGTGTGGGCTGATAGCACGATGAAAACGCAATAAGTTTGTTATTTCACAGCGGTTTTATTTCATGCTCTTGTCAGACACAAAATAATGCTATAGCACAGTACTGTCCTTTTGTTGTGTCCATTCATACTCGCTCTTACATCTGAAGGCTTTACGTGTCATCTAGAGCTGCAACTAACGATTATTTTAATAATCGATTAATCTGTCGATTATTTGTTCGATTAATCGATGAATCGGATACAAATTTTTAAAAGCATTCATTTTCAACCCTTTATTGAAAAATAGAACTGACATTGCAAAACATATTTCAAAAGCTTTATTATTAGGCCTACTTATTATATTATTATTACAGCTGGCTGTGGTTTACATGATGCATTTCCCATCAAGAAGCCTCTCATGGTTTGCTGTTTTTTTCTGGAATTTTTTCGGGTCTCTCTGATGGTCTTTCCTCTACCTCCGCTCTGCTTTTTTAATTTATTTTTTCTCCGCTATGCTGCGCGGCGCGATCAACTTTTTTTAGTCCTGTGACACACTAGATGCGTGGCGTGAGCGTCTCAGAAGCCTGGCGTGACCGTTTTTAAATCGGCTCCCATGTTAACAGGTTAGAGCTTGCACACTGCCTGCGTGAGACGAGCCGCACGGAACACGTGTGCATGCTAGGAATTGAATCGACGCCTATATTTCACGAGACACGCAAGCGTGTTGGAAGCGTTTCCAGGCAAAATAGAATAGGAAAAGATGTTTATATGTAATTTTGTACACGAATACATATTAATGAATGCCATTTTGATGTTTGAAAGCTAATCATCATTTATTTGATCGTATTTTCAAATTGAATTTCATTAAACCAACATCTACACGTTACGGGGTTTACATGTCCACTGTAGAAAACATCAGGACTTAAATCATGTTTATAATGCATTTTTGGAGAAACAACAAGTGAATATTGAAATAAATTATACATTAATATTCCTATTAAGTATGAGATATTATTACTAAAATGTTGCAAATGAATACTCCAATTAACTACTTTTTTCCATAAAATCTTCCTCCAAGAAAATGCTTAGGCTATATCCAATGAAAAGATACATTGCATTGAATGGGAATATTAATTTATGTCCATCTTAAACACATATTGCATAAAGTAAACTCGTGCATCAATTGATTACGTTACATCTTTAATAACATATCTGAGAATCATCTTAATACGAATTGTGGTTCGTATTAAACCCCAAAATGTATTGGTGACTGAATTATTTTTGTTTTTTATGCTCTTAACAATGTGATTAAAAATGGAAAAAAATATGACACACTACAATAACAACGTAGTCTAGTGTGTCATCTGAGTGACGGTCCAACATCAGGTAATAAAGCTACAAAACATTTGGAAATGTTATTTAAATAAACAGACAGCCTACTTACTCATTTTTCGGATTTTGGAAGGTGTAGGTTATGTGAAAAAAGTTTAAACTTGTCGTGAATACAAGACCCTTGTCTGTCGGCGGCCTCCCTCTATGTCACCTTTAGCAGCATCAGCGCGCCAGCGCCGCGTCAGGCACGGTGCTGGTGTGCAAAGATACAGAAAACACGACGCAGCCGCCACAGAGCTGAAACGCAACAGAAACGCCACGCTCACGCCACTCAAACATGTGGCGCGCGTTATAGTCGCGCGATACAACGAATCGATAATGAAATTCGTTGCCAACATTTTTAATAATCGATTTTTATCGATTTTATCGATTCGTTGTTGCAGCCCTAGTGTCATCACTGTAAATACTGACTGTAGCAACTTACATTGATGCAAAGCTACAGCTAAAGCTATTGGCCATTAACAAGTGATAACTGATTTAATTCACACTGATTCTCAAATCGTTTTATTGTGGTCATTCAGCAAAATCGCCCATTACAAACTTCATGTTATTGTGTTAACATTTTAAATGTAACAAATATTTTGCAGATATATACATACAGTAAAAATATAACAGACATATAAATTATCAATAGCTTTTTCTATCACCAAGTAGCAATTTATCAACTGGCTACTTGGAGCGGCCCTTTTTTGGCCTACGTCTACGTTTTGACCTAACCGGGACTGTGTGCAAATGACTTGATTCGGGTGGTTATGGAAAGAAAGTTTACAATGTTTTATACCAACATTAGGAAGGAGGCTGCACTCCAGTCGTGCTGCACTGTGTCTTTAAAATATCAACACATTATCTTCTATATAAACACTATGGAGGAATTTCATGATTTTTTTGATCATTGTTCACCATGTTGTACTCATCTTCTTGAACACGTACAAGGTTTGTGTCGCTTTTCCACTGCAAGTTACCGTCAGGTTCGGTACGACTCGGCTCAGTTCAGTTAATTTCACTTCGGCTCACTTTGCTTTTCCACAGCAGTTTAGTAGCGCTTCAAAGTGGGTGGGGATTATAAACTGACGTCATTGTTGCGCCGCCTCTACAGCCATAGTGAACACGACCAACACATTCACAACACAGGAATAATGGAGCATATCGATGTTGGATGGCAGCAAAACAAAATACCCCTAAAATACCAGAGAGTTTGGGAAATCTTAAAGAAAAGAGCAGACAACGATCATTTGGTTTACTCGACGGCACACAAGGGTAAGCTAAAGTAGCATATAGCATTGCGTTAAGGGTCTCGATCTCTATTTTACTGTCACAAAGCATAATACTAAATGCCAATAAAACGTATTAAAATGCGTATTCATGTGTTGCAAATCCAATGAGGCTTGTAATGATTCCCTATGGCCAATCAGTGATCTGTGTGTAAACACGTCACATACTGGTATCGGTACAGTACGCTTGGAACCTCAACTAAAAACTCGACTAAAACAGAATCAGGTACTAGATACTGTACCCAGTGGAAAACCTCGCAAAAGTGAGCAGTACCGCACCGTTCCGTGCAGCGGAAAAGTGCCACTAGAGAAGCTGGTACTGTTTTAGAAATCTGGCACTGTTTCTATGACTACAATATTGTATGCTGATACATCACAGTGGCCAAAGCCACAAGGTCACCACAGATGAGAGGGGAACATGACATAATTGTGGAGGACAAGAGAATGCTTTCATTTTTCCAAAATCAATTTAATGACTTTTAATGGTTTCAATGCTCCGCAGAAACCCTGTGTTGTCATCAGCAACATTTTCTCCTGCTCCCTCTGCAAACGCCTAAAGGTAAATGTACAGCATTATGCATGCTCTGCTTCTGCACGGTCATCTTGAACTAATGATTTTTTTTCTACTTGCTCCCAATTGAATAAAATATGACTATAAAACTGAATAATTTAACTATTTTCCATATGGGCTGCTGCGTCAACAAGGTGCGACAATGAAGTAAATATAACGAAACAAGAGACGTTCTAGGTTTGGTCGAAGTAGGGCTGCTCGATTATGACATAAATCATAGTTGCGCTTATTTTGGCCAATATTGAGATCCAAATTATTTAACACGATTCCTCATTAACCTTTAAAACAACATAGAAAATAAAAAATATCTGAATTGAACTGAACAAATGAATGTAAAGAAATAGCACTGCTGAACCACTGTGGATCCTTGCTAAATTCATAACGATTAATTGCACAGCCCTAGGTCAAAGTGATAAAAGCATTTTTCTGTCGTTTCACTTTACATTTTAACTGACTTGTCAAATGTAAGGGAAACTTTGGTCTTCAAAAACTGTAAACACTATGCTTCAGACCTTGCCCTTAAATAGTTTTATTTTCATTTTGTTGTTCTTGTGCTATACGTTTTACCAGCCACTTGTTTCAAAGCATTGTCCTTACTTTTGTTTTCTTTATTAACGACAAGTTGACTTGACTTATAACCATCAACCAGAATGGTTCATAATTTCCTTACCGTCATGTCAATAGAAAACTGTATGACTTTTTCGGCAGGACACAAAAGAAGATTTTTTAAAGAACGTTGTAACCAAGCGACATTGGGGCCCCATTAACTGCATGAATGCAAACGCACTAAGGCATTTCTCTGAATATCTTCTTGTGTTCCACAGAGGAAAGATTCAGATCACGCACATGTTTTGGGTAACTTACCCCTTAAATGATTGACAGTTTTTTGTAATTGTAGGGGAAAAAACAAACAAAATGCATCTTTGCTCAACATACCGATGCCCGTGTGGCGCCCCTTGCGACGTGCCAATGTGTTCTTGCGGCAGCGGGCACGAGAGTGAACCGCGACAGGTTTCTTAATGATCAGACCATCCTTCACCAGTTTGCGAATTTGCTGGCCTACAAATAAAAGAAAGTCATGTTTGTAAATTAAGACAAAAACGAATACAGCTTGTTGACAAATCCCATTCATCATTTTGAAGACACTTATCAATTGCAACTTTGTGCATTCAAGGTATATACACAAATCCTGTGCTCTTTTAATGGTTGGGTCAAATATGGATATTTTCTAGGTCAAGTGAACCCTACAACTAAATTTGTATCCTTCTGACCCAACCATGGATTGAAATCAACAAAGTTTTATTTTCAGTATGGGTATTCCCTAAAATGCTGTGTACACCAGACACAAGCGACAAGACAAACCCATTAAAGAGAATACAAAATTAATATAAATATCTAGGGATGTAACATTATCAAAATCTCACTGTACGATAACACCTCGGTATAATCTATTGCAACATTTAAAATGACAAATGATGACTTGGAAATGTGTCGTAGGCATCCTCTTTTCTTTACCCTGTGACCATAACTGTTGCCTAGAGGTATGAGTTATAGTATGAGATGGGTCAAATGACATTAAAATAAAATAAAAAAATAGCACGAGATGGAACTTGACAAAGGCAACATCTATAATTTTTTCTAACATTCTCTATGTTAGACCCGGAAGACCTTATGTTTGTACGGTCATGTGACCACGATAATATTGAGACAATTTTGCTATTGCAATAACACGATATAGATAATATTGTTTTATCCCCATAAATATCTGAACTGATTTTAATAAATAAATCTAATCAATCTCAGAAAGATGAGGTTTAAGATTTATAATTATGAAGGAGGGTATGGACGTGTCGTCACTTTGCCACGTGAACTTTTTGTCTTACAAAAGTAGGGTTGGGTACCTGACCTGAACTTTTAAGGGCACAGACTTAATTATGTCAGTACTACAGAGTATCGATTCACATTTAATCAATCGGTGCCAAATTCCAGTACCTGAAAACGCATCGGGTGCTGTGCGAGAGAGCTGTCCTAATCGACGTACTATATGTAAATAGACACCCGACTCTACATATGGTTATCATATTAATAATAATTATTTCACTTGTTCTTGCTCAGACGCAACCTGATGTGCACACACATAACACTCCGCTGAACATTTAAGTTTGTTAAGGTGCTTTGTGTTTTCTGTCAACCACTGAATAAAATCATCTCATGAAGTCCCGAACAAAGTTATTAGTGACAGATGCATTAAAGCAGTCGATGGAAAGAGGTGAGTGAGGCCGTCAGTTGCAGCATGAGGTAAATTATCACACTGCATAAATAAATTATTATGTGCATGATGAGGAAGTAGAATAAGCTTGTAGTAATAATAATAATGCTGTAGTTATTTCTAGTCTTTATTTCTTTCGCATACAATTTCAACAAAATGTTGAAATTGAGAGGTTTGGATGTTTTTATTACACAAAGAGAAGTATCGGGAAAATGTACTGTTTGGTACCAGCACCGAATTCCAGGTACCATATCTGCTAAAAAGTGACGGATAACCAACCCTTCACAAAAGTAGTCCCTATATTTGTAACTTTTTGGTATAGTAAGTAACTACTCTCATTCTTTTAAGACAGCCAACAAAATGCCAAATGAATAGTAAAAAAACTTTGATTCCAAAGACAAATACTGAAAATTCTAAACGAATAAAGGAAATTGCTTACGAGAATTTGCATTGGCAATCTCATTGGTTTCATTGGGGTCCAGCCAGACCTTCTTCTTGCCACAGCGCAAGACGCTGGACGCCAAGCGCTTCTGCAGCCGGAGCATGCTGGGAAATAAAATGCATATTAATTCCCAACAAAATAAAAATACCTTTGTCAGTTAAGTCACCGATTAAACTAAAAGCCGACTATGGTATCTAAATGTAATTCAAAGACTTGAAATATTACAGCTTTACACGCCAAAACAGTATGAATCACATTGTAGTACCCTGGAGGGATAGTTCACTTAAATATTAAAATTCTGTCATTGTTTCAATCCTATATAAATGTATTTGTTCTGTTAAACACAAAGATATCTGTAAGAATTATAGCAATTTTCAGTTCCGTGACATCATTCACTACCAAAGTAGGAAGACAAATATTGCATATTATGTTGTTCTGTTGAACACAAAGTGAGATATTTTTGAAGAATTTAGGAACACAGACAGTTCTGGAGAATTTATATATACTATGGCAGTCAATGGTGTCACAGAATTGCTAACATTCTTCTAAATATATTCTGTTTTCATCAGAACAAAGTGATTTATACAGGCATGACATGAGGGTGAGAACATGATGACAGAATTGACATTTTCGGGTGAACTATCACTAAGCTTATAAGAGACAAAATTAAATAAACCGTAATTGGGTTCACAAATGCCATATAAGTTCTAAGCTGTTTTGGGGCCGACTACGAAACAACGTGGAGGGTGAAATGGTCGCTTCGAGTTGTAAAACTCAATAACAAACCCTGATAACATCATCAAGGATACGTTATATAAAACAACACATTTTGTTGTCACAACAAAAAGGATTAACACCATATTTACCACAACTTCAATCATTTATGAAGGAGCAATATGATACCCTCACCTCATCGCGGCGACTTGCTGAGAGAAAGGAGCGTGTGCCTTGCGCGCCGGGGCATACCATTATAAAGAATGGGTACGTTAGACAAATCCTTAGCTTTCACGCTTTTTAAATACAAGTTGTTTTAACAAGAAATTAGCGAAATTTCTTAAACTATTCTATTTCAATAATGTGTTACTTATAACTATAAATTCATGTGCAAGCCAGTGTGACTGTTTGTTAAGGTGGACGTAAGCTGGAAACAAACGAGCCCTTAAAATCGAAATGGTACTTTCCAAGAAAAAGGTGCATTATGGTCTACGACATGACGTAAACACGCACGATGTGTCTGAATCCTCTGCCTCGTTCACTCCTTCCCTGCTCCCTATACAGACATTCGAGTCCACTGTATGGGGAAGAAGTGAATGACGTATATAGACTGTGTCGCGGACATTCGTCATAAACATAACGATTAGCGATATTACACTCTTTTTATTGTGGCTTTTTGGATTGTTTTGAAAATACGAAAGATATTTTTCACGTTTCAAGTATTATGTTAAAAACACCTATCTCTGTAGATTTTCGCACTAGATTCCTATATTATTTTTATATTTTGGGACAAACTACATCTCTGCAGTTGTATCTGATGTCCACAAGAGGTCATTTAAACACCACGCAACAAAGTCCTTGAATGGAATCGAAGGACGCTGTGACCAGCTCATTTATAATCGAATAATAATATTATATATATGTCAAAATGTATAAATATAAATGCACTGCCTTTTAACCTACAAATTAGATACAATTATTTAATCCTTATACAGTGTATTGTTACTAAACCTATTTAGCCTTTGCATGCCATTGCTTAATAAGCTTAATTATGTGCCCTTCTTAAAAATAAATATTGTTTTTGTATTGATTCATTGTATTACTTCTGTTTCAAGACCAGTACTAGGTTATGTCGGGCCGACTCAAAAGCCAAAGAAAAGAACAAAATATTATTGAAGCAGCTTGAAAAACAGAAGGCTTGGGTCAAGAGTCGTACCTAGGGAATAAATACATCAATAATCAAACCAAGGCAAGTTTGACAGGCAGAGTGGCAGACAAACTCATAATATACACATGTTTGTAGGTGAACAGTAACAGGAGACGCTGCAAACAAATAAGCTTGTTGAAAAAATGGCGTGTATCCTGTCTCCATCCTTTTCCTCCTTTGTCCTTGTCTATATATTCCCATTCTCTCACCTCTTCATCTTCCTCTCACTCCTTTCTCTTCATTCACACTCACTCATCAAAGACACTTCTCTTTCTTGAATTCGTCTTCATCCATTCTCACTCCAAAATTGGTCTCAGCTGTTGTACAAACAAATAATGTAATTCTGAAGGTGAATTATGGTGTTGAAGCTGTGGTGTCTTAATAAACACATGTGTTTTTACACATGGACCCTTAGTGTTGGTAAATGAGTTTAGACTTTTCCCAATAAAACCCAAGAACTATTCAATTTATTTCTCATGTTTTTTATTTTGCTTGCAACAAGTGTGTTTGACAATTTTGTAAAGGACTTTCAAGTTTGTAATGCAGGTTATGTGCTTGCAGAAGAGTTATATAAAGGATTGGTGCTCCTTATGCTGCTCAGTGCTCATGCTGTCATCAATGGTATTGTGCTCTTCTTGTATTTGCATGTGTGACTATAGTATTTTCTAAATGGTTTGTGCAGTTTCTCCGTATATTTGTGCATGTTTCAGCCTTCCTAGGTTGATTGTTTTGACTGCTCTCCTGTGTTATTCTCTGGCTCTCATTCTGAGCATGTGTTTAATTTGACCGTGCAGAGTTTAACTCTGATATATGTTTTAATTCAGTGCCTGTTCTGTAGCAGCAAACGGATAAATTCTGCTTTGGTTCTTTGTTCGCCTCTATCTCTTCGATCTTCACCTTCCTTAATGGAATCTGATACATAAAGCTAATTTCAGTGCATAAAAATACAACATACCAGCATCACAAAGTCCTAATTCACAAATAGAATACAATTATTTAAACCGATTTACAGTCGAAACAAAGGGTATTTTCATCTGGTGGATAACCTTAGTGTAACAGCCTTTTAAATGTTACTTTATAAAAATCATCATGGCAACACTGTTCAAGACATCTAAAATCCATTTGCAACTTAGCATCTTCAGTGTCTTTGCATCAGCTTGACAAAATTTGGTGTTACTAGCACAAGTCTCCTAGAAGAATGCATTCATTCCAAATATCCACCTTCAAACCAAAATAGCAGACTTGCTGTCGATCTTAGCCAATGACTGTAAAGTTGTCTGGCTCGATGAGAACAACAATATATGTACCGAGTAGGAAAAACAAACCCCACACTTTTGTCAAAGGTAGCGCTATTGAGCGCCTGCTCTATGCCTTTTTTGCCAGTATCTAACTAGCATTACTACTGATGTGTGTTTTGATTTTCATGCAATTATAAGCATGGTAAATGCTTAAAAAAAGAATGTGAAAAGAATATTCAAATTTGACACGTTGTCATGGCAACAGTATTTCAGTTATCAAGAGTCCCCTCTGAGTTTCACATCTGCCGTGTTTTGATATTATGCAGGTGACGTCCCGTAAAAATAAAAGGCTGATTTCAAAGCTTTTAAAAAAATGACACACTGCCTGCTGCCAGTTAGTGGTACTATAATACAAAAAAATATACATTTTGATAATTATACATTTTGATAAAAAATGTGTCCCTTCGCAATTTTGCATCCCCAATATCTTGAGATCATGTTGACCAAGTTTGGTGGCAGTCGTGTGAAAATTCTAGCAGGAATATTCAAAGTTGTGTGGCTCAATGAGATCTACATCTACAAGCTTCATATTTCTATGTGCAACATGCATTAGATATGGACCGCTAGATTCCTGGGTGTGCTGCAGAGCCCCAGTGCATTGCCCGGGTCCAAGCCTCTGCGTTTTCCTAATGGCCCCAGATTCCTACATGTGTGCCAATTTTCAATGGTTTTTGAGAATGTAAAGGGCCCCAAAATGTTTCCCAGAATGTTTGAAGAAGAAGAATAATTGGAAGAAATATAGCTGCAAGCAGCACTTAACTGGGTCAAGCAAACAATTGCCCAAAGGGAAATATTTTGAAACCAAGTTTAAAAACACAGGGAAATGCACTTGGGATACAATAACTACAACAATAATCCTTATAACCTTTGACCACTAGGTGGTGTGTGGCAGACAAGATGTGCCAGTGATGATACAGTACAATACTTATGTAAATGTGCTTTTCTCGTTTAAATTTTTTTTTTAATTTGCAAAGATTTCAAACAAACTTCTTTCACGTTGTCATTATCGGGTATTGTTTGTAGAATTTTAAGGAAAATAATGAATTGAATCCATTTAGGAATAAGGTTGTAACATGACTGAATGTGGAAAAAGTGAAGTGCTGTGAATACTTTCCGGATGCACTGTACATACCAAGTTTCGTGTCAATACACAAAAGTGTCCTCAAAGACACAGCCACATGACCCTTTGGCATGCTCCACTTAAAATGCGTTGACGCTTTATACGAGAAACATTTGATCAATAAAAAGCTTTTAATAACTTTTTGTCAGTAAAAAAAATCAACTTTTGAGAGTGACACACTTCCTGTTGGTAGTTGATGGCACTATGACCAGGAGACACTAGTCACATCAATGTGATCAGACATCATGAATAAACAAGTTTGATCAGAATCACTCGATGTAAAGAGTATATATGAGGCACTTCCTGTTTCCACAATTTCGCCATTCATTTATTTTCTGACCAGTATCTGTGAATGCCATGCAAAGAATGTTTTTTTTAAAAGCAGAATTATCAGAATTATTATTGAATGATGTATAATAATGTATTCATAGGGTTGACCTATTAGGTTGGGGTAGCACAGAACATTTCAGTACACATGTACAAACAAACATGGCAGTTATCGGTCCCTCTTTTCATAAAATATAGTGAACAATTACTAAATGAGACATATATGAGCTTAGTTCTTTCTTCTGCACTAAGCTTCTGTTGCAAAGTCAAATTCCCTGTGTGTGTGTGTGTAAACATACTTTGATGTCGGAATCAGAAGGAGCTTTATTACAAAGGACCCCGAAAGCAGTATATTATGTTACTTTGATGTTATATGCAGAAGAAATTATTTTTAAGTCGAGTTGACTTTTACATTATATTCACTGTGTTTTCCAAAAAGGTCCCGAGTGTTTTTTAAAAGCCAGCACCAGCGTCTTTTTCAGCAGACCAGGTTTAAAAGGTCAATACAAGCTTCAGGTAAGGGCTTTGCAAGACCCCTTTTACTGGGGTACGTGCCCCCAGTCTAAATCTGCTACATCTGCAGTCTAGAAAACATGCTTAAAATACCCACTCCAGCTATTTACTTAAGACTGAAATATTTTAAACAACCATTAGGCCATTTTATGCTCCATATTTGTTTAAACATTATAATCAGAATAATACATTAAATACAATCTAATTAGAATTAAACATTAGATTATCTATTTTCAGGAAAAAAAAAGTAAAATATGGATCTGTCAAGTAATGTGCGGGTTAAATGACACACACGACAACAAAACCTTAAAATGTTACATTGTATATTGATATAATTAAGGCATATGCAAAACAGAGCAAGGCTTCCAATAATAATAACAATTACATACTATGAATACTTAAAATCTTACACCAGAATATCTAGTTTACTGCTAAAAAATTACCACATACTTGGAAAACAAGGCTATTACAACAGTCTAACATGATTTGCATAAACGAGGCCAAAGTTAGAAAAAGTATGACATTTAAAAAATATAAACAATCATTATAAAATAGTTTTTCTGAAGTAAAGGAATAGAAATACAATAAAAAAATTTGTGGTTTTTCAGGAAATTAAACAAAAAACACTTAAACACTGAAGTACACAAAGTACTTTTAAATGTTGAAATACTGTGTTGTCACAGTTGACAAGCACTTTCTAATAGTTTTTGTTGGTTAGATTTTTGCTAAACCCAGTGATAAACATGAAGGGTGACTAAGAATAATAATTTATGACAAAAATTAAAAGCATGAAATATGGAGATACGAGGTTTCAGAAGGACAGCAGCGATATGCTGGAATCATATGCCACTACAAAAAACAATCTCAATTATTTAAATGGTTCTAAATTGCCTGTTAAGGCCGAGTCCATGAGGTCATCATCTTCTGTATGCATATACACAGGACTTGGTCGTGAGGTGCGCTCAGAACTAAGCATTGACATTGAAGATTCAGAATATATAGGTGATCTGGACCAGCTATCTGTCTTTATTGAGTGAGATGATGGCCCACAAGACGATTTCTTTTTTTCTTTTTCTCTGTCTCTGTCCCTATCCCTATCCCTTTCCCTTTCTCTGTCCTTCTGCTTTTTCTTTTCTTTTTTATGCTTCTTGTGTTTTTCACCTTGGCTAATTGATATGGAACTCGTGTATTCTTGAGGGGGTTGGTGAGGTCTAATAGCTTGGTCATCATCTGAGCTAGGGCTGTTTTGATGAGACTTTTCAGCAACTGAACTGCTTCCAGACTCACTTTCACTGTCTGGGTTGAGAGGAGTGTAACCAGGGGAACGGCTATGGCTTGGCGAGCTCCGATCATGTTTTGGTGTTGAGCCACTGAAAAGAGGTGATGCTTTGAGACCTGTGTGCTGGGAGCGCATGGAGCCATCTCCAGAACCTTCTCCAGGTTTCTGTAGAGTTACTTTTGACTTAATGCTTGGAGAGCCCCCATCTGGTTTGCTGATAATAATCTTTGCCACACCTGTGCCACTCGCAGCACCACTTTTGGAATCGATTAACTTCTTATCGCCAGAGCTACCACCTGATCCTGAAACCCTGGACTTGGTATCTTTGTCTATCTTGTCTCGTTTGTTTACAAAGTCTCCTCCCTGGGAGGACATCCCATGCTTGGAGGATGAGGTACCAACGTTTGAAGGCACTCCGCCACCTGCACTCCCACCACTACATTCACCCTCTTCCCCACCAATACCACTACTACCCACACTTTTAAGTTTGTCTATAACTGCTGTAAGAGATGGCTTTTTGTTTCGGCTTGGTGACTTACCCTTTGCATTAGGGTTGTTCCCACCCCCACCCCCACTACCTCCACCCCCACTGCTCCCGTACTGTGACTGGCCCCCTGAAGAAAATGACATGGACCCAGACGAAGATGACGCAGATGAGCTTGAGGATGAGCTATTGCCTAACTGTTTTTGGGTACCCATTCCACCACCTGAGGAGGGCTTGGAGCCTCCCGATCCCACACTTCCTGAACCAATAGGAGATTTTGCTTTTGAAGAGGGTGGAGTCCCAGGAACCTGCCCTTGCTGAAGTTTCATTGGAGAGGAGAGTTTGTCTGATGTGCCAGAACGAGAGTGTGAAGGAGAAATGTTGGGCTTGATGTTGGGGTTCATTAGTGAGCCAGAGGGTTTACCACCTTGTGGCTTCATTTTGTTTCCACTTCCTGTTCCACTACTGCCACCACTGCCTGAGCCTGATAGCCCATGCTTGGTAATGGGAGAAGAGGAAAGCTTGCTAGTGCTCATCCCTAAGGATGACCCTTTGGATTGAGGAGCCATGCCACTCCCAACACCTCCAGTATTTGATGGTTTGGAGATGTTGCCTTGCCCACTGACTTCAAGTTTACTGCTCTTTAACTTCCCAGAGGAAGAAGAGGAGTGGGAATGGTGACTTTTGCTACTGCTTGTGCTACCTGCACTACCAGTTCCTCCACTTGCTGAGCTACTTGATGTGTAGCCTCCATGAGAAGTTGTTTTTCCTCCAGTCCTAGGAATTTGTATAGTAATCTTAGGGATTGGTGGAGTAGCACCTCCTGGTGGGGTCTGAGATCTACCTGAACTGCCAGGTGACTTAGATCCACCTCCACTCACTGTTCCTCCAGAACTGCCACTCCCACATGGAGGAGTATAAGGTCGACCCCCTGAGCTGTGTGAAGGGGACTTGCCATCTGGATCCAGCTTCTTGCGCTTAGGTGGCTTTTCTTTTGATTTGCTCTCACTTGAAGGAGTTCGACTACGCTTCACCTGTTTCATCTCAGAAGAGCATGCACCACTTATTCCAATTCCAGAACTTCCTCCAATTTCCTCCTTTGCTCTCATTTGCTGCTGCTTACTTTTTGTATCACTACTTTTAAAATCATTACTTGCTGCCCCAATGGCCATCATGAGTGAGCTTTGACCTAAGGTCACATCAGAAGGGTGCGAGTCCCCCATATCTGATGCTGGGCCGAGCATTGGCTTTCCTCCACTACTGTTCCCACTAAAAATTCCAATGTCAAAATGGTCTTTTAACAAGGCCTCTGGAGTATTTTGCCCATGTGGAGTGGGATTCTGAGGTGTGCCTGTAGGGGTGTTCTGCTGACTACCTCCACTAAAACCTTTGACAAGGTCATTATCTGGGTCAGGGCTGGGGGAACTGTCTTCAAAGTAATTCTGAGAAAAACTTCCCTGTCCAGGGAGAAGTTCTGGGTTGAAGTCTGTATCTGGAAAGAAATTTGTTGAGGAAGAATCACTGTTGGGTGTTGCTGCAGTAGCAGCCTCTGCAATCAGGTCTGCTGCATCAGCAAAGGGATTTTCATTGCTGTTTGCATTAAAAAGGTCTGCCTCAAACACTGTGCTACCTTGGCCTGAGCTGGAGGAATCCCGAATTGGAGTTCCCAAGGAACCTCCTTCTTCCCCAGACATGAGATGTTGGCTGCTTCCTTTGTTGGCCTGATCAGGAACTTCAGATAGAATGTCATTAATATCAGGCCCAATACTTTCAGAGCTAGAGAGACGGACCATACGGGGTAGGGATCCTTGTAGCTGAACTTGTGGCTGATTTTGGACATGAGATTGTGGGTGGTATGCCATTGCAGAACCTGAAGGGGGAGTACCACACTGACTTGGGGCTGGAGTGATGCTGTGAGGGGTGTCAAGTCCATCGCCTGCAAGACTGACATCAAAGATTGGGTTCTGGGAGGCATCAACATCCATTGAGAAAAGCTCACGGTGGAAATCATCTTCAGAGTGGTGTGTGTGATGATGCTGAGTCATGACTCCCACCTGCTGTTGAGATTGTTGTTTCATGCCAATTCCTCCACTTGATCCCATTAGTCCCTTTTCAGAGCCTCTTGGACGTTTTTTCTTACTTTTGGTGCCAGAGCACGACTGCCCTTGGCTATCAGTCCGTGGGGACCCAGATGAGTTCTGTCTGTCTAAAGGGCTACCACCATACAATGCAAATTCTTGTGAAGGGTTATCTTTTAATAGGTTCATTAGCATGGGGTGATTCTTGGTGTTGCTTGCTGGTGAGGTGGTCGGTGGTGGAGTCTGATGAGGCTGAGGTGGCTGTGGAGGAGGACTGGACCCGACACTACCTGTGATTTTCAGAAGACTTGTTAAGATTGGATTCTGAGTGACTTTGCTAAAGTCATCTGAACTGTGGCTCTGCAACTGAGGTTGTTGTTGCATCGATTGCTGCTGGCCGCCGACATGTCCAACGCTATCCATACTTGAGCCTCCCTGACTTGTTCGACTTATGTTGAATGAGGTGATTGGGCCTTGGAAAGACCCACTGCCCCCTACACCCACAACACTGTTGCTTCCTGTTGATATGGTCCCACCACTTACACCAGGAAGTCCTATTGGGTTGCTCCCATCAGCCCCTGTACCAATTCCCAAGTATCCTGGGCTACTAGTTGGGGGCAGGTTCTTCTTAACCATTATTTCCACAGTCTCAGCAATAAGGGACAATGCTGGGGTATCTGCCTGAATAGTTTCCGCCTTGCATCGGATGGCACGCATAGTCACAGGAATAGACATACATCTAGAAAAAAGACATAATGCAATTTCCAGTTAATTTACTTAAAAAAACAGTATTATGTCAATAATCATATTCATTCTTTCTAATATGTAGTCATTTAGCGCTATTTTTTATCCAGCTTATGACAGTTTACTGATCACCCCTTGGTAGGATGAAACCCTACAACCTCTGTCAGCTACCAAACATTTTAATAAGATTCCTACACACCTCAACTTCAGACAGGAATACATTTAACTTTTACTTATTTCACACTATTTTCTTGGGCTTTAAGGAAATGGTCACGTTCAACATAAATGTTTATGTTAATTTACTCACCCCTGTTGTCATCCAAGATATTGTCATCCAAGATGTTTATGTATATCTTTCTTTAGTAGAAAAATAAATTAAGGTTTTTGATGAAAACATTCCAGGATTATTCTCCATGTAGTGGACTTCAATGGAGTCCAAACGGTAGAAGGTCATAATTACAGTTTCGGTGCAGCTTAAAAGGGCATAAAGTCTGAAGTCTCTTGACGTCCTGATAGCGATCAATAAGTAAAGGGAATCATTGGTATTTTTATAATTATATATCGTCTGTGAAAGGCATAGGGTCAAAAAATGTTGGACCAATTACTGCCCTCGGATCTGAGGGCAATGATACGTCATGTAAATTTTTAGTCACCCTTTTTTGCATCCAACTGCGCACCCTGTTCACGCAGACAGCATACGTCATCAGCGCGCTCATGTGCGATGTGCAGGCAGTTGGACAATACCGGACAGAGAGCAGGTACCTGGAGATGTTCGTTATTTTAGTAATGTAATTCACTTTGTACTGAGTCAGTGTTTAAAATGTGGAGGAGGACCGTTCAAAAGTTGTTGTGTTCAATGCCACATATTCAATTGTCTTTGTGTCAGTTTTTTGTTTAAAATGGTAATTTCTTGGGCTCTGGAACCACACTCCTCGAGAGAGGATGGACACTTCATCACTCTGGAGTTGCCCATGGGAAGAGGCGGCGGGCTGGCGTGGGTCTGCTTATAGCCCCCCAGCTCTCCCGCCATGTGTTGGAGTTTACCCCGGTGAACGAGAGGGTCGTTTCCCTGCGCCTACGGGTCGGGGTTAGGTCTCTCACTGTTGTTTGTGCCTACGGGCCGAACGGCAGTGCAGAGTACCCGACCTTCTTGGAGTCTCTGGGAGGGGTGCTGGAAAGTACTCCGACTGGGGACTCCGTCGTCTTACTGGGGGACTTCAACGCCCATGTCGGCAACGACAGTGACACCTGGAGGGGCGTGATTGGGAGGAACGGCCCCCCTGATCTGAACCCGAGCGGTGTTCAGTTATTGGACTTCTGTGCTAGTCACAGTTTGTCTATAACGAACACCATGTTCAAGCATAAGGGTGTCCATCAGTGCACGTGGCACCAGGACACCCTAGGCCGCAGGTCGATGATCGACTTTGTGGTTGTTTCATCTGACCTGCGACCATATGTTTTGGACACTCGGGTTAAGAGAGGGGCGGAGCTGTCAACTGATCACCACCTGGTGGTGAGTTGGATCCGATGGCAGGAGAGGAAGCTGGACAGACTCGGCAGGCCCAAACGTACTGTAAGGGTCTGCTGGGAACGCCTGGCCGAGTCTCCTGTCAGAGAGATCTTTAACTCCCACCTCCGGCAGAGCTTCAACCAGATCCCGAGGGAGGCTGGAGACATTGAGTCCGAGTGGACCATGTTCTCCGCCTCCATTGTCGAAGCGGCCACTCGGAGCTGTGGCCGTAAAGTCTCCGGTGCCTGTCGAGGCGGGAATCCCCGAACCCGGTGGTGGACACCGGAAGTAAGGGAAACCGTCAAGCTGAAGAAGGAGTCTTATCGGGCTTGGTTGGCCTGTGGGACTCCTGAGGCAGCTGACAGGTACCGGCAGGCCAAGCGGACTGCTGTCCGGGTGGTTGTGGAGGCAAAAACTCGGGCCTGGGAGGAGTTTGGTGAGGCCATGGAGAAGGACTATCGACTGGCCTCGAAGAGATTCTGGCAAACCGTCCGGCACCTCAGGAGAGGGAAACAGTGCCCTACCAATGCTGTTTACAGTGGAGGTGGGAGGCTGTTGACCTCAACTGGGGATGTCGTCGGACGGTGGAAGGAGTACTTCGAGGATCTCCTCAATCCCACCGTCACGTCCTCCATTGAGGAAGCAGAAGCTGAGGGCTCAGAGGTGGACTCGTCCATCACCCAAGCCGAAGTCACTGAGGTAGTCAAGAAACTCCTCAGTGGCAAGGCACCGGGGGTGGATGAGATTCGCCCTGAGTACCTCAAGTCTCTGAATGTTGTGGGGCTGTCTTGGCTGACACGCCTCTGCAGCATCGCGTGGCGGTCGGGGACAGTGCCTCTGGGATGGCAGACCGGGGTGGTGGTCCCTCTTTTTAAGAAGGGGGACCGGAGGGTGTGTTCCAACTACAGGGGGATCACACTTCTCAGCCTTCCCGGGAAAGTCTATGCCAGGGTACTGGAGAGGAGAATACGGCCGATAGTAGAACCTCAGATTCAGGAGGAACAGTGTGGTTTTCGTCCAGGCCGTGGAACGCTGGACCAGCTCTACACCCTCTACAGGGTGCTGGAGGGTTCATGGGAGTTTGCTCAACCAATCCACATGTGTTTTGTGGATTTGGAGAAGGCATTCGACTGTGTCCCTCGTGGCATCCTGTGGAGGGTGCTTCGGGAGTATGGGGTCTGTGGTCCTTTGGTAAGGGCTGTCAGGTCCCTGTACGGCCGGAGCAGGAGCTTGGTTCGCATTGCCGGCAGTAAGTCGGACTAGTTCCCAGTGCATGTCGGACTCCGGCAGGGCTGCCCTTTGTCACCGGTTCTGTTCGTAATTTTTATGGACAGAATTTCTAGGCGCAGCCAGGGGCCGGAGGGTGTCAGGTTTGGGGACGACACGATCTCGTCTCTGCTATTTGCGGATGATGTTGTCGTGTTGGCCCCTTCAAACCAGGACCTTCAGCATGCACTGGGACGGTTTACAGCAGAGTGTGAAGCGGCTGGAATGAAAATCAGTACCTCCAAATCCGAGGCCATGGTCCTCAGTCGGAAAAGGGTGGCTTGCCCACTTCAGGTTGGTGGAGAGTTCCTTCCTCAAGTGGAGGAGTTTAAGTATCTCGGGGTCTTGTTCACGAGTGAGGGAAGGATGGAACGGGAGATTGACAGACGGATCGGTGCAGCTTCTGCAGTAATGCGGTCGATGTACCGGTCCGTCGTGGTGAAGAAAGAGCTGAGCCGCAAGGCGAAGCTCTCAATTTACCGGTCAATCTACGTTCCTACTCTCACCTATGGTCATGAGCTTTGGGTCATGACCGAAAGGACAAGATCCCGGATACAGGCGGCTGAAATGAGCTTCCTCCGCAGGGTGGCTGGGCGATCCCTTAGAGATAGGGTGAGAAGCTCGGTCACCCGGGAGGAGCTCGGAGTAGAGCCGCTGCTCCTCCACATCGAGAGGGGTCAGGTGAGGTGGGTTGGGCATCTGTTACGGATGCCTACTGGACGCCTTCCCCGGAAGGTGCTCCGGGCCCGTCCGACCGGGAGGAGACCCCGGGGAAGACCTAGGACACGCTGGTGGGACTATGTCTCCCGGCTGGCCTGGGAACGCCTCGGTGTCCCCCCGGAAGAGCTGGAGGAAGTGTCTAGGGTGAGGGATGTCTGGGCATCTCTGCTTAGACTGCTGCCCCCGCGACCCGGATAAGCGGTAGAAAATGAATGAATGAATGGTAATTTCTTGTGTGTATCCTGGTGTGTATACCCATTGTTTCGCTAGATAAGACTCATCGTCTGGTATCGTTTAAAGCCCTTTGAAGCTGCACTGAAACTGTTAACCTTCGACCGTTTGGAGCCCATTTAAATCCACTATATGAAGAATAATCCTGCAATGTTTTCAAAAAAAATCTTAATTTCATTTTGACTAAAGAAAAAAAATACATAAACATCTTGGTTGACAACAGGGGTGAGTAAAGTATCATGAAAATGTGTTGAAAGTGAACAATTCATTTAATTTGCTACTCTGTAGTTTATTGTAGGTTGATCAGAGATTTTGTAAATACAGTGCCTTGCAAAAGTATTCAACCCCCTTCATTTTATTCACATTTTGTTACGTTGCTTTACAACGACAAGCTTTACACATCTGCATTTGGCAATTTTCTGCCATCTTTATCCTCAGATCCTCTCAAACTCTTGTCAAGTTGGATGGAGATCATCAGTAGACAGACATTTTCAGATTTATACAGAGATGTTTAGCTGGGTTCAAGCTAACTAGCTAGGACACTGAAGGACACAGTTATCCCTAAGCCACTCTTGCATTGTTTTAGCTGTGTGCTTAGGATCATTGTCATGTTGGAGGATGAACCTTCTGTTTTTATGCGTCTTCACTTAGCATAGGCTCGAGTCTGGCCACTCTGCCATAAAGCTCAGATTGGTGGAGTGTTGCAGTGATGTTTGTCCTTCTGTTAGTTTCTCCCATCTCCATATATCAGTGGTTCCCAACCTTTTTTGTCTGAGACACCCTCTTTCCCAAGGAAATATATTAGGGCCCCCCCTACACATATAATGATAGTATTGCTCTTGTAAGCTTGCAGCAAGGATTACCAAAAATGTTGTTTTCAAAGAAACGGTTTGTTTATTACTATAACCGGATATGCTTATGCACAAATAATAGCCTACATATAATATTTAAAATACAATAACCAAATCATCAGTAGGCCATTTGTAATAAAAAAATCTATCATAATTTGGCCTTATTTGAAATGCAATATAAAAAATATCAGTAACCACACTTTTGTGTAAGAAAAAAAGAATAAATATAGGCAATTACAAAATGACTACTGTCTGGCACCTCAATACTTGCATGTTATTTGTGGGGCTTTATCAATCAGTGTCAGGATTGCTGCTGGCAGTGAGTAATAATTTGGTCAATGTTCATTTGACCTCACGAAATTATCCAAAGTTTCAAAAATCTTTTTTGCCGTCGCGGTATTGAGGGCGAGTTGTCTGTAAATGTCTCATTAATTTGGACGGCCTCGTGCATTCGTCAGCCAGGAATTTGACTCAGATGATGCACTGTGGCAGGGATTCTTTGCCATGAGAAAATGAAATAAAACCAAAAACTATCTTGGAATTTCCAGCATTTCGTTTTTCCAGTGTGATAGCACTTCTAAAACTGCGACACAAATTGGTGTGAGCTTCCTCACCTGGGTCCAGTATGCCTGGGTCATTGCTCTCAGCTACTGTAGGTGAAGCAGTGAGACTCGGTCGTTTTTGTGGAGGGCGAATTAAAGATTTGTAAATTTTTGACATCATGGGTAAAATGAGATAATGTAATAAGATTCTTCTCCTTAATGCTCACTGCTCAACACTTTTCAAAATATGATAAGACCCACAGAGCTCGGTGAGGCCCCCTTGTGGGCCGGGACCCCCTGTTGGGAACCGATGCCATATATGATCATGGAACTCAACGAGAGTGATCATCAGCTTCTCGGTCACTGCTCCAACAAAGACCCTTCTCCGTAGAGGACACGGTATGGACAGGAGGTCAGCTAAGCGATCTGGAGTAAGCGATCTGGTTGTTCCAAAGCTCTTTCATTAAGGATTAATGGAGGCTACATGCTTCTGTGTACCATCAATACAGCAGATTTTTATCAGAAGTCTTCCCAAAATGGGTCTAGATACAATCCTGTCTCAGTGCCCTACTGGCCGATCTTTTGACCTCATGTCTTGGTTTTTACCTTGATATGCATTTCAGCTGTTGCACCTTTTATTGAGAGGTATGTGCCGCTGCACATTTACATTAAGTCATTTAGAAGATGCTTTTATCCACAGCGACTTATAAAGAATGCAGGGAGGAATAAGCGAAATGTCATACAAGAGCAATAGTACAATAGGTGCTAATACAAAGTTACTAGTTTCAACGTACATATTCACATCATACATATTCATTTGAATTTGCCACAGGTTAACTCCATTTGAAGTGTAGAAAGATCAAGCATACAAGCAAAACTAATGCTTCGGAGCTAAACTTCAAGTGTCCCAGAAAAGGGTATGAATACTTATTCAATGTACTTATTTCAGTTTACATTTTTGTTATAAATTTGCAAAGTTGTCACAAATGTGTTTTTTATTTTGTCATTATTGTGGATGGAGTGTCGATTAATGAAGTTTTTTTATTTAAAGTAGTCTAAGAAAAGGCAAAAACACAACAAAATGTGAGTAAAATGAAGGGGGATGAATACTTTTGCAAGGCACTGTATGTTTCACATATTGTATATGCAGCATGTATTATTGCATTTATATTATGCCAAAATGGCACAGATGCCAGAACTTGCACATTTATACATTTTGTTGTGGATTTTATATATGATCCAAAGCAACTTATAGTGCATTGGAGCTATAGACTGTTTCATAAGATGCACGCGCCTGGCCCGAAGTTAACTTCCGGTCTATGTTTGTTGATCGGTCTGGCTAGTAGTTAATAACCATTTATATTTTACTTTATTTAAATAAATTTTGTCATAATAAAAAAATTATGTAATCCACTCATTATTTATTTAGATTTTTTATTTAGATTTGTTATCAGAAATAATCTGCAGTTCTTTGCGCATGTGTACCTGTAGTTGAGTTTGGGCCACTAAAGTGTGGATGCGTTTGTTTATGTTGTTGTTTGAAACCTTCTATATACTTAATAGTTTAACTTAAACTTAATAGAGTATGTTCATTCCCTGGGAACAGAATTCAAAACCTAGGTTTTTGCTACCACTTGAGCTACAGAACATCTGTTCATACCTCTGGACAACTTTGGTAATGAAGTCTTCAGTGCAGATCAAAGCATCAGATAATCCCTTATACAGTTTACAGGCTACCTGCCTTGAGTCAATCACCTCCATCACCACTGTAATAAAGACAGAGTCAGAGTTTGAAGTAAGCGAAATGCTGTATGTTACACATTACATTAAGGGTTTTCTTGAGAGAAAGTTGTAAAGTGAGAATAATGTGCGTCTTACCACAGACAAGTGATTCATTGACTGGGTGTTGGAATGACACACTAAAGCTTGAGTCTGTTAGCGGGCACACCTCAAACTGGAGAAGTCCTGGTGTATCTGCTGAAAACAGTAAATACTATTATAACTTTTCCCCACACACCAACACCGAAGCAAGACAAGAACAGGATACAAGAAGAGAGCTGTCACTTCCCGTCAAAAGTTCATGAACTTGAAAACCTTTTGGCCTAAAAGCTTACACTTGGACGCTTGAAATTAGTTGTGTATAAAAAATTGCTTTAAAAATCTACAAGCTAAAATGTTAATTAAAAAATGAGTTGAAGATTATAGAATCTAGATAAAGTGTTAGTTCCTGAAAGAAGCTAAAATATTATATATATATATATATATATATATATATATATATATACACACACACACAGAACATATATATATTACTGCTGTCAATCGATTAAAAATGTTATACGATTAACCACACAATTTTTTAATCACAATTAATCGCACATAACATTAATGTTTTAAATATACTTTAACATTCTAATAATTTCACATTTAATCTAAATATTTATGTAAACACAACAGATTTCTGTAACAACATAATTTTATGAATGAAAGCCAACATTCTGATATTAGTACTGCAACTGATGTCTTCAGTAAATTGATATTTTCTTTATTTTAACATTAATTATACCCGTTCAACATTGAAGTACAGTATTTTGAGAGCATCATGTCTAACAGACAGGAAATATACAGAAATTGAATTAAGTTCTCAAACACTTTACAGTCTTTAATGCTAAATTCCATATTAAAAACAGAATTAAAGCTACAAAACAATTTTGTTCTTTGATTGACATTAGTGAAAGGAGTCACAGCAGCAGGTTTAAGAATGCGGTTAATATGCATGGGTTAACAGCCTTATTATACTAATATACAGTCAAACCAAACATATCTAATTGCCACAACAACTGCCCATTAAAATATCATATACCCACCTTCCTTAATATAGGTCTTTTTGACACAGCTACTAATGAGTGTGTTGTAAGCCGCCTGGTGTCGAATAATTTCAAGGAGAGTGGGCACTTGAGCAGGATGTCTAAAGGGAATCTTGTGGACCAAAGCTCCTTGCAGAGATCTCCCATCCTGGACTGGAGCATCACCATTTAGATAATAGCAGTGCTGCTGTCCTGTTAAACACTTATTAAATACAGGGGCATTTAGAGAGCGGGACATTTTAATTTGATTAAATCAGAATTCATACTTTGTTTTGTCTCAATGAACCAAAGGTTAAAAGTCACACAAACACTGTCTGAAACCTCTCTGATCATCATGGTTAAAAATACGTTAAAATAGAGGATAACTGTAGTGATACAAATTAAATAAATAAAACTCTTCTTAAATATGTCAAGATCTTCAGAATTCACAGCATAACCATGTACCATCTAGAATATATCCATGCTGTAATCAAAAGATTGTTCTGCCTCATTTTAAGGTCGCTTCGGATAAAAGAGTCTGCTAAATGACTAAATGTTAATGCAAAACATTTAATGGCATCCAACACTCACTGCGTAGAAGCGCATCGATTTGTCCAGAGCAGGAGAGATACAACCCTCTTCACGCAGTTGACTTTTAATAATAAGTTCATAGAGTGAGGACAAGGTGGGAGCAGATTCAAATACTGGGATTCCTAAAAATTGTAAGAGGTAGACACATCACATGATTATTAATGGCATGCATGGTGGAACTGAAATATTTTAACATGCAAAAAAGAGATACTACACAACTATTAACCAACGCATTTTACTTTAGTAAAAGGCATATTTTCTCACCCGTGATATTTCCCATCTTTTGAACAAATGATAAAGAAAAAGGCATTGGATGGTTCATCTTCAAGAAGAAGCACGCAGGTAAATCTACACAGTTTGAGTTTGTTACTGAAGAAAATGATGGAGTCCTGGAAACACAAAAATAAGTAAATGAATATCTGACTCGACACTTCAACAAAGACAAACTGCCGGAATAAATAACGAAATAAAAACAATGAACATGAAAACCAGTTACAAAACAACAATTCAAAAATGAAATTTCTGTCAGAAATTTTTCTCAGAAAAGCCTGGTATGTAACACGTCTACCTGTTTGTTACGTTGCTTGGTCTGTTACCTTGCATTTTCACGAATTGGAACAGTGTATAAGTTTGGATGTTCTGCTAGACATTTCATTTTTTGTTAAGAGAAAAGAAATTCGGGTTTGGAACTATGAAACCATGACAGAAATTTCCTTTTTGATAAACGTTTTCATTGTCTGTATGTCTGACCCTTTGTTATCAACTGGATGGGATCCTGTAATAAGTGGAGCAATGGGAAGCTTATAAACCGATGAGGTGCCCTCGACAGTCACCAATACACTCACACCTAAAGTACGAGGAACTGCAAAACACAAAAGACAACAAGAGGGAAACAAGAGTGGTTAACTATGTGAATGAGCTTTTGTATTATATCTAATTGAAAAACGATCTCACTATTGGCATCTGTGAAGTTGAGTGGCATTCCTGATCCTTCCTCAAAGATGTCGTATGGAGAAACATAACACTGCAGAGACACTAGATGACCACCACTCCTCGCTGTCAACAGACCCACACCTCCGTGAAGAATTGTCTCCACGGTGTTGGCATTCGTGGCTATCCTGAAGCAGAACATTTAGTTTTTCCTGTTTATAAGCGTGAAGCTGCATTTCTATTTCATCGTTATACATGCAAACTCGGAAGAGGTGAAAAAGGTGACAGCCATACGCAGGGGGGGGGGGGGGGGTAAGGTATTGTCATTTTCTTCAGGCTTTGGCCTGCACAAGTGCAAAACATGACACCAATGGAGCAGCAGCTAATCACATGACAACAATTTTGAGCTACAGGAAAAATGTGTATTTTCTTCGAATTTGAGATTTTCATAAAAAATTAAAACGTTGCCTTCGTCTCACGATCCCAATGCTTCAAGTCATAATTAAACATCTAAAATTATCTTAATTTGTTTAAGTTTTCCAAGAGGTGCACCTTTCCTAATACAAACTGGATGTGTGTCCATCGGAACCAAAGCGTTTGCGCGCCTGGGGGTTTTGGTTTTAAAACATGCAGGATTGAGAAAATAATGTGCGGGGCTGATGTTAATAGATATAAGAGCTTTCATAAAAAAGAAAGGTCAAAAAGCAGATGCAAGCAATACAAAAGTAATCCCTGCGGCTCCTGACGATGTATTATGAAGAGAATTTAAATAAAATAATCTCTAAAATAATTATTCAATATCATCTGTAAACTACAGCTTCTGCGACTGAAACTTCAGACGTATATCAATCGTTTCCATCACACGGGTGACTTGATCAATACATTTCAACTCCATTTTCTCTTTGACAGACACTTTGCAGTTGTCCCTTTCAGCACGGGTGCAAACATTACGTTTAGAATGCGTGATTCTGGTTGGTCTGGTCCTAACACCTTGGCTGTGTCTCAATCCGCTCCCTATAGGTTTTGAATCAGTTTATCGTGTACACGGGTTTGGGCAAAGGACCCTAGCTCACTTCGCATTGGGACAATGTAATTTCCTGTGACGTGACTGTATTGGCACGTTGTGATAATTCACAGCTGGTATCAATCAAGAACAGGCAAAACTTACATCTCTCCAACTTAATTTTTTTTATTCCGATTTAAGTAAATTATGAAACATACTTTCATTAATCTGTTACATATACATGCATACATTTGCCCAACCATCGTTCCCTCACTTTTTTGTTCATAGTCATAATGTTAGTCATTATTTAATTGTTGTTGTCTACTGTTCGCATGTGTCAAGCTTTACATAAAATAATAAAACCACACTTTACTTTCCAAAGGTTGTAGTAAAGAATCAAATTAAATAAAACCCTGTATACAAACCATATGCATATATTGGCAAATTTAAATTTTTAATTCAAATATTTATCAAAAATATAAACATTTGAATGCAAAAACGGTGCATTTGAATTTTAGGAGTGTCAGGAGACAAATAGAAAAATAGCACGTGTCAAGGTTAACATATAATAATGGTTTATATTTAGGTTGTTTTTCACCAAACAAAAAATAATAAAGAGCACAGAATAAGTAAATTTGTTACTATTACAATGCATAGTCAAAAACATGTTATTACAATTGTACCATGCCTAAAACAAAGGCAATCCCGTGGTTCTCCTAGTAGAAACAAGTCAATGTACCTGAACATATGCATCATCTTGGTGAGGTCTAACTCCAGAGACTGGAGAGCCAGGTACATCTTAGTCTTCAATTTGCTGACGAAAATTAGAAAAATCATCTTAATCACCTGTGGACTGCATGTGTTGATGTAATACATGATATGATGATGAAATACCTAAAACAAATAAAGCAATACACACTTGTCTCCGGGTAACTTGTAAAGATTGACCAGCCCCTTCAGATGTTTGGAGAACTCATCAAAGTTTTTGTCTCTGAAAAAATAAAAGGTTGTATAATGAAACAAATGTACTTAAAGGGGTGCTATTTTGCCAATTTTCTAGGTCTTGGTCGTGTTTTTTGGAGGCTCAACAAAAGGTGCTCATGTTAAATAAAAAACTAAAACGCTTTTTAATTCACCTATTTCACCTTTATTCTACATGGCTGTCTGAATTCTCAGGAAAACAGGTTGTTGAGTCTCTGGTTCTATAAAATCTCTCTTAATAAAATGCTTTGTTGGTCATGCTGACCTAGTCTGCTGTGATTGGTCAACCGCTTAGAGTGTGTGTCAGAGATGGCCTCAAAATTATATCGTGATTTTATTTATAGCGATAATGATAACAATGACGATGTACATATAGCACCATTCACAACTGTTTTTTGACTAAACGTGATAGCAGCATGCAGTCTTAGGAGCATTGAAACACAAACATTGATGAAAAAGTAAATCATAGCCTACCCAAAATCAAACAGGCTGCTTAAATATACCAATAACATGAAAAACGGAATATTAGGCTTATAGCGTACGTGTTGTAGGGCTGGCAAATTTAAAATAAAACAAATTGTCAAATTTAACACAAATTTGAACATTACTATATATAAAGAGTAAGGACCGAGTCATTTCATGACGCAGAGAGATCTAGTGAAAATGTACTGGACTCTAATCCTGCAATCTATAGGATCTACAAGTCATCTTCATAGTTGGAGATCCAGCAACATGTTTGGTATTTTTTATTTTAAAATAGATTGCTTACCTTAAATGTTGTATCAGCTCAGGACAACTCTACTTGAAAAATCAGATAGAATTGCACAGATGAAAAAACAGACAGCTTTTCTACACTACTCAAAACAATCAAGAATGTTTCCCTCACCGCAGGGTTTTCTCCATGATGGGCTACTTTGACATCCACAAGCTGTCCGGCTTTATCCAAATGCACCTCTACATAGAACATATCTGAGGTGATGTAGCACTCGGTTCTTGAAGGACTCAGGTGAGATCCCAACCTGCAGGTTCACAGAACAATTACAAATATTTCGGAGAGCTAAGAGATCAACCACACTTATTAAAGTAGCTTATTAAAAAGGAAAGACCAAGGTCAAGGTCATAAATCTAATGTCAAATACCTTTAATTTAATTATTGTTAGATAAGAGAAAATATGGTAAGAAAAACGGTGATGGTAAAACAAAGGATACTAAGGCAACCCTCTACAATGGCAGTAAATTTCCAAATAGTGATTAAGGTTAGATGAAAAGAATAAGTTCAGCGCAGCTATCATTTCAACGTCCGGTTTGCCTGCCTTGACAGTACACTGTCTTTTAGCTGAGAGCACCTTCTGTCGCTTTTTCTTACACACTCAATGTCTTGATGTGTAAAGAGAATTGACGCATCACATCAAAAGGTCTTCTTTCTTTACTTTGGATGAAAATGGTAGATTCAATGGAACAATTGAAAACAAAGAAAAGTTATTGAATTTCTTTTGTTCAATTGCATTGTTCATGCATTTCCTATAAAACGTCTGGCAAGTAAAGTAAAAAAATACTAGCATTTGCTAAGCAACAATAGATTAAACGCATATGGAAAAAAAGAAATAATCAGATAAAGTATGTTTTGTTTCATTTTATTATTTTGTTCATTTGCATTGATCATGCATTTCCTGTAAAAAAAAGTCTGGCATGAAAAGTAAAAAAAAATACTAGCATGTGCTTGATGATACAGTAGATTAAATTAGTATGGAAACGAATATAAATTCAGATAAATTATGTTTTTTTTGTTCATTTTGTGTTCACAAATTTTATGTAAAAAATCTGGCGAGCAAAATAAAAAATGTTGACTCAAGCTTCATTGTCCGTAGAGGGTTGAAGAGTAAAAAATATGCACACCTGTCTGTTAAGTAGTGCTGTCACGACACACGTTTTTAAGCTTCGATACAATACCTAAGAAAAGCATATCGATACCAATACTGAAACATTGTACAGCATTTATGAATATATGTTAAAGTAAAAATGAAGCAGTCAGCAGGGTTTTTCCTTGCTCAAAATGAGGTGGGGGTGGTGCCATCATGACAATGTGCACATGTGCTATTGCTATATAATCATATTTATCTTTTTAGCTCTTTCCTGTAAATCTAAATAAACACTTGACTCTGCATATAGTTATCATGTTTATATTATTTATTAGGGATCAAGTCCTATTATTTTTCATATTATTATACTGCTTTTTCTGCTATTGCGTCTATGGCGGCCTATAGAACCGTACATGGGAAAGCTATGAAACTTTGCACACTTTGCACATTTTATGTCAAATCTCAATTTGGGCCACCACTAATGAAAAGTTTCACCTATGCTCATAACTTCTGAACCGTACATGCAAAAAACACAATAATTTGTTATCTTCTAATTCTTGGCTCATGAAAATCTCCCGATCATTTAGAAAATTTCCATTAACCTACTTTTCCAGCTCCTCCTAGATGGTTTGTTCAATTTGCTATTCAGCTAGACATACCTGACAAAAAGTTATTAAATCTTTACATTTTCAATTCATTCTCACATAGCGCGTCAATGAATTTGCAAGCATGCATGTCAAAACGAACACAGAAAAGGCTGGGAGTCCCGACAACAGTACTGAGAGACTGTACTGCATAGCTGACAGGTGTCATTACAGATATATTTAAAACCTCGCTGTGCTAGGCAGTCATCCCCGCATATCTTAAATCCACCACCATTATTCCAGTTCCCAAGAAGTTACCTGCAACCTTCCTGAATGACTGCAAGGTCCCATATATATGTGTGTGTGTATGTATGTATATGTGTGTGTGTGTATACGTATACGTGTGTGTTTATGCGCATGTGTGTGCGTGTATACGTTTGTGTGTGTGTGTGTGTGTGTGTATACGTGTGTGTGTGTATAACTGTGTGTGTGTATAAGAGTGTTTGTGTGTATACGTGGGTGAGTGTGTGCGTGTGTGTATACGTGGGTGTGTGTGTGTGTGTGTGTGTATACAGTCAGGCCCATAAATATTGGGACATCGACACAATTCTAATCTTTTTGACTCTATACACCACCACAATGGATTTGAAATTAAACGAACAAGATGTGCTTTAACTGCAGACTTTTAGCTTTAATTTGAGGGTATTTACATCTGGTTTATCAACGGTGTAGGAATTACAACAGTTTGTATATGTGCCTCCCACTTTTTAAGGGACCAAAAGTAATGGGACAGATTAAAAATCATAAATCAAACTTTCATTTTTTAATACTTGGTTGCAAATCCTTTGCAGTCAATTACAGCCTGAAGTCTGGAACGCATAGACATCACCAGACATTGGGTTTCATCCCTGGTGATGCTCTGTTTTGCAACTGTCTACAGTTCCTGCTTGTTCTTGGGGCATTTTCCCTTCAGTCTTGTCTTCAGCAAGTGTTTGGCTGAATATGAGCAGATAATATTGCCTGAAAAACTTCTAAATTCATCCTGCTGCTTTTGTCAGCAGTCACATCATCAATACATACAAGAGAACCAGTTCCATTGGCAGCCATACATGCCCACGCCATGACACTACCACCACAATGCTTCACTGATGAGGTGGTATGCTTTGGATCATGAGCAGTTCCTTTCCTTCTCCCTACTCTTCTCTTCCCATCACTCTGGCACAAGTTGATCTTGGTCTCATCGGTCCATAGGATGTTGTTCCAGAACTGTGAAGGCTTTTTTAGATGTTGTTTGGCAAACTCTAATCTGGCCTTCCTGTTTTTGAGGATCACCAATGGTTTACATCTTGTGGTAAACCCTCTGTATTTACCCTGGTGAAGCCTTCTCTTGATTGTTGACTTTGACACACATACACCAACCTCCTGGAGAGTGTTCTTGATCTGGCCAACTGTTATGAAGGGTGTTTTCTTCACCATGGAAATAATTCTTCGTTCATCCACCACAGTTGTTTTCCGTGGTCTTCTGGGTCTTTTGGTGTTGCTGAGCTCACCGGTGCGTTCTTTTTTTTTAAGGATGCTCCAGATTTGGCCACACCTAAAGTTTTTGCTATCTCTCTGATGGTTTGTTCCGTTTTTTCAGCCTAATGATGGCTTGCTTCACTGATAGTGACAGCTCTTTGGATGTCATATTGAGAGTTGACAGCAACAGTTTCCAAATGCAAATAGCACACTTGAAATGAACTCTGACACCTTTTATCTACTCCTTGTAAATGGGAGAATGAGGGAATAATTTCTACACCGTTCACCTGATTTGGCTGTAAATACCCTCAAATTAAAGCCAACAGTCTGCATTTGAAGAACATCTTGTTTGTTTAATTTCAAATCCATTGTGGTGGTGTATAGAGCCAAAAAGATTAGAATTGTGTCGATGTCCCAATATTTATGGACCTAACTGTATATGTATATATAAATAAAAATAAAATAAACAAACCCACTTGGGCTCAACACATCCATCTGTAATTGGATATTGAACCTTTTAACTCGAAGACCTCAGTCAAAGCACCATCATGCCGAACACAGTAACTCCACAAGGCTGTGTGCTCAGCCCACTACTCTACACATTGCTGACCCATGACTGCACTGCAAAGTTCAACACCAACCAGCAGAGCTGGCCACATGGTGTGGTGCAAACAACATCAAAGTGGAGAAGACAAAATATATTGTGATGGACTTCAGATAGAACTCTGTTAACCACCCCCCAATGGCCATTGGCAGCTCAATTGTAGAGATGGTCAGTAGCTGTAAATTCCTGGCAATGCACATCACAGAGGACCTCACCTGGACCACCAACACCATTTCACTCTCAACGAAGGGCCAACAGCGACTTCATTACCTGCACCAGCTGAAAAAAGTAAGTCTCCCTCCACTAATCCTCACCACATTCTTCATGGGCACCATTGAGAGTGTGCTGACCAGCTGCATCAACGTGTGGTGGAGAAGCACTATACTAGGCTGGAACGATTCCTCGAGTAATTTGAATACAAATAATCATAAAGGCAAATTTTTTGTCTCAAAGTTTCATTTAATCCATTTAACTACAGTGCACACAGAGCACTGTGTTTCCCAAAACACAGCACTGTGTTTATCCAAAGGCTGAAAGCGGTCTTTGAGGTCGCTAACAGGGCTGTACAGGTCGGCATATATGTATTTACCAGTGAAGTACGCATGCGATACAGTTTGGCAGGTGCATTAAAAAAATTTTTATGAATTTGGTAGACACTTTTATCCAAAGCGACTTTCATTGCATTATACTATACATTTGTTTCTGACCATCTACAATCCCCATGGATCGAACCCATGACCTTGGCCGCTTTTTTTATGAATTGCGTTAGTCGAAGTGCTTGACGTTGATTTGACGTTTTAACTTAGTTTCAGTCTATTTTGCGAATAAAACTTGTTTTCCGGCTGCAATCGTGTATAAACATGCCATCTGGCTGTTCTGAGTGAATGAACTGCAGTTTAATGTGCTACATGTGTGATTCATATAGATTTGTCTGCGTCTGCGCTGTATGAGGACATGAACACATGAACTTCATCTCCAGAGTTGCTCTGAGAGTTTATTTCAGAACATTTTACTGAGTGCAGCTATGTGAAGTGAAGGTATCAAACACACACAAAAAAAAGCATCTTCCGACGACTAGCCAAGATAAAAGTTCGGTTAACTACAGTAGTTTTATGTGGACACATAAATTACTATTTAATAGTAAAAAAAAATAGAGCTATGAAAAATTTAAACTAATTTAGGAAAACTAAATGCATCATGCATAAGCGTAAGTTAGTTGTTTTCCTTTGAAATTATTCATTTTATTACCATTTTTATTTATGTTTCTTATTTATATTTATGTTTCTTATTTATATAGGGCAATTAAATGTGGTAAATGGGTTAAGTGATCACAAATATTAATGCATGCAATTTAGGCAAAATAAATGTAAATATTTCTAAAAAGGAAACAAATAAGTTATTTCATTTAAGAGACCTGTGTTATTTTCTCTTGTATTTTTAGTATTGCGCTTTAATAGAGAAAAAGTACTTATTATCTGAATGCTTGATTAATCGATGGAATAATTGGTAGAATACTCGATTATTAAAATAATCGATCGCTACAGCCCTACACTATACTATTGTATAAAACTTTACAATGATTCAAAGCATAGAAAATGTTAGACATAACATTAACTACTTTTTATTTGTTATCAGTGAAACTTTCAAGAACAAAAATCACTAAAGGCCTTCAGTTATCATGCGTTGTTGAGATATACGCGCCCAGAGAGTCGTCTCGCAGACAGAGTGCAAAATAGTAAACGGAGATTATTTCATGTCTTCTTACTCTGAAATGGTCATATAAACACAACATTACGTCAAAATTGCCATATTAGTAAGTAGCTTTGTAAAAATAATTGGTTAATCATTGTAAGTTGACCTGATACACCACGAGTACCTATTGGCCAGTCAGTATAGTCCTACCTCTTCTTCAGACATTATGTCATAACGAGAATATGTTTTTGATTAAAGACTACAACTGCAAATTAATATTACAAAAATAATGATGTTCATGGATAAATCATTTATAATAATCACTGCAACATTGTTAAATATTTCATTTCACAATGACTTTACAAGGAGCCTTAACCTTTGTTTTTCTACTAACAAAAACACTTAAAAACCTCCAAAAATCTTTATAATGTGATCATAATAAAGAAGGATTTACATTCGTCACTTGAAGCCCACATAACAAGTTTTTTCATAAGGCTTTACAACTGCTGTCATGAATCAGACCTCTGTGGCTCTCTCTGATGGCCACCGGAGGGCACCCTCTCCTGAGTATTGACTTTCCCGGACTACATTTCCCATGCACCCCGCATAGAGACTAATCACCTGCACAGGTGTTCTCCATGATCTGCTCTACTTAAGCAGCATTCACACTCTTACTCATTGCGAAGTCTTGTCCCGGCTGACATTTCTAAGCGTTAACCTTGATATTCTGTGACCCTTCTGTGTATTATCCTGGATTGTTTGACTACTGTTGATTCTCTGCCGCCTGCCCTTGTGACCTTGCTCTCTGGAACTTCGACTGCTTTGCTGCCAGCCCTGACTCTTGCCTGGTATCGTCTCTGTTAATGTTCTGCCTCTGATATTCCTGCCACTGTTGTTTGATCACTGCCTGTTTGACCCTGATCTCGATTATTAAAAGTTAATCTGCAAATGGATCCACATGCTTCATACCCCTCACTACAACTGCATTACGATGGATAAAGAATGTCCTTTAAATGCATTATAAATATCGGATTCGGAGAAAGAGTTTACTAAAATAATTATCTAACTTTCTTTCGTATTGTGGGTGTTCATTAGTTTCGATACAGTTTTTCATTTATTTGGAAAGTTTTGTTTTTATTTCCGGTAACGAAAATAGTTTTCATGACAGCTTTATGAATAAGCCTGATGCCGCACAACTGCAAGAAGAATACACATAAAAAAGAAAGAGAGCAAATAAATGAAAACTCACATGTTTTGGCGAGCAATGGATTCCAGACGATCGGTCATTGATGACAGCGAGGACACTGAGGATGTAAATGAGAATAAAATGAGAATAATACGCAGTGTTTGTGTCTTTAGAATTTACTTTAATACTGTGCCTCAGAGGTAGTCAACTGTATTATTGCGTACTCAAATGTCTTATACATTAGGTGGGCATTACAGATTAAAGTATGATTAGTTCTCCATCGGAGATGTCCCATCAGGTGAATGAAATGAAATATTGCAGCTGTCCCTTTGAAACCTTGTATCTTGATATATATTCTATAATTTTATTATTAGTAGGCCTTTATGTTTGTCACTGGGTTTTGCGAATGTCTAACCAATAAAAAAACAGCATCAATCAAGTACTTTTAGAGAGTCCTCCATGTTGCTATTTTAAGTGTAAAAACACATTTACAGCCAGGGCAGAAAAAAAACTTTTGTTAAGTTGAACTTAGAAGTTACTCTCATTGAAACTTGTAGGTAAATGTACCCGACTGATGGATGGATGACATAATAATACCACAAGAGAGAATGCAGGGTTGCCAGGCTTTTTTTGGCAAATCAATTATAAATATGTATCTATCTAATGTACATGATATTATATTTACAAATGATTAAACCAAATTGCCTGTTTGTGATATTTAAATGTCGTTTCTTACCTTAGAACCAAAGGTAAAGCGCTTTTCCTCGCAGAAAGTCTGCATTCGATATCACTGAGCTAATAAAATATTTCAAATTCATATTCCATGTCCACTTTTTATATCATGTGGCAAGAAGCCGTGTAATAAGCGGGATAATGTACAAGCAGCTGACTGTTATCGCGAAATACGCCCCTTCAGTGTGATACAAAATCCTGATCACACTGTCGGGACTTATTTCTGCGATGATAACCATCTGCCTGTACATTATCCATTACATAGCATTGTTATACTGTTTTGTGCTATTCCATCAATTTTAAAAGTACTAAACAGAGCAGAACTGACACACAGTTGTGTTTCATTCCTAAATAAATCAAGTGTTTTGAACCATTCAATGACCAAAGTCAATGATTCAGTGAGTCAGTCATAAAGACACTTGCTTTGTTTTTGAATAAATTAGCTGAATGATTCCCTGACTCTGAATGCCAGCCTACTGGCAGCTTTGGTTGTACTTTTGAAATGACCATTTCACCAAACATTGCCGTATAAATTAAATATGCCACATTTTAAATTAGTTCCCATGTCAAATGTTTGTGGTATACTGTAGTATTTACTATAGTAAAATGTAGTTTAGTTCCTAAACAGTGTAGTTTTTGAGTCTTGAGCCTAAAGCATACTACAGTATTTACTACAGTTTATCCAATTAATACTACAAAAATACTGCAGTGTGCATTAAGTAAGTATAGTAATACTGTTATACATTACAGTATACTACAGTAAATACAAATGCATTGGGGCTGCGCGATAAATTGAAACACGCACAGGATTTGACAGTTGGCTGCGATTTTGTGTGTGTAGCTTGTCTGTGAAAGTACGGTTAAATGCGGCTGCATCTGAAAGCCAAATATACCCTGCAGAAGAAGTACCATAACGTATATTCATGAAATGTATCACCTATGCGGACCAATTAGTTCTGACTTCTAAAAACCTTAGCTTTGTATACTGTGGTAGGCCAGATGAGACTGGTTTTACTGCGCTTATGGTTTTTGCTTCCATTGTTTACCTCATTTGTCAGTCCCCACAGGATTGTTTGGAAATTTTTGGTGATTTCTGGGGCCAAAAATGCTACATTTTGCACAGGCTTTATTAAAATGTTGTGATAAAAATTGCGGGGGGTTTACAGAAAAGGATTTTTTAAAAACTACTTGAATTGGCAAATATGGTTCTTCTTTAAAACTACCACCTGTGAAATAATTATTAATGCATAACTTTTGATTAAAAGTCATGCAGCAGATTCACACTAAAGTTCTGGAAAGTTTAAGGCCCACCCAAAAGGCTTTGACTGACAGGTCAAGCAACCAATCACATATCGTTTCATGCTGTTTCATGTTTATGGTTGTGGAAATGTCTATGCAATGAGTTTATGCCATGAACCTTGCACAATTGTGAGAAGACAGCTTTAGTTGATTGTGATGAATGTTCATTGACACCTAAAATAACATGATGTTTACAACATTATGTTGTTTCCAGGTGTCTTGTTTAAGAACGTTACACACACATCTGGAAGGCTGACTTGACTCAAAGCCACTAGCTTGCAACCTTTTGCCAAAAAAGCGTAACGGCTAATACTAACGCCTACAGTGGAATGCAGGAAAAAATACCAGAGGCTATTTTTTTAAATAGATGGCAATCGATGATTTTAGCAAAGTGTTACAGACCCTTCTATAGTATCTCTCTGATTGACTTTTGGAGTAGGTTGTAACACGACATCACATGGTGCGTCTTTGGCCAAATTATGCGGAACAAGTTGTTGCAAATTTTGCAGTGTTTGTTTGAATATGAGATAAATTCTGCGACATTCACAACATTTTGCATATATGCTTTCTTCATGGCATTTGTATGATTGGTATTGAGTTTTTCATATAGCCATACATTTTTCTCATTATTAAAGTGTTCAGAATTGGGACTGTTTTCATCTCGATCTGTGTATTTAGAAAATGTTGGTTTCTTTTCTTTAGATTTGAACTACCACAACATTCAGAGTATCCTGATACTATTTGGTATTGTTATATAGGATCATTCGACAATATGACAACCCTATTCCATATAAATAACTCCATGAGCCTAGGACATAATCAAGTATTAAATATATTGAATTGATTGATTTTATCAGTACTATATCTAGAGTAGAATGTTTTGATTAAATGTTGTACCTTTTAGAGCCCTCTGAAGCGTCTCTAAACAGTTAAGCAGAAGTTGGTGACCAGCTGTATTCGCCACTCCACGCTTTTCCTGAACAGTCAATAAATCAAATGCTCATGAGATGAAAAACACCAAGATGGTAAAGAAATCTACCTTCCTTTCTTTCAGAAAGCAGTTCTATGGGAAGGTCTTACCATAGCTTGTCGGACCACCTTACTGGTCTCCTGCCAAGAGCGGGATGAGTTGTGTTTGGCATGTAGTCTTTCCAGCAGCGCAGTTACACGGCTCTTTTTCTCTGCCTCTGTCAACACAAACCACATAAGATGACATCATAAATTTAATGAAAAGCATGTACCAGCTCTGTATACAAACAGACGCACTTCGGTAACCCTCGGTATTGTAGAATTTCTTTCCAATACATTTTTAATGGGAATTAAGGGATCCACAGTATTACCAACAATAGTAAAATAGGCTGTGGAATAAATAAAAACTGATGTAGCTAGAAAGAGTGATTGGTTACTTAAAGTGGGGTCATCCTCACTAGAGATGCTCTCTAAAGGTGGTCAGTGTATCCTGTTCATTAATTAGACTATGGCTGTGTGCCATGGTTTCTGTAATTTGTTACATGTTCCTTGGTCTTGTTAGGTGGACTTTAAGTTTGTATTTGTCCCTTCCCGTTTCCTGTCTTGTTCTTTTGTTCATTGGTCCCTTGTTGATCATCTCCCAGGTGTGTCAAGTTAGCCCTCATTAGTCTGTGTATATATACTCCTGAATTTAAGTCCTACCGAATTATTGTGAAGTTATCATGTAGTTAAAAAGTTAGCAGGCAGATGAGAACACAACAGTGTTATGCCGGAGGTAATCGGTTTTCCGCAGGAGACAGCATCACACAAATTTGGCCGATGCCAATTACTCAAAAAAATATTCGGATCAATCGTCGACCTCTAGCCAGCACCAGCAGAGGTCAGAGTTTCCATAACTACTTTTTTGCTATATTGGTTTGTTCCTCGCATAAAGCTATTGAATGAAAAAAGAAAGACGTGGAATATAGTGCATGAAAACTATTACATTGTTTTCATAATATTTATAGTCATCTTTAACTCACCCTCAGGCAGAGTCCTGCACGGGTTCGGGTACCCGCGGGTACCCGACGGGTGACCCGCAAATTTTGCTAGAACGGGTGAAAAATATCCAACTGTGTCGGATACGGGTGCGGGTCGGGTCGGACAAGGGGGAAACACGGGTCTAAAGACGGTTTTAAAACAGTCACGTGCAAACGTAAAAATATAGGCCTATGCATATTTTAACACATCCACAAGAATATGTCTGTATTTCAAGTTGATAAAATAATTTAAAATCCATATCAGTTTATTTATGCCCGCGCTTTCCCAGAACTCTCTATGCCTACTTTCACTTTTAAAAAATCACAACCGCGCGATCTGCCGGCAGTCGTCGAGATGGATCCTGAGGAGTTAAAGAAAAGAATAGCTAGTGGAGATTGTAAAGTTGTCGACAATACCTCATCAAAAATCAAGTCCAGTGTGTGGGAGATATTTGGAGTTATCTCAGATGAGGAAAACAATATTGTGAAAGGCTTTGCTGCATGCAAAACCTGCCTTAAGGTTTTTGTATTCGATAGCCGCAAATGTGGAACTTCATCGCTGAGGAAACACGCAGACAACTGTGGTAACAAACCAAGCAGTTCTATCGAACAGTATTTTTCAAAGGGAACAGAACTTAAGGTGCCTCGTAGAGATGATAAGGACACCATAACCAGACTGTCTGTGAACTTTGTATGCAATGATATTAGACCCTTTGAGGCAGTACACGGAGAGGGTTTTTTTGCATTAGCACAAGGGTTGATAGATGTTGGTGCTCGAGCTGGTCGTGTGGATGCTAAACAACTACTGCCTGACCCTACTACGGTTTCTCGTGGAGTTAACAAATATGCAGAGGAGATTCGCCAAAAAATAATCCCAGAACTTAAAATGCAGTTGGGGGGGAGTAATGGAGCTGTTACCTTGGACATGTGGACTGACGACTACAGAAAAATCGGCTACCTTTGTGTTACTCTGCACTACATAAACAATAAGTGGGAGCTGATCGAACGAGTGCTCTGTACCTCTGAGTGGGACAGTTCACTGCGTAAAACGGCCGACAACATTAAACCAGCAATCGTCAGCGCATTGCGCAAATTTGGCATTGATGAATTCTACTCCAAACTGGTCTACGTGACAGATAGGGGCGCAAATATAGTTGCGGCCCTGCGTACAGTGACCAGATTGAGCTGTGCTGCCCATATTTTCAACACTGTCCTGTACACTACATTCAAACCATCCCAGGAGGATACGTATGGAGAAGAAGTAGCAGCTATGATTGACTCTGCCAAGTCACTGGTGACCTATTTCAAGCAGACCAACCTTCAGGCTCGCCTGAAAAAGACTCTTAAAAACTCTGTAGAGACTCGGTGGAATTCCCTGCATACAATGCTAGAGTCTATCAGCAGTCAATATGAAGACATCCGCACACTTCTGGAAGAGCGAAGGGAAGTTAACCGCCTCACAAACTTGGATGAAGAGGCTCTCTCCGACTTTGTTGCATTCCTGGAGCGATTTAAGGAAGCCACTAAAGCTTCAGAGGCATCGAAAACCCCAACGCTCCATCTAACCATTGTTTGGTATGAGCGCATCAGACGCCATTTGCAAGCTTCTTCAAATGATAGCATGACCATTTCCTCACTGAAGGAGAAATGCCTCAGTATTCTCCAGGACAAGTTCGACATTCATCTTTTACATAGACTTGCAATGTTACTGCATCCTAAACTGAAAAGTTTGAAGCTACTTGCTGACAGTAGTGAAGTGACAAGCGTGCACAGCGAGTTGCGGCGACTTGTGAAAGGTCAGTGTTAATGCAAAGTAGGCTACACAGCCTAGGTTCCATTATTAGACATAGCCAAACTTAACGTTACCTACATCTGCCTATACAATATATAACGTTATTTTGCACTGCAATGTTTGTTTGTTTGTTTACATTTATCATAGACCTCAAGGATAAGCGTGGAAGTCCTGAACAGCAGTGCCACCGCCCCCCACCGGAGAAGCGAGTTCGAGTGTCGGCGGACACTTTATCAGACGTAGAAGATTCCAGTGACGAGGCCCCGCAATATCAGGACGAAGTGGCTGCTTACATCGATCACAAAACGCCAAAAGATGACCCTTTTGACGTTTTGTCATGGTGGCAAGATCATGCTCGCCTTTTCCCTTATATTGCCCAGATTGCGAGGTCTATCCTCGCCATCCCTGCATCCAGCGCTGCAAGTGAGCGAGACTTCTCTTGTGCTGGATACGTTATCCAGGAGCGGAGGAGTCAGCTGAAACCGTCAACAGTGGACGATGTTCTTTTTTTACACAGCAATTTAAAACACCACGCCACCACAAACAGGATCTAATCCCCTCGGGAAAAGGTACAGGCCAAAATTGCCCTCATTAGATATTGGATCCACGTCTCAGCCCCAATTGTAGGCTATAGTTAAGTAGCCTAATGCACAGGCCGGTTGGTAGCCTAAAATGTTATCACTCAGTGTTTTCGTAGCCATGTTCTTCATATAGCCTATAGGGTAGCCTAGCTCTTTTGACAGCGTAGGCTGTTGTCATTGTGTTAATGGTCGTGTGATAACTTCTGTATGACCTGGCAATAAACATTTTTGTAAGTGTGTCTAAAATTTGGCTGGCTAAACTGATTTTATTTCGGGTGCGGGTCGGGTGTCGGTTCTATTTTAAGCAGGTCGGGTCGGGTGCAGATTTTAATAAGTGCTAGTGTCGGAAAACGGGTCGGATGCAGTTCCAATGACTGCGGGTACGGGCGGGTGCGGATTTACAAAATCGGACCCGTGCAGGACTCTGCCCTCAGGTTGTTTTAAACCTGTACATTTATTTGTTCTGATGAACACAGAGAAATATATTTGGAAGAATGTTAGGAAAACAAAGAGTTCTGGCGCACCTTTGACTTCCATTTTTCTACTATGGTAGTTAATGATGTCCCCAAACTGAAAATTACTAACATTCTTTCAAATATCTTTCTCTGTGTTCATTAGAACAAAGTAATTTATACATGTATGAAATGACATGAGGTTGAGTAAATGATGACGGAACCTTAATTCTTGGGTGAAATATCCCTTGAAGCTTTATGAGTAACATGCAGCTAACGCACAGGATCAGATTTTGATCGGTCCCGTCAGTTCAATACCAGATCCAGCAAAAAGGTCTGTATTGACCCCCAATATCACATCCCTAATATAAAAGGCACTTCCTACAAAAAGTACAGAATACAAATAATTTAACCTCACGCAGTGTACACTGCACAGAGCACAATAATATAAACGAAATGCCTTTTATAATGGTGGTAAATGGCTGGTAAACACATGATTATTTCACCAAACAGTGTCAGTCAGTGCTCTAAATTTGTGAGCCGCACAATGCTGCAGTGGGATGAATAACTATTTGAGACAAATGAGTATTTATTTACATAAAATGGTTCTTTTATTACTATTGCGTGTCATTTGTCATGGAGTAATTTTACTGAATTTAATTTTCAAAAACAACAACATTCATTAATATTAAATGCAGTCGATCTATCATCGCATTACTCTTAGTAAAGAAAGACTGACGGCGGTGCATTTCCACAGAGCGATTGAGCGAGTCTCGGCAACTTCTCTGCTAATTTTGACAAGCTTTGGCAGGAAACGCTTTCCCGTTCGTATGGATTCCATGTCAGCAGTCATGTCACCCTGTAGCCCAAGACATGTTGCCCACTGGAGCTAAGCAGGGTTCAGCCTGGTCAGTATCTGGATGGGAGACATGCTAGGAAAACTAGGTTGCTGCTGGAAGAGGTGTTAGTGAGACCAGCAGGGGTTGCTCACCCTGTGGTTTGTGTGGGCATCCCCTGGCATCCTGGCCAAATTTGCCTATATAGATAATGGCCTGCCCATATGTACCAATTGGCTTCGTAATTCTGTCTCCTCTCCACCAATAAGCTGGTGTGTGGTGGGCAATATGGCTGCAGCCGCATCATCCAGCTGGATGCTGCCTGTTGGTTGAGGAGATTCCCCTTACATGTGAAGCGAAACAGATACTGTATAAAAACATACTCCAAGGTGCTTCATCTCACTGTTTTCCGATTTTTGTTCATTTCCTATTTTCTATGCACAAACCATAATTGACAATATATATATAAACCATATTTACTTTTCCTCAATGGATATTTTTTCATAATAAGAATTTACTTAATATTAATGAAGAACTGATAAGAATAAGAGATAAAAAACTGAACAAATGTCACTTTAATTAACCCTTTTCTTGTTTGTACTCATCTCACAAAAGTCTAAGATCACAAGCCTGTGAATAAAATAGTACTTTCACTTTATTCTTGTCTGTTCCTGTTCTAACATTGCTTTATTTTCTGAAATGTTAAACTAATTGACTTTATCTTGGGTCTGTAGCATTAAAAGAAGTTGGTTAGTTTATTTGAGCTGCAACTTCAATGAAAAGTTAAAAATCTTATAAATGAATACTACTCTAAAGATCTATATGTATCATTACATTTTTTGTGTTAGTAAAGAATTGACTCAGATAATCACATAGATAGGCAGATTTATTATTTTTTTATATTTTGGATTATAAAAACAAGTAGAAGAAGTTGTGTTGAATATCATTTTCCCCAAGTGAAATTACCATAGTTTTAACGTAAGACAAGCAATCAGGTTGAATGGAATTTACGTTTGTTTAACACAAAGTGAACCCCTTGATCATGAGTTTAGTATGTGTCAGAGTGTAGCATCACTGTTAGCATACATACCCCAAGTAGACTGGGAAACTACAGTGCACCTTATTGTCTGTACAGTATATGATGCATGTGTTGCGCGTGCAGTCAGCGGATATGAGTGATGGGTGTCAGTCAGACTCGTGGTACAGTGGACCCGTGAAAGACAGGCTGTGCAAATGCACGTTTACATGTTTACTTGATGGTTGTGACATATTGACGTTATTGCCTGCGTCACGGGCAACAGAAGATCGGTAAGACGTGAGACTGACCGGCTGGTCACCGGTCCCGGCCGATCATGCGGAAAACCGTCCGATTCCAGTCTCTGGACGGTCAATAGGGGCACCTCTACTTTAAAGTAGCCAGGTTCTGCAGTAACACAGCTGGTAAGCCAATTCAGCCATTAGTTTTAAAGGGGTCATATGGCGCGAATACGTGTCTTTGGTATGTTGCCCATGCATGTATTAGACACGGAAAATTGCAAAAATCTAAGTATTTTAAAAGTGAATACTCACCCAGACCTGCCTGAAACGCCTCGAGTAACCACACCCCCACAAATCTACATCACTTCATAGTATGACTTGACTAAGACCACCTACATGAAACGCTAGTAAGGTGGCCATACCTGTCAGTACAATTGCTTTGGAACCTGATGTTCCAAATATGGTAAGAGACGTTTACATTTCCGTCACACGCTTGCAGTATTCGACCAATCACTACGCACAGGTTAACTGGCCAATCATACCACACCTTGCTTTTCAGCGCGATGAGCTTTGTAAAACATCTGCACATTTCAGGGGGCGGGACAGAGAGGAGATACAAACATGCACTGTATGTGGAAAATACAGTTTTTTTTTTAACTTAAATCGTGTGCACACATTGCATTACTTTTAATGCCATGTCACATGACTCCTTTAATCGTGTTGCTTTGATACCGAAAATAGCGATACAATTCTTCCCTTACCGGATATAGGAAGTGTGATAAAGGTCTATGCTGGGGCGATGGGAAAAACCACAGCAAGCAATCCCCCACCCGTGAAAACCACCTAAGCATGCTTTCAGCTCTGTTCATTTCGCGATCACATTAACTTTATTCCTTTCACACTCCATGCCAAATAAACCGCGTCCGAGCCCACCTCTACCAGCGGGGGAATTGTGCCCGCACGGTACAGATATAATAGTGTGAGCAAGCCCTAATGTTTTGTTAGAAAGCACTAACGTTACAGTGCTAGGGATTTCAAACAATAGGATTCTCTCTCTCTCTCTCTGTGCGTTATTTATCTAGACGCAAGTCAATTCCATAGTAGTACAATTATTACTATGCATAATCCATTTAATGTGCAAGAATCTTGGAGAACACCATGGCACTTTTCTGAAGTGTATACTCAATATTAAATCTATAATGCAAGCAAACATTATAATAAAAAAAGCGTTTATGAGGAAAGAGAAAAGTGTGTACATTACCGGACCCCTCCTCAACCCGTAAACGGTCCGACGCCGCTGCTATGCCATGAGATGCGTCTACTCCCGGACTGCTGCTCCGCACAGAAACCGCCGCCATTTTCAATACTTATAAACAGTAACTTAACAGATATCAGACACACACGCAGATGCTCTGAGCACATACATTTAAAACAAACATTCGTGATGTTCGAATAAAACCAAACGACGTCTACTTTAGACTACGAATACACTGTAAACGCTAAATGCTGGGTTGAATGCACACTCTTGGATCGATTGTACTGACGTCATGATTGTGCGACAATTCACCCCTTCCCCCATAGGGGATATTGAAAACTAGGATATTTTTCAAATAATTCCATTTTGTCTGAAATATAACATAGTGATCGAAACAAATGTTTATTTCCCCAAACAATAAATAAATAAATAAAAGTAAAACAATGGAGATACACCCCTCCCTGTGTAATGTAGTACAATAGCTGTGTTTTATTTCGAAAGGCTTCGTCCCAGAACTCTTTGGAGGCCACATCCTCTGACGGATACGTTATGCGGAGGTCCTCAACCTAGAATTGAAGAAAAGGAAGCAGGTGGTAGGCCTTTTTTATTGCCTCACATTAAATATTACAATAATGACAAACATGTGGATTGAAAGTAGTACAAAGGATACAATTCAATAGTTTGCACAACATTACATATGTAAACATAATACATAAAATAAAAGGAAAAACCTTAAAACGTAGACTTAAATAATACATACAAATATTGATAATAATGAGTATTCTGTAGTTTTGTAGGAGATATCCCTTTAATTACCCTCAAATATTATACTAGTAATAATAAATTGGTTATCTTCAATAATTTTTTGCTAATCAGGTTTCCATTCTGTGTTTTTTCAACATACTGTTTGCTAAATATGGTCCTATTTTTACATAGAAGATTGATTATTCCACACAATGCACTTATGAGGTGAAGAAGTAATTGAAGTAATTGTCACCTCAAAAATATTCCAGATTGTGTAGATTTTTCATTAAGGTTTCCTGAGAAGAAAATGTATTTTGCCTAATGCATACTTTTGAATTTTGAAAAAAAAAAACATTTAGCATGATCTCTCCCATATTTAATTGAAAAACTTATACAGTCATTTTTAATAACTCCCATTTTAAGGATGTTTACATATCTTTGTATTTTTTATTATATATTCTATTGCAATAATGTATTTGGTCCGAAAAGGAACAGTTCAATTTAGCCTGAACTTACATTTTGTATATGTTTATATAGCGAAAGGGTTAAAGAAATACCTGAATGGACTGTTTAAGGGGCCAGATAGATTTCACAAGTGTATATATTGAGACAAACAATCTGAAATTAACCAAAGGTATATTCTAGATTTCTTAGATCACCTTTGAACCAGGTAAATTAGTCGAATCAGGGTGAAGTAGTCTAAAAGAATCAAATAATCACAAAAAACATTTATGGATTGATAACACGGCCAGAGGTCCTTGAGAGAAACCTGTCAATACTATTGTTCGGTGCCTCATTGAAAACTCCGTCTGTAAACAGATAGTAGGCCCATATGCCAAAAAAATTTTTCTGAATGTGCAGCTGCTTCCATTTATTAAAATAAAATACATTGGTTTGTGAGTTAGCTCTAGCAGGGAAAGATACCTCATGTATCCTTCGAATTCAAGTGAAAGAAGGTTGCATTCGGAGTGTCCTGTGTCATAAACCTATCCTTGTTGACTGTTTTTCTAGTTTTGTGGACAGGGCCATGACAGTACCTTTGTGCTTGTTGTGGTATGTGTGGAAGCACATGACCTTTGTTTTGTTGCTTAGTGCCATGTGTTCTACTTTCGCACCTCTTGGCCCCGACCCCTCATTTCCTTGTCTATCTTCCCATTAGTGTTTCATTCCCCACACCTGCCCATCATTATTATCCCTTGTTAGTTTGACCTATTTAATGCCCTTGTGTTTGCTGTCCTGTGCTGGTTTGTTCATTCAATGTCCCTAGTTGTTACGACATGTCTTGTCTTAGCTTGCCCTTGCCCTGCCCTGCCTTGCCTTGCCTTGCCTTTTAGGGAAGCCAGTTATTAATTCAGTTGTTTTTGTTGACGCGATGTGCTGTCCTTCGCATTGGAGCTCCTGGCTGCTGCCGGTCAGGAGTGCAGCGAGGGGGAGCTAAAGTACATGTTCGGCTCCGGTCTCAATGTTCCCCTCGCCACGTGGAAGATGAGGATGCTGGCTCCCCTGGACTTTATAGACCAAGTCCGCTATGCCATGGATCGCAAGGAGCCCAGGGTCTCTCCGCCACCAATGCCACCGGTGGGGAGGGTTTTCCTCCCCTCTTCCTTTTATGGTTTCCGACCCATTTCTTCATGCTCCTGACTGCCTTCTATCCCAGAGAACTGTACCCTGGATGGCATCACACTACCCAATCCCTCAGGGTTGCCCCTCAGCCTGCGGGGAAAGTGGACCAGGAGGATTTCCATGGAGTCTACAGAGTCCACATCCTCCTATGAGCCAGCCGACCACACACTCGCAACCTCTGACCTGGCAGTCCCCTCTGCTCCCTCTTCGGAGGTGGGCAGGAGTATCTCTGACACCCCCAGCATCCACTCCTGGTCCCGCCGCCGGTATCAACCACAGCTCCAGTCCCTCGCCGGCATACAGTCTAGCTCCAGGGCCGTTCCAGCCGGCACCTATCGTTTATTCCCCCATGTCAGCCCTAGTCATGCCTGATCTTTCCTGCTTGTCGGATCCCCTTGTCCCGCCACGGTCCAGGGTCCCAGCCCCTCCGAGGACTTCCCGCCCTGTCTAATTCTCCTAAGTTTGGACTTCCTTTTCCCCTCCGCAGATGCTATTTTTATTGTGTCATCCCAACCCATTTATTGTTTTCCTCTGTGTTCGCCCTTATTTGTTTTGTTATGTGGTTTTGGTGTATGACTGTGTGCCTGTCTATCTTGCCATGTTAGTCTGTTCCCCTGGGGCCGCCAGGTGGCATCTCTTGGTGGCGGGGATGTACTGTCATGATTCTGTCCTGATCCTGTCCTTCTTGTCGACTCTTTTTCTGGTTTTGTGGACAGGGCTATGACAGACCCATGTCCTTGTGCTTGTTGTGTTATGTATGGAAGCACATGTGCTCTCCAGTCGTGCCTCTTGGCCCCACCACATAAATTCCTCGTCTATCTTCCCCACACCTGCCCATCCTTATTATCTTTGGTTAGTTTACACTATTTAATGTGTTTGCTGTCCTGTGCTGGTTCGTTCCTTCAATGTCTCTAGTTGTTATGCTGTGTCTTGCCTGCCCTGTTCTTGCCTTGTCTTTTAGAGAAGCCAATTATTTATTCAGTTGTTTTTGTTCAAGTCTTTGTTTTGGCTGCGGTTTGTTTATCATTTGCTGTTTGCCCCCATCGTGGGTTTTTTGTTAAACAAAAGTATTTAGTTTCAACTGCCATCTGCGTCTGGGTTCTCAGTCAGTTTCCTGACAGTCCTGCTTGCTTTTATTAAATGTATTTTTATTATAGTACAGAAGAGTACAAAATTTGTACAAACATATACAACTCACAACAACAACAACAACAAGTTAAATAATTACATCAAATCTAACTTGGGGTATGTGAAAAGAATAACAATTTATGTGAGGGGTGCATACATTTAAATAACACAGTCTTTGTTGTTTTTATATAACTTCAAATTTGTCCATATTGTTTAATTTCTTTTACAAACTGTTCAAAATTTGGCTAAGCTTTAGCCCAATTTTTTAAAATGAATTTGATAAAAGTAAACTAAAAAGATTTTGTACTTTTAAAATCAATGGAATTTTGTACAAATATGTAATTGAGATGTCAATCCAAATTTCTGAATATATTCAATCAAAGAAAAGATTCTCCAGCCACAAAAATCACAAGAATTCGCCCGATCTAATTTGAAACGCTCAAATAACAAGTTAACAGGATAAATTATGTGTAATATTTTAAAGGATACCTCTCTAACTTTGTAATTTATTAGAAAATATTTGTTATTCCAATATATTTTTCTCTTGATGTCTTAAAATTTGGAAGATCAATAAATTGTTTTGGAAGACCAATATACTGCATTTGTCTTTAACAATATGAATATCACCAACAAATATCATATTATGACAAATAATTAGTTGTTAATATACACTAATGGGGCAACAATAGAATTGCGTAACAATGATTATTTAGTTCAGTTGCTTGATTAACTAATAAACAGACATCTGACCTGGTTATTCCACCGCACCTTGTTAGAAATGAATTCATGACCATTTTTAAAACATTACGAGTTCGCACAACGCATTTTGAAGCAAATTTGCCCAATTATATATTTCAAATTGTAAGAGCACTGAGGCTAAATGTTTATTTACCATTGCACTAAAAGAATAAAACATATTAAATCAGTATGCACTAAGCACTCAAGCTATTTTAACATTATATTAATTTAGATTTTAGATGCCATACTACATGTTTAATGTGTACAGCAAGCAAAAGTGGACAATAAATACATTTATAAAGTTTTTCAGGTTTTCCAGTAGACCTAGATCCTAGATCTCAAGTTCATTTGACTTGTGTGATGCTCCAATGTCTGCGTGATTGTTTAAAGTATAAAATAGCAGTATCAATACTGAGTCTACCCAAATTAAAACAGAACATCTTCACTATTCTCACCATTTAATAAAATAACTGGACAGACAGGACAGGACGGGAAGGCCTCCAGGGCGGTGCTTCCGGCACCGCGATCAGGGGGACCATAGAGGTGCTGGGAGCACAGGACTCCAGGGAGGTGCCGGCAGTTCAGGGGGCCAGGGGTGTACCGGCGGGTCAGGTCGACCGTAGCATGGAGGTGCTTCCAGTGGCCCCGTCTTCAGAATCTTGACTGGGGAGACAGGACACGCCACAGCAGCGCGGGTATCTGAGTCCCCCCAAATTACTTTGGGGAAATCCCAGGGTGCCCATGCAGCCACGCCACAATTGAGACGGTGGTGGCTTGGAGGCAGAGCAAGGCGGAACCACAGGAGAGGGCTCTGTGAAAGTCACCACTAGAGAGGGCTCAATGAGTGACACAGGAGAGGGCTTTATGAGTGACAATGGAGAGGGCTCTACGAAGGACACTAGAGAGGGCTCTACGAAGAACTAGAGATAGTTCAGGGTAGAGCTCTGGAGATGGCTCTGCAAGCTCAGAAGAAGGATGGGGCAGAGCCCTGGAGAGAGCCTGTTGGATGTTGCGCTGGGACATTTTCAGGAATATCAAAAATAGCTTGGAAGTCAGTTTTTGATCAAAATTGCGATTTCACAGAATTATTATTATATATTATTCTATAGAAAAATTTAGTTTTTATGTGGCTGAAGCGCAAAACAAATCACCCAAAATACAAAGTCTTTAAAATATTAAAAATACAAAGACAGTTCATATATCAAAGTAAACGACCTTGTAGAATGGAGGTGTATCCACGCACATTTCCTGCCAGTCTTGAACTATCTCTGCTTTCAAAATGTATATCAAGATCTTGAATTAATTTCAATTAAACATTTGTGAATATTGTTACATGTATTTATACGGCGTTGAATCTGCATTTACAAATCGTAACACGTGTGTGGATTGCATTGAATTTGTGTGTGGTATTTTTAAAACCTCCCTGCAGGTTTCATTTGACAAATATCTTGATAACACTTAAAATAAGGTAGTATCTGTTACTATTAGTAAAAGCATTATTATCTAATGCCAATACACTTGTTAATGTAATTTTAGCTTGTTATAAAACCATTTAGGATAGTGTGATGACAGTTTCATTACACCAGATGGCGCTTTCTAATCAACTGTTAAAAAACGTGAATAGCTGGGTATTAACAAGATGGGTAGGATAACCTCTGTCATGCAGGCACATACTCACAAAGACTTAGCATTACTCAAGGTTACAACATCTCATGCATCAACATATGGTAATGACATAAAAAACAACAAAAATATACATTGTATGGGATGCAATTTTTTGGAATCTATATGTAGCCTATGTATACCAAATTATGGTTGGTTGGTTGGTTTGATATGATTGGAAATAAGTTATTTAAAACACAAAGGATCAATGCACAGGCAGAGGTGTCACGTGGTAAAAAAATATAAATCAGGCACTACTTTACCCTGCCTTCCCACCGCAGTGACCTCCTTTTGCCCGAGGGACAGTAGATGAGAACATTAGCCAACAGTAAATAACCTTCTCCACTCCCCTTAAATATCCACAGACCCGTTTACACCTGGTGTTTTAATACGTCTTTTTCCGAGAGTAGCGTTCAGGTAAATGTTTGGGCTTTTCGGATCTTTCAATCAAATGGACTAAATAAGTGCATTCAATTTATAAATGAATGTGACCGGATATGACAGAAAAACAATACAGAGAGCAACATTTTTCATTTCTGCTTTTACAGCCACAAGACTGTGCCGAACACTGTATGTGTGTGTTAGAAATATGGAATGGTGAAGAAACATTGTGCTTGGTAAATTTTTTGTCTTTAAACCAAACTTTTAGGTGTTCATTTGGAAAATGTTTAACTCTGTCTGGCAACCATAATGTTTAAGCATAATGTCAGTAGGCGGTCTTCTGTGGTTGTTTGAACGCTGTCGACCACATGAGGGTCTACACCACGAAAGCAATCCGGTTTAATGTGATTGGTTGATTTGGGACCACTTTGGGAACCAAAAAAAGGTTCTGAAGGCATTAATAGGGATTTTAGATGGCATTTTGTAATGTACAGTATGTGCGTTTACATTGTACCTTTCCAATAAGGCTCTGCAACATTCGGAAACAATACTTCAAATTGAACAAATCATAGCTTACTTTTCATTTTAACCTTTGTCAAGTGAAATTATTTAAATTCTCACTATGAACTGGTTGTTTATCAGCACGTATATTACTATTAATTTGCTTAAAAAGCACATTTGAATGCCTTATTCTGACTGTCCCTTAATCTTACCCAATAGCTAAACCTAGTGACTCCCTTATAGGCAATAATCAGGAGTGTTTTGAGGCAAATGTGGTATAGTTAATACAAGTTAATAATGAGAATCAGACCCTAAACTAAATTGTGACCAAAATCATTTGAGATAATAATAGTAGTAGTAAAATCGTTACAGAGTTTGTACGTGTGTTTTCATAAATGTTTGGCTTATTAACTTCGCTTTGTAATAGTAGTAATTTTTTATTTTTAGACTATTTATACTACACTATTATTACATCATATCTATTTCATTGGTAATGAAAGAACACACTTCTGGGAAGTTTTGGTTTCCTACATGGCTCGTTCTGTATCACTCAGTCTGTACAGGTAAAGAAGTCTGATGAGCCTGTTTTATTTTATTATAGCAGTACTTAACTAATTCCAGCTCCCGGAACAGTCCTCTCTCTCTCTCTCTCTCTCTCTCTCTCTCTGTGTGTCTGTATGTGTTGATCTCCAGCTGGTAAAGCAAGAACCAACCATTAGTACCATCATACATCAAGTTACATCAAGAGAATCATATTCTGATATATACCTGTTGCTGTTGTTTCTTAACCTGTTAATAAATACATCTGCTTGGTTTTACTTACGTCTGTGTATTGAGTCTGGTTTCGTAACAGGCCGATTGAGAGGGGAATATGTAGAAATGCGTAGGATTGTTTTTCAACAAAATTTACCAGGCAATCTGACAACATTTTACAGATTTTGAAATTTTGTGGGAACGTAATTAATGTTAACGTAATTAATGTTAATGTGTAATTGGAACATGAGGACTAGTGTGTGTGTGTGTGTGTGTTTGAGAGAGAGAGAGAGAGAGAGAGAGAGATGTTAGTTGATGGGGGTTATGGGCAGCCTTACAAAACTGTGCTCATTTGCACAATGGTACTTAATTGGCAACAACAATTAATTAATGTGTTAAAAAGTTGGCACTAAAAGTTAATTTAAGAGGGTTTTAAAAAAACAATTAGTAAGAGAATAACCACACATCAGAAATACATTTTAGGTGGTTATGCTATAACAATTCTGAAACTGCAGTTGTTTCCATGTGCCGCTATTTCTAAAGGAACCAATAAATCACACAAAAATCATTTCTCAAATCAATCAATGACATTTTTACCTACTGTACCTTTACGTTTTTTTATATATATTAGTAACACATTTATTATCAATATACAGTTTTCTAAATTAAATAAATAAGTGTGAATGTAAATGTGTGAATGTTAATTTGTGAGGAGTTCAGATGCAAAAAATGAGATTACCATGTTGAGTGAATGCTCTTCACACATAGTATATGTTATTCAATAATTTTGCTTCAAAACCCGCTAAACACCACACTCTGGCTGGTCTGAAATATCTGGTTTTGCTGAAAGTAAATGTGGGATTTATTTAAACGAAAAGTCTTCTGACTGATTTAGAGGTTTTGCATCTGCACTCTTCATACTTTATATATGTATTACTAATTACTATGAAATAAAAACACTTTAAAGTTCAGAGATGGCACCTAACAGCAATACATTCTCTCTCTCTCTCTGACACGTGTGTGCATGGCCACACTCAGGCGCACATTCTGTGAAAAATATCGCATGACTAATGAGAGAAGCAGGTTGGGATGCTGGGGAAGATGTCCTTAGAAGACAAATGCATTTTCTGCAGAATAATTAACTTAATTAACAAATTCACATGCATATTCATCAGCCTATTAATGTCTCCTATGCGCTGCTTGATGAGCAGTGGGGTAATAACCATCTCATTTGCATAGAACATTCACACCATTCCGCATTAAAATAGAGAAAATGACAAAAAATAGAAAAGAGGAGCGCAAACAGACATGAAACGCAACAGTATACAGTCAGGAAAAAGTGGAGAGAGACAATGTCTTCAAACTGCTGCTCTTGTTTCAAGTAGATATATCATTCTGTGTGTGGGGAATGTCAAAAGGGGGGTTTTGTGAGGACTGTCTGAACCCTTTCTGTCTAGAGGATGGACCAGTGATGATCAGGCCTGTACTGTGTGAGATTGAGATATTTAGTATTACCTGGTGTCAAAAGTAAATTGGAGGCCAGAGCACCTCCTTAATCAGACCAAAAGCACTGTGTTAGAGGAATTAGGTCGACAGCTGCTGAGTGCTGCATTGTCTCCCTGTCCCCTTTCCTCTCCCTCTCCCCTTTCCTCTCACTCTCTCACCCCGCCCCCCCCCCCCCCCCCTCTCTCTCTCTCTCTCTCTCTCTCTCTCTGTGTCTCCTCTTCTTTTTTCTTTCTGTTTGCCAGCTATCCAAAACATCCTATAGGAGCCACAGAGGGCACCTAGAAAACCACCCAAAACATCCCGCAACAGGCCAAAGGACCCAAGCAGAGGAAGCAGCGGGGCTGGGGGGATGAAATACTCGTAGTGTGAGATGCTCAATACACAACGAGACATGATGTAATAGCCAAGAACATCCGTGTGATGCATGTATGTAACATCTAAAATGTGTGGACTGCCTCTCTTCGCTCCATTTTACGGTCTGAGTTGGGTGTGTCAGCCTTGTATGCTGATGACCCTGAGACAACCACACAAATTTAATAAGATGTAGTCCTTGTTGTTGTTAATGGAGACAATGAACATGGAACATCCATACAAATTTGATAAGATGTAGTCCTTTGGTGTTTCTTAATGCAGACAAATGAACGTCCACTTTTTAATTAAGTCATTAAAAATATCTGTGGAGTGTATTGCTGTATACAAGTGAAAGCTATTTTCTTTTTGAATATATATATTTTTAAATATTAATAATAATAATATTGAATATTAATGTCATTCATTGCCTTCAAGCTCAATTATAAATATGATGATATATGCTTCTTATTGTTAGTATTGTACTTTGAAATGCTCAAATTGTTGCAAATTACTTCCATTTTGAATTCAGATTTGACCTAAAACATGACATCATGTACTTTTTTGAAAAGAAAAGAAAATTTGCCTGAAATATCCAGCAAAGTGTTTTGCTGCTGATTAACATGGTTTGTCAGTTCACAAAACGATCTGTTGAAACATCCCCTGGCATCACATGCCCAATTCATTTCATTTCTGATCCACCCTTTAGAGCTTATTGACCCATGTATAAATGCTGATATATGCCCCCATGTTCATTGGAGTTCTGTGTCACACAAACACCCATTTGGAATGAAAAGCATATTTCAATTTTGAGGTAGCCTAGTGGTCAAAAGTACACACATTTGTAGTGACGATGTTTAAACAAACACTTAAAACCCAAAATATATACACACACAAGGCTCGGTACATTGATTTTGTTTATATTGTGTGTATACATTTTTACTCTCCATTGTTCAAAAAATGTTAAATAAAATATTATTATCTACTCTGATTTGTCAAGCCGACCCAGTCTGTTGTGATTGGTCATAGCTTACAGTGTGTTTTGGAAATGTCCGCCCCTCACCACAACCACCAGCTTTAACGATGCAAATGTAGAAGAACAAACCACCTTTTCCAATTGTGACTCGAACAGGACATTTCACACTGGTCTGTTATATTGAGAATAAATTATTAAAAATACGGTTTCTCCTACACAACATATGCGTATAATACAAAAAATAGTGTTCCCCGTGGATGAATGAAACTAAACACATATCTGTTTATTTTGTGTTAAGCCTACTTTTAATCCAACTTTTATTGTGCTTTTAATTTATTTTACACAATATAATACATAATGTGTTAAAAAGATTAACAAAAACAGTATGTTGATATCAACACATCCTTTGAAAGAATGTAAGGGTTTTCCCTTTCTTTTTGATAATTATTTAAATAAAAGATTTGTGACATTTGACTTTACAGCAGAAGTGTGTTGTAGTTCAATGAAGCCATTTACTGTAACAAATGTGAAAGTATTAAAGCAAACATGCTCCCTTTGGAGCCGTTAAAAATGTATGTACATGCAGTACAATAAAATAATTCTGTTTTTACTTACATGTGTTTTTGCATTCTCTCAGTTTTTCACATTGGGTTTGGGTGACACAGGGTTGGAAATGCCACGGTACATAAGAAATGCTGATTACAGGGAAAACTGGAGTGGGCTGTATTTAAGGGCTTTTAAAACATGAAATCTCTTTATGTTTATAATTTTATTGCAATTTAAAGAAAGCATTTTGAATATTTATTTCCCACAATACATTTTTCCCATATTGCCCATGATATTGTCATTAAATGTAACATTTCAAAATATAGTTTATTCATTATTTAATGAATGCATACACAATTGTTTTTTAAATGATAAGGTCAGGGGGCACAAAAGCATTCTACTCTGAAATGTTTATTTCTACATTCTGCATTTATAAAAACAAGTATATCAGGTAGATACTGTGCAGGATGCAGTAATCAGTACATTATTGTCTATTTTCATTGTTTATATGACACCAAACGGCTGAATATAAAAGGTCAAGAGAGGGATACATTTTTTGGGTTCAAGCTCACTGCTTATCTATGGAGTATCTGCAAAATGTGTTATCTTTTTCAAAGCATCAGTGAAATGAATGAATGTAAATTGAATCATGTACATTTGTTTCTTTTGCTTCTGTTAATGTGTCTACACATAAATAACATCACAAGTTGCGTGAGTGTTTGTGAGTTATGTGTGTGATTGTGAATGTGCAAGCATTTGTTTAAGGCGTTTGGAGGATGTAGTGATCCAAGCGAAAGCCTCCTGTTTGGCTTACACTCAGAGACAGCAGAGAGAGGTGAATTGTGGGTATACATGTGGATGGGGTAGGGGCGGGGGGATGAACCAGATGGCATGGCACACTGGCACACTGGGGGCTGGCATGGAGTGTGGAGGGGATAATATGGAAGGGTGGTGGTGGTTTTATTGTGCCAGGAGGCACTAGTGTGTTTGTGGGAGGGATTTGATCTGGAATAATGCACTGTCTCTGAGAGGTGAAGCTTCAGTGACCTCAGGCGTGCACCATGAAATCAATGTGTGTAGCCTTTCATAGGCGTGTGTCTGTGTGTGTTTGTGTGAAAGCATGTGCAAATGCCCCAGCTGTGTTCTTTGATAAAATATCCTTGTATATACTAGTTTTTATGCTTTATTTTTGGTTGTGAATTAAGATGTTGGTCTGTAAATTTATTTGGAAGACGCTTTTCTCAATCTTTGTGTCATTCATCCCTCCAACAGAGGGAGCCATCCCTCTAATATTATCTCACGTCCTGTATTTTATTTGTCATTCATAGCATGTGTAAACTCAGTTTTGTTTTTGTCTGACAGACTGGATGATACAGCTGTGACTTTTCCTGTCGTACTCTTATAAAAATGAACCATGGTAAAAGTATAGTAAGCATGTTTTTTCGTGTATTGATTACCTTTGGCTAAAAAATATATAACATATACATATATTTTACTGTTCACAATATTCATTAATATTGTTGAAAAGCAGCTTTACATACATCAAAATGAAAATAATCCCCTCCAAAAGTATTGGAACAATAAGGCCAATTTATTTATTTATGCTGTAGACTGAATGTAGTTTGACATCAAAAGATGAATATGAAAAAAGTACTGCATGATAAAACACATGACACGTGCCAGACATATGATGTTCAGCTGTCTTTAGCTGCAGAGAAAACGCTTCCAAAATGGCCACAAAGATGTTTAACTGTTTGCCCAAGTGCTTATGTTGATTAAAGTGTGCACTATTTTGAATTAAAACATGCATTATTAAAGTCTTCTCACATTCTTTGTTTAAGCTGCCTCAATCAGAACATTCCCATTAGGGTTGGGTCTTTATCTCTTCAGGTGTAAAACCCCTCAGTATTCATGACCATTGACACTCCTTTGCATATGGCCTTTCCACAACAAAAGTTCAACCACTATAGTATTTTATGTGGGCAAGCAAGTAGAATGGGTTTCACATATTCACATTACAAGTTACAAGTGACAAATTCAAAACCACTTGAGTAAAAGTCATAGAGTATCTGCAGAACTTGAGTCTTTTTCTCATACTGAATGAAGGCTCAAAGCAGCACCAGTCCTCAACACTTAAGAAACAAGTAACAGTTGATTCGTAAGGAGACCAATCGCATCAAACTGAACACCTCACAATTGCAGCAAATCATCCTGGACATGCTGGTTTTGGCCTTATCGCCGGCTGCAGTCATGTAACAAAACACCAGCGATGTCAGCTATCTGATAATGCACCCGCATTCGCATAAAGAAGCCATGTTTACAAGTTTCTGTAAGTAAGGGCAAAATGCACAAGAAATAATGCCTTTGATGCCCTGTAAATGGCAATATTGCTTCTTCTGTAGCAGAAATAAACTGCTGCAGATAAAGTTAGGTGCAACGCAAAATGTAATGTGTAATTGCATTAGTCATTACAAATGTAGTGGTGTAAACAGTACCTATACTTATTAAAAAATGTAGTCAAGTAGAGAGTAAAAGTTGCTAATATCTTTAATACTCAAAGTAGCCAAAAGATACTTGAGTGCAGTAACTACTGTAATTCCATTTACGCCAATAGTTTACAGCACTGGTGACTGGGCCATATACAGTAACACTCAGTCTTCCACCTTCAACAGGAATCCTGGATTTCATAGACTCTTCTTTCTCAACAGGTGGTAAGAGGGTGGGGGTCTCTTCTTCATCATGTTCTACAGAGGAAACTGTATATAAGGGTTATAAGAATTGAGGTGAGATATGTGAAAGACTGGGTGAAATGTGTACTATTGTGGGAGCTGGAGTTCACATGAAAATGGGTTTACCCTGGCTTTGGTGAAGGGGCCAATGATTCAGCTTTCTGCAGGGGAGGTGCAGGCAGATGTTGCAGGTGGAAGACCATACCTTTTGCGCAGGTTTCATTGGAGCGACAGAAATCTGTGAGGCACTCTGCAAATGATAGAGAGTCCAAAACCCTCTTACACTCCTGGAACCAGTGGTCCACTACTGGGAAGTTGTATTGCTCTCCGGTCCATAGAAACATCCTCTGCTGGCAACAGAGTACACACTGGACAGTTGTCAGGTCGGCGGTGTGCTGAAGCAAATAGTTCTGTATATATAGTACTTAGCCCATAGGACAAATTGTCTCTAGGAGTCTTGGTGGCCGTTTCAGAAGGTTTGGAAGAAACAGACAACTTCCTGGACCTTATGGCCAGTCTGCCTGTTTGACTGGGGATGGTCTTAAGAATTAAGACTCACAACCACATCCAGGTGTTTGATAATGAGCTTAGCAGTTTCCATTGTTGTGAGAAAGGCTTTGATAGGGAGCAAATGACAGAATTTAGAACGGAGGTCCCTAAGCTGGGGACTGGAGTGCTCCAAAACTAGTCAAACACACCTGAACCAGCTAATAAGGGTCCTACTAGGCATTATAGAAATTTGCAGAAAGATCTAAACTCACTAGGACACCGGCCCACCACGATCAAGTTTACGGGCCCCTGACTTAGAGAATCAATAAAAAATGACTAGGATACAGGTATTACATTGGGAATGAAGAAGGTCAGTTATTAAGTGCTGGCGAGGAAACTTGGACTAGGCACATTCAGTGCAGCCAATGTTCTCCCTCCAGTTAGAGGGTTTTATTGGCCCCTGAGATTTCCAATAGGTGATATCTATTATCGGTTTAGTAGGCAACCTGGCAGGCAGACAAATATTTTGGGACCCAGAATAGACACTGGAGTTTCATTAGTTTAATCAGTAGAATATGTGCATTGCCATTCTTGTAACCAGGATGTTAGGAGATTTTTTAAATCAAAAGATGTAAAGACTATAGCCCAACTTGCCTGCCTTGGATTGAGTCTTTTTGCGTCACAAATGTACTGGAGGATGTAATGCTCTGTCCACACAATGAACGGGTGGCGAGCTCCCTCCAGTCAGTGCCGCCATTCTTCTCGCATTAGTTTGAAAGCCAGAAGCTCCCTATAGCCAATGTTGTAATTCCACTCTGCCAGGTTAAATGTCTGTGCGAAGAAGCATAGCGAAGCAAAGGTCATGTGTTCAGTCCAATGGATTGCACATACTCAGAAACAAACGTATAGGGTAATGAAATGTTAGTTGCTTAAATGCAAATGCGAAGAAGGCACATGGATGAAGTCTGGGAGGTGACCCCTGCTGCTGTGGCAAGAACGCTCCAGCTCCTGTAGTCAAAGCTTTGATCTCTACGATGAAGGCCTGGTTGGGATCAAGATTTATGAGGAATAGAGCAGGGCTGAAGTAATTTTCATAGTCTTGGAGGCAGTATCGGCTTTGGGTGTCCAGATCAGATACAGTACCTGGCTTTTTTACAGTGGACAGTTGTCAGCGTGCTGAATACAATGCTTTAATGATTAATGAAATGTTGATAGAAATTAGTAAAACCCAGGAAACAATGGAGTGTATCCACTATTCTCTCTTCCATACACAGAGAATACATAGACCAAGAATTGTACTTAAGTTTGGTGAAATTGACAGTTCTTAACCTTAAGGTATAGTTGGTACTCACATAACTTTTGAGGGACCCCTCTATGTGCTGGTAATGTTCGTATAGCTTCAGGAGTAAATTAGTTTATCCTCAATTTAGATGAGAACATTACTGTAAATAAACACCCAGACCACCTTATGCATGACGTTTTGGAACATGGGGCATTGGCGAGACCGTAGTGTGTTCAAAGGGCCAAGTTAGTGTAATGAAGCCATTCCGACCATTCCATTCGTCCCGCTCAAGTATCTGAATCAGGTTATGCACACTGCAGAGGTCCAGCTTAAAAGGTGGCTCTACGCAGATGTTCTAATTCCTCTAGGATGAGAGGAAGGGAATAACAGAACTTGACTGTTATCTAATTGAGGTCTATGCAGGTTAGAGTTATGATGAAAGTTGCAGTTCTTGTTTTTTTTCAGTTTGGTTATACTCAGACTCTGCTAAATAAGATGTGCCACGCCGAAAAGTGTGGAGGAGGGAAGTTTGCTGCAGCTTGTTAAATGAGAGATGCACAGCTATATCATTGTTTAAATTGAATTACTTCAGTGGTGGACTTTACTGCGGCAGTCGAATAGCAGGTGTTTGTCTGAACCGTCCAGGAGAGGGCAAATACGACAATGCATAACAAGGAGACGCACCGATTGTCACGGGGAATGTGTGTTCATTAAGAAGGAAAATAGAGGAGTTTTGTACCAATACTAAAGTGTGATATGAGGACTGTAAAAGCCGGTGTCACAGTGCTAATGGAGACAATAGGCCACCCCTGACTCATTACTTGAGCTGGATGGCTTTTCCCTTGTTCGTTTAGATAGGATGGAGATGGCTGGCAACTGCAGAGGAGGAAGTGGTGTACTTAATACACTGTGCAGGAGAGGAATGTTACCCTGATTTGAAGCTACTCTTTTTGTCATAGAGACCTGTGTATTTACCCAGGGAATTTGGGAACATTATTTTGTGTGTAGTGTATATCCTTCCTGATGGAATTTTCCTGCACAGTGCTGGATCTCCTGCATGCGGCGTTTGGCTGCAGCAAAAAGTCCTAGATTTAAAAAAACTTGTTGGTATCAGGTTCGAGTTCATAAGTTCACCTACCAATGGTTTGAGAGGAACACAGCCGTCAATATCACCCAAACAAAGACTACAAGCCAATCGGAAGTAGAAAAGGCTGAGTCTTGAAAAATCTGTGGCTCAGTTCCAAACTAAGCATAGTCTGTAAAATGGAGTGTAAGAATATTAAGCCTGAAACGGGAGCCGGCTGGACCTGGGTAATGGTTTAATCCGCTACAAATGACACACAAGTTGGAGACTGTAACAAAAAGATCGATAACGTTGTGTTGTTTTGGCAAACCATTTAATCAGACCTCCGTTTCCACTCCTGCGCTCATGCGGGCACACGCTAACTGCAATCAGGAAAGCATTTTTAAGAACCAATGGGGTCTGCCAGATGATTTTTCTCGATAGCGTCTGAATTGTTTTCAAACTTTTTTTCACAACAAATTGCACCCAAATGGATAAATACTGACGGAGTTGTCATAAACTTTGTTGATTTTGTCTGAAGTGAGCATAAATACTTATCGAATGTCAAAACAAGTACTACTGTGTCAGTCACATTTTTGCAATTTTTGCTAATAGGAGTTTAAACATTTTTTTAAACATTACTTATTATACAAAATAAAGAAGCTCAACAAAGGCAATCACTTATGCTTTTTTGAGGATTGAGATGTCTTGTCATGGTTCTCGAGTGGTGAGACAAGGACAGAGGACCCAGGTGCAGACAGTGGGTAGGGGTTAACATATATTTAATAAATTATAAAACAAAGACCCACGTGGATGGGAACAAAGATGAGACCGGAGAGAGAGTATGGAAGGCCATAAGAACAATAATTGCCACTCTCCACATTAAACATGAGGTTCTGTCATGATCCTGCCACTATACTAAGAGAAACATGACATGATGCCTCTCCTTAAGGAGCAGCAACCTGATGCGTTGTGTTAATCAGACTCGAGAACCCCAGCTGGGCATTCCAGGTCGGTGCACGAACAGGAGAACCGGCAGACACGAACAGCCATGCACCGGGAATGCCCAGCTGGGGATCTTTTGCGGCCAACAGGATTCCGGTGGCTTCGACCCTGGAGGGAAGACCGGCGGTCTCAACCCTGGAAGGCAGTCCAGCGGTCTCGGTCCTGAGCGGGAATCCGGCAGTCTCAACCCTGGGAGGGAGTCCGGCGGCCCCGACTCAGGAAGCGAGTCCGGTGTTCTTAGACAGTGCAATACATTTTATTTTAATCTTTTGTAATTTATATTTTTTTCCTCATTTCAATGTTTGGATATTTATGAACACTAATTCTTAAAGAAAATAGATTCTGATACTGTCCGGCTATTTACTGTTCTAATAAATCTTCACTGTGAAGCAAAACTTAGGCTACTGTATTTTCACTGAATGACAATGAATTCAAGGCTGTAGAGAACAGTGCGCTATTGCAGACTTAGGTTTTAATTATCATTATTTTATTATAGTCAGTCGTAAACTAAAGTAAACTAACTACAATCCGGCCCTGCTGGAGGGGAACCCGGCAGCCTCAACTGCTGCCACAACGATCCCTCTGTCTGCTGGGTCCGATTATGGCTGGTTCATTCTGTCATGGTTCTCGAGTGGTGAGACAAGGACAGAGGACAGAGGGTAACATAACAAAACATGGGAATATAATGACAAGACAGAACAGGACTAAAACTAACTACACTTAAACAAGACTTGAATAAACTCTTGACATAAACTACAAATAACTAAACTAACACAACACAGGCCCTCACCACACAAACCACAATGACCCAGCACAAGACAGAAGACAGAAGGGCATTAAATAAAGGCGCAAATCTAGAGGGAAACAGGTGAAGGGCATTAATCAATAACGAGGGTAACGAGAGGATGGGAACAAAGACGAGACCGGAGAAAGTGTATGGAAGGCCATAAGAACATTAATTGCCTCTCTCCACATTAAACATGAGGTTCTGTCATGATCCTGCCACTATACTAAGAGAAACATGACATGTATGCTCTCTCTGTTTTGACAAACTGTGATCTCATTTACCAGCCTATGTGTTGTGTATGTGACTTGTGACTTGTGACTTGTGCCCTAACATCACCATTACTACCTATGAAACTAATAATTAAATTACTACTAAAACACAAAATTCATCATAGACATAGGGTTTGAATTACAGGCTCTAGATTTTTCTTTGCTTTAACCATAGAACTGTTTTTAAAGTTAGGAAACTGGAGGTTTAGTATCTGTGTGGTCAATATAGCATACTAGACACTTATCATATAATATAGAGACACTTAAAGGATGTTTCTTCTGTACGGACTAGGAAATTTTACAGAACAGGGACATTCATGAGGCTACTGACACATTGACTGAGTATAGATGGTTTCAGAGGTGTTAACAACATGTTATGTGGCCCAAACTGAACTTCCAGTAGAACTCTGTAAAGAATATTTAACTGTTGAGTCATTTCATTTAATATAATGAATGCACAAAAAAAATTATGTAAATTAATTTGAATCTAAATTAAATATAAAATAAATTGTTATATTATAACCAAACACAGACTATATCTAAACACGGATAATTTAATAATAAGCAATACATCACTTAAGAAATTCATCAACTGAAAGGAGCAAGCATTCAAAGACAATGACTGGGCTGTATTGAAAGTGGTACAAAATGAACTCAATGGCATGCTTAGAGGTAGATTCAACACAGTAAAAAAACCTACTAATTATAAGTAATAATGAACTAAAATATGGAAAACCAATTACATTTGTTTTTATCTTAGGTTTAACACACATGATTATACTCAGGAAAGTATTACTAGACTGTAGTAAAAAATACTTTTCTCAGAGTGATAATAGAACCAAATATGTTTGATAACTCTTTAGTCAGATTAATACAAAACAAGTCTATAGGACCAGATGGTATTTCAGCTGTACTAAAATGTCTGCAGTGGAGCTCACCTTTGCTTGATGGATTGTCATACAGTCCCTCATATTTGGAAGAAATCTGTAAACCAAAAAAATGTAATCCTTTGGAGAACTATAGGCATATAGCCTTGACATGTGTTATGAAATGTTTTGAAAGATATATGGTGTCTTTGTTAAAGACAGAGGTAAAACCAATTTAAGATCCATTTCAGTTTGCCTGTAGACAAGGTTGTGGTACAGAGGATGTTATTAATACTATCAATAATGCTATCGTAAAAATCTGGAGAGTCCAAAACTTATGCATGGTTGTTATTTGTTGATTTTAGCTTTGCTTTTAATACAAACAAGCCCCACGGTTTAAATAAAAATATGTAATTGGGGTGTGAACAACCTTTTTAATTAAATTTAATTCCTCTTTAACTACTCGTAAGCAGTGGATTAAGGTAAATAGTACTGTATTAGAGTTTAGAAGGAGTATAGGTGTTTGTTATGAGTAAGTCCAAAAATGAAGTATAGGGGATTTAATAAATCCAAAAGAAGGTCAAACCCAAAGACAGAGAAACATGAACGAAACATGAACGAAACATGAAAGAAACATGAACGAACCATGAGCAAGACAAGCGTGACCAAAAAAGAACTCAAATACAGACAGAGGAGTAAGGAAAACACAGGGGTAGATATACACAAGGTAATCAAGGGATAACAAGACTCACCTGTGGTCCGTTTCAGAAAGGAGGTTTAGCGGAAACTCTGGCTGCGTCCAAAATCGGCTACTTCCATACTATAATAGTAGGAGAAAATGAGTACGATTCAAAACAGTAGGCGAGAAATACCCCGATGGTCTTCTACTTCCACCGAGATTCATGAGTGTGGATCGGATGGACACTTATGTATCCCATGATGCCATAGGAGCTGAGCAAGGTCAAACTTCAAAAGTAAATAAAAAAATATAACATACAACTTTAAGGTGGATGTCCGTTTTAAATGTATGTGCCAATAAATTAATTTCTCGGGACTAAATTATGTTTTTATCAACACTCACGTGCAGGTTGTAGTTAATACGTCATAGGTCAAAGAGCATACGGGTCACATGACCATAAAACATGGCGGACACAGTATGTCCAAAATGTTTTCATACTACTCCCACTCATACTATAGAGAACATACTGTTTTAAAGGCCGATAGGTAAGTCCTTATTCAAATCCAGCACAGTATGCGATTTTGGATACAGCCTCTGTGTATATTAACCATGAAATGAGGGAAACTCTGGGTTTTCCGTTTCAGAATGCGAGGTATGTCAATCCTGTCTCTAAAAGAGAGGTATTTATACTCAGAGTCAGAAAACAAAGTAAATTACTCTGAGAACCTAACCTGGTCGGGAGCAGGTTTTCTTTGGTAAACCCAGAGTCTCTTTCCTTCTCCCCACCCCCCTTTTAAAGCACAAGTGGTGTACTTCATTTATTCATTAAAACAGTCATTCATGGCACACAATTTGGTCTCACGGTGACAAAAATGTCATATGTGCTTTTATAGAGGATCTTGTATGTGAAGAGGCAGCATTGATTCATAGGGATGTACTTTGATTTCAGGAGAGCAATAGGAGCTGAATGGAATTTAGTAATTTCCATGTGGATTTTTATTAAAACTGTACCATTTTTCTTTACAGTGAATTAGATCAATTAAAACACATTATCCATCCTTACATCAATAACATTGAGCACCGTGGCTGTGCATTATAGCATATTCTTTCTCTTACATTTTCTCACAAACGGTAGATTTCTGTGGAGGATCAGGAATGACTTAATAAAGTGTATTAATAAAGTACATGTTTTATTTATCAATTAATAAATACAGACATAAATGCAGAAATTAAGCGATGAAGGTAATACACAATTAATTTAGACTTGTAGCCATTCCTACCCAAATCTGTTCCGAGCAGAGTTCGAACAGATGATCAGTCTGACTTTAACACGAATGTCTGACACCCTAACAAGTGTCCTACACACCATGACGTCTCACACTCATCACTAGAGCACTGATGGGGAGTGAGAACATAATATTTCTTAATTATTTCTGTTTTATATCGTTTGTTTCATTCATTTACTGATTACTTTGTTTGTTTATTGGTAGATTTAAGTCATTTTCAGCACCGTTAGTAAATATCGGAGCTCCATGGATCATGGAGTTGTGGTGTTTGGGCTTAACTCAAGGTAAGCCTTCCCAGAGTTGATAGAACTAACTTAAATCAGCTGTTCTGAAACCAAAAACTCAAAGTCTTGAATCTCGGTGTAAACCAACTCATTGTTCACTCAGAGTTCACATTTTAACTCTGTGTTAGTTGAACCTCCTTATTGAAACAATCGGGTCAGGGAAACACAAAAGACTACGGAGACCATAAAACCTGGACAACAAAAACAACTTCAAAATAAATGACATGCAACAAAACACAAAACCCTTACATAACCCCCCTTTAAGGCATCTCTTGGTGAAACCAAAGTGATTCCAGAGACAGAATTGACCCTGTTGGAGGTGCGACCAGGTTGGTGTCAGCAGCTTACTGGAGACAAGAGCATGAGCAGAGAAAGAGTTGACTGAGCTGAAGGTGCGGATTCGTGGACTGGGGTCAGGAACGGGCATGAATGTGCAGCTCAAACACACCAAATAGCAACCGCCATAACTGGAAACGTTGCAGACAGGGAAACCACCTCTACACTCTAAACTGCTGGAAGCCTTGGAATGCCAGCTGCTCTGGCAGATCCAGAGGGGGAAGCCAGCTTCACAAGCATCACTCATGATGACCGGGAACTCTGGTTTGGTGTCCATGATGACGGGAAACCCCAACTTGTCGTCCATGACACCTGGGAACTTAGTTATGTCGTCCATGAGTGCAGAAGACTTTTGCGTGGCGTTACAAACGGCCGGAGGCTCTGGTGTGGCGGCCATCTTGACTGCTGACACTGGCTCTGGTGTGGCGGTCATCTTGGCAAGAGGCTCAGGTATGGCGGCCCTCTTGCGAGCGGGCTCAGACGTGGCTGGCATCATGCGAGCAGGTTCAGGCGTGGCTACCATTTTGCGAGCAAGTTCTTTCTGTTCTTTACAAATGAATGAACAATTTCTGATTCTGAATTTTCTTTTACCCTAGTAACCTTACAATGAAATATTCTGATAATACAGCGTTATGAAGCCTCTTGAATGATCACATCTCTCAAAGTATCATATTATGTATTGTGATCTTAATCATCTAAATACAATTGTTCAAGAAAGAGGAAATTATTTTTGATCCAAGGTCTTATCAACATTTATTCATGAGGCACCAAATACCTGGGTGTTTATATGGATAACATACTTACCTGGGGACTTCATGTAAATAATGTATGCTGTTGTGTGCAACAGAGGTTACATTTTTATGAAGATGATGAGTTTACATACTATATTGTACTTAATTCTTTAAATATTTTTTTTCTTACTAAAGATGTAAACATTAAAAAGTCAAACACACCTTGTTTTTGCTTGTCACCCCAATCTGAATTCCTATTCAAACATTTTATCACCATTCCTTTCACCTTGTTTAGTGTTTAATTTTTTTTGTCAAGGTAGGACAAAAACACAGTTTCAAATTCTTACACAAATCAATCATAATTGAGTATAGTTATTAGCATATTGATTAACAGGTAAACACACACAAAAAAACTTTAACAAATAGTGTTTATGGTTCACTTTATAATAAATAATTGCATAATAATGCTTGAATTGAATCAATTTTTTTCCCTTTTACTTCGTTCAGCTGTCCAGCTCCATTCCTTCATCTTCACCACAATCATTCCACTCAACAATAAACAATTAACCAGCTTCACTGCACAACAAATCCTGCCTCTGTGTTGAGTGTACCATTGAACAGATGCTGTGGAATTTGAGATGCAGACCTCCCCCTTTCCCTAACTCTTCTACCTCCCAAGTCTACCCCCACCATACCTCTCCACACCACCCCCCAGCTGGCCCTGGGAACGGGCATGCCATGTGGTGGCTCACTCCCCCTGGCACTGAGATGCATGTCGTCTGTATCTTCTCTGCCAATCTCACCTAATCTGTTTTCTGCTGACTGGAAAACACAGAAATATGCCTCGCACAAATTTATCCCCACTTTTGTCAATGGAAATTATGAAAAAAGGGGTGCAGAACAAAGAATTTTTTTTTTGACCCCATTACCAAGAAAAATACAAAGTATAAAACTAAACACAAATTCTAATTATCATGCAAAAGTACCGTAATGATCAGAATTTTTTAATAAATTCAGAAGAAAGGCTGAAGTTGTTGTTTAAAGAAATAATAATCTGGATATAAATTTGTATTTGACAATCAAATCATGTCATGTTGTAATGTAGATTGAATTCTACAGTTTCCAGTCAATATAAATCTATGAATCATAATTATACTTTTCTTGTTAACCAGAAGTTACAGATTTCAGCTATAACGGGTTAGATGAGAACTGGAACTCCCAGCTGAGCCTGTTATCTCACAAGGTTTTTTTCTCCATTTATATATAATTGGAGTTTGGCTTTATATACTCACCGGCCACTTTATTAGTGTTCAATTGCTTGTTAACACAAATCGCTGATCAGCCAACCACATGACAGCAACTCACTGTATTCAGGTATCTAGACGTGCTGAAGATGACTTGCTAAAGTTCAAACCGAGCATCAGAATGTGCAAAACAGAGAATTTAAGTGACTTGGAACTTGGTATGTTTGTTGGTGCCAGACGGGCTTGTGTCAGGGTAATGAAACACAGGATCTAACTATGAGTATACCATAATTTTTTTAAATAGCAACTCAAACTAAGCAGTGGTCAGATGAGGGCACTGGACAAGTCTGTGGAAGGCCTGACAGCCAGTCCCGTCACTGTCCAACGAAAGGCAAACATCGGTAAATCTATGGGTTAATCAGGGTTTCCGCTATGTACATTAGCCTAAGCAGTGGTGGACAGGCCTGTTGCTCCTTAATTATTTTGCCGTCACTGCTTCCGAACCGTGTCGGCCACCGATATTTACATTTACATTTAGTCATTTAGAAGACGCTTTTATCCAAAGGGACTTACAAAGAGTTTGGGGAGCGATATGTCATAAAAGAGCAATTGTACATTAGGTGCTAATACAATGTTACAACAAAAGCTAGACCACTACCTGTTGAAAGAAGAGGGTTAGAGTACCTTTTTTGTTTTTCATTTGTCTGTCAAGTATTCACAGAAGAGGTGTGTTTTAATTAGTTCTTTGAAGGTTGTGAGAGATGTGGTTGACCGGACCGCGTTAGGAAGAATGTTCCACCAGGAGGGAGTTGTGAAGGAGAATAAGCATGAAAGTGATTTAATGCCCTTGCAGAAAGACCAGCAAGAAGATCATTGCAGTAGTCCAACCTTGAGATTACCAGGGCCTGAACAAGGAGTTGTGCCACATGCTCAGTGAGGTAGGGTCTAACCTTTCGAATGTTGAATAAGGCATATCGACAGGATCGCTTTATCTTTAAAATGTGATCATTGAAGGACAGCTGTTGATCAAATATGACTCAGAGGTTCCTGGCTGATTCGGAGGGAGTGATAGTTGAATTGCCTAGCTGGATGGTGAGATCTTGTTGCACCGTGGGGTGTGCCGGAAACACGAGTAGTTCTGTCTTGGCCAGGTTCAGCTGTAGGTGATGCTCTTTCATCCAAGCTAAGATGTCATCTAGGCAGGCTGTAATGCGAGTTGGTACAGTGGTATCGTCTGGGGGAAACGAGATGTAGATCTGGGTGTTGTCAGCATAACAGTGATACGAGAAGCCGTTTGCCCGTATGACGGGTCCTAAGGATGTCATGTAAATTGAGAAAAGCAGCGGTCCAAGCACCGATCCCTGAGGGACCCCAGTCATCATGTGGTGAGCAGTGGACAGCAAACCCCTCCATAACACCTTGAATGATCTGCCGGAGAGGTAAGATTGGAACCAGCGGAGAGGGGAGCCTGAGATTCCTAAGGATGACAGGGTTGCTAGCAGTATCTGGTGATTGACCTTGTCAAATGCTGCACATAGGTCTAGCAGAATCAGGACTGAGGATTTGGAGTCCGCCTTGGCTAGCAGCAGTGCTCCTGTGACTGATAGCAGTGCAGTCTCAGTGGAGTGGTTTGTTTTGAAGCCAGACTGCTTGTCATCCAGTAGATTGTTCTGGGATAGATATGAGGAAACTTGGTTGAAAACTGCCCTTTTAAAGAGTTTTCGCAAAAAAAGGGAGGAGAGAGACTGTCTCTAGATTTGTCTGTAACAGTCTGTAACTGTTGGTAGTAGCAGGATCCAATTTGGGTTTCTTGAGTAGGGGCGTGACCTAGGCCTTTTTGAATGTGGATGGAAAAGTACCGGTGAGCAGGGAGGTGTTGATGGTGTGTGTGAGTGAAGGTGTGAGTGTGCTGGATATGGCCTGAAGGAGATGGGAGGGGATTGGGTCAAGCGGATAGGTGGTGGGAGAGAAGTCTGTTGAATTCGGTGTCAGTCAGTGGGGCGAAAGAGGCGAGTTTGATGTTTGAAGAGAGGGTAGTGTGTACCGAGGTCTGAGGTGCAGAGAACTGTTTGCCGATGGCTGATGTTTTCTCAGTGATAAATACTGCAAAGTCCTCAGCAGTCAAAGAGGTAGGGGGCGGGGGAGGAGGGGGGCAAAGAAGAGAGTTTAAGGTCTTGAAAAGCTGCAGTTTTAGGTGCATTGCTCACATTGGTGGTATAAAAAGAGGTTTTTGCTGTGGTAGCACTAGCAGAGAAAGAGGAGAGTAGTGACTGGTAGTCCCCTAGGTCAGCAGGATTCTTGGTCTTGTGCCATTTCCTTTCAGCAGCCCTGAGTGTACTCCGTTGTTCACGGAGGATGTCAGACAGTCAAGGGCAGGAGGGGGTGGCACGAGCTGGTCTGGAGGACAGAGGACAGAGATTATCTAGACAGGATGTAGGTGTAGAGCATAAGCATAAGCATAAGGTGTCGGTGGCAGTGGCAGTGTCAGCATCTAGAAACGCAAAGTTGGAGGGAAGAGAGGATGACACTTTAGCAGAGAGGGTGCTAGGGGAGAGACATCTAAAAGAAACAGGTGGTGGTGTTGGTGTAGTGCATGTAGGGAGGAGCATGTTGAAAGTGATGAAAGTGAGAGTATGGAAGTCCGAAGCATAGGGTTTGTCCAGGTGGATATTGAAGTCCCCAAAGACTACGAGAGGGCCATCATCCTCCGGAAATGATATATGTTTACATTCTCTGTGCTCTCTGTGTGCTGCTGCTAGCCTGCTACGACTCCTGAGCCCGTCCTATGAGGAGCTGTTAGCTGCCTAAATTGTGCCTGTAGTAGCGGTAACCATAGTGTTAAAATCCCATCGTCTATGACTGAGCTGGTGATTTTTCTGGACTGAAAAAAATGGACTGCATAACTGCTACAAAAAGGGAACGAAGAGACAAAAAAACAATCATCTTGTTAAAAAAAACAATGTACTTATCCTATCCTTTTACCAGATGTGTCAGATAAGATTTGTTATTTATTTGAATACAGAGTCTTTTGCACTTAGCAAACACAGCAAAAGCATGAGATTTTAAACACAGTGGAGAGCATGAGTGGACAGAGGCAAATAGCAAATTAACACAATAAAATGGTTGGATATATCAAATTATTTATCGTCAGGAAATAAGGTTTTATCTGGACTTCCAAGACTAAATTAGGGTCCTGGCATAACATTATCATCTAACCCAATTTACTGTATACGTTGACTGAGGTATATTTACTGTTTCAATAAAACATATTTTGCAGAAGGCATGATGTTTTGGTGGGTGATTGGCATACTAAACAAATAACAGTTTGATCATGCATTGCTATTGTTGATAGGAAGGTGTTTTTACTCCGTCCCTTCATTAGTATCTCAGACGCTGAAACTATCATCCATGCTTTTGTCACATCACACCTTGATTACTGCAATGCACTTTTCATTGGCCTATCTGCTAGCTCCATTTCCAAATTGCAATATATTCAAAACTCTGCTTCTAGAATACTCACCCACACCAAGCGTTCTGCACATATCACCCCAATTCTGCATGATCTTCACTGGCTTCCTGTGGCTTACCGTATTAAATTAAAAATTCTCCTTCTCACTTTTAAATCTCTACATGGCTTGGCCCCCCCCTTATCTCTTAAACCTGCTCCTCCCCTACACTCCGACTCGCACTTTACAATCCTCTGACTCTTGCCTTCTCGTTGTCCCTTGGCATTGCCTTGCTTCGATGGGGGGCCGATCATTTAGTGTTGTTGCACCCAAAATGTGAAACTCTCTCCCCCGATCTCTCTGTTATGTTTACACTATTTCTGAATTCAAATCCATGCTCAAAATGCACTTATTTTCTGAATGTCATAATTCCTTTTCTTTTCATATATATGTGCTGCCCCATTCACCTAATTCTCATCTACTGTTGTTTTGTCTGCTGTCTTTGTCAGCTGCCTTTATTGTTGTTTGTTTATTGTAAAGCGTCCTTGAGCCCTGGAAAGGCGCTATATAAATAAAACGTATTATTATTATTATTACTATTATTATTATTTACAATGTTGCTTATCCATGATTTCAAATAAGAATCTTCAAATAGTCTATTAGTGCAAATGATTAGCGCAAATCATGCAAAGTAACTACTTGAGCACTAGTAAAAACTCAAATTACCCAAAATAATTTACTGAGTTGAAATCAGTCAGCTTGGCCCCCCAGTAAAAAATCTCATCTGCTTCCCTGAGTTGTTCCCCTGCAGTTGTTTGAAAGTCGAAGACATCAACAGCAAAAAATAAGTGTTCTTTACCATAATGATATTCAACCCCAGATTGTCAATCCAAGGACGCAGGGAACGGTCTTTCCACGAAGAAAAAAACAGCACCTGTGGGGGAAGAGGAGGGATGGATGATCTTGGCTGCAATAGAATAAGAAATAGTTTTCTCCATGGCTTCTCTTTCCTGAGCGGAAAGTGAGTATAATCTGCCCTTAGGCGGATATGAACCTGGCATTAAATCTATGTCACAAGCCAGACGGGTAGGAAGAGTAGCAGCTCGAGACTTATTGAACACTTCCTTCAGGTCAAGGTACTCAACGGGCATGTTTCTCACTCTTCTGCAATTCAGACAGAGTCCACAAATCCAACGTCTCTCCTTCTCCTCCCTTGACAGACTAGCTATCCCCACCTGCAGAGGTTGAGCATTGAATGAGGGCCTAAATCGAGAGGCTTATTGAGAAATGTGCTATTACTTTCATAAGCTATCGGGTGAACGATGTTTGTAGTATGAGTGTAAAAAATCCCATAGACTTACCATTGTGATGAACTTTGACTTCTAGATATGTGTGGTTTACCATGTTTGAGAGTGTCTTATAGAGATACTATGGTGAAGAGAATGCCCATGAAACAGGGATTGTTTATCCTACTATGGTAAATTTGCCTAGGGCTTTTGTATTGAACATTACTTTGCATCAAGACACTCCCTAGCAACCAAATGGAGTACCTTAGCAACATTTTAACCATTTTAACATTTTAAGACCTTTATATCTCTACATCGAAGTATAGCAGAAACATAGGGGTTGGTTCAATGGCTATTTGGCTGATTTTTTTTACACAAATCTAGCAACCCTGGGATCTTCACCACTAAATGGTGCGATCAATCTAGCCATACCAGCAGAAAATACATTTACAGTTCGTAAAAAACTATAATTGAAACGACAAGAACAATGCATTCAATTTGACAGATTTATTTACATCAGTTAAACAGCAGTGTAAGAAACTGTAAAGCTCTCTATTCTTCTCCAAGTTTACCAGCCACTAACATTTGTGTACCTTGAGAGAAGTGGATTAATTCATGTGCTGTAAATCCCTCTGATCCTATTCTCTGGGCCGCTGCACAAATCAACATGGTGGTGCCCGCTTATAACTGTTAGCTCAACTAACACGATCATTATAAAAGTGTGTAAACAACACATTCACATATTTGACAATCGGAATATCAGATATTTCATGAGATAAGTTTGTGAATATTTTGAATAAAACATTTAAATGATGTGAAAGCAATATATCAGCTGCTGTGGCTCTGCGGTTTGTAATAAGCAGTCCCGCGTCACCATGGAAGTATTAAAGTGGTGCTTTCTAACGGTCGCCTTGAAAAACTCATACCAAGGGGTCATACTGATCATTTTAGGTGAACTGTCCTTTTAAATGTTGAGCTCTGACCAAATTTAAGAAATAAAGATACGGACATAGAAACAACAATAGATGCTGAAAACAGATCCATTACTGTCTTGTCATACTGATGACATATACGTGAATCATGTAATTGACATATTTCCATTTAAAACAGCCTTTTGTAATTGACATCACAGGATAATACTGAGTCGTTCAACACTTAAATATTGAGTGTTTAGCCACTTACAGTGTTGCATTGCACTCTTTCTCTGTGAAGCGTACTGAAGATGTCGTCGTCTTTGATTTGGTGGGTCACTGCTTCGCTCTGTAGACAGTATACTCCAGCCTTCTTTCATTTGATTGACCACCTCACTCATTTTTATATTGAAGAGCGCTGTTGCATTGTAAAATGTATGCAGCATCAAAGCACAGTTAGGCTTTTAGGCAGTTATTTCACAAATTTTATTATACACCATGCAAAAATGGCAGACATGGCCCTGCGTGAGAAAATGGATGTGTGGTGTGAGGTCGTGAGAAATGAGTCAATTGTGTGAGTTGGCAGCCCTGGTGCCGGATTCACAAAACATTCTCAAGAAGAAAATTAGCTAATGCTTCAGATTACGGCACGCAATGAACCGCATAATTAAACAGGATTTACAGTGTAACTAATTGTAACAATAATGTACCTCTTCAGTAAATATGTGTATGTAAAGGGGAACAATATGCAAAGTTTGGGGGATAAAATGTATAGTACAATGCAATGTAAGTCGCTTTGGATCAAAGCGTCTGCCAGAATGTATAAATGTAAATTAATAAAGGGGTAAGAGTAAGGACAATTTTTTAAATTGCATGCCATATAAACATCCAAATCAAACTACTCTTGGCATACTTGATAATAGTACTCACATATTACAACAAATTATGAACACTTTTTACACATTCAAATTCAGCAAAATAAATCATAATTACACATAATTAAAATAAATTATTTGTGACCAACAATCCTAAAATCAATTAAATAAAACTTCATCCTAAAGTGAAAAAGTTGTTACCCCTTAGTTTTAAAATACTTACATTATACATTTTCTTTAATTTCCTGACTTCTTTATTCCTCATACTTTGCATATTGTTCCGCTTTTCCTACAGATATGTATACTGTAGAGGTACATTACTGTTACAGTTAGTAACGCTTTAAAATCTGGTTAATTATGTGGTACATTGTAGGCCGTAATCTAAAGCCTTATCTAAGATTCTTCTTTAATACTGACATATTTTTTTTCTTAAATTCTAATTTAAATCCCACTGTTCAGACCGTGGCTTATGACTCGCCTAAAACAGAGACAGGTTCATGTGGTATATGTGGCATAAGAACACACACAACTTCCATTTCAAAATTATTTTTAACAGTAAATTATTATAGTTTTAATCGGGGAGCTGTTTAAAACATACACAACTCTAAAATATAATAAATAGACCAAAATACATGTTGTACCACATTCAATGTTAAGATAATGTGTATGAAATAGTTTAGAAAAATTATTTATGACTGTTAGGCAATTTCTGAACCAATAGAGGTCAATGATGATTGATATAAAATCCCCTGATGTATTTCAATTAATGTGCTTAACATTTTATTATCCTAAATAATTGTTAAAGCAGAATACCATAAATTATATAACCATAGACTATGAAATTAATAATGCAAATATTTTATTTAAACAGTCTAAGTGATACCTGTTGTTGTTTTGACAGTCTACAGGCAGCAGAAACAACTAATCAGGAGGAGCTTCCAAATAACTGATTTATGACATTTTCCAAACAGCATTTATGACGAAACTAAAGTAAACACCTGCATGGGGAGTCTTTTCAGAAGTTTGTTAAGGTTAAATGCCATGGTCACTTTAAGGAAGTTAGTTGCGTTTGTGATTAAGTGATGTTGGATGACAAGTTCTTGCGATGCATTTTAAAGCAAATATGGTGCAGAATTTTTACATTACCCTCAAATGTAAATCAGTAAAAAAATTGTGATATTTCAGCCGTTTGCGCAGGCAAACATCGTGTATTTTACTTACTTTGCTTTCCTATAGAAGTGTGCCTACATCATTCTACCATCACACTTACCACATGATACATTTACAATGCCACTCCAGACTTGTAATGGAACAAGCTGAAAAGTACAGCAAGAGAGTACAAATACAAAATTATGTTTTATTAACAGAGTTTAGAAGGAGCATGTGCAGATAACTAACCCGTCTGGCTTGCTTTAACCAATCTCACCAATCATATAATTAACCCAGCTGGCTTGCTATGACAAATCAGATAACTAACCCAGGTGGTTGGGAGAAATCCCCTACGAATAGACAAGACTCCTTACCTTTATTCTCTTTACATTTTGGCAGCATCCCTCTGCCACCCCAAATCCTCACTATCAGCCCATTTTTTACCACAGTATAAGGGGGGGGACAACCCGTTTCCGTGCACATATCAGGCCCCGGGCCCTCTCCACGGACAGCACGCCAAATACGCATACTATCCGTCCCTCATTATCCATAATTATTATCTCAAACTCGTGAATGCGCAGCTGTGCTGACTCATTGAGGTCCTGCGCATTGCAATTTTAACCTGCATGCGGACAAATACGTTAATTCAGGCAGAAGAAGCAATAGATGATGTGTTGACGTAACATTGGCATCATAAAAAACAGGTAGGTCGTAAATCATGTAAGTACCTACATTTTTTTTTGTTGACTGTATTCTATCTTAAGAATAAGTGTATTCTCTATCGCTACCTTCCAATGAGTTCAGAGTGTGCATGAAAGGAGTTGTGGGCAACTAGAGTGCATTATCATATAATTCTGACTCTGGAAGGCTGTTCAAATTTGTTAAGGCTGAAAAGCACTAATTTGCCAGGCAAATGACACCACGCAGCTTTTGCATTATAAACTGCAACAAAACAATCTCCGGCATTTAAAACCAATGACACGGACTCATTGCATGTTGCTTTCCTTAGTCTGATATGACTACTCTTCGTGTCACGACAATGGAGCTCTGAATCAAATAGTGGTGTGTTCTGCAACACACAGAGAAGCATAAAAAATAATTGCACTTAATAAATCAGCCTACTTTTACACCAGAATGCATATCATCTGCATTGAATTCTTTCACATCCAGAGACAACCTCTACCTCCACTTGACAGTCTTTGTGCCATTTGTGTCCGAACTTGAGCGATTGTTCCTGAGTCGGAAGTGGACACAAAATGCCAGAGTCCTGAGTGGAGTGCCCTCTACTGGAGTTCATGGGCACTCCAACTGACGATCGTGACACCCCACAGCGTTGGTTCCACACTCACCCTGATTCTGTCCAACCCTGGTGCGTTTTCCGTTCATCTTACGTCATCAAAAATGTGCACGCCGCATGAAAGAAAACAGAACACAGATCAATATATTGTGTTTTTATTAATTTGGTTCTATTATGCGCAGCAGAGTAAATTACATTTGACTATTTTTAGGAAACAGCAGATTACCATTGCCCTGCCTCTCTGATTTTACTCGAAACACAGAAATACAATGCAGGCTCACTCTGCTCAAATAAATAGAAGGTAAATTATCAACACTTTCAGCTCTTACATGTGATTTATCAAAGGAAATACATCGGAATAGGTTTAAACGCATGAGAAAGAGTTGTGAAGGAGAATGCGGGAAAGGGATTTAGTGCCCTTATGAGAAGGCATTACAAAGCGCCACTCGTTCAAAGCTCCGCTCGTGGACTCTGGGATGGCGGCCATCTTGCTAGTGGACTCTGGACTTTAATTAATCTAAAGCACTTATAACCTCATCAGAATCCACAAGGGACATGAATGGAAAAAATGCAATTGTTATCCCTTTAGGTCAATACGCGTACAGAGCCCTTAGCAGGGACGTGCAGAGGAATTTTGAGGGGCAGTTGCTCTGACCTGAAAAAGGTCACCCCCCAAAAAAATACTCACAGGTGATATGAAGGACTTAGAATAACAGGGTCTTTATTAAAATATATATATAGTTAAACATTGAAATACAGCACTCAATCACCTTTACTAGTACTAATAATAACACAGAAAAACATGACTTGAGTCATAAAAATCCCTACATAAATATCCCTATCAGAATGCCTCCCTGAATTGCCTCTCCCGCTCCTCAATCTGCCTCTTTTCAGTGGGCATCCTGCATTCAAACAATACCCAAAATAATGATAAGATTTAGGCATTTAACCATTTTGAATAAAAAAGTTAATGTGATGCATTACTTCCATCATTCATTCTTCTTGCTAAAAAGAAACGTGAGAAACTAACTATCAGCAGCTTAGTTTCCCTAATGCCTAGCTACCAAAAATAAATTGTAGCCTATTTAGGCTAAACGTGGCAAACTCAATACTTCTGTTTTTCTGTGCTGGCATGTCGCATGTCTCTTGACTACAAACGTCCACTTCACAGCGACATCCATGAAAAGTGTCTCTACTGCTTTTTTATATAAAGGCTGCCCCGGACGCCCTAGACAACGTTGAGTCGTCTCACCCGACAACCGCGACAATCTCCTTCTATTGCCGATCATGCAGGCTCAGCTCAGCGCAGGTGCCGGTCGCGTGCAGCGCTGCAGCCACGTCAACAGAGTTTGCCCTTCCCCTTCTGACTTTTACTTTGGTTGCCCGAATATGGAAGTGAATGAGGCTTTGCATTTTTTTTATCTAGACTTATGTGAAATTATGCATCCATTGTTTGATTTATTTATTTATTTTCCATCTCGGAAGGGCAACGTGAGTCGAGAAGGGCATATGGGCAGTTGCCCGGGCAACCTGGGCAACCTCCCTGTGCACGTCCCTGGCCCTTAGGGTTATTGAATGATCCAGCTGTGTTTAAGAAAATTATGAATTAAATGTAAATAGAGCTTCTCAACAAATTTGTAATCATCTACATTGATGACATGCTGATTTACACCACAAATCCGGCAGAATATACTCACCTACTACTTCAACTAGTCCTCCAACATCTGAGATAATGCCACTTGAACCTTAAACTCGAAAAGTGTGATTTCTACCTTTGCAAAATCCACTTCCTAAAAAACATAATTGATGGTTAGGGTGTTATGATGGACCAGAAGAAGGTGGAAGCAGTGAAAACCTGGCCACAACCCAGTACTATCAAAGTACTGCAACGATTCTTAGGATTTGCTAACATTTATCACCGTTTCCTCATCATTCCCTTGTCACTCATCCCCCTCCTTTGTAGCCGGCCAAAGTATCTGGCCTGGACCATAGATGCCCTCAAAGCTTTTAACCATTTGAAAGAAGTCTTCTGCTCAGTTGCCTTTTATAGTCGAGTCCACAACAGAAGTGGGTGCCGTCCTCTCCCAGCGGAAGAGGAATCCTCCATTGCTCCACCCATGTGCCTGCCTTCTGCAGAAAGCTGTTCCTGGTGGAGACAAGCACACTGCCATCATTACTGTCCACAGGAATCTAGAACTTAAGTGATGCAAAATGGCTTAATTCATACACTTGATGTTATGGGCCTTATTTTCACCCATTTTAACTTTTTTTGTCACTTACTGCACTAATTCAGAACACATTTTTCCTCCAACTATCATAGTTGGACCCAACCATCGGGCCAGCGAAGAACAGATCATCGTGGCCCTTCATCTAAACCCTGAGTGGAAATTATACGTAACACCTGACCTGTGCATTCCCCTCTTGGACTCAGCTCACACCGTTCTAGGATCAGGCCACCCAGGCAGTCACCAAACCTTTGCAGTCCTGTCCAACTGTTACTGGTGGTCCGGTATGGCCCAGGATGTCTCCTGGTATGTCAAGGGAGGCTCAGTCTGTGCTATGGCCAAAGTTCCCCATCATCTGCCCCAAGGAAAACTCTTACCTCTGCCGGTTGCTCAGCACATGTGTTCTCGTGTTGCTGTGGACTGTATTTCACATCTGCGTTTATCTTAGGTCCCCTTTAAAAGAACCGAACTGAGACCCCTTTAAGTGGACCAAGAGGTGGACCAAATGGAAAAGGACAGAGTTCTTTTTATGTTCACACTGTCTCTGAACCTGAAAGAGGATTTGGATCCTTTTTGGTCCACTTAAGCAGTAATGGGGACTCAGCCTGAGACAGTTTGTTAAAACACGAGCCAGGCATCAGACCTTCTTCATGGTGCCATGCTCAATGGACATTGTCCCCACTCCCCTGCATGGCAGTATCACTTTACTATCCAGAGTGTTTTGAGTTAAACAGTAGGTAAAGCGCACAATTGACAGAGTAATATTAAATTAGTGATTTATTATGTTTTCAACTTTATGCGCATGTTGCGCAGACCCAGCAGCCTATAATATTAAAGTAACACGAAAGCAATGAACGAAAGGTGCTTTCTCCCGCAGTGCAGGCCAACAGGTCTGTGTAACAACAACAAAATCTTAAATAAACAGACAAAAAATTGTCAATATTTACTCAAAACATTTTTCGAAACTAACGTAATTAAGACTCATTCACATCATTAATTCAAATCCGCGCTCCAGCACAGTTGTCAATCAAACAATGAGTTCAGCACCTAAACCACAAACAATACTTAAAAATACTTAACACATTTTTCTGGATAGACTTAATAAAGAAACTAAACCAAATATGAATAGTTGCCATTAAAAACAAACACTTAACTATTTTAATGGCTGCAACAGCCTGTGTGATGCAGAAGTACAAAAGAAAAAACAAGGCTTTTGCAGCCATTCAGACTCAGGCTGAGAATTCTGATAAGCTGTCGGACAACGACCGGGCTACAGCCTAAATTTGAGCCCTGTGCAGGGCTCTACACTTGAATATGACAAACGTATCTCTAGTGATCAGATTTAAAATTAGATTAGATTCAACTTTATTTTCATAACACATATACAAGTACAGTGTAACGAAATGTAGTTTAGGTCTAACCAGAAGTGCAATTAGCAAGTGCAGGATATACAGTTAGAATAAATACAGAATACAATATTGAGAAAATATTATACAGTTATGAAAATATGGTACAGTAGGTATGTTCTATGTAAATATGACAGTAGGTATGTACTATGAAAATATGACAGTAGGTATGTACTATGAACAATATATACAGATGACTATATACTATGAACATTAACACTATGAACATTAATGTACAGGTGGATATGAGCAGATAATAATTTAGACTAAACAATAGTGCAAGTGATTTAAGTGTGCATAGATTATTGACATAAGCTGTTAAAGTTGCAATGCAATAGGTGAGTTAATGCAGTTGTTGAAGTAACAGTGCAGTGGATGAGTTAATGCGGTTATTAAAGTTACGGTGCAGTATAAGAGTTAATAATAGGTTGCAGTCCAGAAGATGAGTTAATGCAGTTAATAGAGTTACAGTGCAGTAGATAAGTTAGTGCAGTTATGAAAGTGTTCCATTAGTGCAAATGAGCATATTTCAGATGTGCAAGTGAGCAGTTTAGAGTGCAAATTATGCTGTGCGTGTGTAAACAGTCCAGTAGAGCAGATAACATGAAGTACTGGTGTGTACAGTTCAGGCATGCATGCAGCCCTGTAGTGCAATGTAAACGATGTTATAGCATCTCGGAGTTCAAGGTAAGAGAGGTAGTGGAATCAGTGGGGGGCAGAGTTCAATAATGAAACAGCTCTGGGAAAAAAGCTGTTTCTTAGTCTGCTGGTTCTTGTCCGAAGGCACCGGAAGCGCCTACCGGAAGGCAGGAGAGTAAACAGTCTATGAGCGGGGTGAGATGAGTCCTTGAGAATGCTGCGAGCTCGACGCAGACAGCGTTTCTTCTGGATGTCCTCAATGGGAGAAAGTGTAGTCCCTGTGATGCGCTGGGCTGTTTTCACCACCCGCTGCAGTGCCTTGCGCTCAGCAACAGAACAGATCCCGTACCAGACTGTGACACAGTTGGTCAGGATGCTCTCTATCTTGCAGCGATAGAAGTTCACCAGGATAGTTGAAGACAGTTGGTTCTTCTTCAGTGTCCTCAGAAAGAAGAGACGCTGGTGAGCCTTCTTGACCAGGCATGAGGTGTTGGTGGTCCAGGACAGGTCCTCCGAAATATGAGTCCCCAGGAACTTAAAACTGGAAACACGTTCAACAGCCATCCCATTAATGTGGATGGGGTTGTGTGTGCCTCCTTTCGCCTTCCTGAAGTCCACGATGATCTCCTTTGTCTTGGAGGTGTTAAGGAGCAGGTAGTTGTCTGAGCACCATGTGGCCAGGTGCCGGACCTCCTCCCTGTATGCAGTCTCATCGTTGTTGCTGATGAGACCAATCACCGTTGTATCGTCTGCAAACTTGATGAAGGAGTTAGATCCGTTCACAGGCCTGCAGTCGAGTGTGAAAAGGGAGTAGAGAAAGGGGCTCAGTACGCAGCCCTGTGGTACACCAGTGTTGAGGGTGGTGGTGGTGGAGCAGATGTGGCCTAACCTAACAAGCTGAGGCCTGTTCGTCAGGAAGTCCATAATCCAATTGCAGGTAGAGTTGTTACTGCCTAGGTTTCCAAGTTTGACGATTAGCTTGGAAGGAAGTGTCTTTATTGTCCAGATGTGTGAGCACAGAGTGCAGCGCCATGGACACTCCATCATCCGTGCTCCTATTGTTGCGATAGGCAAATTGGTATGGGTCCAGTGTGGGTGGTAGGGAGACCTTTAGGTGTGCCAGGACCAGCCGCTCAAAGCACTTCATGACAATGGGTGTGAGTGCTACAGGGCGGTAGTCGTTAAGGCATGTCAGGTTCGAATGTTTTGGAATGGGCACAATGGAGGTGCATTTAAGACATGCTGGAACCACTGCTTGGGCGAGGGACAGGTTGAAGATGTCCATGAAGACCCCAGCGAGCTGCTCCGCACATGCCTTGAGTACACGACCAGGGATGGCGTCTGGGCCAGCAGCCTTGCACGCGTTGATCCGGCTTAGTGCATTGTGAACATCAGTGGCGTTAAGTGTGATGATTGGGTGGTCAGCAGAGGGTGTGAGCTTGGTAGCTGTTTCCTTATTGTCTCTCTCAAAGCGAGCATAAAAGTCATTAAGCTCGTTCAGGAAGACGGCATCTGTGGCTATGGGGGTGGAGTGTTTGGGTTTGTAGTCACTGATGGCCTGGATGCCCTGCCACATGCGTCGAGGGTCAGAATTGGAAAAATGCTCCTCTAGCTTCAGCTTGTAGCAGTGCTTGGCCTTTTTGATGCCCCTCTTCAGATTTGCCCTAGAAGTACTATAGGCCTGTGCATCATCCGATCGGAAGGCAGTGTTGCGTGCTTTCAACAGGAGGCGCACTTCCTTGTTCATCCATGGCTTCTGATTGGGGTACGTGGTGATCTGCTTCTCAAGTGAGATTCTGTAAGGATTTGTGAGATTCTGTAAGGATTTACCCAGCTCTCTCTTTCAGTTTTATTATGCGCTCCTCTGACGCCCTTTATTTTTTATAAGCATAATTTACACGTTGAATTATCGCTTTACATCTTTAACATTTTTACGTGCTTTAATGTGCTGCCCAAGTTGAGAAATATGTGACAATGCGCGCAGATCCCTTTACGCATGTGCTGTACTTATCAGGAGAGAGAGAATCGAACAGGAACAGCAAGGTAGCCCAGAGCGGTTTGTGTTCATGATGCATGTTTTTGGCGAACCGTACCATAAGCCGAAAGCAAATCGTACCCAGACCACCTCCTGAGATGGTCTCGGTTCGGTTCGCTTTTAAAGGGTCTGGGATCATTAGCAGTGTTCGCATATGGGCCACAAAACCCAGCGAACCGTGATTAAATTATTTTCTTATCAATTACCATTTACTTGATTGGGTATGAGAGTGTGTGTGGGAGAGCAAATGTGTGTTTCCAAAGCTCCAGGGAACTGTAGTGCAATTTATGTTGCTATGGCAATGTCCAGAACAAATTTGTCATAAAATCTGAATTTAACAGAGATTTATTTGCTGCATTTTGCTAGTTTGTTTTTGGCAGATTGTGTTTATTGACTGATGTCCTTTGTAAAATTTGCTCACCAAATGTAAACTGTGAAGAGAGCTGGTCAACTTAGACAAATTCTAAGCTTTTTGGGACATGGAGGGCAGGAAAACAAGATTTAAACTTTGCACAATTGCTTTGCTTATGCCATCAAAACCCATTCTCAAAAACAAATGACTTTTTCTATAGCTTTACAAAATGTTTATATATGTTGAAATCATTTAATTTCTAACCAAAAACAACTTTTAAACCAAATATCTATTGTAAAAGAGGTCTTGTTACAATTAATACACCCAGTGTTATGGTGACAGATGGATGAGGCAAAGAAAGAATCTACATCCATGCACAATTTAATATCAAAGTACAGTACAAACCCACAAATAATCAAGATAATGGAACCGGGCAAAGATATTCAAAATAAAGAGCTTAGATTGATAGTTCACCCCCCGAAAATATTATTTCATCATTTACTCACCCTCTTGCAATTTAAAACCTGTATGATTATTTTTCTACTGCAAAACACAAGAGAAGGTGCATTATTGAATAGTGTAGGCTATAGTCTAATGCTAAAATGCCAGAAAGAGAGAACTTATTTAAACAAAGATTAATTTACTACAACCAAATCTAATTTGACTATTTGAAAGTCTGGGTATATAAATTATGTCCAAACTACCAGCACTGATTCTATCACTATTCACCTTAACCCATGTATATATTCTCACATCCGGATGTTTAACCCTCCAAATATCCAAAAGATCTTATTATCATTAATAAAAAGGAAAAATGACTTAATATGAGGTTCCTCTGTATTTTGGTCAACTATAAAATGTTCACTACAATTCCAGTCCCCAACTAAAACATTTCCTTCATTAAAACATTGCTTTGTAAGACATCAACCTTTCACAACCTACATTTGAGGCATACACATTAATAAGATAAAAATGCTCCCCTCAATGTCAGCTTTAATTACTTCAAGACAACCGTTTATTAGTTCTTTGGTATTCAAAACATTAACTCTTATACAAGGTGAAGAGAGAACTGCCACTCCTGCACTCAAATTATTCTTATGACTTAATCTATACTAGCCTCTCAACCATTTTCCCCACTCTACTTGATTTCTAACATCACTTTGCTTTTCTTGTAGAAAGATAACATACATTTTTCTGTTATATTAGCTCAGACACTAAAGCATGTTTATACATATCCCTCCCCTCATTAATATTAAAATTCATATTAAAAAGAGAGAAGTGAAAAATGAATAGAAACAGCAACACATGATGCATGAGATAGTAAGCTATCAAAGCCTTTAACATTGTTTTTTATCACATTTTCTACACTTTCTAATTGCCGATATCTATTTCTTTAATCAACCTTTTTCTTCTCACTTAGAAGTAAAAAAAAATTATATACAGAAACCGACTTCTCACATTTCTCGTTATCAGCGAAAACAATTCACATTGAGTCCCAACCTGAGTCCCAAAAATATCAGCCAGAAAAAAGTATGCAATGAACAATCGTTTTGTGAGAACACTTGAGAACTCACCTTACCCCTATGTAGACTATCTTCTTGTAAACAAGCATACATGTCGCATAGAGATGCAGTCTCATCAGACAGAGGCATCATGCCTATTCAAACAGATTTTTGAACAGTCAGATTTGAATGCAACCTCCAAATGAGGTTAGGCATATATTAATCAGCACCCTTCTATAGGAAGGAACTATTTCATTTATGTGCTGCACCCTCGTCATCTTTTTGGAGATTTTTGCCGTTTTTATCATATTCAGGAGCTTACCATTTATCAGTCCAGCTACAGAAGCAACCGCGCTGGCAAATGTTGTAGTATACGTCTGCACGTGATCAGAAGCTCACGGAAATACCCGCGTCCCCGAAACCATAACAAGACTTTCAGACTGCTTGCAGCACCGTCATTTAGGCAAAGCATTTGTCACCCACATTCATTTAGACCCCGCGACCAAATGCGGGTGCGAGAACCAATCCATGTATGTCACAAACTACTGTGAGATTATACTGCTCCGTATGCTTTCAAATGGCTCTTCTGATACTTTGGTGTAGTCTGCGCAGTCAAACACACCTCTTAGCAGTTGGTTTAGCATCGTTTAAAGTGAGTAACTTTTATGTTACAGTATCAACACTTCAATTTAAGGTTGCAAAGACTGACAATACTCTTAAAGAAACAATTTATCAAAAAAATAAAATCATTTAATATAGATTTGGAAATGCATAGAATGGTATATTAGTTCAAATAATATACTTTATGTAGCCTACAATATATTGATGTAATGGTAGAGAGACTCTGGTTATCAGCCAGACAGGTATGTTTATTGACCAATGATGAAAAATAACAACAGGTGAGTTTGATTTTGTGTTACCAGGAGTTGGTGGACGGCTGGTGAACGTGGAGAAGGGAGGATGAACGGTAGATTCAAAGCCACGTGGAGTACACAGCAGGTGTTCACCGGGAGAGTACTGGAGTATTCTTGGAGATATTAGTAGATTCCAATTAGTAGATTTTTACAATGAAGGCCGGCACAGCTTTGGGAGATGTGACGAGGGCTAGCTGCGGCAGGATCGGGCCGTGGCCCAGGCTTCCCAAGGGCCTGTTACTGCAGCTGGGCGACCGGAGACCTTTCCTCATGTGGTCCGAAATAATGCTAGAAGTTTGGTTGGGGTTTGCATAAGGGATCTTCCTAATCTGTTAAAGAACTAGGCGTTATATTACAGAGCAACCTGTCATTTGGAAATCACATCTCAAATGTCACAAACAGCCTTCTTCCACCTTGGAAATGTTGCCAAACCACAAAATATTCTACGTGTTGTGGACGCAGAAATACGAAATTCATGCATTTACGACCTCAAGACTCGACTATTGTAATGCACTACTCAGTGGTTGTCCTGCATCATCAATAAAGAACAGTTAGTTCAGAATGCAGCCACCAGAGCACTAAACAGGTCCAGAATATACGATCACATAACCCCAATTTGATCATCCAATCACTGGCTACCCATTATGTATCGTATTAACTTTAAAGATATTTTAATTACTTATAAAGCATTAAACGGTTTAGCTCCTACCTACCTAACAGAGCTTCTATCACACTACAACCCATCACGCTCTCTTAGATCTCAAAACTCTGGACTTTTGATAATACCAAGAATAACTAAATCCACAATCTCTTAATTTAAGTCTTGATTAAAGACATCTTTTTAGCCAAGCCTTCATATAAGGCATAATATGCTTAATAAAAAAAAATGTATGAACAGCAGCTATGCTAATTAAGCTAAGCTTTCCTGTAGTATGGCGCTAGCAACACCAAGGTCATGGGTTTGCACATAGTCAGAAACAAAAATGTATAGTACAATGCAATGTAAGTTGCTTTGGTTAGACACGTCTGCGAAATGCATAAATGTAAATAGTCTCTTTCTGCCCTCCTCCCCCACCTCGGGTGCCCATTGCGAGGCAGGGAGAGATTATGCCAGGTCCAGATGAACGTCATATGCCAATCCCAAACAAGAGATTACCCCAGGTCCAGATAAACGTCATATGCCCATTCCAAACTAGAGATTACTCCAGCTCCAGGTGAACATCCTGTTCCATTATCCTGTGTGTTCCTAGTGCAGACTGACCCCCACCCAAAAGCAAAGAAGGACTACTTGTTGTCACATGCTAAACAGTATATACAATAGATAGTACTTAATGCTAAATTTACATAACATGACAGCCGTTTGAAGTTTTAGCTGCACTCAGCTCATTATGCTATTACTATCTTCCCTGCTTATGACATTCCTCTTATGTCGGATATCGAAATTTGACCTAAACAGTTTCAACATATGACATTTCCTAAATCACATTTCATAAGCTCTCCCTGTTTCTCGTAAACATTTGCTCAGTAACTTTTAATCAAAGTCACTGAGTGCAGCTGTGACACGTCAGAGGGAACCTGGCCAGAAGGGTTTCTCCCGAGATTTTTTTTTGTCCATTTTTTTGTCATAGGATAGGATAGGGTTCTGTCAAATCCAATCTATAGATTCAAGTAAAAAGAGGCGATCACATTGGTTATTGCCCTGGAACGAGCAGAGCTGTTAGCCAGTGAGAAGTGAAAAAGTTTTGTTGCACACTCTCGATCAGATGAAGGTATTTTAGGAGACAGGGTGTCGGATGTGCATTAATGCCTTTCTGCTTTGGAATGCAGCCTCTGAAGGCAGCACTTTAACAATGTCTGACACAGCCTGTGTGTGACTGTCAGGAGACTCCTCAGTCTCCGAGTCCATAGTGTTGTGAAATGTCATAATGACGTAGCAGCAGTGGTGATGACAGAATGCTTGAGAAACAGTTTTGAGAAAAAGCCAACATATTTTTACTAATGCAAGTGCCACTGTATAAAACTACTTGTAAGTTGCTTTGGATGAAAGCGTCTGCCAAATGAATAAATGTAAAATGTAAATGTAAATCAATGCATTGCATTGTTGCCTTTTATGCCAATGCACCTGAATCTTACCATGCCTATTTTGAATGCATGCGTAATGGTTTACCATGTTGCTGTCTTTTTGCCATTTTGTTTGTATATTCAGGATAATGACAAAGGTGTTTTGGAGGTGGTTTTCAGTTCCTTTTGCAAAGCTGTCTCAACTGAGGAACAAGAAGCTTTTGAAGATGTTAAATGTTCATCTTTTTAATTGTGTGTGTAAAAACAATGTATACTGTAGATACAGCAAAAATCAGATATCATAATAATATTTTAAAAAGCTCATCGCTCTGAAAAGCCAGGTGTGCTATGATTGGCCAGTTCACTAGTGTGTAGTGATTGGATTTGTATGAGATAGAATCAAGTACGCATTACAGCAGGGAATGGCAACATAATAAAGACTGCGAGTGCTTCAGCCCTTCTTGATCAACCAGTGTTACGCCATGTCTCGTCGTGACTCAACAAAGAAAATAAACCCCATTAAAAAACATGACATTTGTTGCCTCTAGTTGGAACAGAATTACTGATTATTAGGACTTACGTTGTCTTTTTTTCCACGTTGTGCGCATGTTTGCATTTGCAGATCAGACATAGAAACAAAAACATCAAACTCAACTCGCGTTAGTCCGTAACAATGAAAATATACTTTTAGGCTGTGAATCTGAAGTGCCAGACAGTCTTTGCAGAGTTTTAAATGTTGGAATTGACCCACTTTTTAACAAAAGCTTCCTTGCATAGCCAGTCTTGATCGTTCCCAGGTTTGTGAAGCAATCATCAGTGAAATGCGCTACACACACTTGAATATCCTGACTGTACTTTTCAGGAGAGTCTAGGGATGTCATGTATACAGAAAATAGAGACGGACCAAGTACTGAGCCCTGAGGCACCCCATGTCAAGATGTTGGGAGTCAGAGACCTCACCTCTCCCGGATATTCTAAATGACCTACCTCAGAAGTAGGACCTGAACCATTGTAGGACCATTTCAGAGACACCCATAGCCTTGAGAGTCGACAGGAGGATGTGGCCGTTAACGGTGTCAAAGGTGGTAGACAGATCCAGCAGGATAAGGACAGATGAGTAAGAGGCGGCTCCTTCCAGTCTCAGGGCTTCAATGACGGAGAGCAGTGCAGTCTTAGTGGAATGACCGCTCTTGAAACCAGACTGGTTGCTGTCCAGGAGGTTGTTCTGGGTGAGAAAGGATGAGAGCTGGTTACATACATTACATACAGTACAGCACTTTCAAGAGTTTTTGCAATGAAGAGGAGGAGAGAAACCGGTCTGTAGTTTTCTGGCAGTGTAAGATTAAGAGTGGGTTTCTTAAGTAGTGGGGTCATACAGGCCTCTTTGAAGAGTGTGGGAAATGTACCAGTGGTGAGAGATGAGTTGGTAATGTAGGTCAGAGCAGGATCAACCGATGGAGAGATGGCCTGGAGGAGATGAGCAGAGATGGATTCTAGCAGGCAGGTAGTCGTGTGGTTAGAAGAAATGAACTTTGAAACGTTGTCTTCAGACAGGAGAGAGAAGGGGGGAGCGAGCATGTGTCGGGTGTTTGGGGCGGTGGAGCAGAGAATTGACTGCTGATGGTGGTAGTTTTCTTAACAAAGAAAGAAGCAAAATCATCAGCTATAAAGTCCGATGGAGGTGAGAGGGCAGGTGGGCGAAGAAGAGCAGAAAAGGTTAAAAAGAGAGTGTGAGAGTCATGAGAGTTTACTGTGTTTTCAGCAGAGAAAGAGGGGAGGAGAGACTGATAGATTGAGAGGTCAGTAGGTTAAAAATGTCTTGATGTAAGAGGGCATAAGCTGTCAAAGCAGGAGGTTAGTGTGGTTGGCATCCAAGAGAGAGAGCTGTTCAGAGGGAGGGAGCATGGCAGAGACCCCAGAGGATAAGTGGGAGGGAGAGAGGGAACGTAGGTGCCAGAATGTGACCAGTGAGGAAGCATGTGTAGTGCCTGGAGAAGTAAGGTCGAGATCAAGAGTGATGAGGAAATGATCCGACGTGTGCAGCGGGGTGACCTGGGAGTGATGAGTATCGTGTGTAAATAAGATCTAGTTGACTACTAGACTTATGGGTTGCTGAAGTGTGGACTCGCTTGACGTCAAACGACGCAGTCAGGTTGTTGAAGTCGGCAGCTTGTGGTTTTTCAAGGTGGATTTTGAAGTCTCTAAGTACCACCAGAGAAGTATCATCCTGATAAGGATGAAAGAACAGTCCTTGCGGAGTTTTAAACTCATCCGACATCTCCAAGAAAAGTCCAAGCTGATCTTGGGGACAATAGATAACTAAAAATGATAAAATATAAAAATTCTGAAAAGCACCCGCAGGTGTAATTTTTGTTTAATGTTAAACTTTTTTTAAAACTTATATGCACAAATAATCACAATATCATAATTTAACAATAAACTGTTTCTATCACCTTAACGCACATTTGAACTAAGGCAAACTCAAGATGAAATCTGCGTCTAGCACGTTCAATTTCTTTTAATTCGGAGATTATTTTGGCATGTCCACTTTCATTTAGGCGTTATTATACTCAGTTTCAAAACATCGAAATAGTTAGATAGAAAACCCCTCAAAGATTGCACGTTCCATTACTTCTCCCCACCCCGCTAATTTGCCAGATCTGCTACGCCCCCTTATTCCGGCACCTCTTTCTTGGCAAAAGCGATTCCCGACTAGTTTTGAGGGCTAGCTCAGCCGGTGTCCTGAAATTTCATTCTACCCGTCAGATTGTCCTACCAGTCATACGCACATCTGTAAAATCATTCAACCTGTTAATTATATACTGCTACGGCAATCTTATATTTGTATTTTCATTGTTAAATCATTCTACATATTTATTTATTAATGGTAGGACAATTTATCATCGCTGACAAAAAAAACTGAAAATACAAAACGGACAAATTTTTTTATAAAACGAGCCGCTCTCGCTAACTTTTAGGGCCGGTATTCTGTAACAGTTCGTGCAGACGAACACTCGAGAGAGTTGAAGATAATCCAATATATACATTAATAGAATCCAAGATGAATACTGTTCAATGGATGACAGAAGTGGATGAGTTTATAAAGAGTCAATTTAGATCTACTCAACAGACACAATGATCTTATAGAATCTACAAGCAAATATTTGTAATGGACAAAAGTAGGTATTACCACAATACCTTAAGGGTGTCACATGTCTAGGAGTAGAATCAAAACATAACTCTTTAATATATCCACAAGGAAAAGACACTGGAGACCACGGGAGTCAAGATCAACATAACCATACATCAAAATCAGTAGCCGACAATTAACCGTGGAGAACACAGGGTTTAAATACAGAACACAATCTGGGAGAACAGAAACAGGTGTGGAGCAATTAACAACTAAACCATGCTTTTTTGTGTTAAAAAAACACAACCATGGTTATTTGTGATAGCCATGGTTTTACTACAGTAACCATGTTTTTCATTTTTTAACTGTAGTAAAACCAAGGTTAATTTTCATAACAGATTGTTTTCTGATACGCATAAAATAACCCTGGAGCAAGATATTTGTGTTACATGGGTTAAATTAATTTACATTTACGTATTTGGCAGATGCTTACATTGCATTATCCTATACATTTTGTTTCTAAGTATGTGCAATCCCCTGTGATCAAACCCACGACCTTGCTCTTACCACTTAGCTACAGGAAATTCCTGTGCTGCATTGAAAATGTAAGATTATTAGACCACAGATGGTCTGTAAAATGTAGCGATGACAACAGTTACATTTAGCATCGCAATCTATGAAGGCAGCATTACTCAATTCAACAGCAAATATTCAGAGCAATTGTTTTTAAGCAACCAGCCTATACCACATCCTAGAATTAATGTGTGAAATATGTCCATACATTAACAATGGTTATCTTGTGCCTGGTTAGAGGAAAGAAACTAAATGTGGTTATTCTCATCTGATGAACATCTGTTCCTCAAATGAAACACACTCTTATGCAGGGTCCAATTTAAAACCACAATACGCATGCATTCTAGTTCAAAAGCACACGCAAAATATATGGCAATAAGGACATATTCAAATATCTGAGTCCATTGCATCAGTTACTACTTATGCACTACACATTACAATATAACATGCTACTTGTATATTCTTTTGTGGATGAGTTTGAGTGACAAGCAATTTCCGATTTTCTTGGAACTGTTTGTATTTTTGAAGGTACATGAAAGTTGAAATTCTGATATCCAAATGTACGACTAGAAAGAAAAACATTTTAAATTTATTGAAGCCATTTTATCATTTATTTATGTGATTCAATTAATGACAATAATAATTTTATATTAATAACACACACATATATATATATATATATATATATACATATATATAAATTGTAGTTGCAATAGTATTGAAACTACTGTACTAGCTTTAGAAAATAAAGAAACATTTGCTGCTTTCTTGAAGTGTTAATGTTTCTGCTGATCATGAAACTGCCATTACTGCAATGAGACAGAAATAGGTTGGTGTTTTACTAACTATTTAGCCTATTTAAAAAGGGGGATGTTTTTCATTTGTGATAATGTATTCTATTAAAGAATGAAAGTTATTAATATGAATTATTAAACAGCAGTTTTTGATTCACACAATACTAACAATATTCATAAATAACAAAATTAGTGAACTTAACATGCTGTTGTATTGATAATGTTAATACATGAATAATATAAGCATCGGCAGTATATCGATGTGTCGATATAAAGTATATCAATGGGGGTGACAAAGTGAGACAGCAAGGTTAAGATGAAATGTAAAAGTTAGTGAAGAAGAGACTGACAGAGAAGAACAGAAAAATGGGTGTGAGGGTAGAGGGCAGTGAGCTGGATTCAATGCCATCTGACAGTTCCAGCTGGGAGACTGGCTGCCCCAGAGCTCTGCAAACCAGGCAATATGGCACCCAATTACTGATGCCCATGTGACCATTGCGTGGCATCAGCAGAACCCCCCATACCCCCTCAAACAGACGCCATCTGTGCCGATGAGCAACAACCCCAATGCACTTATATGTACTCAAGATACAAATACACGAATAAAGACTGTGCTGCAAAATTATACAAGGTTAAATACACTATGGCTCTATAATATATTTCTGTTTTCCAGGGCAACAGTAGCTCATTGTACTAACACCTCACAGTGAGATAGTCCCTGTAGTTCCGGCTGACCAGAGTGCTTTTCTGTGTAGAGTTAACATGTTTTGCTGTGGGTTTCCTCTAAGTAACCTCTGATTTTGCAGTTTACACCACACTCCAAAGAAATGATGCCCAGGTTAAATAAAAAATGATGTGAATGCATGTGTCTGTGTGTGTTAGCCCGTGTGATGGACTGGCCATCTATGGAGGATAATGGATTTGTGTTCCTGTTCTATTCAGTCACATTCAAATATAAAACAAAACAGTTGCATAATTACTTTTTGTAATTTAACACGGACAAATACATATCTTTAAAATCTTTAGAAAATTATTAAAGGAGCTTAAATTTCTAAGGAGTCAACAACAAGCACACCGAAAATCTTCCTCATTCTTTTTCTTTTCTCTGCACACATTTTCTCTGCAGTGCCTCCTTACCACAGTGAACAGATGCTGTGGAATTTTGATAGGCTGTGCCAATCTGTGCCAGCCTTTATGACTGGCGCTGCTGGGGTGTGGCTGGCATGCAGAAATTGGTACCGTGGTACATGAACAGAATCACAGCATGATGGCCTTCTACCACAGCCTTTTGTGAATTTGACTAAATAAAAACAATATAACCCATACTTGATTTTGTGTTGAGTTGGAAAAGCATATGTTACAATTACTTGGTGAGTTGTTCAAATGATTAATTATCCTCTAAAGAACCATAACAGCCGAATACATGATTAATAAAGACACCATTTTAAAAGAACATTTTCAGTTTTTCTGAATTTACATTTATATGTGTTTGAGTAAACTGAAATGGATTGTGTTATTCAGCGATCTATTAACAATATTTGTACACCTATTTAGGAAATGTTAAAAATATATATTTTGTTCTGTGATAATCTCGATTTTATCACACTTTTCATGTGATTTACCATGCTGTCACTCCTCAGGTTTGATTCTGTTGAAATTCCACAGACACTGGACTGGAATCACCACAATACATCTAAAAATGCTTTTTGAATGAAATTATGGAATGGTCTCTTATGTTCTCTTATGTATTTCTTATATAGTAAGATAATCTTATCTATACTCATTCTTTGTGATTGCATTGTGATATGTAACTGATCACTGTGTTGGTTCGATATAGTGTCTAATGGTCTTTATTTAGATAAAACAAATTGTAAAATCACATTGATCTTGAAGAATCGTGTGTTTTATCTTTAACCAAGTTACATAATTATTAATAATATAAAATGTTCTGCACACCTATTCTAACTAGAAACAAACAACTACAAAATAAACAATACAGGTCTTATTTTGTATTGCATTTTAATGGTTCTACTTCGGCAAAATTGCTAAATGTAGAATTCTATTATATTACTAAAACTAAATACAAATTAAAATTAATCACCTAGTTATTTTTACATTATTTACACACCTGTGTGATTTCTTTCGTCTATTCCCAAATTTGGGGCTGAAATGACGGCTTTATGTAGGCAACACCATTTGGAGACTACAAAACGTTGAAGCATGAAAATGTATTAGTTTGCACCTTTTTACAGTTTAATTCGATCCCGGGTAAGGCCTCGTGGTTTTATTAGCTAGCATGGTTGAGCCTTTTTTTCGTATAAAACATGAAGAATAATGAACAGATGCTGCTGAATTAGGAAAGAACCCGTCTCCACCCAGCAGTGCAGCTTTGGCCAGGCTTGGCACACGGCACAGCTGGCATCTCGGTGGTGGGCTGCCCCGCTGGCCACGCGTACCGACGCTAAGACATTTAGCGACTTGGCAAGCGCTTGTCTCCTGAGCCCATGGGTATCGTGCCAATCGTGGCCTCTGGACGCCGCTTAAGATCACCTAGGCTGTAATCGAGTTTAAAGAGGAAGCGCCTCCTCTCCTGTTTGTTTTTTTATCCTGCGGGCTTCAAACATTTAATACTGAATGACAATGTTGGAAGTTCATATCTCGACTTTGGCTTGATATAATCACGAGGGAATCTGAAAAATGACCGGACACCTAATCAGAATGGAGGAATAAAAACCCGCATGAGAGAATGGAGGAAAAATGCGTAAATTTCGATTACATTGCTAAAAATAAAGATTCCAAAAATGGGCTGGCAGCTTCATGCCTTGGGAGAACCTTTGTAATAGTGTTATTTGGAAACTACGCGCAGATCTAAGACATTAATACACTGATCTAAAGAATCTATGATAAAAACTTTAAATATCCAGTATAGCTAAATGAAGAAACCTATACAGAGAAAAAGTATTTTAATGGGAAATAAACAAACAAACAAATAAATTAACAGATAAAGTATTTTATAGTGTGAATGTGATCCAACAGTCTTCTTATAACTTTCCAGTAATAACAGAACGGTAACAACATTTTGCACTGGCCTTTTAACAATATTTTTAACAATTTTATAACGAACGCGTGTAAATGAAAGCAGTGCTATTTATGATTATAATTGGCTACATAAACATTACCATAGGTAGGTTGTTTCAAAACTGAATGATAATGTAACAACAAACGTAAAATCAACCCTACAAATTTATCTGGATGGCACCAGAACATTAACCGCATAACTGGACTCACATGTATGACAAATATCTGGTTTCAATCGAAATGTTTTGTTTATGCTATATAAATGTAAGAGGATTCGTGTAGCTCAAAAAGCTTAGCTATTGCGAATTAGTTCATTTATTTATGAAATGGTAAGTTCTCCTATCGAAATAAATGAATAACACTGGATAAAAATTGCATGCAATATTACTACTACTACTACTTATTATTATTATTATATTTATATATAGTTTCAGTATTCGCTATACGGGTCTGTTTCACAGCACTGGTATGCTTTTAACAAAAAATATGGCACATGAGTGATATCATCATAATTTATTTTTCGGGATTCAAATTTGAAAGGTCAAGAATTAAACATCGAACACTGAATAATTCTGACCATACGACCAAGGTCTGTTCCCCCATTATGAGTGATGTCCCACGGTGGTTTGTCCGTTCTCCTCTAATCCCATTTCAGACAATTCTGTAAAACATATGGGATCCGGGGCAGAGTTCCAAACCCGGCAACGGAGGCAAAAGTCTACAGTAACTCACAAATGTATTAAAACGTTATACTGTGAAACCCTAAACGCCTTCTTGTGCAACAACGTACTTTTTCATGGGCGTTGCACAAGGTCACTTATTTATACATTCTTTACATACAAAATTACCTTGCGATTAGAGCCTATAAATTTGTCCATATGTCTACAGCGGTATCTTTCGATACATGAAGTTTATTTGCAAAACGGGTTTGTATTATTTTATCATTTTTTTATTATTACTTAATCAAAACAACCCAACTGCAGTTTGATTGAGAGGCTAATAATTTGAGTTCACAATAAAAAGAACATATTTTTGAAGATTTATTAACTCTTCATATTTAAGCCCCTGCGGAATTTTACGTTTCAGACAAATGCACAAGACTTTCGATTTGTCGATTTTAAGTGTTTGAGAAACTTTAGATGTCAGGGTTGGATATACATTTTTACATTTAGTTTCTTTTAGGCAAATGATGAAATAACCAAATGCACAAAATGTATTTGACAATAAAAACATGTATTTGTACTAGGAGCAATATATTTCATATCAACATAAAAACAGCAGAACAATTCCTGTTGGTTTCGCTCACATCGTCTTAAAAACAAAATGAAAATGGATTCTTGTCTGAAAATGATGACACATGCCGAAAAGTTGATATAAGGCGAAATTCCCAACCAACCGAATGTCAGCAAGGCTGTACACATTTTAATAGACATCAGATCATATGTCACTATTGTTAAAGTAAATCGCTTTGGTTTGAAGCGTCTGCTAAATGAATAAATGCAAATTCAATGTTTTATCTTCAGATATATCAATAACTTTAAAAAAAAATAGAAACACTCCTAATTCACGATTTTAATGTAAGCCTATTTTAATTATATTTTGGAATAGGCTTATAGAAAAAAATATTATTTTAACAACATTATTATTTTGCTTTTTGCTATTTCAACTTTGTACAGATGCTCCTTTGTCCTGAATTGATTGAGCTATTCTTGAAATTTTTTTCTGACCAATTCTCAAAGAGAAATCGAAGCCTCTGGTGATTCTCGAACCATAGTCTTTATTAGTATTATTAATATAATATGTCTCCGACATACAATTGTGTCTTGTTACATATTTAAACGTTTGACCTGGTATAATATTTCGATAAAGCCGTTGAATTCATGTTAAAGCTGTCACATTTGAATCACTTAAGGTCCATGACGGAATTATAGTAAAATACAGATTACTGTCCCATACTGTTAAAACCGTATGAACCCATAACACCTGGATGTGATGAAGGTGTGTGTTTTTAGCCATTATCATAAAAACAGCTAATTGTGGAAGAATGTATTCAGTTCCTCGTATGCAGGCACCCTATCATGGTGCACACGCACATCATGAAACGGTGGAACGTTTTCTGAGTGCGCGCTACCGCTGCGCGCTCCCGATGGGCCGTAAGCAAGACTATGAGGAGCAGACGGACGTGAGCCATGAAGACTATTGTAATGCATAGAATAATGATAGCCTCTTTCGGTGTCTGGTGAGAGTGGTTCCTGTTGCCTCAAAGAAAAGTTGCCATTCACACAAACCGGAGGACTGTGATGGCCCTCATAATCTGGACTGTTGTATTCTGGGGACGCGCCCCCCGTGAACACAGCATCGTAGGTTGTACAAAAGGGGTGATTTCTCAGGCTGTGTGCATTGGATCCGGATTGACATTGCGTGCTAGATAGACGGGAGCATTGATATGGATATGCGTGCAGGGAGAACGAGGGGTTCGGTCCGTGAAAACGCGCTCCCTCTTGACATTGTTCAGTTAGAAAATTCCGTGAGTTAAGTTGCAGGCAGCCAGCCACCAGATTAGTCGTGGGTTGGGAGAGGCCTTTGCAAAGCGTCTGTACATAAGAAACCACGTCCGGTCTTTTCCCGTTCCGCAGGATTTCTGACAGCGCCCAAATGTAGTTTTTTGCCAGCCTTAGTGTTTCAATCTTAGAGAGTTTTTGGGTTTTTGAATAACACGGCACGACTTTGCGTAGATTGTCCAACGCCGAGTTCAGGTCGTGCATGCGCGTGCGCTCTCTTGAGTTCGCTTTTTGGCGACGTACTTTTGAGCGCTCCAATCTTGCCGGCGTCATCTTGCGTTTTTTTGGGCCGCGTTTTTTGGGCCTGTCTTCATCCCCCTCATCGCCACAATCATCTTCATCGACATCCTCCTCCTCCCCCTCCTCCTCATCCTCCCCTGCAATATCCGACTGAGCCAGACTGCCATCGTCTTTCACATAGCCCTCTCCCAGCTCCTCGTCTCCGAGGCGAGAACGCTCTTGTTCTTCGTCCTTGTTTTTTGAGTCCTCACTCCCGCTGTCATCCACCCAGCCTGCGAACTTCTGCATTTCCGGAAGCAAGGAATTGTCGTTGAATAATCTCGTTAACATGACGTTGGCACTGAAATACATACAACGAGTAAACACATTTATTCAAATATTATCAAACCGTGCTGTTAAATAGATGTATTGCACATTCGTGGCTTGAAATGTGAATCAACTTCAACAACGTCTCATGAACTATGAAATTTAACGCGCTCTGTCAGCATGCCACCATGTCCTGGCATAGCCTATACCGAAAGTCATATCCTAGACGATTTTACAAAGGGCAGAAACAAACTAACATCGTATGTGACTGTATGACTCATTTTATATCTTTATGCAAATGTTCAAAATAATGATCAAATAATTCTTACAGAGACTAACGTTTTTAATACACGGACAGATGTCGCCAGATGGTATAACTCGTAAATTCTCAATTTCTAGTTCTGTTTGGCTCTTCGCATGCAGCAGGTCATCGAACACGGTGCATCTCAGGGGGCGGTTTGAGCAGCAGGTCCCCCTCCGCCCTATCCTTTCACTCTTCTTTCTGGAGGCATTCCAGCACATCAAAAACAAGATGACATAAACAAAAGGTTTACCAACACACCCACAATGCCGAAAAACATTACACTTTCACAAATAATAAAAATGATCACTGCTGTAGTGAACTCGCATTTAGAGATCCCTAAAATATCCATATTCAGGTAGGCTACTGTCTGTCTCCCTCCCGTCACAATGTCTATTGTCATTTCGTTATAGATACCGTTGACAACTTTTTATTTCGAATTTAATTGAACTTGTTAGCTTATATAGAAAAATAATGAAATACTTGATAAAAACAATTAAAACAATGGTTTAAATAACGTTGAAACCCTGAAGGGAATGTGTCGCAAAAGCGCTTTCTGATGAATATGTGATTTATGATTGTTGTACATAAATTCTTGTTTAGAACGACATGTGCATATAAATTATATTATTGTTTATATATAATACTGTTGTTGCGACAATATAAATTATGTTAATATTGTCTTATGGTTACCATAACAAAAAATTCGTAGCTATAGCCTTTCATGCCGTGGTTCAACTGTTTCTCCTCAGCAACACATTGTGCTTAACAAAGAGCACAATCTACTCATCATTCTAACGTCAATAATTGACCAAAATGTTAAGAAAAATATGTCTACAAATAAAGAGTCACAATGAGCTGCCGTTGATAAAGTAACATTTGCTTTTCAGCGAAACGAATCGGACATTTAGCTTACAACGTTATTGATTTAATTAAAATGTACAGTGAATGAAGGGGTAATGGATGGTGAAAATCTATATCTAGTTTATAAATAAAACAATTTAGAGCATCAGTCTCCGACAATTCTTTATGTAAATAATTCGAATTGTTATATATATTCTGTCGCGTTGGAAAAACTGACCTCGTTTATGGTGCTCCGCGGGTGAGAGCGCAAACATCTACATAATCTTTGCCTTCAAATTCTTTACGGTCTGGCTGGAGTAGAGGCACGGTTTGTCTGTGTGATCCGCTACGTGTTATCCCTTTCCGGACTGCAGAGAGGCAGTGTGGCATCGCTAGCAGGCAGGGTTGCATACCTGCTCTGATGCCAGGCCATATGGTGGGTACGTCACTGGCAGGAGCCATCACATGAGAGCGGGTGATTGACACGCGCCCGCATTCGTAGAGATTGCCTTCCCGGGGGAAGAGGAGTCCGCCATCTGTCGTTGCCGCTGCACACGCACCTCACTAGTGAAACACGCTTACATTAACTATAGATACAAGAGCACACAGACATTCTCTGCTGCACATAGGGTGAGGGAATGTCGTGAAGGAACAAAACGACTTTTTGAAAATAGTAACTTGCTATACGTATTTTTAATGGAAGTATAAATTAGTCAATTTATGCTAGTTTGCGGAAATCACTTATATATAACTCTTTTGTTGAGAAACGTTTTAGGCTATTGTTAGATGCCCAATATGCGTTTTAAATGGTAGTCTCAACCTTTATTCATTTATTTGAATTTGTGAAGTCCTCTGTAAACTAATACCGTACCGCAAAGCTCATCCACAAACTCAGTCTATAAAGCCATTACTGTTTTCTGTCCTGTTTGGACAGTTTTGGCCTTTTAGATATACAGTTTAAAATCAGCTGAAAAATTGGTCAAGTAGGACATCTGGTGGCAACGCGCTGCAACAACATAGAGGGCGATCTTGAAAAAAATATTTGTTGACTGTGAGGGGGCGCAACTTTTAAGTACCTTTGTCAAATGGTGCTATGTAAAAGCATCAGAGGTGTTATAGAACCATTTATTGGTAAAAAAAATTGCAATGTAGACTGTGACAAGGTTATTTTATTGCATCTTTAGAGATAGCCCTAAAGATAGAACTATAGAACTATCTTTAGGGTTAATGTTTTTGACCTTAATTAAAAATATAACCAAAGGAAGCTTACATAACCACAGTAGAATACGTTTGAAATACAATTATATAATAGAATAGTTTGATTATGAAATAAAAACAGATTTTATATAATTAAATGATATTATTATATACTAAAATTAACAAACTGACATTAAAACATACATTTTTAATGCCTTGTCAATTTGTGGTTAAGTCGTCAAATAAACAAACTGGTATTAAACCATTAACCAACAGGTAAGGTTCATTAGGGAAAAACAACTTCATAATATGGTAAAGTCACAATTAATTATTGCTGGTGTTAGCTTTGCTGAATCCTGTAAGTTGGAAAAATGTTTAACACATACGGAGTAACTGCGAATACAATTATTGTCTCATTGAGTCAACAGAAGTCAAAGCTAAGGAAAATGTACGGAATCTAAAGGATAATGTACAGTCAAGTATACTTATTAACTCAAGCCTACTTATTGAGCAGTAACAGTATACTTATATAAAATGAATCCTGGTCTATGCATTTCCAGTTCGTGCCCTGTTCTGTGCATTTCCCTGCAAGCACCAAACACAGTCACACACAAAACTTTCAACTTTCAACTTACAACTTCAAATGCGGATCAATAGCTATCAATAATTGAATATACACTTACCTAAAGGATTATTAGGAACACCATACTAATACTGTGTTTGACCCCCTTTCGCCTTCAGAACTGCCTTAATTCTACGTGACATTGATTCAAAAAGGTGCTGAAAGCATTCTTTAGAAATGTTGGCCCATATTGATAGGATAGCATCTTGCAGTTTATGGAGATTTTTGGGATGCGCATCCAGGGCACAAAGCTCCCGTTCCACCACATCCCAAAGATGCTCTATTGGGTTGAGATCTGGTGACTGTGGGCACCATTTTAGTACAGTGAACTCATTGTCATGTTCAAGAAACCAATTTGAAATGATTCCAGCTTTGTGACATGGTGCATTATCCTGCTGGAAGTAGCCATCAGATGATGGGTACATGGTGGTCATAAAGGGATAGACATAGTCAGAAACAATGCTCAGGTAGGCTGTGGCATTTAAACGATGCCCAATTGGCACTAAGGGGCCTAAAGTGTGCCTAGAAAACCCCCACACCATTACACCACCACCACCAGCCTGCACAGTGGTAACAAGGCATGATGGATCCATGTTCTCATTCTGTTTACGCCAAATTCTGACTCTACCATCTGAATGTCTCAACAGAAATCGAGACTCATCAGACCAGGCAACATTTTTCCAGTCTTCAACTGTATAATTTTGGTGAGCTTGTGCAAATTGTAGCCTTTTTTTCTATTTGTAGCGGAGATGAGTGGTACCCAGTGGGGTCTCTGCTGTTGTAGCCCATTTGCCTCGAGGTTGTGCGTGTTGTGGCTTCACAAATGCTTTGCTGCATACCTCGGTCGTAACGAGTGGATATTTCAGTTAAAGTTGCACTTCTATCAGCTTGAATAAGTCGGCCCATTCTCCTCTGACCTCTAGCATCAACAAGGCACTTTCGCCGACAGGACTGCCGCATACTGGATGTTTTTCCCTTTTCACACCATTCTTTGTAAACCCTAGAAATGGTTGTGCGTGAAAATCCCAGTAACTGAGCAGATTGTGAAATACTCAGACCGGCCCATCTGGCACCAAAAACCATGCCACGCTCAAAATTGCTTAAATCACCTTTCTTTCCCATTCTGACATTCAGTTTAGAGTTCAGGAGATTGTCTTGACCAGGACCACACCCCTAAATGCATTGAAGCAACTGCCATGTGATTGGTTGATTAGATAATTGCATTAATGAGAAATTGAACAGGTGTTCCTAATAATCCTTTAGGTGAGTGTAAATTCACAGTCCTGGTTAAACATTTTACGTTGTTGATGAAAGTGTGAAGAAAAAGAACACAAAAGTGTGAAGAAAAGGTTTTCTTTAAGACCCTTAAATTAGTTTAACATGGTCAGCATTTAACAGGAGCTCAGAGAGATCTTCCACATCTGATGCCAGAAGATGGCTGTCCAATCTAATGAAAAAAAGTTTGTCCTCATCCCTCTGTGATGTCTGCACGCTATGGGACGGTCTACCACCGCCCATCGGGGATGAGTCAGGTGAACGTGCTGGGGTATGGGTGGTCCGCGAAGCCGAAGCTGACAGAGCAACATCCATAGGTACCCCCAAATCCCCCCCCGCTGCTCGCCAAAGCGGTCAACCTCGCCTGGGAAGCAGATGGGGTGGCGGCAACTTTCACCATAATGTCGCCAGCCGTGACCACAACACCTAGATCGTCATGTTCTCAGAACATGCCGGATCAAGGAAACCTGCTTCAGCATGCTTGCCAAGCATGTGACGCAGGTATCATGACCGTCTGACTCAGGGATGAACCTGTCACACCCAAGGATACAGCTGCGTGACATGCTCGCAGCTGTGCGAAATTTGCTCTTATAGGTCTGCAGCTCGCTGCCGAAATGCCCAGGGGAAGTCAGCTCAGAAGGGAGAAGTCCGCTTCTCCGCGTTGTATATCCATCTGATTGAAGTGAGTCTCAGAGACAATTTCGCTTCTCACCATGTTCTGAAGAACCAAGGATGAATGAATGACCATCTTCCTTTTATACCCGTATGTACGGGGCAGAGACTGGCGTGCGTAGGCAATTCGCCAAGCCCATTGGCGTTTTAAAATTCTTCTCGGAGATGATAAGTTCTGAAGATCAAACCCCAGTCAGTCTCTCAACACAGTCTCTCAACATAAAAGCATGCATATAACCCTTATTTTACCCCATTGTGGGTTTTTGTTTTGTATTTTGATTAAAAATCCTTTGTTACATTTTTTGTTGCTGAGCTCAGCGGTGTGTTGTTGTTTTCTCAGAATGTACCAAATTGTTGATTGGGCCGCTCTGAATGTTCTTGGCATCTTTCGGATGGATTTGTTATGTTTATGAAATCTAAATATGTATCTACAGGTGCTGGTCATATAATTAGCATATCATCAAAACGTTTATTTATTTCACTAATTCCATTCAAAAAGTGAAACCTGTATATTATATTTATTAATTGCAAACAGACTGATATATTTCAAATGTTGATTTCTTTTAATTTTGATGATTATAACTGACAACTAAGGAAAATCCCAAATTCAGTATCTCAGAAACTTTGAATATTGTGAAAAGGTTAAATATTGAAGAAACATTGTGCAACACTCTAATCAGCTTATTAACTCAAAACATCTGCAAAGCCTTTAAATGGTCTCTCAGTCTAGTTCTGTAGGCTACACAATGGGGAAGACTGCTGACTTGACAGTTGTCCAAAAGAGGACCATTGACACCATGCCCAAGGAGGGCAAGACACAAAAGGTAATTGCAAAAGAGGCTTGCTGTTTACAGAGCTCTGTGTCCAAGCACATTAATAAAGAGGCGAAGGGAAGGAAAAGATGTGGTAAAAAAAGGGTACGAGCAATGGGGATAACCGCACCCTGGAGAGGATTGTGAAACAAAACCCATTCAAAAATGTGGGGGAGATTCACAAAGAGTGGACTACAGCTGGAGTCAGTGCTCACTACGCACAATAGATTTCTAAAAATCCTTTCTTTGTTTTGGTCTTAAGTAATATTCTAATTTTCTGAGATACTGAATTTGAGATTTTCCTTAGTTGTCAGTTATAATCATCAAAATTAAAAGAAATGAATATTTGTCTGTTTGTAATGAATATATATAATATACAAGTTTCACTTTTTTAATGGAAATTGTGAAATAAATAAACTTTTTGATGATATTCTAATTATATGACCAGCACCTGTATGTAGTTCAGGCATGAAACTCCAAATGAATCGCTAATTGGCTCATTCAAATGTGTCCCGAGCCAATCAGAAATATGTCCCAATTTACTTAACCATATATAGCATTCTAACTCCGCTCAGCTTGCCGTGCGATCATTAAAACCTATTTTATATTTTTCCTTTTTCTACCATTAATCTACCATTCTGGAATCATGTCTCCCCAGGACGTAGATGAGGTATTTTCCCAGGCTGATCAAGTCTCTGGCCTCGATTCTGATATGGAGAATCCAAACTCTCCACCTGCCAAAATGGTTCAACAAGTTAACACGCTGAAGCGTCCGGTTAGCACAAAGGCAGATTTTCATTAATGAATGGCCAGTGCATAAGATATTGGAATACCTGTTCAACCATAACATTTCTCCCAAAACTGGCTTTTCCCACCAAGAACTTTTCGTATTGTAACAGATTTTGTAATCCTGTGTCCATTCGCATTGTGTGTGTGTGCAATACCGTTTTTTTCCCTCAGGGCTCGCCGTAGTTGTTGGGGCAGGCATGCGCACAGAGAACTATGAGTGTGGTGGCATTACATGTGCAATCTCCTAATAAACAAGAAGAGTTATATACCAGACCCAAAGCATCTGTTTCTAATTTTATTTAACGCAAAGTCTAAGGTGAACCTACACAAACGCGCGGTTACATGGGTGGCAGTGGGTTTTAAAAAATAAATTGTATTTGAGTGAAAGTGGCGTGACGGGTGTTTAATTAGTTAGTTTAGCTCTAAAAGTTTTAGAAAGTGAGGGTGCGCGTGGTCAAAGCTTCAAGGATGTGGTGCAAAGAGGAGTTTGATTTCCACCCGAGATGGGATGGTGACAAAAATAGCAGACACATTAGGATTGAGCTGCCGCCGCCGTTCTCCGGTGATGAGAGGCAGAGTTTTCTATGCTGGCCGTGTCAGTTCGAGGTCGCGGTCAGAGCACTCACGGAGGATGACAACGTGTTTCATACAGGTACGAGTTGGCTACCAACACGTCTGAGCAACACAGCGTTTCTGCTGTGGGACAGCCTTCCTGGTGCCGTTCAGGGAGATTACACAGCTGCGAAAGAGAAACTCAAAGAGGCATTCGGGGAAAGACAGTTTATGGATCGCTTCAGAGCCAGCCTTTCGGCCCGCCCTCGAGCTCCGCGGAAAGTTTGGAGGTGTGTGCGGTAGAGGAAGCCGCCACAATAGAGAGTCGATAAAGACTGATTATATGCTGTTAATGCTGCTCACAGTATTAGTGAGGAAGGGGCAGTGGCTGCTGTTCGCTCTGTAAAGGATAATGTTGGACTTTACAGAGCAATAGATAAATTAAAGAGATAAGAATGGATGTTTGGGAGAGGAGAACCAAATATTGAGAGCCAAAGCGTGTTCTAGAGCAATGGAGGAGTGTGACTCGCAGTCTTATGGAATGTGTCGGTGCTGCTGTTGTGGCCGTGGATGTCAGTCACTCTTTGACCATGCACGGAGAGGCCGTTCAATTTCCAAAATGACTGATGAAGTCACAAACACCAACACAGACCTGCACGTGTCTTATGTGAGAGGAGTAATTGAAGGCGTGGAGGTTCAAATGCTAGTAGATTCTGGTTCCAGTGTGTCGCTCATTAGTGCAGACTTTCGCATGTCAATTCCAGCACTACGCATTCACCCAAAAATGATTATGTGGCGGCTCGAGCCATGAGCGGACAGATTCTGGATGCGCTTGGCACCTTGACAATAACATTTCAGAGTCGTGGCAGCATGTATTTCACGTGTTGAGAGAAAGCACACAGTCTGTGTTGTTGGGGTGGGACTTCCTGTTGAAAAATCACGCCTTGTTAGAACTCAACCGAGCTAAGTTATAACTCTGGGACATCACAGTTCCTCTCCTAACTAACAAAATCTTTGTTCCACTTTGCTGCAATGTGTCCCTGGCGACCACAATGACCTTACCGCCCCTCAGTGAGTCAGTTGTGCCAGTTAGGGTGAGGATACCTTTATGTGACTCAGTGGTCTACCTGCTTTGATGGCTATTTGGAAGTTAATGTGGCGGATTCTTCTAGCTTAGTGGTGGCTCACACAGTAACCACTGTTCACGATGGACTGACGAAAACTCAGGTCTTGAACCCTACTGAATACAAAATTTTACTGAAAGAAGGTACGCACCTGGGTGAGTTTAATTCTGTGGATGACACTAGCATTCAGCTGCTTCCTGCCCAAGTTGATGTGGCTGCAACAACTGCATCGGGAATCGTCCCCCCTGTATCGTTGGAAAAGTCCCCTATTTCTGAAAAAGCGGAACTGTCAGCATTGCTGCTGGAATACAAAGATATCTTTAGCTCCTCTGAGCAAAATACAGGCAAATGCAACTTAATTAAACATAACATCAAAACTGGAGAGCAGACTCCTATCAAGCAATGTGCATATCGGGTATCTCCTGAAAAACGTGCTGAAATAGAGAGACAAGTGGCTAGTCTGCTGCAAGAGGGTATCATTGAGGAGAGCTGCAGCCCTTGGGCATTGCCAGTGGGCTTGGTCAAAAAGAAATGTGGTGCGTGGCGATTGTTTATCGATTATAGACGCTTGAACAGTGTTACTGTGAAAGATTCTCACCCCTACCCCGCATGGACGATACTCTGGATGTATTGTCAGTCGCTGTGTGGTTCAGCACACTGGATTTTTCTAATGGCTACTGGCAGGTGGAAGTCACCGAAGACGGCAGAGAAAAGACGGCATTCACAACGGGACAGGGGCTCTATCAGTGGCGATCCATGCCAATGGGCCTCTCTAATTCCCCTGCAACATTCCAACGTCTAATGGAGCTAGTCCTGAGGGGGCTCCCATGGCACGTCTGCATGGTATATCTTGACAATATTTTAATTTACAGCAAATCATTCGAGGAACACCTGTCTCTCCTAACGGAAGAGTTTTCAAGAATTCAGTCTGCCGGATTGAGACTGAACCCAAAAAAATGCGACCTTGCCAGAGATCATGTTGTTTTCCTGGGCCATGTTATTTCTCGAAAGGGACTTCAGCCTGATCCCCAGAACACAGAGAAGGCTTTAAATTGGCCAGTACCCCAATCTCCATCAAAGGTCATTTGTGGGACTATGTTCCTATTACAGACGTTTTGTCAGAGACTTCTCTAAGCACGCAACTCCATTGAACCAACTTGTTGGGAAGAATGTTCCCTTTGTTTGGACTCCTGAATGTGACCAGTCTTTCAACTTCCTGAAAATGTTGTTGTCATCTGAGCCTGTAGTGATACTGCCTGACTTTCATTTGCCGTTCAAAATCTTCACTGATGCATCCAACGTGGCCGTTGGTGAAGCGCTGGTCCAGGAAAGGGACGGCCTTGAACATGTGGTTGATATGCCAGCCGGCCATTGTGTGAACTGTGAGAGAGTTCCGACACTACATCAGACTTGCTTCTTTCACTATTATCACAGACCACCGACCCCTGTTAGCTCTGCGGCGTATGTCTATTGAAGATGACACGACAGGAAGAAAAGGGCGATGGATTATGGAGCTCGATCCACTGAATTGGGTCATTGTGCACAAGGAGGGGAATCAGCATAAGAATGCATATGGGAGCGAGCAAGAAATTTCAGCTACTGGCCTTCTATGTGCAGGGACATCAGAACGTGATGTGAGCAATGCAAGGCATGCCAGACTTGTTGTGGTCCAGTTCCATCCCACCATTTGAGAGGGTGGCTATGGACATTATAGAGCTGCCTATAACCTCCAAAGGTAATCGTTATGTGCTGGTTGTGGAGGACTACTTTACTAAATTTGACAATTTGTATGTATTGCCGAATCAGACCACACAGAATGTTGCACACTGCCTGTTTGAGGACTATGTTCTTATTGACGGTGTTCCAGAGACTTTGCACTCAGACCAAGGTCGCCATTTTGAGGCGCAGGTGATCCAGAGCCTTTGCCACTTGATGAAAATCAACAATACACATACCACTCCCTACAACCCAAAATCTGATGGTATCGTTGAACGCTTCAATATAACACGTCACCAGCCATATGCTGTGGGTGCTATGGTGTGGCTGAACAATCCTGTGGAAAGTCGCATTAAACTGGCACCCCATTGGAAGGGACCGTACAAAATTGTAAAGGTTATGGTTTTGAGTAGTGAACAGGGACTAAAGTATCAGATTGTCAATTCCTTGGACCCTGAGTAGCGAGCGCAGGTAGTGCAAGCCAACCTCCCCCTCCACTAGAGCCAAGATAAAGAATACTTCTGTACCTACCACTACTACTTCAGCAAAAAAATCTTGCAGTGATCTATCAGATGGCAACGATCATGTTCTTTCTGTATTTTTTCGACATCAGGTTAAATCCCTCCTCTATTTACGTTTGCAAAAATCTTATGTCAGCCCTGAAAGAACCCGAGATAGTGGACAAAATAATTCAGAAAGAATTGGATAAAGGCTACACAATCGGTCCTTTCAATAAATCTCCCTTTCCTATATTTTGTATAAATCCTTTTGGTATCGCAATATAAAAATATTCAGAGAAGAAAGATTAATCATTGTCTTGTCCTCCCCTCATAATTCTTCAATGCCTAGTATTAATAGCTTAATTACCGTAGACACTTTTTCACTTTCTTATGCTACTATAAACCACTCCCTTTAATTTATTAAAACAGCACGTGAAGGCACCAATGGCACCTTTTCGGGCATCAGATGCATATCAAAAATCTATTTTCCAATACGTCTAACATTCGATTGCCGTAGTAGCCCCAAAATTAACGGGGTACCTTGGTCCGTCTGGGTCTCGGAAGGGATTCCCACCCTGCTGAATAACAGGAACATCTCCTTAGCAATCGCCTTGGTCGTAGCCTTTCGGAGAGGGAGGGCTTCCGGATATCGGGTTGCGTAATCGACGACTAACAAGATGTGTTCATGACCGCAAGCAGACTTCGGCAGGGGCCCTGCCAGGTCCAGGCCAATGTGCGAGAAGGGTATTATGGGGAGTGGGATCAGGGGGCCAGCTCGACGGACTCCGAGGGAGGTGGGGTTCCTCATGCTTACCGGGTTTCTGAACTGGCGAGATAGGGCGCGCAGCAGGTGGCTACTTGACTGGCTGTGGATCCCTCTGTCAGGAGCGACAGATGGGCTAGCCTCGAAAGCTGGGCGCCTGCATCCGAACAGGAAGTTGATCGTTGTACACCCACTGATGGAAGTGTTGTGCTGCAGCTACCGGTGATAACCCAATCCGGGCGGGGATTTCAGCCTTTCGTAGTCATCCTGGTGCGGGGCTTGGAGTGCGAAGTAGGCCCTCTGTGTCTCGCCCGTCAAGAAGGGAGCCAGTAGCCATGCCCAATCGCCTTCGTCCCAGGCCTCCGTAGTGGCGACTACCTCAAAGGTGTGGAGGTAGGCATCAATGTCGTCCAACTCGGTCAGCTTGGTGAGGTGGAGGTGTGCCGTGGCGCGGTCATTGGGGAGAGGGACTCCACCTGCGGTGGCTTGCGTGGTCTCAAACTGGTGTTCCAGTCGCTCTATCGAGTGAGCTGTGGCGGCGAATTATTTCTTCCATGTCGGTCAGCCGTCGGGAAAGAACAGAGAGCGAGAGAGAGCGATTTCCCAAGGACAAAAGACAGACTGTATTAGTAACTGTCGTCTAAATATGCCCGCATTCTCCACCACTGTGGCAGGCAGAAAACGAGACAGACACAGTACTTTAAGAATAAGCCCCGGATGGTGATTTATTGGTGAGGCAGAATTGGTGACTCCTGGTGAGAAGGGCTGTGGGGAAGATGGCTAGTCTTCGATCCTGCGTCGCGGGGTGCTCGTGCCTCGGAAGTGGAAGACATGACAATGCAGTGGAAAGTGAGGGGTGCCTGTGGATTGTCACTTGCTGGTCTCTATAGAAGGGAAAAACCACACATTAGTCATAAGACTCTCTGCGGAGAAAAAGCTGGGATCTAAAGTGAGAGGTTGGTGAGGCTCCAGATACATAATGGAGCAGTAATTAAAAGACTGAGTAGTTAAAACACGAGACCAGCATGCTTCAGTAGATGTAATAAACAGTCGGAGAGGGCAGAAGAACAGTGAACAACACGGTATATGATCTGAAAAAGGAGCATTACTGGTCTCAATATCAGGGACAGACAAGCCATAGGTCAAAACCAAGTCTAAAGTATGACCAAGGCAGTAAGTGTGGCATTTTACTAATTGCAAGGTCAGTTCCCATAAGTCATCGCACGTCCATCCAAGTTCGTTCTTCTGAGGCTGCCTAGCAAAACTCTGGTCTCTGTGAGAACACAAATCCGGTGTTATGAATTGATAAACGGCCACACTGTTCTCTCTACACTGGTCGCCCCTCGCTTCATTTTTGGCAGGCCTTTCATAATAAGAGTCCACAAAGGTCACAATTGGCAACTAAAAAATTCTACAAAAACAATTAAAATAAACAGAAACAAATGTAGAACCACAAAATAACATTTTGTGTTGGAATAAACTAAAAGTGAGCAAGGCCTATTTTTTCAGCCTCTGTCACAGCACCTTATCCACCCAATCCCCCACTCCACAAAAAAAGGTAAAACCGAAATCGGTCCGTGGTGTAGGTTTATGGATCCCTGGGCTAGACTTATATGGGGAGGAGCATGCAACAGGTAAATATACAGTGCATATGTACAGTTTGGACCATTTACTGTGGCTGCATTAAGAGAAAATCCTTCCTTGGTGTGTGATGATTGTTTCTCTAATGGTCTTTGGTTTATTGTGGTGCTACCTGCCAGATTACTTTGTTTTTGTCATGATTCTGCAGCATCATGTCATGTTTCTCTAGGTTTAGTGGCATGATCATGACAGAGTCTCATGTCTTGTGTGGAGAGAGGCAGTTATGGCCTTCCATACACTCTCTCCGGTCTCGTCTCTGTTCCCATCCTCTCGTTATTTATTCATGCCCTACACCTGTTCCCTTCTTGATTTGGTCCCTTATGTCTTCTGTCTTGTGCTGGTTCATTGTGGTTTTGTGGTGAGTTCATGTGTTTGTCAGTTTAGTCATGTGTAGTTCATGTTAATAGTTAATTTTAGTCTTATTTAAGTGTAGTTAGTATTAGTCCTGTCATGTCATGTTATTGTCTCCATGTTTTGTTCTGTTACCCCTTCGTGGGTCTTTGTTTTATACTTCCTAAAGTCCTCTGTTAAAACCCCTTACCCCCTGTCTGCACCTGGGTCCTCTGTCCGTGTCTCACCACCCAAGATCATGACAGTTTTCCCCATGGAGTTTCTTTTGAAGATGGGATTAAGAGTCATAAACCATCCTATTGAAGTTGAGATATTCAACTTGGACCATTAACCACTTTCCGGACCTGACAGAGTATTCAGGGGTTTGTATTTTGGCTATGCTGAAGCTCTACAACATAGACAGCATATATAGTTAATATTTGTAATTTACCTTAAACTATACATGTACACAAAGACTGACTCACAGGCTTTTACCTGAAAAAAACATTTTCAATGCTTCTCTTTCTTCAAAATTAATTTCAGGCCCTCTGAGCAGAAAATCTTGGCCTCATCTTGATTGACTGTTGAGGAGCCACACAGGCAAGGCAATTTACGTCTTGTGCCACCACTAGATTGTAGATTGGGTAGATTACAGGAAAGTGTAGAAAGGTTCCAGCAAAGAAGGTAAAATATGTGAGAATGTGGGACCAGACAGGTGTCCATGTTTAAAATGTAACAATGTTGCAGACCCGTGGACAGACAAAACTCACAAGCAAACACCACATATTATCAAGCACGCACGCACGCACGCACACGCACACACACACACACACACACACACACACACACACACACACACACACACACACACACAGCTGTCCCAGACAGGAGGAAAGAGTGTCCATAACACCTTAATTTTCTTTATAACCAGTGGACCCAAATACGACATATGTGCAGCATTTTTAAAGAAATCAATCAGATGCTAAAAACAAATCGCATGCCTTTTTTTAGCAGACATTGAAAACTGGTCCCACAGAGCTGAACATCATGCAAGGATTCAAATAAAAAAGATGATTACTTTGGACAACCTATAACAAAAAGCTCTGTGTGCATTTCCAGCATGCAGGTAATGTGTAAGGAGACAATGCAAACTCAAACATTCTACTGTTTGCCACTTTTAAAATATATATGCAAGAACTAGGATTTGTTGATTTGGTTATTCTTTTATTCATTTTCATTCAAGAGCCACAATACTTTAGAACACATGCAAAAGAACATAGCTCTACTACATTTTCTCTTGAAAGACAAAAGCAGGAAAGGAAAATCAGAGCATTAATACTCATGTTTGTTGTGTATGATATAACTATGAAAACGTCTAAATTTACATTATCCAAAGCCAATTTCTATCCGGCTTTTTAATTCAAGAATACTGTGAAATACTTTGGTATGGACTGCAATAATGGCTTAGTCAGTGTTCATCAAGTGAACATAAAAAAATGTTAAGCTGGTCTTGAGCAGTATGTCAATGATTGGGTTGAATTAAAATGCATTATTAAGTGTACTAAGCATTTTTCAAGGAAATCGAATTAACTATGACTTATGACACAGATATCTATAACAAGACTATTAGCATTTTAGAATATTAGCGACTGGAAAGAAATGACTGATAAAGTAGAAAGAAATGAAAGACATTTAAATATAGAAATTTGCTTTCTGCAGAGTGGAGCTAAGTTACTTTCAAATGTGTGCATATTCTAATCAAATTGAGGAATGTACATTTGCAGTTCACATTTCTAAAGATTGGTTCAAATTTTCACTGGTCCCGCAACAAAAAAAGTAGTAAATAAATAAAATTGTCTAGTTATTTGTTTATGTATTTTGACCTATGCAATCTTAATAAATACGGTTAAGATACCATAAAGCTAATAGCCTGACACATAGAAATCTCAACAATTGTTCAAGAAAACCAATCAGTCAGTAATAAAAAAAGAACAAACAATCATATTACAAACAATAGCACAAATATATGTAATAAAGCAAACATTCAAATTAAATAAACAGCGCTTCAGGTTGGTCTAACAGGTAGTTATCAAGTACAAAACTGAAGAAAGTAATCAAATGTACAGTAAAATAACACTTCAAACTAGTCTTCACTGTATAAATACAATTTATATTAAAACTTATTAAAGTTACAAATGTTAATCAAGCATGACCAGTGAGTTTTTTTGTCTTTATCCTTTGTTGTTTCATAAACATTAAAAACATGTTTATTATGCTTCTGTCCCTTTAAGTGCTTATATCGTTACATTTGTTTTGTTTTTGTTTACTTAACTGAACATAATGCACTACTTTTACAAGGATACTTGCTTATATGGGCATTCCGACATCACTTTGTGTGGATATATCTGTTCAAGAGTAAGACGACCCAAAAGCGAACTTAATTCAATATTCTAAGGTGAGACTCGCAAACAGTCAGGAAGAACAGAGTTCACTTTTGCGTCGCCTTGCAGTATCTCGCAAGGCTTAAAAACGTGCAAATTCTAAACTTTATGATACAGCACTGGCCCGATTATGAAAGTAACAATTTCGCTTCACTTCTGTCACACACGCTTGCCCCTGGACATTATTGCCGAGCCCTGTTTTAAATCAAGTACAGAAAATGTACAGAAAAAACGTTATAATTAGTTTAGGAATATAGAATGGCCAAAGTACATTTGTAACAGCAAATACATTGCTTTTTTAATGTCTGAAAAGCACATACAATCGTAAAAGTAATTCAACTGATTATAGTGGATTCATAAATATCTTATGAAAAAAACAGATGAGATAACATTTAAGATTTTAAATGTATTTGGGAAAAAACTAAAATATTGCCACTCAATCAAACATGGCAGGATTTTAATGTAACAAAGATTTAACAAAACATACATCTAGGATGGCCAAAGGGTGAGTATCATTAAAACGTTAAAAGGAAAACTTTTCCTTTATAATACGAATTGGTAATAATGTATGACGACTTGAGAATTCCATGAGCTTTCAAAGAAGACAAAAAAAGACAAATTAAAACAGGAAGACTTCACATAAAGATAGTGTCTAGATTAGGTGCTTGTATTTATGAGAAATGACACAGAGAAATACGAAAGACTACAACCATATTGCAGTCCTGGTACAAAAAATAAATAATAATAATATTTATTAATAAAAATGAATGGAGCACAATTCGAGACCAATAACTTAAGGAAAGGGTAAAAAAATAAGCAAGAGCTTTAACAAGTGCTAATTTGTTGCTTTGTTTTAAGGTATAGTTTGACCGAAAATGAAAATTCTGTCAAGATACTCACACTCAACTTTATTTTCTTGTTCCGTTAAACACTAAAGGTTATATTTGGAGGAATGTGGGAAACAAAACAGTTCTGGGGCAATATTGACAACCATAGTAGGAAATTACTTTGGAGCTTTGGAACAATTTGAGGGTGAGTAAATTATGATAGAATTTCACATTCTGGGGTAAACCATCGCTTAAATGGTGATTACCCGCAACTGTAACAAAAACTAATAAAATACAACACAAAATCAGCCAACACAACAGTTATCAAACTGAATGATGACTAAATTACTGCTGTTCAGCAGCTGCAGCATATTATTGTCAAGGCAAATTCATGCAAAGTCATAAAACAACATTTTTTGTGTTAATGTAAAATTTAAGATTTCCTCTTCACATAATTATCCGATTCCATTAAACAAACAGTCACATTAAAATATTCTCTTTACCATCTTTAACAATTTTATACATCTTCTCTTTAACAAATATCCCAACACAAATGAAACAAAACACTCAAATTATACAAGAACAGGATCAAGGGAATGCTTTTGACACAATGTTCTCTGATTTTCAGCAGCAGTTTGTCTATTGCTCCCCCAGTGGGGACTTAATGATATTCAGCATTCAATTTGCGATTGCAGCTGTCTACGTAGAGTTAATGTGCGACGATGTAACTGCTGCATTTGTTGCATGCGGTCCCGCTGCCGTGCCAAGTTTTGAGGCATTGGGTAGCGCTGGCAGCCATAAAGAAAGCGGTAGGGGATGCGCACATGGCATGCAGTTGCACGACAGCGTGGCTGGGGCATGGGTGGCAGAAGCATCCAGCGCTTGCGCTCAGCACAATAACGATATGCCTCTTTGCGATACTGTTTGTCCACATCATCACTGTTCTTCCAGCCACCAATCACAAACACATCATCGCCAAGAAAACAGATAGCAGCACCCTCGACACTGATAACCTCTGGGGGAAGACTCTCAAGAATATCATCTGAGATCCTTCCGCTAATCTTCTGCCGTGCAATGTCGTCACGTATGTTGGTGTAGCTCTTGGGACAGCAGGAAGCAGTGTGGTAAAAGTTGGTGGATGCTACAGCCATTTGAAACAAGCAGTAGTTATCAATTAGTGGTAGAGAGTCAACCTCTTGCCATTGCCGACTGACAGTGTCATAACGAGTAGTAACTGTTTTCAACCCATCATCGCTGTCAGTATCTACAGGTGTTCGTGCCGTAACATAAACATACCGATCTTCAACACTAATGGCCTTGACATCTCTCAAAATCTTGGGAGCCGACTCTAGGTTGTGCCACTTATCCAGGTCAGGCTCATAAACACTCACATCTTTGAAGCCAGGGCTGAAGTTGCCATGACCGCCAATGCTATATAGAATATTTTTAATGCAGGTGAGGCCAAAGGAATGCTTACGTGTGGTAAGGTTGCTCACCTGTTCCCAGGTGTTGCGATTTGGATTGTAGCGTTCCATTGTCTTTGCAAATCCTGGTTCCATGGACCCTGCCACATATACATGTGTATCAGTGGTAGCAATTGCATGACCATCTAGGTGGTTGTGAATGTGTGGTAAATTAATCCACCGATCCTCATACACAAAATACCCTACGCACTCACTCAGGTAGTCACCTCCCTCAGACACACCACCAACCACCATTATAACATCCATGTTCTGGCCAAACCTTGGTTGGAAGGTGGCCATGTATGAAGCCCAGAACTCTGTATCAGCAGATTTAAGGTTCTCGAAGCGGATTGCATGGCCCTCCACAGCCTCTGAAACAAGCTGGAGGCAGGCAGCATTTTGCACCACCAACGGCTCATTTTTCACAACTCTTGTTAGATAGGTTGGCTTTATCTGTGGTAAGCGGAGAAGACGAAAGAGCTCCTCAAAATACTCCCCACGCTCTTCTGAGTTCTTCTGAACCCACTTGATGACAGCATCAAACAGAACCTCTTCAGAGTCAACTGTAATTTCAGCATCAGAGAGCCAGTCCCTGACCAGATGGAATGGTAAAGTGAAAAACTCCTCATCTTGGATTACTTTGTGGAAGTTGCGGCGTATCATATCAGCAGCACGCAAGGCCAGCTGATCCAAAGTGTACATGTGTGCCAGGCTATGGACGGCCACACAGTTACCAAGGCTAAGTTTCCTCTTTAGAAACTCTCCACAAAAGTCTTTTAAGTGCACCAGCAAAAACCTAGAGGAATGGAAAAACAATTTCTCTTAGTAAGGAGTTACAAAACAGACATTAACAGATATATAATTCTCTACATGCCATTGTAAAGATTATGGGCAAAACCTCTAAGGAGAACGATCATCATGTTTTCAAGTTCACAAATCTATTAATGTCACTACAATCTGCATTTAAATATTTCAGTATATATATGTCATTAAGCAGGACTCGGATCAATTACAATAATCCAACTTTTGTCATCATGTCAGTTGCTTTTGACTAATATGAGTAACAGTCAAATTTCTAAAGTAAATCTATAACAAAAATAGTGGAAAACAGGAAGATGGAAGTTCGTTTTCAAATGCAAGATTTTCTCGTCAGTAAATTGTTTTCATCAACACCAACGTATAGGTGGTTATTAATACTTTTGTCAATTGTCAAAGAGCATAAGGGTGACATGACAATAAAACATGGTGGATGCAGTATGTCTGAAATGTGTTCATACTACTCCCATTCATACTTTATAGAACACACTGGATTAACGGTCGATAGAAAAGTACTTACTAAAATTCAGTATGTACTTTCATAGTATGAGATTTTGGGGCGTAGCACTAGTGCACCTGCAGTCATAATAAGCACAGCAGTTATCTACATTACTCATAATTCACATTTAATGATCAAATAAAGCTGACTTCAAGATATTTTATGGCAGGAAAAACCCTGACCGGTATATATTCCTTAGATGTTACCTGTGCGCGTGTATTGTTCAATTTAATTTCCTTCTTGTTTCATAATGGATGCTTGAGCGGAGTGTCCCATGAAAAGAATGCTCCCATTGTGCTTTCACAACAACAGCGCGCATCATACTGCTGCCTGTTTGCCACCATTACAATGCGAGTTTGTATGTTTCTTTAATACATTTATGAGCGTATGACAGCGCAGATTATATCATTTATTTTGATAGAACATATCGCCATCTAGTTTTAAGGCCATATTGCCCATCCCTAATGTATATAGAGATGAAGTTAAGTTGCATAAGCAACCTTTGCCCTTTTCTCAGAGTGCAAGCATTTTACAACTACTCCACGTTTCCAACCTACAATTTTGGATTTTCCTTTTACAGAGATTGTAAATCATGAAACAGGGCCCGTTAATGCAGCGCGACACATTCACATCCCCTATTTAACAACAAATATCTCTATAGCAGACTGTGTAGTTTTCGTATTAACACAAGTTTAAAATGGTTGAAAATTTTAAAGTCATGCCTGTTTAAACATTCAAGCGAGTAGACTCACAGGTGTTTCTTCTGACGTGAGCATATCTTGCACATCCAAAGATTATGTAAAAAACCCACATGGTGTATCAAATATATGTTACGTCTTAACTGGATGTGGGTATCGTTTAGATTTTAACGGAATAACTACTCTTATGGATCCGTTACATTAATGGTATTCTTATTGGTACTTTTTGATATAAAAAGACTCAAATTGGGAACAAAATGAACTCTGCTTTATTTGAATTAACACAATTGACATTTCTTAATAATACAATAAAGAATATATAACAACAGAAACAAAAGTATTAATAAAAATATTGCTATGTATTTTTCTCAAAAGATAAATGCATCAAAAGTAAGAACATAACTTATTTACATTTACAATAAATTTTCACATGAAACACACAGTTTTGATGTATAAAGGATGTTCATGAGCTGGATAAATTCCTCATCTTTCAGACGCTCCAGGTTGTCTTTTGTCATCGCTTTTCACAGCCGTGGGTCCAAGGCTGCTGCTTGGATTGCTGGATATTGCTCCAAGAATCTCTCTACCATTAGATATAATGAGTTCCATCTGGTTTTCACATAAAGGACAAGTGAATATTGTGGGAGTCCTGAAACAACAAAAACAGATTATTTATAGAATATTTCATTAAATTGTTAAATGTAGGAATTGCAAAATAATAATTTAATAAGTTGAAATGGCTTCTTACCAAGGAGCTGCTGCTTTTCTGTCAACACTATTCTGATCCTGGCTGTCCATTTATCAACGGAACATTTGTTTCAATCTGCCCAGGGATGTGTAGTGCACGGTCGCAGTTACATAATGGCCCTGACAGAGGCTGGTCCACCTATCTGACTAAAGGGCAGTTTTGGCATTTCCTTCACAGTGATATGATTGGCTTTTTCAACCCCATACCAGGTAAGAATTCATGTGTCACTGAGATAAATCCTGAAGGGTGAGGTATATTTGGGGTTGAGTACCTCGATGTCTCCATGGAGGGCGCCATTACCGCCAAGTACGTTTTGTCGTTACTATGTAAGAGGACATTTCTGTTAATGGTTCAAATGGGAAAGTTTCTCGAATAACGGTAATAGGCTGTCACAACAGCCACAGAAAGCTCAGAAAACCTTAGGAACGAGTGTTACCACGTGACACAACAAGTGCGTAAAGTAAATAACATTTAAAAACAGCTCGGCCTGCATTCTGCACCTCTCAAAAACATAACAACATGTTGTTTACTTTATTGTTATTGCATAGGACATCACTATTAAAACATGAAGCATAGATCCAGGGCTAAGTGACATTATAATAATTTGTTATACTATCAAATGAAGTTTAATATTACGGTTGCACTGAATTCACATATTCATATCGGATGACACAGGAAACACACACTATTTAAAAGTATTTTGTATGTAATACATGTATTTAATTGCATGTTTGACCAAGTCGGCCAAAAGATCCAACTGTCCAACTTCATATGGTGAGAAACAAAGTAGTCTAGGTTAGAAACTCATAATCTTGTGGCCCCGATTAAATAATTTAGACACTGCTCTTTGCCATTGTGCTTTTTAAATGCTTGGTAATTTCTGACTAATGGGATCAAGCAGTGAGCCGGAAGTCTTAAAGGCACGGTGGGTGATCCTGTCCTGAAATGTCAAGATTTTGGTTGGAAATCTCTTTACATCCCGATAGCAATCAAGAAGTATAGTGATCAATTAACATTTTTATCCGTGAAAGGCGTAGGACCAAAAACTGTTCTGGCCCAAGATTGCAAGTGGTCATGTGTACATTTTCAGCCAACATATTTTTCATAGCGCTCATGTCCGCTGTGTCAATGTAGTGAGAATGGCAGACAATCAGCAACAACCAAACTTTCCTGTGGAACCGATAACAAGTCAATCTAAAAAAACTAAAGTATGTTTTTGAAGAAGCAGAGACGAAAAAACCCTGAATTATCTCGTCATTATCAACAAAAAGGTGAACAGCAACAAAAATAAAGATTTGAGTGAATTGTGTTGAATTAGTGTTTTCTCGGTATATGGAAGATTGGTTACCTAAAGCTCTTGGACTCCAATATTGAGAAGGGGTGTAGGCTTTTTACTATAAACTTGGTCACAGCTAGGTGGCACTCATGCACCCCTTTCATCATTAATTTTCCCACTGGCTGCCAGAGTAAAGTGCTTTGGGGGTTGTCTTGGGGATGGACCAGCGGTATCAGGAGTGGGTTGGTTACTTACACCACGTTTAGACCACCAGCGACAGTGACCATTGGCGACAGGAAGTGGGCATGTCTAGCAACTAGGGCTGCATTCTATGTACAAAGAAATCACTTTGGCAGGTGCATTAAACAGTCCCGCTTGTTTGTGTTGCTCTGTATGAGGACATGAACACATGAACTTAAACTCCAGAGTTGCTCTGAGAGTTTATTTCAGAAGATTTTACTGAGTGAAGGTATGTGAAATGACGCTATCAAACACAGAAAATAAAATAATAATAAGCCAAAATAAAAGTCTGGTTAACTACAGTAGTTTTATGTGGACAAATATATGACTATTTAATAGTAAAAGTTAAAAACAGAACTTTAATGTAGGTTAACTTAGGCTAACATAATGCATATGTTGATGTTTACCTTTGAAATTATTTTTCTTATTTATATACACTGAAATTATAAACACAACACTTTTGTTTTTGCCACCTGTACAGAAAAGGCCTATTTCTCTCAAATATTGATAACAAATCTGTCTAAATCTGTGTTAGTGAGCACTTCTCCTTTGCCGAGATTGATTCAAAGAGATACCATGACGAGATCCTGATTCCCATTGTTGTAACATTCATCCACTATCATCACCTCATGTTGCAGCACGATAATGCATGGCACCATGTGGCAAGGATCTGTACACCATTCCTGGAAGCTGAAAACATCCCAGTTCTTGCATGGCCAGCATACTTACCGGACATCTATGTCTTAAAGCTATGAGTTCAGTTAATGAAAAAAGGGGGCAAAAACAAAAGTGTTTTGTTTATAATTTTGTTCAGTGTCATTTAAGCCTTTGTTTTATGATTTAAAAATGATTTCAGGAAACCACAAAGCCATTGTGACTATGTTAAACACAGCAGACATCACATGCATGTTTTGATTGCAATAGTTTTACTATTTTGTATTATACTATTCAGACAAGACAATCATATTTTTTTCGGGGTATAACTCTTGAAGTTGGGTGCACTAGTGCTAGGTATGATATCAAAATTTCCAAACACCCCTAAACTCAAAATGGGTCACTTTCTAGACAGAGCTGAAAATTCCCTTTACGACGACATCTGAATTGTAAAAATCAGTTGATGATTGCGAAAGTTATGATATTTATAATAACAGGGAATATATTAAAATAGTAAACATTAACTACAATAGAAGTCATGTGATCAAAAATGCTTATTATTAAATACAGACTACCCAATTTCAGCAATTTAGTAAAATACCTTCTCCTCTATGGATTTCGATGAAATTTCATCAGTACCAAGATAAAAGCTATGTATTTATGTCCACATATCTTTCAGCAGTGTCCAAAGCTTAGATGAAGCCCGCCGATCGGTTGAAAGTAAGGATGCACCGAAATGAAAATTCTTGGCCGAAACCGAAAAAGAGGAAACCAAGACCGAAAACCGAAACACAGAAATAAATTATGCCAATTATTAGTACCCTGGCATTTATGGCTATGACCTTGTACTAACTTTACTAAAATCAAGGCATTGCAATTGCATAAATTAATATAAAAGTTTCAAAGAATAAATCAATTACAAATTATGCAAATTTGTATTTAGCACATTGCAACAATGCACAGTATAAAATCAAATTCAAACTTAAATGTTTAACTTGACTAGTGTATTTAAATAGGACCAGTGCATAAATAAACATTTTTATCAAATAAAAAAATATCTAGCAGAAATATGGCTACAATCTTATAGTCACAGATATAGAAGCCTAAGAACAGAATAGACTTCCTATTATTTGAGGCACTTTTTTGCAAGATTTCACTGAACATATCAGACAACGAGGGTGCATGACCCTCATCTGGTGCAGAGAGACGAGTCTTTTTTTCTCCGCTATGATCTCCTTCTGCGCTTTGCGCTTCTCCCTCTGCACACGGGTTCTCCGCATACATCCTACCTTGCAATGACCTACTTGCAATGAATTGATGCGAATCTCGCGTGAAAAATCTGAATTTTGGCGAAAATTCACGCTGCATTAACCAATCAGGAGCTTTCTCTAGTAGGGCCGTGAGCGAGCAGCAGAAGCCCCTCCCATGATGCGAATTCGCATCTGTAATGAAGCGAATTTCACGCACGAATTATGCGAGTAAACTCAAAGTGTTCAAGCGTCCAACTACACGCGAATAACGCGATTTACAGCGTTTGGTGTGAACACTCTATAAGAGTATATACGAGATTTACTAAAATACGTCCACACCGCAGACTTGTCGCTTCAGCGGTTTCTGTTTGCGTCGTCACAACATTTCGGTGATAAAAGTCTTTCGGGCCAAAACCAAAAATTTCCGGTGGCCGAATATTCGATGTAGTTACCATCGTATTCAGGAAAAACATACTCCCACCAGGCAGCCAGAAGTAGATATTAAAAGACGCGCAGATTTCAGTACTACGCAGTTTGGAACACATTGTTGAGACAGAATGTTCGCCGCGAGTGGTTGCAATGTCGTCATACCTACCAGTGCTACTCATAGATATGGTGCTACCTATTAAAAAAAAAGTTACATTTGAGTGCTGTTCTCTATTTATTCTGCTAAACATTATGTATGCAATTTACCTTTGCATGCTATTCAGTTGTTAAAGAAGTCTAAATTTACAGTTATTATAAGGGAAGGGTACTGTTTACATTATGTAGATACAAGATGTTTGCTCAATTTTAAATGGTTCTGTATTTTGACTGCAACTGACCTGACCTTGTTTCCTTCACTTCATAATGAGTGCCACCTCTTTATAAACAGCATTATTTTGTAGGACTAACAAACCTATATAACACTAGTGTGGAATATTTCTACAATATTTACTAGGGATGCAACGAATATTCGGCCACCGACAATTTTCAGCCGAAAATGGCCCAAAAGGCATTTCAACCGAAATGATGTGATGACGCAAACAGAAACCGCGACCTGCACGTGCTTATCTGAAGCGAAAAAGTCTGCGCTGTGGACGTATTTCAGTAAATCTCGTGTATATACTCTTATAGAGAGTGTTCACACCAAACGCTTCAAATGGACGCTTGTACACTTTGTGTTTACTCGCATCATTCGCGCGTGAAATTCACAAATTTCGCGTCATGGGAGGTCCTGATTGGTTAATGCGGCACAAATTTTCAAAGGTAGGTCATCGCGATCCGGGTCGCAACGTATGCGGAGAACCCGCGTGCAGACAGAGAAGCGCAAAGCGCAGACGGAGATCATAGCGGAGAAAAAAAGGCTTGTCTCTCTGCACCAGACGAGGGACATGCAACCTCGTTGTCTGATATGTTCAGTGAAATCCTGCAAGAAAGTGCCTCAAATAAGTATAAGTCTATTCTGTTCTTAGGCTTCTATATATGTGACTATAAGATTGTAGCCATATTTCTGCTAGATATATATTTTTTTATAAAAATGTTTATGCATTGGCCCTATTTAAATACACTAGCTCAAATCTTTCTAAAAGGTCATGCAGATGGTTATCTGTCTGAAGTCCCCAGAAGTGCTGTACATTATTATTTAATGAGTAGGGTCAAGTTAAACATTTAAGTTTGAATTTGATTTTATACTGTGCATTGTTGCAATGTGCTAAATAAATATTTGCATAATTTTTAATTGATTTATTCTTTGAAACTTTAATATAAATGTATGCAATTGCAATGCCTTGATTTTAGTAAAGTTAGTACAGGGTAATAGCTATAAATTCCATGGTATTAATAATTTGCATAATTTATTTCGGTTTTCGGCCTTGGTTTGCTCTCTTTCGGTTTCGGCCAAGAATTTTCATTTCGATGCATCCCTAATATTTACTCACCACGAAAGTATAAAGGGGCATTTTAAGTCAATCAACTGCAGTATTTCCTCTCTCAATCAGTAGAAATGTTGTAAAAAATGCCATCATGTATCAGAAATAAGTATAAATCTGGAAAATTAATTTATAGTCATACTACCTGTAGGAACTAGGCCCAACGGGGCATGTTAGCTGGCGTATAGATATTTGTGCGTGTTGCACTTTCGAGACGCTCCCTAAAAGCTAAAATACACGACAAGACCTTTACTCAGATTTTCAGTCTGGACTTACTGCAGAAAGTCTGTGCCAATCTGCAGATTTGATCAGTTAGTGTGTTTCTATCTGAAACTTTCAAAATGTGTGCAAGTGCATGATGTCTAGTTTAAAAAATCGATTTTAAAAGTCGTGTATGTACTCCAGCCATAACTTGGCTAGAACATTCATTGAGACTTCAGTTTTAGTTTTTCCACTTCGAGGCGTATAATTACTTTATCCATCAATGCCAACAATTTATTTTTAAATTACGTGAACAACGGTAGAGTGTCACTCTACACTATTTGGTGGATACAATTGATGTTGAAGAAAAGACAGAATCTCTAACAAATATCCAAATAAAACAGCTTAACTGCATCATAAAAGCGTCAAAACGTCGATCGTGATCGAATTGGAACTTCTAGAATAGTTAAATTGCAATTATTTTACTTTTTGTATGTTAACGTTGCAACGTCCCAATATGCCAGAAAAAATATAACACATGAAAGGCCAATTGATTCTGCAATGTCTCAAGCCGATACTACTGTGTATTTGATACGACAAACAAATGTACTGACGCCAGGTAACACCCATAACGCCGCTAACATGTACCGCTGACAAAGTGGATTAGACTCTCTTAAATTATCTAGACCGTAATTACCTAAATTCTACCAGATAGATAGCTTCCTATAATATCCTCTCACCTGTCCGCTAGCTCCAAGACCTCATGCACATTCGCGGTGCTCACTCGGATTTCGCCAGTGTACATGAACTGGATGACGCTCTCCACCGTTTCTTGGTCGAGGCCTGCCTGGTTGCTCCATTCCTTCATCTCCACCCTCCGCGACACGGACTCCGAAAACTGACCCCCGAGTAGCGGTGTAAAGTAATCCGTTGCCGCGGCCAGGACGGAGCGGTGCGCGGTGAACTCGAAGCTACTGGATGCGCTACTAAACGCCAGTGTCACGTCGCAGAAGAGCCCGAGCTTCCGCTGCTCGTTTTGCCGTCGGGAGAGCTCCGAGCAGTGCGTTGCGGACGCGAAGTCCTCAGCTTCTTCTGATTCCCCGTCCCCCGCTAGAGCGCTGGCCGTGCTCGGACTACCGCTATTTCGGCCTGCGTCCTCTGGGTTTGGGGCGGCTGCGGCCATATCGACATCCGCAACGTCGATTCGCAAAGTGCGCAATATATTTAGACGGTAGAGTACACACCAACACGCACACTCCAACATACACACCAGATAACGTAAACAGTGCTACGCGCATGCGCACTCTTGTCACACAACAACAGAAGTGACGTTACGAGAAAATGAAAATGGTGTGTCTTCTTCTTCTGGCGTTTTATCGCGGATTACCGCCACCTACTGATCTGGAGTGTGGAGTGTAAGTAGATCTGGATGGAAGAAATATGATAATATATCTTTCCCTTTCATATGCGGAACCCTCAATAAGAATATGCCTCACTGTTTAAAATTCTCCACATTTGTCACACTTTCCTGATTCATGCTTACCTATTTTAAAAAGACTATTGTTTAATGCTGTCCAATTCTTAGTCTTGAAATAATGACACCCTTCTTCCTATTTCCATATCTTTTTAACTAATTTCCAACATACTTCTGAATCTGGAAAAAGAAGTCTTCCTTCAGACCCACAATTCCATAACTTTTTCCATTTCTTACTTTAAATTATATCACTCTCTTGAATTCATCTTTATTTAAAGCTAACTTATTTTCGACTTATTTTCTACTACTGTATAATATTGTCCTAATATTGTATTCTGTATTTATTCACTGTATATCCTGCACTTGCTAATTTGCACTTATGGTTCGACCTAAACTACATTTCGTTACACTGTAATTGTTTATGTGTAATGACAATAAAGTTGAATCTAATCTAATATACTTGTGGATGATTTAATGCTTTCTTTGCTAGCAAGCTTAATTTCCATCCACACCCACATGTGCAGGTACCCAGAGGAAATTCACCTATATCCTTAACTGCCTTATCCTAAACAAACTTTGTATACATATACTAAGTCTTGCCTAGTTTCAGATTTACCATTTAGTAGACTAGTGAGTGCAGCCATTGAATCACTACATATCACAGTTCTTTCTGGTTGAACTTCCACTGTAGTGCTAGTATGATAGCTAAACAAGTTTTAGTAAAAACTGACACATTATCTGATAAACAGTATATGAATATATACTGCTGCTGCTGTTCTTCCAGACTCTGGTTCCTTAGACCCATCAGTAAATACTTGTAATACAGAATAACACTCTGTCATTATAAACTGTTGAACTACAAATTCATTTGAAATGTTCATCTCTGCATTTTCATTATTTTGTGAATTTGGAAAAAATATATTAGTGGCGTAGGGAACAACCGAGGGGAAATTGCTGGTATAGCAACAGAAGGAGCAATTTCATGGTCTTTCAACACCAAGCTGTTCACCTCCTTTCTTACTACTCAACCAAAGCTTGGTATTTCTTTATATTCATGTTACCAACAATTTTTCAGAATTACTATAGCTGGATGGTTTTCCAGATGTCCCTTTACACTGTACCAGTACTTTAATCTCAACTGGAACCTGTGTAGTTCTAGAGGCAATTCTCCCATTTCCACATGCAATGAAGCTACCAGAGAAGATCTAAATGCTCCGCAGCAAATGCGCAAAGCTATATTTTGTATTACCTCTATCTTTTTAAGTAATGTTTTGTTTGCAGAACTGTTTGACCTAATCACAGCACAATTAATTATTTTCAATGACTGACAGCATCCCCCCACTCAGCTCCTGACAAGCACCTTAATACATTTATTCCCTTTTTGCATTTTTCACAGGTCGGAGGAAGTCCTGTGACAAAATTCATGGCTATGTGGGACCAGGGTTTCGACGGGTTGGGCAGCGGCCGCAAGAGTCCAGAACCCAGGTGATTCTTGAGTAAACGGCATAAGACTCGTCGGATGTGCTGGACATGGTCCCATTCATTCTGAGAAAAAATTTGAATGTCGTCAAGATAAACAAAGACGAATCGGTCAACCATGTCTCTAAGCACATCGTTGACGAATCTTTGAAAAACCGCCGGGGCGTTCGACAGGCCAAAAGGCATCACCTGATACTCAAAATTACCTGTGGGTGTGTTAAAGGCGGTTTTACATTCGTCCCCCTCTATGGTCTAACTTCGTAAAGATGGTTGCGCCCTGCAAGACTACGAAGGCCGACGACATCAAGGGCAAGGGGTGAATATCCTTGACCCTTGATGTCGTTCAACCCCCGATAATCAATGCAGGGACAGAGAAGAAGAATCCCGCTCCAGCTGGAGAGGATGAATAATGACAGACAACAAGGAACCTGATACGTACATCTCCATAGCCTCCCTCTCGGGCCCAGAGAGAGAATATAGACGACCCTTAGGTGGAGACGCGGGTAACAGGTCAATCGCACAGTTGTACGGGGGGGTGGAGAAAGAGATCACACCCGGGACTTGCTGAAAACCCCTCTCAGATCGTGATTAACCTGGGGTACCCCAGTGAGCACAACCGGTTCATCCTTCCTTACTTAACTTTTAACATGGATTTAAAAAATGTATTACTTTAATACTATGGCTCCCTTCCCAGACTTCCATCACTACCACCTCCTTGTCTACGCTATTTTCAACGTTCCTATATCCCACACCTTGTTTTATAAATGTAGCTATCCCACCTCCTACACCTTGTTTCCTGTCTTTCCAAAGGACCACATACTGTATCTTTGTAAAACATAATTCAACTGAGGTTTAAGCCATATTTCTTGAACACATATTATATCAGGGTTATTTTCTTAATAAGAAATGCACTTTTTAAACTCTTGCCCATTGGCTATTAAGCTTCTCGCATTCCACTGAAATATTATCAAAACCATTATGTACCACCACATCCCAGTTGAGTGTAGGTTGCTTGCATCTTTAATTTCTCATTAATCATATCCACCGAAACATCTTCGATCTCTAGATACTTTTCTGTTGCTTTGATTATAATTCTGATTCTTTCTGTCCAGCCTTCAGTTTGCACTGAACAGTTCACTACTTCAGCTATATGTTACTTTATTCTTAATCCCAAAATTATTTTTTGTGTTTTCCTTTGCCATTTCCATCTTTTGTTGAATGATTTCTTTACTTTTTTCTCCTGATTCCAAATTCTTTCCTACTTTTTTAGAGCCTCTGAGTAAGACACTCCCTACATTTTGAGTTTGAGCAAGCATGTTTCCTCACCTTACACCCTCCATATACCGCTCTGTGTTCCCCTCCATAATTACAACACTTTGGATTAACTTCTCGCAAGCATTTTTAACTTCTTAGATGAGGGGATACATAGAGCAGAAATAATCATACAATTGCAGCATCAGGGCTCTAAGTTCTCAGACACATGCATTTCAGCCTGTTCACACGCTCACACGCCACACCTTGTATTTCTCACGCTGAGAAATAAGGGATTCTAATAAAATACATTCCTCTTTATATAATAAAGGACGAGGCAAATTAAACGTAAAGATGTATAAAACGTGTCCGTTACAATATTAGAGTAACGTTCGATCATGTTGCATCATGGTTCACAGCACTGAGCATCACAACCAATCATAGACAGCGCATTAACGTATTGACCAATCAGAAGTTTAGATGAGTCACCGGCGTAGTAGAGAGATGTCTCTCAACATTGCGTGAAACGCTAGGGGACTCCCCTTCTCTTAACCTCACTGAAACCTTATTGAATAACGCCAGTAGGAATGAAAATGTAACTGGCCAATGTGGTCCAAGACGTTGCTTAGGGGCGTGGTAGCCACCCTTGTATATTACACTGGACCACATTACATTTATTTATTTGGCAGACGCTTTTATCCAAAGCGACTTACAAGTAGTATTTTTACAGTGTCACATTACTGCAAAGCAATCAGGGGTAAGGTGTCTTGCTCAAGGGCCCTTCAGTCATGACCTGCTGGCACTGAGATTAGAACCGGAAACCTTCTGATCACAAGCCCAACGCTCTAACCATTAGGCCACATCAAAAAACATAATCTGTCTGCGAAGCATTTTGGTGTGCCTATTGTAAAAGAAAATGGTGGAAATGGCAGGAAGAAGATGCCTTGTCAAGGTAGTGTGGCCGAGAGGTCTAAGGCGCTGGATTTAGGCTCCAGTCTCTTTGGAGGCGTGGCTTCAAATCCCACCGCTGCCATCAGTGTTTTAAACAAAGACGGTGGACTCTAGCCGCACCCTGAGATAAGCCACGAGGGCAGTTTTCAATCTGCCTTTCACCTTTTCATTTGTCATCTACCTCGCTTACCGGATTCAGGTGTGCTTGAGGAAGGATGAAGCTGCATTGTGCAACCCCAGAGATAGGTTTGGACTACCTAAGCAAAGTCTTAACACTCTGCTCAGAGGTTCAAGAGCCCGGATAGCTCAGTCGGTAGAGCATCAGACTTTTAATCTGAGGGTCCAGGGTTCAAGTCCCTGTTCGGGTGTAGAGTGGCTGCTTAAAGGTTATATTCCTAGGTATCCTCATCGTTGAAAATGCCAAAATCTTAAGACTTTACCTTGGCAGCGAAGACGACGAGCGTGTATTGCTCTTTGGGTTTGCAATTGGACTGCGAGTTTGAGCTTTACTTCAGCGAACGCACCTGAAATGTGTTGAGACCTCGGTCAAAGCTGCCATTCCCCTCCGTGCTAATGTATCCAGGCAGACCTGGACGTGCAGCTCTTTGGTGTGCCCACAATGTCGGCGGACACGCATCCAATGCGTGGAACGCTTCTCTCTGCTGTGTAAATTTAGCTCCGCTGGCTGGCTTACTCCAAAGTGTTGTAGTTGTGGCCGAGAGGTTAAGGCGATGGACTTGAAATCCATTGGGGTTTCCCCGCGCAGGTTCAAATCCTGCCGACTACGGCTGCTTTGCTCTCCTTGTTCAATGCTTGCTTTGTTGTAGTGAACCATTTCACAGGCTGCTTAAAAACTTTATCTCACGTTGGAATTGTGGGATATGTAGCTCTCTGCTATTGGCAAATGCGTCTCTGATGTAGGTTTACATCAAAGGTTTGTAACATGCATTAAGGATCCACCGTGTTGAACAATATAGAAACACTTTCCAGGTGTTGTAACGTCATTTAAAGGTGGTCCTGAAGAACATCTTGGAAATACAGTGGAGTAAAAGGACCTATTTGGGAACTGCTCCTGTGAAGCGTGGCCGAGGGTTTTAAGGTGCTGGATTAAGGCTCCTGTCTCTTGGGATGCGTGGGTTGAAATCCCACGGCTGCCAGCGGAGGGTGGAAAGTGTCTGAGGCTTGCACTCGAACCAAAACGGCTGTTTTCAATTGTCATCTGACTTTCTTGAGATCAGCCATCTGACCGAGATCTTGGGGCACACCATCAGATGCCTGGATAGCTCAGTTGGTAGAGCATCTGTCTGCGACATGTTGTCTGGCCTATTGTAAAAAGAAATGGTGGAAACGTCAGGCAGAAAAAGCCTTTTCGAGGTAGTGTGGCCGAGCGGTCTAAGGCGCTGGATTTAGGCTCCAGTCTCTTTGGAGGCGTGGGATCAAATCCCACCACTGCCAGAGGATTTGGAGCGTTGTGAGTGCTCTTTTTCATTTACCGCTATATAAGCTTGTGCAGTTATGCTTGATAAGAATGAACCTGCACTCAAAGGCAGGTCTGAACACCCCCCGCTTTTAGCGGTTACACCGAGATCTTGGGGCACACCATCAGATGCCTGGATAGCTCAGTTGGTAGAGCATCTGTCTGCGACGTGTTGTCTGGCATATTGTAAATGAAAATGGTTGAAACGGCAGGAAGAAGATGCCTTTTTGAGGTAGTGTGGCCGAGCGGTCTAAGGCGCTGGATTTAGGCTAAAGTCTCTATGGAGGCGTGGGATCAAAATCCCAAGAGAACTTGGGGCACACCATCAGAAGCCTGGATAGCTCAGTTGGTAGAGTAGCAGGCTTTTAATCTGTCTGAGAAGCGTTTTGGTGGGCCTATTGTAAAAGGAAATGCCTTTTCGAGGTAGTGTGGCCGAGCGGTCTAAGGCGCTGGATTTAGGCTCCAGTCTCTTTGGAGGCGTGGGTTCAAATCCCACCATTGCCAGAGGATTTGGAGTGGTGTGAGTGCTCTTTTTCATTTACCGCTATATAAGCTGGTTAAGTTATGCTTGATAAGGAATGAACCTGCACTCAAAGGCAGGTCTGAACACCCCCCGCTTTTAGCGGTTACACCGAGATCTTGGGGCACACCATCAGATGCCTGGATAGCTCAGTTGGTAGAGCATCTGTCTGCGACGTGTTGTCTGGCATATTGTAAAAGAAAATGGAGGAAACTGCAGGAAGAAGTTGCCTTTTTGAGGTAGTGTGGCCGAGCGGTCTAAGGCGCTGGATTTAGGCTCCAGTCTCTTTGGAGGCGTGGGTTCAAATCCCACCACTGCCAGAGGATTTGGAGCGTTGTGAGTGCTCTTTTTCATTTACCGCTATATAAGCTTGTGCAGTTATGCTTGATAAGAATGAACCTGCACTCAAAGGCAGGTCTGAACACCCCCCGCTTTTAGCGGTTACACCGAGATCTTGGGGCACACCATCAGATGCCTGGATAGCTCAGTTGGTAGAGCATCTGTCTGCGACATGTTGTCTGGCATATTGTAAATGAAAATGGTTGAAACGGCAGGAAGAAGATGCCTTTTTGAGGTAGTGTGGCCGAGCGGTCTAAGGCGCTGGATTTAGGCTAAAGTCTCTATGGAGGCGTGGGATCAAAATCCCAAGAGAACTTGGGGCACACCATCAGAAGCCTGAATAGCTCAGTTGGTAGAGTAGCAGACTTTTAATATGTCTGAGAAGTGTTTTGGTGGGCCTATTGTATAAGGAAATGGTGGAAACGGCAGGCAGAAAATGCCTTTTCGAGGTAGTGTGGCCGAGCGGTCTAAGGCGCTGGATTTAGGCTCCAGTCTCATTTGGAGGCGTGGGATCAAAATCCCAAGAGAACTTGGGGCACACCATTAGAAGCCTGGATAGCTCAGTTGGTAGAGTAGCAGACTTTTAATCTGTCTGAGAAGCGTTTTGGTGGGCCTATTGTATAAGGAAATGGTGGAAACGGCAGGCAGAAAATGCCTTTTCGAGGTAGTGTGGCCGAGCGGTCTAATGCGCTGGATTTAGGCTCCAGTCTCTTTGGAGGCGAGGGTTCAATTCCCACCACTGCCAGAGGATTTGGAGCGTTGTGAGTGCTCTTTTTCATTTACCGCTATATAAGCTGGTTCAGTTATGCTCGATAAGGAATGAACCTGCACTCAAAGGCAGGTCTGAACACCCCCCGCTTTTAGCGGTTACACCGAGATCTTGGGGCACACCATCAGATGCCTGGATAGCTCAGTTGGTAGAGCATCTGTCTGCGACATGTTGTCTGGCATATTGTAAATGAAAATGGTTGAAACGGCAGGAAGAAGATGCCTTTTTGAGGTAGTGTGGCCGAGCGGTCTAAGGCGCTGGATTTAGGCTAAAGTCTCTATGGAGGCGTGGGATCAAAATCCCAAGAGAACTTGGGGCACACCATCAGAAGCCTGGATAGCTCAGTTGGTAGAGTAGCAGACTTTTAATATGTCTGAGAAGTGTTTTGGTGGGCCTATTGTATAAGGAAATGGTGGAAACGGCAGGCAGAAAATGCCTTTTCGAGGTAGTGTGGCCGAGCGGTCTAAGGCGCTGGATTTAGGCTCCAGTCTCATTTGGAGGCGTGGGATCAAAATCCCAAGAGAACTTGGGGCACACCATTAGAAGCCTGGATAGCTCAGTTGGTAGAGTAGCAGACTTTTAATCTGTCTGAGAAGCGTTTTGGTGGGCCTATTGTATAAGGAAATGGTGGAAACGGCAGGCAGAAAATGCCTTTTCGAGGTAGTGTGGCCGAGCGGTCTAATGCGCTGGATTTAGGCTCCAGTCTCTTTGGAGGCGAGGGTTCAATTCCCACCACTGCCAGAGGATTTGGAGCGTTGTGAGTGCTCTTTTTCATTTACCGCTATATAAGCTGGTTCAGTTATGCTCGATAAGGAATGAACCTGCACTCAAAGGCAGGTCTGAACACCCCCCGCTTTTAGCGGTTACACCGAGATCTTTGGGCACACCATCAGATGCCTGGATAGCTCAGTTGGTAGAGCATCTGTCTGCGACATGTTGTCTGGCATATTGTAAAAGAAAATGGTGGAAACGGCAGGAAGAAGATGCCTTTTTGAGGTAGTGTGGCCGAGTGGTCTAAGTCGCTGGATTTAGGCTCAAGTCTCTTTGGAGGCGTGGGTTCAAATCCCACCGCTCCCATAAGTGTTTTAAACAAAGAAGGTGGACTCTAGCCGCACCCTGAGATAAGCCACGAGGGTAGTTTTCTATCTGCCTTTCACCTTTTCATTTTTCATCTACCTCGCTTACCGGATTCAGGAAGGATGAAGCTGCATTGTGCAACCCCAGAGATAGGTTTGGACTACCTAAGCAAAGTCTTAACACTCGGCTCAGAGGTTCAAGAGCCCGGATAGCTCAGTCGGTAGAGCATCAGACTTTTAATCTGAGGGTCCAGGGTTCAAGTCCCTGTTCGGGCGTAGAGTGGCTGCTTGAAGGTTATATTTCCTGTCCTAGGTATCCTCATCGTTGAAAATGCCAAATCTTAAGACATCTTGGCAGCGAAGACGACGAGCGTGTATTGCTCTTTGGGTTTGCAATTGGACTGCGAGTTTGAGCTTTACTTCAGCGAACGCACCTGAAATGTGTTGAGACCTCGGTCAAAGCTGCCATTCCCCTCCGTGCTAATGTATCCAGGCAGACCTGGACGTGCAGCTCTTTGGTGTGCCCACAATGTCGGCGGACACGCATCCAATGCGTGGAACGCTTCTCTCTGCTGTGTAAATTTAGCTCCGCTGGCTGGCTTACTTCAAAGTGTTGTAGTTGTGGCCGAGAGGTTAAGGCGATGGACTTGAAATCTGTTGGGGTTTCCCAGCGCAGGTTCAAATCCTGCCGACTACGGCTGCTTTGCTCTCCTTGTTCAATGCTTGCTTTGTTGTAGTGAACCATTTCACAGGCTGCTTAAAAACTTTATCTCACGTTGGAATTGTGGGATATGTAGCTCTCTGCTATTGGCAAATGCGTCTCTGATGTAGGTTTACATCAAAGGTTTGTAACATGCATTAAGGATCCACCGTGTTGAACGATATATTAACACTTTCCAGGTGTTGTAACGTCATTTAAAGGTGGTCCTGAAGAACATCTTGGAAATACAGTGGAGTAAAAGGACCTATTTTGGAACTGCTCCTGTGAAGCGTGGCCGAGGGTTTTAAGGTGCTGGATTAAGGCTCCTGTCTCTTGGGATGCGTGGGTTGAAATCCCACGGCTGCCAGAGGATTTGGAGTGTTGTGAGTGCTCTTTTTCATTTACCGCTATATAAGCTGGTTCAGTTATGCTTGATAAGGAATGATCCTGCACTCAAAGGCAGGTCTGAACACCCCCCGCTTTTAGCGGTTACACCGAGATCTTGGGGCACACCATCAGATGCCTGGATAGCTCAGGTGGTAGAGCATCTGTCTGCGACGTGTTGTCTGGCATATTGTAAAAGAAAATGGTGGAAACGGCAGGAAGAAGATGCCTTTTTGAGGTAGTGTGGCCGAGCGGTCTAAGGCGCTGGATTTAGGCTCCAGTCTCTTTGGAGGCGTGGGATCAAAATCCCAAGAGAACTTGGGGCACACCATTAGAAGCCTGGATAGCTCAGTTGGTAGAGTAGCAGACTTTTAATCTGTCTGAGAAGCGTTTTGGTGGGCCTATTGTATAAGGAAATGGTGGAAACGGCAGGCAGAAAATGCCTTTTCGAGGTAGTGTGGCCGAGCGGTCTAAGGCGCTGGATTTAGGCTCCAGTCTCTTTGGAGACGTGGGTTCAAATCCCACCACTGCCAGAGGATTTGGAGCGTTGTGAGTGCTCTTTTTCATTTACCGCTATATAAGCTGGTTCAGTTATGCTCGATAAGGAATGAACCTGCACTCAAAAGCAGGTCTGAACACCCCCCGCTTTTAGCGGTTACACCGAGATCTTTGGGCACACCATCAGATGCATGGATAGCTCAGTTGGTAGAGCATCTGTCTGCGACGTGTTGTCTGGCATATTGTAAAAGAAAATGGTGGAAACGGCAGGAAGAAGATGTCTTTTTGAGGTAGTGTGGCCGAGTGGTCTAAGTCGCTGGATTTAGGCTCCAGTCTCTATGGAGGCGTGGGTTCAAATCCCACCGCTCCCATAAGTGTTTTAAACAAAGAAGGTGGACTCTAGCCGCACCCTGAGATAAGCCACGAGGGCAGAGGGGTATTGCACAAAAGTAGAATTAAGAAAGCTAGGATAATAGAACAGTCGCGGCTTGACCTAGTTTAATCAGTGCATCCTGGCTTAATCCGTTGCACGTTTGCTGAGCCAGGATGAGAACGCGCGGATATGTCAAGCCAGGTGTATATAGTTTGGATAAATGCACGTTCACGGCATTCTTAAAAAGATCACGAAATCGATCAAAGAATCACTGATGCAGAAATGGACAAAACCCGTGCGGCATACTTTTCGCCTAATGAGCAACAGCTTCTTATGGAAACGTATGAAGAAGTGAAACATATAATATGTAAAAAAGGCAATACAGCTGCTGTGATAAAACAAAGAGAGAATGCATGGCAAACAATAGCGGACCGATTGAATGCGTAAGTAGTCCAAATAACCAGTGCTCCACTGAAACCCTCATAATTACAATTCAATGAGTTACTTGTCATTTTCAAAAATATTTGTGTACTTAAATGTGACCAGTGGACATGCATTTAACATAAAGAATAATTGCAAACACTTACCCACTGGGCATCTATTTGATCTATTTAGTTTCTTTTATGTCTATAATCTTTTTACTCTTATCTATTTGTAATCTTTTTTTGCTCTTTTTATACATCTAATCTATTTTATAATTTGTATCTATCCATTCCTCTTAAAGAACAAACATGTCTGGCCAAAAAAGGACTTGGCAGAAAGTCAAGATTAAATACAAGAATATTTTGCAGGCTGGTAAGTGACTTGTTTGCAAAGAACATAGGTGACATGTTGGCTGACATTTTATTGTCTGATTTTAGCAATAAAAAAAAAAGTCATATATCTGGTACGGGGGGTGGCCCTCCAACCCAAGACTTCACCTCAGCAGAGGAGCTGGCCCTGGACTTAAATAAAGGGAAGCCAGTGATTGAAGGGATCCAGGGAGGTACAGCCACTGACTCTGGTCCAGCAAGGGATACTGACCTCTTCATACAAGGTACATTATTGCCATGATACTGCACATGGAAAATATTGAAATCCATATACATTTATGTGGACTGTGCGACTTTGCCTTACCTTGCAGTGGCTGGTAACACCTTTACACTTTTGGAGCCACCAGATTTTCCGGTTAGTACTCTTTATTGAATCATTGGCTTTGCATGTCCTGTCAAAAATATCATTACAAGTATTGAATATGGCAGAGGGAAGCCACATCTACAGCAGTGGAGTGCACTTCTGCCGATGATGAGACCGTGTCGCTGGACTCCAGAAGGCTTGAGGTATCATGTAAATTTTGTGGCAATAGACACATTTTTTCATAAGTTCATAATAGATAAAAAGTCAGGGAAGTGGTACTAATAGAAAATATAATTTGTTACAGGATCCTGACATTGGGGAGCCTGATAAGCAGCCTGGAAACATAGTGAGTATTGCCTAAAGTAAATTTACATTATACAAAAATTCTGCTATGCTAACTAAAAGGTGTTCACAGAATTCACAAACTGTCAGATATCTCTACACAACGCATCTTAAGAAACAGATCGAGCTGACAGAAGTCAAGATTGATGTGAACAAAAGAAAGCTGCAGGACATGGATCTTGAGATGCAAATTAAACACAAGACCCTGAGGAAACTAGAACTGGAAATCCAGAAACTAGAAAGAGAAGTAAGTGACTTCAGTTCATACTGTAACCATGACTGTAACACAATGTATTAATAATCATCATTTTTTTCTCTCCAAAGCTCCAAGCTGACAAGTGATGACACCAAAATAATAAAAGAAAAATATTCCAAAACCATTGTGGTCTTTTAACTTTTTTATGAATGTCAAGTACACTTTAGTTATTGATCCAGTGAAGTGGAACTAGAATTTGGGAAGATGACCACAGTGTGTGCTACCGATGCCAAATAAAATGCATGTACACATGAAAAAGTTATATAGCCTACATTATCCTTTATTAAAAGATGGGCTAAATCAAAACTAAATTAACTGAAATAATTTGCAATGTATTGTTCTCTAACAAGTCGACCATTTCTGTTATCTGGGAATATGGCACCATTGTCCCAATCAACATCCAAAGCAACTCTGGGAGCCCTTTCTTTTCTTAGGCTGGCAATATTGTGCAGCACTGTGCAGGCAACAGTCACGTCACATGCTCTGTCTGGGGAGAGCCTCAGGTGGTGCAGGCACTGAAATCGTGATTTCAGGAGGCCGAAGGTCATTTCAATTCGAGCCCTGGTTTTGGCATGGGCATGGTTGTAAGCTTGCTGTGCTGGGGTTTGGGGGTCTGTAAGGGGAGTCATCAGAAATGTCTCACAGGCATAGCCTTTGTCCCCCAGCAGCACGCCAGAGAACTCTCCTGCGAATGCAAAACATAATTCTTACTGTACTCTTGATATTCAAGGTGCTTAAAAAATGGGGTGGCTTACCTAGAGAGAGTCTCTGGTAAATTCTACTGGCCCGAAAGATTCTGGAGTCATGGACTGAGCCAGGCCACTTTGCCTCTAAATTTGTGATAAGGCAGGCAGCATCACAGATCATCTGTAAAAATATATATAGCTTATTAAGGTCATTTAATGCACAGAATAATTATGTAGCTGACAGTAACCATAACTCATTCTTACCTGAACATTGACACTGTGGAAGGATTTCCTGTTAACATAATCTCCCTCATGTGCCCCTGAGGGGCGTTGGAGACGAATATGGGTGCAATCCACTGTCCCAATTACATTAGGAAAAGCTGTAACACAAAATAATGAGTGTCATACTGTGACTGTGCTAATGTAGTAATGTTATTATTCGTGTTACCTGCAATCTTGTAGAAATCCTCCTTGATGTGGATGAATCTTCTGTGACCAGGGAAGGTGATAAATATGTGCACAAGAGATTTCAATGCCAGACTTACCTTTCTTATTGTGCGGCAAATAGTGGCTTTATTGAGGTTTTCTGCATCACCGACAGAATACAGAAACATGCCACTTGCAAAGAATCGCAGTGCTACGCAGACCATCTGTGGGACAGTGAGAGCATGGCTCCGTGCTGTCCTGTGCTGTATGTTTGGACCCAGCAGCCTACACAAATATCTGATGCCATCACCTGAGAATCTGTACCTCTCAGTCAGATATTGGTCTGAAAAGGCCAATGGGTCTACCCTATCTCTGAAGACTCTTTCATGCCTGAATGCTCGTCTGAGTATTAAAACTTCCTCATCAACTACATCATTCAACAAAGGGCAAGCCATTGTGAATCGGAGAAACACAAATATTTAGTCTATATATACTACATATTGACCTCGTTACGGACTTAATTGAAACCACATTTGCAACTTCATGAGCCATTGTCTCATTATTATCTCATGAGCCATTGTCTCCATTATCTCATCAACTGCTATAATATTTTGATATTTTTTCTCATTCAACAGTACATTTCTACTCTATACTTGCATATACATAGTCATTCTATTTGTCATATACTATAGTATAGTATAGTTTTGCACTGTGTTGGCATTCATTGCGACAGCAAAGTAATAATTGCTCAAAAAATCTGCTTTCCTCACTGGGTGTATGACAATAAACGCTTTAAATCTCGAATAATATATATATATATATATATATATATATATATATATATTCATCAAACCTCTGACAGTGAAATGAACAGCAGTTTTCAATAATAACTAAAATAACAGTACGCATACTTATATGAATGATTGTATATCTAGTATTTTAGAAGTGACTAAAACACATTAATATCTAGTAGGATTTAGGGAGGAACTAGCCGATAAATCACTAGGATTAATCTTAGCCTGGTTGTTAGCCTGCTCCGGAGCAGGCTAGCTGCAAAGTGTAAATCTCCATAGTAACTTAAAGTAGATTAATTTAGCCACCCTTCATGCAACTGAGTAAGGGCTAAATTCAGCCAGGATAACTGGAAAATCCCAGCTTAATCCCTTATCTTGCTTTTGTGCAATACCCCTCAGTTTTCTATCTGCCTTTCACCTTTTCATTTTTCATCTACCTCGCTTACCGGATTCAGGTGTGCTTGAGGAAGGATGAAGCTGCATTGTGCAACCCCAGAGATAGGTTTGGACTACCTAAGCAAAGTCTTAACACTCGGCTCAGAGGTTCAAGAGCCCGGATAGCTCAGTCGGTAGAGCATCAGACTTTTAATCTGCGGGTCCAGGGTGGAAAAGGCAGGCAGAAAATGCCTTTTCGATGTAGTGTGGCTGAGCGGTCTAAGGCGCTGGATTTAGGCTCCAGTCTCTTTGGAGGCTTGGGTTCAAAATCCCAAGAGAACTTAAGGGAACACCATCAGAAGCCTGGATAGCTCAGTTGGTAGAGTAGCAGACTTTTAATCTGTCTAAGAAGCGTTTTGGTGGGCCTATTGTATAAGGAAATGGTGGAAACGGCAGGAAGAAAATGCCTTTTCGAGGTAGTGTGGCCGAGCGGTCTAAGGCGCTGGATTTAGGCTCCAGTCTCTTTGGAGGCGTGGGATCAAAATCTTAAGGGAACACCATCAGAAGCCTGGATAGCTCAGTTGGTAGAGTAGCAGGCTTTTAATCTGTCTGAGAAGCGTTTTGGTGGGCCTATTGTAAAAGGAAATGGTGGAAACAGCAGGCAGAAAATGCCTTTTCGAGGTAGTGTGGCCGAACGGTCTAAGGCGCTGGATTTAGGCTCCAGTCTCTTTGGAGGCGTGGGATCAAAATCCCAAGAGAACTTGGGGCACACCATCAGAAGCCTGGATAGCTCAGTTGGTAGAGTAGCAGACTTTTAATCTGTCTGAGAAGCGTTTTAGTGGGCCTATTGTATAAGGAAATGGTGGAAACGGCAGGCAGAAAATGCCTTTTCGAGGTAGTGTGGCCGAGCGGTCTAAGGCGCTGGATTTAGGCTCCAATCTCTTTGGAGGCGTGGGTTCAAATCCCACCACTGCCAGAGGATTTGGAGCGTTGTGAGTGCTCTTTTTCATTTACCGCTATATAAGCTTGTGCAGTTATGCTTGATATGAATGAACCTGCACTCAAAGGCAGGTCTGAACACCCCCTGCTTTTAGCGGTTACACCGAGATCTTGGGGCACACCATCAGATGCCTGGATAGCTCAGTTGGTAGAGCATCTGTCTGCGACGTGTTGTCTGGCATATTGTAAAAGAAAATGGTGGAAACGGCAGGAAGAAGATAACATTTTGAGGAAGTGTGGCCGTGCGGTCTAAGGCGCTGGATTTAGGCTCCAGTGTCTTTGGAGGCGTGGGATCAAAATCCCAAGAGAACTTGGGGCACACCATTAGAAGCCTGGATAGCTCAGTTGGTAGAGTAGCAGACTTTTAATCTGTCTGAGAAGCGTTTTGGTGGGCCTATTGTATAAGGAAATGGTGGAAACGGCAGGCAGAAAATGCCTTTTTGAGGTAGTGTGGCCGAGCGGTCTAAGGCGCTGGATTTAGGCTCCAGTCTCATTTGGAGGCGTGGGATCAAAATCCCAAGAGAACTTGGGGCACACCATTAGAAGCCTGGATAGCTCAGTTGGTAGAGTAGCAGACTTTTAATCTGTCTGAGAAGCGTTTTGGTGGGCCTATTGTATAAGGAAATGGTGGAAACGGCAGGCAGAAAATGCCTTTTTGAGGTATTGTGGCCAAGTGGTCTAAGTCGCTGGATTTAGGCTCCAGTCTCTTTGGAGGCGTGGGTTCAAATCCCACCGCTCCCATCAGTGTTTTAAACAAAGAAGGTGGACTCTAGCCGCACCCTGAGATAAGCCACGAGGGCAGTTTTCTATCTGCCTTTCACCTTTTCATTTTTCATCTACCTCGCTTACCGGATTCAGGTGTGCTTGAGGAAGGATGAAGCTGCATTGTGCAACCCCAGAGATAGGTTTGGACTACCGTTTTGAGATGGTACAGCAAAGTCTTAACACTCGGCGCAGAGGTTCACGAGCCCGGATAGCTCAGTCGGTAGAGCATTAGACTTTTAATCTGAGGGTCCAGGGTTCAAGTCCCTGTTCGGGCGTAGAGTGGCTGCTTGAAGGTTATATTTCCTGTCCTAGGTATCCTCATCGTTGAAAATGCCAAAATCTTAAGACTTTACCTTGGCAGCGAAGACGACGAGCGTGTATTGCTCTTTGGGTTTGCAATTGGACTGCGAGTTTGAGCTTTACTTCAGCGAACGCACCTGAAATGTGTTGAGACCTCGGTCAAAGCTGCCATTCCCCTCCGTGCTAATGTATCCAGGCAGACCTGGACGTGCAGCTCTTTGGTGTGCCCACAATGTCGGCGGACACGCTTCCAATGCGTGGAACGCTTCTCTCTGCTGTGTAAATTTAGCTCCGCTGGCTGGCTTACTCCAAAGTGTTGTAGTTGTGGCCGAGAGGTTAAGGCGATGGACTCGAAATCCATTGGGGTTTCCCCGCGCAGGTTCAAATCCTGCCGACAACGGCTGCTTTGCTCTCCTTGTTCAATGCTTGCTTTGTTGTAGTGAACCATTTCACAGGCTGCTTATAAACTTTATCTCACGTTGGAATTGTGGGATATGTAGCTCTCTGCTATTGGTAAATGCGTCTCTGATGTAGGTTTACATCAAAGGTTTGTAACATGCATTAAGGATCCACCGTGTTGAACGATATAGAAACACTTTCCAGGTGTTGTAACGTCATTTAAAGGTGGTCCTGAAGAACATCTTGGAAATACAGTGGAGTAAAAGGACCTATTTTGGAACTGCTCATGTGAAGCGTGGCCGAGGGTTTTAAGGTGCTGGATTAATGCTCCTGTCTCTTGGGATGCGTGGGTTGAAATCCCACGGCTGCCAGCGGAGGGTCGAAAGTGTTTGAGGCCTGCACTCGAACCAAAACGGCTGTTTTCAATTGTCATCTGACTTTCTTGAGATCAGCCATCTGACCGAGATCTTGGGGCACACCATCAGATGCCTGGATAGCTCAGTTGGTAGAGCATCTGTCTGCGACGTGTTGTCTGGCCTATTGTAAAAAGAAATGCTGGAAACGTCAGGCAGAAAAAGCCTTTTTGAGGTAGTGTGGCCGAGCGGTCTAAGGCGCTGGATTTAGGCTCCAGTCTCTTTGGAGGCGTGGGTTCAAATCCCACCACTGCCAGAGGATTTGGAGCGTTGTGAGTGCTCTTTTTCATTTACCGCTATATAACCTTGTGCAGTTATGCTTGATAAGAATGAACCTGCACTCAAAGGCAGGTCTGAACACCCCCCGCTTTTAGCGGTTACACCGAGATCTTGGGGCACACCATCAGATGCCTGGATATCTCAGTTAGTAGAGCATCTGTCTGCGACGTGTTGTCTGGTATATTGTAAATGAAAATGGTTGAAACGGCAGGAAGAAGATGCCTTTTTGAGGTAGTGTGGCCGAGCGGTCTAAGGCGCTGGATTTAGGCTCCAGTCTCTTTGGAGGCGTGGGATCAAAATCCCAAGAGAACTTGGGGCACACCATCAGAAGCCTGGATAGCTCAGTTGGTAGAGTAGCAGACTTTTAATCTGTCTGAGAATCGTTTTGGTGGGCCTATTGTATGAGGAAATGGTGAAAACGGCAGGCAGAAAATGCCTTTTCGAGGTAGTGTGGCCGAGCGGTCTAAGGTGCTGGATTTAGGCTCCAGTCTCTTTGGAGGCGTGGGTTCAAATCCCATCACTGCCAGAGGATTTGGAGCATTGTGAGTGCTCTTTTTCATTTACCGCTATATAAGCTGGTTCAGTTATGCTTGATAAGGAATGAACCTGCACTCAAAGGCAGGTCTGAACACCCCCGCTTTTAGCGGTTACACCGAGATCTTGGGGCACACCATCAGATGCCTGGATAGCTCAGTTGGTAGAGCATCTGTCTGCGACGTGTTGTCTGGCATATTGTAAAAGAAAACGGTGGCAACGGCAGGAAGAAGATGCCTTTTTAGGAAGTGTGGCCGAGCGGTCTAAGGCGCTGGATTTAGGCTCCAGTGTCTTTGGAGGCGTGGGATCAAAATCCCAAGAGATCTTGGGGCACACCATTAGAAGCCTGGATAGCTCAGTTGGTAGAGTAGCAGACTTTTAATCTGTCTGAGAAGCGTTTTGGTGGGCCTATTGTATAAGGAAATGGTGGAAACGGCAGGCAGAAAATGCCTTTTCGAGGTAGTGTGGCCAAGTGGTCTAAGTCGCTGGATTTAGGCTCCAGTCTCTTTGGAGGCGTGGGTTCAAATCCCACCGCTCCCATCAGTGTTTTAAACAAAGAAGGTGGACTCTAGCCGCACCCTGAGACAAGCCACGAGGGCAGTTTTCTATCTGCCTTTCACCTTTTCATTTTTCATCTACCTCGCTTACCGGATTCAGGAAGGATGAAGCTGCATTGTGCAACCCCAGAGATAGGATTGGACTACCTATGGAAAGTCTTAACACTCGGCTCAGAGGTTCAAGAGCCCGTATAGCTCAGTCGGTAGAGCATCAGACTTTTAATCTGAGGGTCCAGGGTTCAAGTCCCTGTTCGGGCGTAGAGTGGCTGCTTGAAGGTTATATTTCCTGTCCTAGGTATCCTCATCGTTGAAAATGCCAAAATCTTAAGACATCTTGGCAGCGAAGACGACGAGCGTGTATTGCTCTTTGGGTTTGCAATTGGACTGCGAGTTTGAGCTTTACTTCAGCGAACACACCTGAAATGTGTTGAGACCTCGGTCAAAGCTGCCATTCCCCTCCGTGCTAATGTATCCAGGCAGACCTGGACGTGCAGCTCTTTGGTGTGCCCACAATGTCGGCGGACACGCTTCCAATGCGTGGAACGCTTCTCTCTGCTGTGTAAATTTAGCTCCGCTGGCTGGCTTACTTCAAAGTGTTGTAGTTGTGGCCGAGAGGTTAAGGCGATGGACTCGAAATCCATTGGGGTTTCCCCGCGCAGGTTCAAATCCTGCCGACTACGGGTGCTTTGCTCTCCTTGTTCAATGCTTGCTTTGTTGTAGTGAACCATTTCACAGGCTGCTTAAAAACTTTATCTCACGTTGGAATTGTGGGATATGTAGCTCTCTGCTATTGGCAAATGCGTCTCTGATGTAGGTTTACATCAAAGGTTTGTAACATGCATTAAGGATCCACCGTGTTGAACGATATAGAAACACTTTCCAGGTGTTGTAACGTCATTTAAAGGTGGTCCTGAGGAACATCTTGGAAATACAGTGGAGTAAAAGGACCTATTTTGGAACTGCTCCTGTGAAGCGTGGCTGAGGGTTTTAAGGTGCTGGATTAAGGCCCCTGTCTCTTGGGATGCGTGGGATGAAATCCCACGGCTACCAGCGGAGGGTGGAAACGGCAGGCAGAAAATGCCTTTTCGAGGTAGTGTGGCCGAGCGGTCTAAGGCGCTGGATTTAGGCTCCAGTCTCTTTCGAGGCGTGGGTTCAAATCCCACCACTGCCAGAGGATTTGGAGCGTTGTGAGTGCTCTTTTTCATTTACCGCTATATAAGCTGGTTCAGTTATGCTTGATAAGGAATGAACCTGCACTCAAAGGCAGGTCTGAACACCCCCCGCTTTTAGCGGTTACACCGAGATCTTGGGGCACACCATCAGATGCCTGGATAGCTCAGTTGGTAGAGCATCAGTCTGCGACGTGTTGTCTGGCATATTGTAAAAGAAAATGGTGGAAACGGCAGGAAGAAGATGCCTTTTCGAGGTAGTGTGGCCGAGCGGTCTAAGGCGCTGGATTTAGGCTCCAGTCTCTTTGGAGGCGTGGGTTCAAATCCCACCACTGCCAGAGGATTTGGAGCGTTGTGAGTGCTCTTTTTCATTTACCGCTATATAAGCTTGTGCAGTTATGCTTGATAAGAATGAACCTGCACTCAAAGACAAGTCTGAACACCCCCCGCTTTTAGCGGTTACACCGAGATCTTGTAGCTCTCTGCTATTGGTAAATGCGTCTCTGATGTGTTGTCTGGCCTATTGTAAAAGAAAATGGTGGAAACGGCAGGAAGAAGATGCCTTTTCGAGGTAGTGTGGCCGAGCGGTCTGAGGCGCTGGATTTAGGCTCCAGTCTCTTTGGAGGCGTGGGTTCAAATCCCACCACTGCCAGAGGATTTGGAGCGTTGTGAGTGCTCTTTTTCATTTACCGCTATATAAGCTTGTGCAGTTATGCTTGATAAGAATGAACCTGCACTCAAAGACAAGTCTGAACACCCCCCGCTTTTAGCGGTTACACCGAGATCTTGTAGCTCTCTGCTATTGGTAAATGCGTCTCTGATGTGTTGTCTGGCCTATTGTAAAAGAAAATGGTGGAAACGGCAGGAAGAAGATGCCTTTTTGAGGTAGTGTGGCCGAGCGCTCTAAGGCGCTGGATTTAGGCTCCAGTCTCTTTGGAGGCGTGGGATCAAAATCCCAAGAGAACTTGGGGCACACCATCAGAAGCCTGGATAGCTCAGTTGGTAGAGTAGCAGGCTTTTAATCTGTCTGAGAAGCGTTTTGGTGGGCCTATTGTAAAAGGAAATGGTTGAAACGGCAGGAAGAAAATGCCTTTTCGAGGTAGTGTGGCCGAGCGGTCTAAGGCGCTGGATTTAGGCTCCAGTCTCTTTGGAGGCGTGGGATCAAAATCCCAAGAGAACTTGGGGCACACCATCTTCTGATAGCCTGGATAGCTCAGTTGGTAGAGTAGCAGGCTTTTAATCTGTCTGAGAAGCGTTTTGGTGGGCCTATTGTAAAAGGAAATGGTGGAAACAGCAGGCAGAAAATGCCTTTTCGAGGTAGTGTGGCCGAGCGGTCTAAGGCGCTGGATTTAGGCTCCAGTCTCTTTGGAGGCGTGGGATCAAAATCCCAAGAGAACTTGGGGCACACCATCAGAAGCCTGGATAGCTCAATTGGTAGAGTAGCAGGCTTTTAATCTGTCTGAGAAGCGTTTTGGTGGGTCTATTGTAAAAGAAAATGGTGAAAACGGCAGGAAGAAGATGCCTTTTTGAGGTAGTGTGGCCGAGCGGTCTAAGGCGCTGCATTTAGGCTCCAGTCTCTTTGGAGGCGTGGGTTCAAATCCCACCACTGCCAGAGGATTTGGAGCGTTGTGAATGCTCTTTTTCATTTACCGCTATATAAGCTTGTGCAGTTATGCTTGATAAGAATGAACCTGCACTCAAAGGCAGGTCTGAACACCCCCCGCTTTTAGCGGTTACACCGAGATCTTGGGGCACACCATCAGATGCCTGGATAGCTCAGTTGGTAGAGCATCTGTCTGCGACGTGTTGTCTGGCATATTGTAAAAGAAAATGGTGGAAACGGCAGGAAGAAGATAACATTTTGAGGAAGTGTGGCCGTGCGGTCTAAGGCGCTGGATTTAGGCTCCAGTGTCTTTGGAGGCGTGGGATCAAAATCCCAAGAGAACTTGGGGCACACCATTAGAAGCCTGGATAGCTCAGTTGGTAGAGTAGCAGACTTTTAATCTGTCTGAGAAGCGTTTTGGTGGGCCTATTGTATAAGGAAATGGTGGAAACGGCAGGCAGAAAATGCCTTTTTGAGGTAGTGTGGCCGAGCGGTCTAAGGCGCTGGATTTAGGCTCCAGTCTCATTTGGAGGCGTGGGATCAAAATCCCAAGAGAACTTGGGGCACACCATTAGAAGCCTGGATAGCTCAGTTGGTAGAGTAGCAGACTTTTAATCTGTCTGAGAAGCGTTTTGGTGGGCCTATTGTATAAGGAAATGGTGGAAACGGCAGGCAGAAAATGCCTTTTTGAGGTATTGTGGCCAAGTGGTCTAAGTCGCTGGATTTAGGCTCCAGTCTCTTTGGAGGCGTGGGTTCAAATCCCACCGCTCCCATCAGTGTTTTAAACAAAGAAGGTGGACTCTAGCCGCACCCTGAGATAAGCCACGAGGGCAGTTTTCTATCTGCCTTTCACCTTTTCATTTTTCATCTACCTCGCTTACCGGATTCAGGAAGGATGAAGCTGCATTGTGCAACCCCAGAGATAGGATTGGACTACCTATGGAAAGTCTTAACACTCGGCTCAGAGGTTCAAGAGCCCGTATAGCTCAGTCGGTAGAGCACCAGACTTTTAATCTGAGGGTCCAGGGTTCAAGTCCCTGTTCGGGCGTAGAGTGGCTGCTTGAAGGTTATATTTCCTGTCCTAGGTATCCTCATCGTTGAAAATGCCAAAATCTTAAGACATCTTGGCAGCGAAGACGACGAGCGTGTATTGCTCTTTGGGTTTGCAATTGGACTGCGAGTTTGAGCTTTACTTCAGCGAACACACCTGAAATGTGTTGAGACCTCGGTCAAAGCTGCCATTCCCCTCCGTGCTAATGTATCCAGGCAGACCTGGACGTGCAGCTCTTTGGTGTGCCCACAATGTCGGCGGACACGCTTCCAATGCGTGGAACGCTTCTCTCTGCTGTGTAAATTTAGCTCCGCTGGCTGGCTTACTTCAAAGTGTTGTAGTTGTGGCCGAGAGGTTAAGGCGATGGACTCGAAATCCATTGGGGTTTCCCCGCGCAGGTTCAAATCCTGCCGACTACGGGTGCTTTGCTCTCCTTGTTCAATGCTTGCTTTGTTGTAGTGAACCATTTCACAGGCTGCTTAAAAACTTTATCTCACGTTGGAATTGTGGGATATGTAGCTCTCTGCTATTGGCAAATGCGTCTCTGATGTAGGTTTACATCAAAGGTTTGTAACATGCATTAAGGATCCACCGTGTTGAACGATATAGAAACACTTTCCAGGTGTTGTAACGTCATTTAAAGGTGGTCCTGAGGAACATCTTGGAAATACAGTGGAGTAAAAGGACCTATTTTGGAACTGCTCCTGTGAAGCGTGGCCGAGGGTTTTAAGGTGCTGGATTAAGGCCCCTGTCTCTTGGGATGCGTGGGATGAAATCCCACGGCTGCCAGCGGAGGGTGGAAACGGCAGGCAGAAAATGCCTTTTCGAGGTAGTGTGGCCGAGCGGTCTAAGGCGCTGGATTTAGGCTCCAGTCTCTTTCGAGGCGTGGGTTCAAATCCCACCACTGCCAGAGGATTTGGAGCGTTGTGAGTGCTCTTTTTCATTTACCGCTATATAAGCTGGTTCAGTTATGCTTGATAAGGAATGAACCTGCACTCAAAGGCAGGTCTGAACACCCCCCGCTTTTAGCGGTTACACCGAGATCTTGGGGCACACCATCAGATGCCTGGATAGCTCAGTTGGTAGAGCATCAGTCTGCGACGTGTTGTCTGGCATATTGTAAAAGAAAATGGTGGAAACGGCAGGAAGAAGATGCCTTTTCGAGGTAGTGTGGCCGAGCGGTCTAAGGCGCTGGATTTAGGCTCCAGTCTCTTTGGAGGCGTGGGTTCAAATCCCACCACTGCCAGAGGATTTGGAGCGTTGTGAGTGCTCTTTTTCATTTACCGCTATATAAGCTTGTGCAGTTATGCTTGATAAGAATGAACCTGCACTCAAAGACAAGTCTGAACACCCCCCGCTTTTAGCGGTTACACCGAGATCTTGTAGCTCTCTGCTATTGGTAAATGCGTCTCTGATGTGTTGTCTGGCCTATTGTAAAAGAAAATGGTGGAAACGGCAGGAAGAAGATGCCTTTTCGAGGTAGTGTGGCCGAGCGGTCTAAGGCGCTGGATTTAGGCTCCAGTCTCTTTGGAGGCGTGGGTTCAAATCCCACCACTGCCAGAGGATTTGGAGCGTTGTGAGTGCTCTTTTTCATTTACCGCTATATAAGCTTGTGCAGTTATGCTTGATAAGAATGAACCTGCACTCAAAGACAAGTCTGAACACCCCCCGCTTTTAGCGGTTACACCGAGATCTTGTAGCTCTCTGCTATTGGTAAATGCGTCTCTGATGTGTTGTCTGGCCTATTGTAAAAGAAAATGGTGGAAACGGCAGGAAGAAGATGCCTTTTTGAGGTAGTGTGGCCGAGCGCTCTAAGGCGCTGGATTTAGGCTCCAGTCTCTTTGGAGGCGTGGGATCAAAATCCCAAGAGAACTTGGGGCACACCATCAGAAGCCTGGATAGCTCAGTTGGTAGAGTAGCAGGCTTTTAATCTGTCTGAGAAGCGTTTTGGTGGGCCTATTGTAAAAGGAAATGGTGGAGCCAGCAGGCAGAAAATGCCTTTTCGAGGTAGTGTGGCCGAGCGGTCTAAGGCGCTGGATTTAGGCTCCAGTCTCTTTGGAGGCGTGGGATCAAAATCCCAAGAGAACTTGGGGCACACCATCTTCTGATAGCCTGGATAGCTCAGTTGGTAGAGTAGCAGGCTTTTAATCTGTCTGAGAAGCGTTTTGGTGGGCCTATTGTAAAAGGAAATGGTGGAAACAGCAGGCAGAAAATGCCTTTTCGAGGTAGTGTGGCCGAGCGGTCTAAGGCGCTGGATTTAGGCTCCAGTCTCTTTGGAGGCGTGGGATCAAAATCCCAAGAGAACTTGGGGCACACCATCAGAAGCCTGGATAGCTCAGTTGGTAGAGTAGCAGGCTTTTAATCTGTCTGAGAAGCGTTTTGGTGGGTCTATTGTAAAAGAAAATGGTGAAAACGGCAGGAAGAAGATGCCTTTTTGAGGTAGTGTGGCCGAGCGGTCTAAGGCGCTGCATTTAGGCTCCAGTCTCTTTGGAGGCGTGGGTTCAAATCCCACCACTGCCAGAGGATTTGGAGCGTTGTGAATGCTCTTTTTCATTTACCGCTATATAAGCTTGTGCAGTTATGCTTGATAAGAATGAACCTGCACTCAAAGGCAGGTCTGAACACCCCCCGCTTTTAGCGGTTACACCGAGATCTTGGGGCACACCATCAGATGCCTGGATAGCTCAGTTGGTAGAGCATCTGTCTGCGACGTGTTGTCTGGCATATTGTAAAAGAAAATGGTGGAAACGGCAGGAAGAAGATGCCTTTTTGAGGTAGTGTGGCCGAGCGGTCTAAGGCGCTGGATTTAGGCTCCAGTCTCTTTGGAGGCGTGGGTTCAAATCCCACCACTGCCAGAGGATTTGGAGCGTTGTGAGTGCTCTTTTTCATTTACCGCTATATAAGCTTGTGCAGTTATGCTTGATAAGAATGAACCTGCACTCAAAGGCAGGTCTGAACACCCCCCGCTTTTAGCGGTTACACCGAGATCTTGGGGCACACCATCAGATGCCTGGATAGCTCAGTTGGTAGAGCATCTGTCTGCGACGTGTTGTCTGGCATATTGTAAAAGAAAATGGTTGAAACGGCAGGAAGAAGATGCCTTTTTGAGGTAGTGTGGCCGAGCGGTCTAAGGCGCTGGATTTAGGCTCCAGTGTCTTTGGAGGCGTGGGATCAAAATCCCAAGGGAACTTGGGGCACACCATCAGAAGCCTGGATAGCTCAGTTGGTAGAGTAGCAGGCTTTTAATCTGTCTGAGAAGCGTTTTGGTGGGCCTATTGTAAAAGGAAATGCCTTTTCGAGGTAGTGTGGCCGAGCGGTCTAAGGCGCTGGATTTAGGCTCCAGTCTCTTTGGAGGCGTGGGATCAAAATCCCAAGAGAACTTGGGGCACACTATTAGAAGCCTGGATAGCTCAGTTGGTAGAGTAGCAGATTTTTAATCTGTCCGAGAAGCGTTTTGGTGGGCCTATTGTATAAGGAAATGGTCGAAACGGCAGGCAGACAATGCCTTTTCGAGGTAGTGTGGCCGAGCGGTCTAAGGCGCTGGATCTAGGCTCCAGTCTCTTTGGAGGCGTGGGTTCAAATCCCACCACTGCCAGAGGATTTGGAGCGTTGTGAGTGCTCCCATCAGTGTTTTAAACAAAGAAGGTGGACTCTAGCCGCACCCTGAGATAAGCCACGAGGGCAGTTTTCTATCTGCCTTTCACCTTTTCATTTTTCATCTACCTCGCTTACCGGATTCAGGTGTGCTTGAGGAAGGATGAAGCTGCATTGTGCAACCCCAGAGATAGGTTTGGACTACCTAAGTGTAACAGGTACAGAAAGTGTACTGTTAAATATATGTATCAATGAGAATTCCCACAAAATTGTTCATTTACATACACCTGATGGCTGCCTAAGTGAATTGAGTGCCTTTCCCCTTTAATTGGTGTGACTTCGTGAGTCCATATTTCCTGTTCAGTCCCCTCCTCTTCCTATTTGCATTGGTTATGCAGTGGAGAGGTGAGGTTATTTTGGGCTCCTGATAATCTTAATTAATCCTACGTTTTATTGTTGCTTTTGTCTATATTTTGACTCTTATTTATGTATATAATATTATTTTACCTATCTGTCTGGTTATTTTTGTCATTTCATCCCGTTTAAGTTATATTTTTGCATTGGTTATGCAGTGGAGAGAGTAACCGAGGGCAACTCTCACTAAGAGGCTGATTATATTTGTTTGTACATCAGGGAATAAAAGATCAGCGAAACTGCGAATGCTGTCCTGTTCTTATAAATACACAACGCAGACAACAGACCAGTTACACTTGGTGCCGTGATCATTCCGGATCATCAGATCAGCGCTTCGCCGATCGCCGTGGTTGTGACGGCTCGCCTGCTTCGCCGATCTTCTTCCTCATCGCAATCGCTCGTGGCGGCTCCGTGCTCGCGCATAAGGAGGGCGCGTATATGAGAGGAACTGCGTGTGACATCGCGCCTTCGCGAAACGAACTGTTTCATCTTAAAGGGACGGTAAGGAGGATCTGATAGACTTTTTCCTCTTTCATCGGATCACTTTCGTTGGTCGTTGGTGCTCACTGAACGACAGATACTGTGATAAGCACCGCGGGACGCTTCAATACTGTCCTACATTCATCGTATCCTTTAACTGTACAATACATCAATGACTGACTGTTGATGCATTTGAAAAGAAAAATAATATAATTGATTGAGACTTTTTTTTTACATTTTCATCAAGAATTTTGATATTGAAGTGTTGAGTCATTTGATTTCGTATATTCCTTGCATATTTGAAGTATGCTTTAACTTTTCACCAGTTAAGGTTACACTTTTTGTAACATATAACTTGCTGTCATTTTTACATGTTTTATCTGTTTAATTTTACAAATTGAGACATGTTTGAGGACTCTAGCAAAGACGATTTCAGTCCTGTGAAACAAAATGTCACTTTTCCATTGGGCAGAGGTGGCGGGCCTGAAATCTATCGAAATGAGGGGGTGTCTGAATTTACACGTTGTTATGGGAGAGGGAGAGGGTTAGCTAATTTGGGACATGACCATATGCACACAGCTGATTCAGCGATGGGTTTTTCTGTAGGTCCAACAGCTAGCTCCACTCCAATCATACCCCCTGATATTGAACGTGCTGTTACTCCTGAGTCATTAGGGGGCATCATTTCAGATCTGGCTCAGAAAATAGGAGAGAGTATTTCTGCCAGCCTTAACCTTGCGCGCCAGCCCAGCCCAGTACAGCCTAGTCCGCCATACCAGTCTCGGCACTCAAGTGAGGACATTGATAAATCTAGCCTAAAGGTGATAGTCCAGCAAGATGCACCACCTCCACCGTTCTTCAGGGGAGATAAGAGTGATTCATTTACTGTGCACGAGTGGGAAGATATGATGTACAGTTATCTGAACAGAATGAAATGCAGAACGCAAACCAATGTTTCTGATCTTATCACAAGCAGATTGGCTGGTAAAGCGAGAGATGTGGTTAAGGTGTCCCTGCGAAGCCGTCCTGAACTGAGTGCCAGTGAGCTCCCAAGTGCAGTATTTGACATACTGAAACGTAACTTCAGTGAGTTGTCTTACTCTGACATGCCTATGGCTGACTTCTATAACACTGTCCCTAGAGCAGATGAAAGTCCCATGGATTACTGGATACGGCTTAACAAGGCCATAGATGTTGCTGATGAGTGCTTGCGACGACGTCATAAGAGTGTCGAAGATCCCGCTGCTGAAGCTGTCATGATGTTTATTTCACATTGCCCGGACCCAAGTCTTGCTATGTCCTTTCAGTTTAAGCCAGCTGAGAAGTGGAGTGCCGCGGAGGTCCAGGAGCGATTAGATGGTCATCAGAGGGATCTAAAGAGAGCCTCTTCCAGGATGCAGCACGCAATGTCCTTGTCAGCTTATAACCAATGCACTGCTATGGCAGGCCCCAGTCCTTTGTCCAGTCCTTCTCAGCAGTCTGTTTCCATGCCAGCCCAGTCACTGTCTCCTGAAACTCATCTCAATCCAAATGCTGTTCCTTTCTCTCCAGACACCAGCCTTCAGCAGATGGTTGCTATGATGGATAGAGTCCTGTCACTGTGCACTGCCTCTTTACCTTCATCCAGTCAGGTTCATACAGGCAAAACTACACATATCAAAACCAACTTAAGCTCTGAATGTAGGGTCTGTAGATCCAAGGAACACACCACGTACGAACATTGTAGACGTCAGAGGTTGTGTCGTCACTGTCTTAGTCCTGGCCACTTTAAGAATGACTGTCCTAAAGCAGCATGCCCTGTGGCTCCCTCAGACACTGCTCCGTTAAACTGAAGAGCCCATGCGATGAGAGGGGTAGCATGGGCAATTCAAATAAATACTCCCTCGCAGAAGATGTGCGAAATGTTTTTGTTAACAGCTGCAAACTACTGCCAGAAGACAAAACTGTGTTATATGTGGGGTCTCAGAGAGTTGATGGGGCAAGTGAGTTGTTTTATGCTCCTGTGACAGTCCGTGACCGTTGCACATTGAAGGGGTTACTGGATTCTGGTAGTATGGCCTGCACGCTTAGTGAAGAGGGTGAGTCCAAGCTGCGAGCTGATGGTCTTCTTCCACATCCTCAAGTGGTTGCAAGTTATGTGGTCCTGGTCGGCTGTGGTGGTCTTACGATTCAGCCGAAGTGTTCATACGACTTGGAGGTTGAAGTCTATGGATTCAAGTTTGTAGTTCCTACGCTTGTAGTGCCTGGACAAAGAGACGAGTTCATAATTGGAAGTAATGTGATCAAATGTGTTGTGCAGAAGATGAAATCGCATGACAAGTACTGGGAGCTTGTTTCCTGCAATAACACCAATCCTGAGTGTGAGCAATTCCTTGAGCTTCTGAGCTGCATCTCCCGATGGTCTGGGCCTCAACAGCCTGATAAACTTGGGACTGTGAAACTCTGTCAGGCAATCACTCTGCTTCCCAAATGTGAGTATCTTGTTTGGGGCAAATTGCCAGCTAAAGTGCCTGTTTCCCCAGGAAGTACTGTAATTGTTGAGCCAACCACTGCACGTTCAGCTCCTAAAAACATTCTTGTCGGACGAGTAGTAACACCGATGTGGGGCAATCGATGGGTGCCAATGAAGATTCTTAACCCTAATCCAACATCGGTGACGCTTCGCCGCAACACTAAACTGGCCGACGTTTCTTCTTGTCTAGCCGTGGAGGATTTCACTGTCATGCAGGGTCTGAGCAGAACCCATTGTGATGTTCCTGAATCACATTGCCTCATAACTGACTCATCCTCTGATCTTGCACGTTTACTGGGAGACTATGGTCTGAAGGATATTGACTTTGATGGATGTGAGGTTTCTGAGGTCTGGAAGAGGAAATTGGTGGATCTTCTTCTGTCTTATCATGATGTTTTCTCAAAGGACAAGCTGGATTGTGGAGAGACAAAGGATTTTGTGCACAGGATCCATCTTTATGATGAACGCCCATTCCGTCTGCCCTATCGCCGCATCCCTCCTGCCCACTATCAAAAATTGAGAGAAGTGTTGTCAGAGATGGAGGAAAAAGGCATAATCAGCAAGTCTGTCAGTGAATATGCATCACCCTTAGTGATGGTCTGGAAAAAAGATGGTAATCTAAGGGTCTGCACTGATTTTCGTTGGCTCAATGCTAAAACATTCAAGGATGCCCACCCTCTGCCACATCAAGCTGACTGTCTCGCAGCCTTGGGTGGTAATGCCCTTTTCAGCACAATGGACTTAACATCAGGATTTTACAACATCCCACTCCATGTGTCTGACCGACGATACACTGCCTTCACAACACCAATGGGCTTGTATGAGTATAATCGTCTCCCTCAAGGTCTTTGCAACAGCCCCGCGTCTTTCATGCGCATGATGCTCAGCATTTTTGGAGACCTTAATTTTTCCAGTCTTCTCTGCTATCTTGATGACCTGTTAGTTTTTGCACCTTCTGAAGAGGCGGCATTGAAGCGATTAGAGATCGTGTTTTCTCGATTGAGAACCAGCAACCTGAAGCTAGCACCTAAAAAGTGTCACTTCCTGAGAAAGTCTGTAAAGTTCCTGGGCCATGTGATAGATGGTGCTGGTGTTTCAGTTGATGAGGAGAAAGTTAAAGTCATCTCTGCTTTTCAGAAGGAGGACTTAATGAAGGAAAACCGAACCACACCGTCACAAAAAAAGATCAGATCATTTCTTGGTATGGTCCTGTACTACCAATCCTTCATTCCAAGTTGCTCACGCATTGCCAGACCCTTATTCAACTTAACAGCTGGCCAGAAACGCTCCGTGAAAGCTGCTGGTGGTCACAAGAAAGCAGGCACTTTTCGGGAGTTGACATCCCAGGACTGGACCCCTGACTGTGACGTGGCATTTGAAGAGTTAAAAAGGGCCCTTGTTGACAGTGTGGTGCTGGCTCATCCCGATTTTGAGCGTCCTTTTCTTCTCTGTACAGACGCCTCATTGGATGGCATAGGTGCAGTACTCTCTCAGATCCCTGCTGGTGAGGACAAGGCAAGACCTATAGCGTTTGCTAGCAAGGCTTTGAGCCGCAGCCAAACAAAGTATCCTGCACACAGACTGGAATTTTTAGCTCTGAAGTGGGCGGTGTGTGACAAGTTCAGTCACTGGCTTAAGGGCCATGAGTTTACTGTGTGGACGGATAATAATCCGCTGACATACATTATGACCAAGCCGAAGTTGGATGCATGTGAGCAGCGCTGGGTCTCGAAACTTGCGCCATATTCTTTTGAGATCAAATATGTTCCTGGAAAACTCAACGTGGTGGCGGATGCGCTCAGTAGAAATCCATTTGTCAGGCCAGTGAGCCAGCGGCTTTTGTCCGAGCCTTATTCTGAACTGTTGCGTCAAGTACACAGTGTAGAGGATGGAAATGTGCAAGAAGTGTTTCGTCTTACCTGCCAACCGCAGACATTAGGGACAGGATCACTTGATGCTGGGCTGGATACATCAATGTCCGCTGATGATGTGTCTTCCCTTTTGTCCTCCTGTGATGAATGGGAAACAGGAACTGAATGTAGAGCAACATCTTTTGCAGAACATCTGAACTCTTTGATCAGTGGAGGCGAAGAAGTATTTCATTCTCTTTCACTGATAGACTTGCAAAAACATCAGCACAAAGACCCTGTCATTGCTAGGGTGGCGTATTATGTCGAAAGGAAGCGCAGACCATCAAGACGTGAACGTGCCAATGATAGCCAGTGCGTGCTGAAGATTCTGAAGCAGTGGGACAAACTTTCTTTGCTTAATGGAATCCTGTACAGAGCTATTAAAGACCCGCTCACCAAGCACAAAAAGTTCCAATTCGTTTTACCTGACTCTTTGAAATCTGAGGCACTTTCGGGCGTTCATGACCTGGCTGGTCATCAAGGGCAGCATCGCACCCTATCTTTGACTCGTCAGAGGTTTTTCTGGCTTGACATGGAGCGTGATGTGCGGGATTACGTGAAAAAATGTCCCAGATGTGTCCTCAGCAAGACTCCAGAGCCTGCAGCGAGAGCCACTTTGGAGAGTATTAAAACCACAGCCCCACTGGAGCTCGTTTGCATCGACTTCTGGTCTGCTGAAGATCGAAATAACAAATCTGTGGATGTTTTAGTGGTCACGGATCACTTCACGAAGCTGGCGCATGCATTCCCGTGTCAGGATCAGACAGCAAAAAGAGTGGCTAAGAAACTCTGGGACAGCTTTTTCTGTGTCTATGGATTTCCCCAACGCATCCATTCTGATCAGGGGGCTACCTTTGAGAGTGAGTTGATTGCTGAGCTCCTTGAACTGTCTGGAGTTGACAAGTCGAGAACCACGCCTTACCACCCAATGGGGAATGGTGGTACCGAGCGTTTCAACAGGACATTAGGAAATATGCTGAGGTCTCTTCCACCTAGGCCTAAGCAAAAGTGGCCGCAGTTGGTACAGACCATGACATTTGTGTACAACTGCACAGCACACGAAACAACAGGCTTTCCCCCTTTTTACCTAATGTTCGGTAGGGTACCAAGGTTGCCAGTTGACCTCATGTTCCGCAGTGTCCTGCAGGATAAGACAATCTGTGACTATGACAAGTATGTCAAATCTCTTGCCAGCGACCTCCAGTCTGCCATGGCATTAGCACAAAAGAATGCTGTTGTGGAACAAAAACATCAGTCCAGCCAGTACAACAAAAGAGCCAAAGGCCTACCTCTAGCCGTTGGTGATCAAGTGCTTGTGGCTAACAAGGGTTGTAGAGGGAAACGAAAACTTGCTGACAAATGGGAGCCGGTCATGTACACTGTCGTTGCCTCAAAGCCTTCCATCCATGTCTATAAGATCCGTGACAGGGCTGGTAATGAGAGAATAGTGCATCGAAATCTTCTTCTTCAAGTGAACTTCCTCCCTCTGCTTGAACCAGAAATGGTTAGTTCTGATCATGAGATTGCAGAAGCACTTGCTTGTAGTGTACCTTCACAGATATCTGATGAAGCACACTGTGGTGGTCTAACCGAGCAAACATGCAGTGGTGAGTCTGTTGGGAACGCAGATGATGTGCAGAATGAGGCTGAGGAACTCTCTCATGCAGACTCCGTGTCAAACATCTCCGATGTCGCTACTTGTGGCGATGACCGCACTTCTTCATGGGTGCATTCTCAGTTGTCCAATCAAGAGGAGCCAAATGTACAGGTTGCTGTGTCATTAACTGATGATAGGGCTGTGGCTGTGGCTGGTGCTATCCACTCTCCCCAAACTCCTGTCTCTGCCAGTGAGCCCTTTAGGCAAGATCCTGTAGCTGATTTAAATCCAGATGATCGTTACACTACAAGGCTTGGTAGAGTAATTAGGCCTGTTCGTAGGTTGATTGAGTCAATGGTTCAACTCGAAGCCTTACTTGGTCTGGAGTCTGTATCTCCTGTTCATGTTTAGATCTGTTTTCTTTTCCTTCCTGCTGTCTCTGACAATGCTAGGAGTCAAATCTTGTATTTTCTAAATGCCTATTGGTTCTGTTTAAGTACCTGGTCTGAGATTTTTCAAAGTGTAATGGGCACTTTGGTAATGCCTACAAAATGTGTGAAAGTTTGGCCAACTTTCTTCATATTTGTATCCCTTCCGTTTGGGTAGCTTTTTATGCTGTATCCTCAGTTTTTTTTAAGTGTGGACAATGTGATTCTAGTGACCAGTGTTTTGTTTTTTGTTATACTTTGGAAATTTTGTGTAAATTCTGAGGGGTGAGTGTAACAGGTACAGAAAGTGTACTGTTAAATATATGTATCAATGAGAATTCCCACAAAATTGTTCATTTACATACACCTGATGGCTGCCTAAGTGAATTGAGTGCCTTTCCCCTTTAATTGGTGTGACTTCGTGAGTCCATATTTCCTGTTCAGTCCCCTCCTCTTCCTATTTGCATTGGTTATGCAGTGGAGAGGTGAGGTTATTTTGGGCTCCTGATAATCTTAATTAATCCTACGTTTTATTGTTGCTTTTGTCTATATTTTGACTCTTATTTATGTATATAATATTATTTTACCTATCTGTCTGGTTATTTTTGTCATTTCATCCCGTTTAAGTTATATTTTTGCATTGGTTATGCAGTGGAGAGAGTAACCGAGGGCAACTCTCACTAAGAGGCTGATTATATTTGTTTGTACATCAGGGAATAAAAGATCAGCGAAACTGCGAATGCTGTCCTGTTCTTATAAATACACAACGCAGACAACAGACCAGTTACATAAGCAAAGTCTTAACACTCGGCTCAGAGGTTCAAGAGCCCGGATAGCTCAGTCGGTAGAGCATCAGACTTTTAATCTGCGGGTCCAGGGTGGAAAAGGCAGGCAGAAAATGCCTTTTCGATGTAGTGTGGCTGAGCGGTCTAAGGCGCTGGATTTAGGCTCCAGTCTCTTTGGAGGCTTGGGTTCAAAATCCCAAGAGAACTTAAGGGAACACCATCAGAAGCCTGGATAGCTCAGTTGGTAGAGTAGCAGACTTTTAATCTGTCTGAGAAGCGTTTTGGTGGGCCTATTGTATAAGGAAATGGTGGAAACGGCAGGCAGAAAATGCCTTTTTGAGGTATTGTGGCCAAGTGGTCTAAGTCGCTGGATTTAGGCTCCAGTCTCTTTGGAGGCGTGGGTTCAAATCCCACCGCTCCCATCAGTGTTTTAAACAAAGAAGGTGGACTCTAGCCGCACCCTGAGATAAGCCACGAGGGCAGTTTTCTATCTGCCTTTCACCTTTTCATTTTTCATCTACCTCGCTTACCGGATTCAGGTGTGCTTGAGGAAGGATGAAGCTGCATTGTGCAACCCCAGAGATAGGTTTGGACTACCGTTTTGAGATGGTACAGCAAAGTCTTAACACTCGGCGCAGAGGTTCACGAGCCCGGATAGCTCAGTCGGTACAGCATTAGACTTTTAATCTGAGGGTCCAGGGTTCAAGTCCCTGTTCGGGCGTAGAGTGGCTGCTTGAAGGTTATATTTCCTGTCCTAGGTATCCTCATCGTTGAAAATGCCAAAATCTTAAGACTTTACCTTGGCAGCGAAGACGACGAGCGTGTATTGCTCTTTGGGTTTGCAATTGGACTGCGAGTTTGAGCTTTACTTCAGCGAACGCACCTGAAATGTGTTGAGACCTCGGTCAAAGCTGCCATTCCCCTCCGTGCTAATGTATCCAGGCAGACCTGGACGTGCAGCTCTTTGGTGTGCCCACAATGTCGGCGGACACGCTTCCAATGCGTGGAACGCTTCTCTCTGCTGTGTAAATTTAGCTCCGCTGGCTGGCTTACTCCAAAGTGTTGTAGTTGTGGCCGAGAGGTTAAGGCGATGGACTCGAAATCCATTGGGGTTTCCCCGCGCAGGTTCAAATCCTGCCGACAACGGCTGCTTTGCTCTCCTTGTTCAATGCTTGCTTTGTTGTGGTGAACCATTTCACAGGCTGCTTATAAACTTTATCTCACGTTGGAATTGTGGGATATGTAGCTCTCTGCTATTGGTAAATGCGTCTCTGATGTAGGTTTACATCAAAGGTTTGTAACATGCATTAAGGATCCACCGTGTTGAACGATATAGAAACACTTTCCAGGTGTTGTAACGTCATTTAAAGGTGGTCCTGAAGAACATCTTGGAAATACAGTGGAGTAAAAGGACCTATTTTGGAACTGCTCATGTGAAGCGTGGCCGAGGGTTTTAAGGTGCTGGATTAATGCTCCTGTCTCTTGGGATGCGTGGGTTGAAATCCCACGGCTGCCAGCGGAGGGTCGAAAGTGTTTGAGGCCTGCACTCGAACCAAAACGGCTGTTTTCAATTGTCATCTGACTTTCTTGAGATCAGCCATCTGACCGAGATCTTGGGGCACACCATCAGATGCCTGGATAGCTCAGTTGGTAGAGCATCTGTCTGCGACGTGTTGTCTGGCCTATTGTAAAAAGAAATGCTGGAAACGTCAGGCAGAAAAAGCCTTTTTGAGGTAGTGTGGCCGAGCGGTCTAAGGCGCTGGATTTAGGCTCCAGTCTCTTTGGAGGCGTGGGTTCAAATCCCACCACTGCCAGAGGATTTGGAGCGTTGTGAGTGCTCTTTTTCATTTACCGCTATATAAGCTTGTGCAGTTATGCTTGATAAGAATGAACCTGCACTCAAAGGCAGGTCTGAACACCCCCCGCTTTTAGCGGTTACACCGAGATCTTGGGGCACACCATCAGATGCCTGGATATCTCAGTTAGTAGAGCATCTGTCTGCGACGTGTTGTCTGGTATATTGTAAATGAAAATGGTTGAAACGGCAGGAAGAAGATGCCTTTTTGAGGTAGTGTGGCCGAGCGGTCTAAGGCGCTGGATTTAGGCTCCAGTCTCTTTGGAGGCGTGGGATCAAAATCCCAAGAGAACTTGGGGCACACCATCAGAAGCCTGGATAGCTCAGTTGGTAGAGTAGCAGACTTTTAATCTGTCTGAGAAGCGTTTTGGTGGGCCTATTGTATGAGGAAATGGTGAAAACGGCAGGCAGAAAATGCCTTTTCGAGGTAGTGTGGCCGAGCGGTCTAAGGTGCTGGATTTAGGCTCCAGTCTCTTTGGAGGCGTGGGTTCAAATCCCATCACTGCCAGAGGATTTGGAGCATTGTGAGTGCTCTTTTTCATTTACCGCTATATAAGCTGGTTCAGTTATGCTTGATAAGGAATGAACCTGCACTCAAAGGCAGGTCTGAACACCCCCGCTTTTAGCGGTTACACCGAGATCTTGGGGCACACCATCAGATGCCTGGATAGCTCAGTTGGTAGAGCATCTGTCTGCGACGTGTTGTCTGGCATATTGTAAAAGAAAACGGTGGCAACGGCAGGAAGAAGATGCCTTTTTAGGAAGTGTGGCCGAGCGGTCTAAGGCGCTGGATTTAGGCTCCAGTGTCTTTGGAGGCGTGGGATCAAAATCCCAAGAGATCTTGGGGCACACCATTAGAAGCCTGGATAGCTCAGTTGGTAGAGTAGCAGACTTTTAATCTGTCTGAGAAGCGTTTTGGTGGGCCTATTGTATAAGGAAATGGTGGAAACGGCAGGCAGAAAATGCCTTTTCGAGGTAGTGTGGCCAAGTGGTCTAAGTCGCTGGATTTAGGCTCCAGTCTCTTTGGAGGCGTGGGTTCAAATCCCACCGCTCCCATCAGTGTTTTAAACAAAGAAGGTGGACTCTAGCCGCACCCTGAGACAAGCCACGAGGGCAGTTTTCTATCTGCCTTTCACCTTTTCATTTTTCATCTACCTCGCTTACCGGATTCAGGAAGGATGAAGCTGCATTGTGCAACCCCAGAGATAGGTTTGGACTACCTATGGAAAGTCTTAACACTCGGCTCAGAGGTTCAAGAGCCCGTATAGCTCAGTCGGTAGAGCATCAGACTTTTAATCTGAGGGTCCAGGGTTCAAGTCCCTGTTCGGGCGTAGAGTGGCTGCTTGAAGGTTATATTTCCTGTCCTAGGTATCCTCATCGTTGAAAATGCCAAAATCTTAAGACATCTTGGCAGCGAAGACGACGAGCGTGTATTGCTCTTTGGGTTTGCAATTGGACTGCGAGTTTGAGCTTTACTTCAGCGAACACACCTGAAATGTGTTGAGACCTCGGTCAAAGCTGCCATTCCCCTCCGTGCTAATGTATCCAGGCAGACCTGGACGTGCAGCTCTTTGGTGTGCCCACAATGTCGGCGGACACGCTTCCAATGCGTGGAACGCTTCTCTCTGCTGTGTAAATTTAGCTCCGCTGGCTGGCTTACTTCAAAGTGTTGTAGTTGTGGCCGAGAGGTTAAGGCGATGGACTCGAAATCCATTGGGGTTTCCCCGCGCAGGTTCAAATCCTGCCGACTACGGGTGCTTTGCTCTCCTTGTTCAATGCTTGCTTTGTTGTAGTGAACCATTTCACAGGCTGCTTAAAAACTTTATCTCACGTTGGAATTGTGGGATATGTAGCTCTCTGCTATTGGCAAATGCGTCTCTGATGTAGGTTTACATCAAAGGTTTGTAACATGCATTAAGGATCCACCGTGTTGAACGATATAGAAACACTTTCCAGGTGTTGTAACGTCATTTAAAGGTGGTCCTGAGGAACATCTTGGAAATACAGTGGAGTAAAAGGACCTATTTTGGAACTGCTCCTGTGAAGCGTGGCCGAGGGTTTTAAGGTGCTGGATTAAGGCCCCTGTCTCTTGGGATGCGTGGGATGAAATCCCACGGCTGCCAGCGGAGGGTGGAAACGGCAGGCAGAAAATGCCTTTTCGAGGTAGTGTGGCCGAGCGGTCTAAGGCGCTGGATTTAGGCTCCAGTCTCTTTCGAGGCGTGGGTTCAAATCCCACCACTGCCAGAGGATTTGGAGCGTTGTGAGTGCTCTTTTTCATTTACCGCTATATAAGCTGGTTCAGTTATGCTTGATAAGGAATGAACCTGCACTCAAAGGCAGGTCTGAACACCCCCCGCTTTTAGCGGTTACACCGAGATCTTGGGGCACACCATCAGATGCCTGGATAGCTCAGTTGGTAGAGCATCAGTCTGCGACGTGTTGTCTGGCATATTGTAAAAGAAAATGGTGGAAACGGCAGGAAGAAGATGCCTTTTCGAGGTAGTGTGGCCGAGCGGTCTAAGGCGCTGGATTTAGGCTCCAGTCTCTTTGGAGGCGTGGGTTCAAATCCCACCACTGCCAGAGGATTTGGAGCGTTGTGAGTGCTCTTTTTCATTTACCGCTATATAAGCTTGTGCAGTTATGCTTGATAAGAATGAACCTGCACTCAAAGACAAGTCTGAACACCCCCCGCTTTTAGCGGTTACACCGAGATCTTGTAGCTCTCTGCTATTGGTAAATGCGTCTCTGATGTGTTGTCTGGCCTATTGTAAAAGAAAATGGTGGAAACGGCAGGAAGAAGATGCCTTTTTGAGGTAGTGTGGCCGAGCGCTCTAAGGCGCTGGATTTAGGCTCCAGTCTCTTTGGAGGCGTGGGTTCAAATCCCACCACTGCCAGAGGATTTGGAGCGTTGTGAGTGCTCTTTTTCATTTACCGCTATATAAGCTTGTGCAGTTATGCTTGATAAGAATGAACCTGCACTCAAAGGCAGGTCTGAACACCCCCCGCTTTTAGCGGTTACACCGAGATCTTGGGGCACACCATCAGATGCCTGGATAGCTCAGTTGGTAGAGCATCTGTCTGCGACGTGTTGTCTGGCATATTGTAAAAGAAAATGGTTGAAACGGCAGGAAGAAGATGCCTTTTTGAGGTAGTGTGGCCGAGCGGTCTAAGGCGCTGGATTTAGGCTCCAGTGTCTTTGGAGGCGTGGGATCAAAATCCCAAGGGAACTTGGGGCACACCATCAGAAGCCTGGATAGCTCAGTTGGTAGAGTAGCAGGCTTTTAATCTGTCTGAGAAGCGTTTTGGTGGGCCTATTGTAAAAGGAAATGCCTTTTCGAGGTAGTGTGGCCGAGCGGTCTAAGGCGCTGGATTTAGGCTCCAGTCTCTTTGGAGGCGTGGGATCAAAATCCCAAGAGAACTTGGGGCACACTATTAGAAGCCTGGATAGCTCAGTTGGTAGAGTAGCAGATTTTTAATCTGTCCGAGAAGCGTTTTGGTGGGCCTATTGTATAAGGAAATGGTCGAAACGGCAGGCAGACAATGCCTTTTCGAGGTAGTGTGGCCGAGCGGTCTAAGGCGCTGGATCTAGGCTCCAGTCTCTTTGGAGGCGTGGGTTCAAATCCCACCACTGCCAGAGGATTTGGAGCGTTGTGAGTGCTCCCATCAGTGTTTTAAACAAAGAAGGTGGACTCTAGCCGCACCCTGAGATAAGCCACGAGGGCAGTTTTCTATCTGCCTTTCACCTTTTCATTTTTCATCTACCTCGCTTACCGGATTCAGGTGTGCTTGAGGAAGGATGAAGCTGCATTGTGCAACCCCAGAGATAGGTTTGGACTACCTAAGCAAAGTCTTAACACTCGGCTCAGAGGTTCAAGAGCCCGGATAGCTCAGTCGGTAGAGCATCAGACTTTTAATCTGAGGGTCCAGGGTGGAAACGGCAGGCAGAAAATGCCTTTTCGATGTAGTGTGGCTGAGCGGTCTAAGGCGCTGGATTTAGGCTCCAGTCTCTTTGGAGGCGTGGGTTCAAATCCCACCATTGCCAGAGGATTTGGAGTGTTGTGAGTGCTCTTTTTCATTTACCGCTATATAAGCTGGTTCAGTTATGCTTGATAAGGAATGATCCTGCACTCAAAGGCAGGTCTGAACACCCCCCGCTTTTAGCGGTTACACCGAGATCTTGGGGCACACCATCAGATGCCTGGATAGCTCAGTTGGTAGAGCATCTGTCAGCGATGTGTTGTCTGGCATATTGTAAAAGAAAATGGTGGAAACGGCAGGAAGAAGATGCCTTTTTGAGGTAGTGTGGCCGAGCGGTCTAAGGCGCTGGATTTAGGCTCCAGTCTCTTTGGAGGCGTGGGATCAAAATCCCAAGAGAACTTGGGGCACACCATCAGAAGCCTGGATAGCTCAGTTGGTAGAGTAGCAGACTTTTAATCTGTCTGAGAAGCGTTTTGGTGGGCCTATTGTATGAGGAAATGGTGAAAACGGCAGGCAGAAAACGCCTTTTCGAGGTAGTGTGGCCGAGCGGGTCTAAGGCGCTGGATTTAGGCTCCAGTCTCTTTGGAGGCGTGGGTTCAAATCCCACCACTGCCAGAGGATTTGGAGCATTGTGAGTGCTCTTTTTCATTTACCGCTATATAAGCTGGTTCAGTTATGCTTGATAAGGAATGAACCTGCACTCAAAGGCAGGTCTGAACACCCCCGCTTTTAGCGGTTACACCGAGATCTTGGGGCACACCATCAGATGCCTGGATAGCTCAGTTGGTAGAGCATCTGTCTGCGACGTGTTGTCTGGCATATTGTAAAAGAAAATGGTGGAAACGGCAGGAAGAAGATGCCTTTTTGAGGAAGTGTGGCCGAGCGGTCTAAGGCGCTGGATTTAGGCTCCAGTGTCTTTGGAGGCGTGGGATCAAAATCCCAAGAGAACTTGGGGCACACCATCAGAAGCCTGGATAGCTCAGTTGGTAGAGTAGCAGACTTTTAATCTGTCTGAGAAGCGTTTTGGTGGGCCTATTGTATAAGGAAATGGTGGAAACGGCAGGAAGAAAATGCCTTTTCGAGGTAGTGTGGCCGAGCGGTCTAAGGCGCTGGATTTAGGCTCCAGTCTCTTTGGAGGCGTGGGATCAAAATCCCAAGAGAACTTAAGGGAACACCATCAGAAGCCTGGATAGCTCAGTTGGTAGAGTAGCAGGCTTTTAATCTGTCTGAGAAGCGTTTTGGTGGGCCTATTGTAAAAGGAAATGGTGGAAACAGCAGGCAGAAAATGCCTTTTCGAGGTAGTGTGGCCGAGCGGTCTAAGGCGCTGGATTTAGGCTCCAGTCTCTTTGGAGGCGTGGGATCAAAATCCCAAGAGAACTTGGGGCAGACCATCAGAAGCCTGGATAGCTCAGTTGGTAGAGTAGCAGACTTTTAATCTGTCTCAGAAGCGTTTTGGTGGGCCTATTGTATAAGGAAATGATGGAAACGGCAGGCAGAAAATGCCTTTTCGAGGTAGTGTGGCCGAGCGGTCTAAGGCGCTGGATTTAGGCTCCAGTCTCTTTGGTTCAAATCCCACCACTGCCAGAGGATTTGGAGCATTGTGAGTGCTCTTTTTCATTTACCGCTATATAAGCTGGTTCAGTTATGCTTGATAAGGATTGAACCTGCACTCAAAGGCAGGTCTGAACACCCCCGCTTTTAGCGGTTACACCGAGATCTTGGGGCACACCATCAGATGCCTGGATAGCTCAGTTGGTAGAGCATCTGTCTGCGACGTGTTGTCTGGCATATTGTAAAAGAAAATGGTGGAAACGTCAGGAAGAAGATGCCTTTTTGAGGTAGTGTGGCCGAGCGGTCTAAGGCGCTGGATTTAGGCTCCAGTCTCTTTGGAGGCGTGGGTTCAAATCCCACCACTGCCAGAGGATTTGGAGCGTTGTGAGTGCTCTTTTTCATTTACCGCTATATAAGCTTGTGCAGTTATGCTTAATAAGAATGAACCTGCACTCAAAGGCAGGTCTGAACACCCCCCGCTTTTAGCGGTTACACCGAGATCTTGGGGCACACCATCAGATGCCTGGAAAGCTCAGTTGGTAGAGCAGCTGTCTGCGACGTGTTGTCTGGCATATTGTAAAAGAAAATGGTTGAAACGGCAGGAAGAAGATGCCTTTTTGAGGTAGTGTGGCCGAGCGGTCTAAGGCGCTGGATTTAGGCTCCAGTCTCTTTGGAGGCGTGGGATCAAAATCCCAAGAGAACTTGGGGCAGACCATCAGAAGCCTGGATAGCTCAGTTGGTAGAGTAGAAGACTTTTAATCTGTCTGAGAAGCGTTTTGGTGGGCCTATTGTATAAGGAATGATTGAAACGGCATGCAGAAAATGCCTTTTCGAGGTAGTGTGGCCGAGCGGTCTAAGGCGCTGGATTTAGGCTCCAGTCTCTTTGGAGGCGTGGGTTCAAATCCCACCACTGCCAGAGGATTTGGAGCGTTGTGAGTGCTCTTTTTCATTTACCGCTATATAAGCTGGTTCAGTTATGCTTGATAAGGAATGAACCTGCACTCAAAGGCAGGTCTGAACACCCCCCGCTTTTAGCGGTTACACCGAGATCTTTGGGCACACCATCAGATGCCTGGATAGCTCAGTTGGTAGAGCATCTGTCTGCGACGTGTTGTCTGGCATATTGTAAAAGAAAATGGTTGAAACGGCAGGAAGAAGGTGCCTTTTTGAGGTAGTGTGGCCGAGCGGTCTAAGGCGCTGGATTTAGGCTCCAGTCTCTTTGGAGGCGTGGGATCAAAATCCCAAGGGAACTTGGGGCACACCATCAGAAGCCTGGATAGCTCAGTTGGTAGAGTAGCAGGCTTTTAATCTGTCTGAGAAGCGTTTTGGTGGGCCTATTGTAAATGGAAATGCCTTTTCGAGGTAGTGTGGCCGAGCGGTCTAAGGCGCTGGATTTAGGCTCCAGTCTCTTTGGAGGCGTGGGATCAAAATCCCAAGAGAACTTGGGGCACACCATTAGAAGCCTGGATAGCTCAGTTGGTAGAGTAGCAGACTTTTAATCTGTCCGAGAAGCGTTTTGGTGGGCCTATTGTATAAGGAAATGGTGGAAACGGCAGGCAGAAAATGCCTTTTCGAGGTAGTGTGGCCGAGCGGTCTAAGGCGCTGGATTTAGGCTCCAGTCTCTTTGGAGGCGTGTGTTCAAATCCCACCACTGCCAGAGGATTTGGAGCGTTTTGAGTGCTCCCATCAGTGTTTTAAACAAAGAAGGTGGACTCTAGCCGCACCCTGAGATAAGCCACGAGGGCAGTTTTCTATCTGCCTTTCACCTTTTCATTTTTCATCTACCTCGCTTACCGGATTCAGGTGTGCTTGAGGAAGGATGAAGCTGAATTGTGCAACCCCAGAGATAGGTTTGGACTACCTAAGCAAAGTCTTAACACTCGGCTCAGAGGTTCAAGAGCCCGGATAGCTCAGTCGGTAGAGCATCAGACTTTTAATCTGAGGGTCCAGGGTGGAAACGGCAGGCAGAAAATGCCTTTTCGATGTAGTGTGGCTGAGCGGTCTAAGGCGCTGGATTTAGGCTCCAGTCTTTTTGGAGGCGTGGGTTCAAATCCCACCATTGCCAGAGGATTTGGAGTGTTGTGAGTGCTCTTTTTCATTTACCGCTACATAAACTGGTTCAGTTATGCTTGATAAGGAATAATCCTGCACTCAAAGGCAGGTCTGAACACCCCCCGCTTTTAGCGGTTACACCGAGATCTTGGGGCACACCATCAGATGCCTGGATAGCTCAGTTGGTAGAGCATCTGTCAGCGGCGTGTTGTCTGGCATATTGTAAAAGAAAATGGTGGAAACGGCAGGAAGAAGATGCCTTTTTGAGGTAGTGTGGCCGAGCGGTCTAAGGCGCTGGATTTAGGCTCCAGTCTCTTTGGAGGCGTGGGATCAAAATCCCAAGAGAACTTAAGGGAACACCATCAGAAGCCTGGATAGCTCAGTTGGTAGAGTAGCAGGCTTTTAATCTGTCTGAGAAGCGTTTTGGTGGGCCTATTGTATAAGGAAATGGTGGAAACGGCAGGAAGAAAATGCCTTTTCGAGGTAGTGTGGCCGAGCGGTCTAAGGCGCTGGATTTAGGCTCCAGTCTCTTTGGAGGCGTGGGATCAAAATCCCAAGAGAACTTAAGGGAACACCATCAGAAGCCTGGATAGCTCAGTTGGTAGAGTAGCAGGCTTTTAATCTGTCTGAGAAGCGTTTTGGTGGGCCTATTGTAAAAGGAAATGGTGGAAACAGCAGGCAGAAAATGCCTTTTCGAGGTAGTGTGGCCGAGCGGTCTAAGGCGCTGGATTTAGGCTCCAGTCTCTTTGGAGGCGTGGGATCAAAATCCCAAGAGAACTTGGGGCAGACCATCAGAAGCCTGGATAGCTCAGTTGGTAGAGTAGCAGACTTTTAATCTGTCTCAGAAGCGTTTTGGTGGGCCTATTGTATAAGGAAATGATGGAAACGGCAGGCAGAAAATGCCTTTTCGAGGTAGTGTGGCCGAGCGGTCTAAGGCGCTGGATTTAGGCTCCAGTCTCTTTGGTTCAAATCCCACCACTGCCAGAGGATTTGGAGCGTTGTGAGTGCTCTTTTTCATTTACCGCTATATAAGCTGGTTCAGTTATGCTTGATAAGGAATGAACCTGCACTCAAAGGCAGGTCTGAACACCCCCCGCTTTTAGCGGTTACACCGAGATCTTTGGGCACACCATCAGATGCCTGGATAGCTCAGTTGGTAGAGTAGCAGGCTTTTAATCTGTCTGAGAAGCGTTTTGGTGGGCCTATTGTAAAAGGAAATGGTGGAAACAGCAGGCAGAAAATGCCTTTTCGAGGTAGTGTGGCCGAGCGGTCTAAGGCGCTGGATTTAGGCTCCAGTCTCTTTGGAGGCGTGGGTTCAAATCCCACCACTGCCAGAGGATTTGGAGCGTTGTGAGTGCTCTTTTTCATTTTACCGCTATATAAGCTGGTTCAGTTATGCTTGATAAGGAATGAACCTGCACTCAAAGGCAGGTCTGAACACCCCCCGCTTTTAGCGGTTACACCGAGATCTTTGGGCACACCATCAGATGCCTGGATAGCTCAGTTGGTAGAGTAGCAGGCTTTTAATCTGTCTGAGAAGCGTTTTGGTGGGCCTATTGTAAAAGGAAATGGTGGAAACAGCAGGCAGAAAATGCCTTTTCGAGGTAGTGTGGCCGAGCGGTCTAAGGCGCTGGATTTAGGCTCCAGTCTCTTTGGAGGCGTGGGATCAAAATCCCAAGAGAACTTGGGGCACACCATCTTCTGATAGCCTGGATAGCTCAGTTGGTAGAGTAGCAGGCTTTTAATCTGTATGAGAAGCGTTTTGGTGGGCCTATTGTAAAAGGAAATGGTGGAAACAGCAGGCAGAAAATGCCTTTTCGAGGTAGTGTGGCCGAGCGGTCTAAGGCGCTGGATTTAGGCTCCAGTCTCTTTGGAGGCGTGGGTTCAAATCCCACCATTGCCAGAGGATTTGGAGTGTTGTGAGTGCTCTTTTTCATTTACCGCTACATAAACTGGTTCAGTTATGCTTGATAAGGAATAATCCTGCACTCAAAGGCAGGTCTGAACACCCCCCGCTTTTAGCGGTTACACCGAGATCTTGGGGCACACCATCAGATGCCTGGATAGCTCAGTTGGTAGAGCATCTGTCAGCGGCGTGTTGTCTGGCATATTGTAAAAGAAAATGGTGGAAACGGCAGGAAGAAGATGCCTTTTTGAGGTAGTGTGGCCGAGCGGTCTAAGGCGCTGGATTTAGGCTCCAGTCTCTTTGGAGGCGTGGGATCAAAATCCCAAGAGAACTTAAGGGAACACCATCAGAAGCCTGGATAGCTCAGTTGGTAGAGTAGCAGGCTTTTAATCTGTCTGAGAAGCGTTTTGGTGGGCCTATTGTATAAGGAAATGGTGGAAACGGCAGGAAGAAAATGCCTTTTCGAGGTAGTGTGGCCGAGCGGTCTAAGGCGCTGGATTTAGGCTCCAGTCTCTTTGGAGGCGTGGGATCAAAATCCCAAGAGAACTTAAGGGAACACCATCAGAAGCCTGGATAGCTCAGTTGGTAGAGTAGCAGGCTTTTAATCTGTCTGAGAAGCGTTTTGGTGGGCCTATTGTAAAAGGAAATGGTGGAAACAGCAGGCAGAAAATGCCTTTTCGAGGTAGTGTGGCCGAGCGGTCTAAGGCGCTGGATTTAGGCTCCAGTCTCTTTGGAGGCGTGGGATCAAAATCCCAAGAGAACTTGGGGCAGACCATCAGAAGCCTGGATAGCTCAGTTGGTAGAGTAGCAGACTTTTAATCTGTCTCAGAAGCGTTTTGGTGGGCCTATTGTATAAGGAAATGATGGAAACGGCAGGCAGAAAATGCCTTTTCGAGGTAGTGTGGCCGAGCGGTCTAAGGCGCTGGATTTAGGCTCCAGTCTCTTTGGTTCAAATCCCACCACTGCCAGAGGATTTGGAGCGTTGTGAGTGCTCTTTTTCATTTACCGCTATATAAGCTGGTTCAGTTATGCTTGATAAGGAATGAACCTGCACTCAAAGGCAGGTCTGAACACCCCCCGCTTTTAGCGGTTACACCGAGATCTTTGGGCACACCATCAGATGCCTGGATAGCTCAGTTGGTAGAGTAGCAGGCTTTTAATCTGTCTGAGAAGCGTTTTGGTGGGCCTATTGTAAAAGGAAATGGTGGAAACAGCAGGCAGAAAATGCCTTTTCGAGGTAGTGTGGCCGAGCGGTCTAAGGCGCTGGATTTAGGCTCCAGTCTCTTTGGAGGCGTGGGTTCAAATCCCACCACTGCCAGAGGATTTGGAGCGTTGTGAGTGCTCTTTTTCATTTTACCGCTATATAAGCTGGTTCAGTTATGCTTGATAAGGAATGAACCTGCACTCAAAGGCAGGTCTGAACACCCCCCGCTTTTAGCGGTTACACCGAGATCTTTGGGCACACCATCAGATGCCTGGATAGCTCAGTTGGTAGAGTAGCAGGCTTTTAATCTGTCTGAGAAGCGTTTTGGTGGGCCTATTGTAAAAGGAAATGGTGGAAACAGCAGGCAGAAAATGCCTTTTCGAGGTAGTGTGGCCGAGCGGTCTAAGGCGCTGGATTTAGGCTCCAGTCTCTTTGGAGGCGTGGGATCAAAATCCCAAGAGAACTTGGGGCACACCATCTTCTGATAGCCTGGATAGCTCAGTTGGTAGAGTAGCAGGCTTTTAATCTGTCTGAGAAGCGTTTTGGTGGGCCTATTGTAAAAGGAAATGGTGGAAACAGCAGGCAGAAAATGCCTTTTCGAGGTAGTGTGGCCGAGCGGTCTAAGGCGCTGGATTTAGGCTCCAGTCTCTTTGGAGGCGTGGGATCAAAATCCCAAGAGAACTTGGGGCACACCATCAGAAGCCTGGATAGCTCAGTTGGTAGAGTAGCAGACTTTTAATATGTCTGAGAAGCGTTTTGGTGGGCCTATTGTATAAGGAAATGGTGGAAACGGCAGGCAGAAAATGCCTTTTTGAGGTAGTGTGGCCGAGCGGTCTAAGGCGCTGGATTTAGGCTCCACTCTCTTTGGAGGCGTGGGTTCAAATCCCACCATTGCCAGAGGATTTGGAGTGTTGTGAGTGCTCTTTTTCATTTACCGCTATATAAGCTGGTTCAATTATGCTTGATAAGGAATGAACCTGCACTCAAAGGCAGGTCTGAACACCCCCCGCTTTTAGCGGTTACACCGAGATCTTGGGGCACACCATCAGATGCCTGGATAGCTCAGTTGGTAGAGCATCTGTCTGCGACGTGTTGTCTGGCATATTGTAAAAGAAAATGGTGGAAACGGCAGGAAGAAGATGCCTTTTTGAGGTAGTGTGGCCGAGCGGTCTAAGGCGCTGGATTTAGGCTCCAGTCTCTTTGGAGGCGTGGGTTCAAATCCCACCACTGCCAGAGGATTTGGAGCGTTGTGAGTGCTCTTTTTCATTTACCGCTATATAAGCTTGTGCAGTTATGCTTGATAAGAATGAACCTGCACTCAAAGGCAGGTCTGAACACCCCCCGCTTTTAGCGGTTACACCGAGATCTTGGGGCACACCATCAGATGCCTGGATAGCTCAGTTGGTAGAGCATCTGTCTGCGACGTGTTGTCTGGCATATTGTAAAAGAAAATGGTGGAAACGGCAGGAAGAAGATGCCTTTTTGAGGTAGTGTGGCCGATCGGTCTAAGGCGCTGGATTTAGGCTCCAGTCTCTTTGGAGGCGTGGATTCAAATCCCACCACTGCCAGAGGATTTGGAGCGTTGTGAGTGCTCTTTTTCATTTACCGCTATATAAGCTTGTGCAGTTATGCTTGATAAGAATGAACCTGCACTCAAAGGCAGGTCTGAACACCCCCCGCTTTTAGCGGTTACACCGAGATCTTGGGGCACACCATCAGATGCCTGGATAGCTCAGTTGGTAGAGCATCTGTCAGCGACGTGTTGTCTGGCATATTGTAAAAGGGAATGGTGGAAACAGCAGGCAGAAAATGCCTTTTCGAGGTAGTGTGTCCGAACGGTCTAAGGCGCTGGATTTAGGCTCCAGTCTCTTTGGAGGCGTGGGTTCAAATCCCACCACTGCCAGAGGATTTGGAGCGTTGTGAGTGCTCTTTTTCATTTACCGCTATATAAGCTGGTTCAGTTATGCTTGATAAGGAATGAACCTGCACTCAAAGGCAGGTCTGAACACGCCCCGCTTTTAGCGGTTACACCGAGATCTTGGGGCACACCATCAGATGCCTGGATAGCTCAGTTGGTAGAGCATCTGTCTGCGACGTGTTGTCTGGCATATTGTAAAAGAAAATGGTTGAAACGGCAGGAAGAAGATGCCTTTTTGAGGTAGTGTGGCCGAGCGGTCTAAGGCACTGGATTTAGGCTCCAGTCTCTTTGGAGGCGTGGGATCAAAATCCCAAGAGAACTTGGGGCAGACCATCAGAAGCCTGGATAGCTCAGTTGGTAGAGTAGCAGACTTTTAATCTGTCTGAGAAGCGTTTTGGTGGGCCTATTGTATAAGGAAATGATGGAAACGGCAGGCAGAAAATGCCTTTTCGAGGTAGTGTGGCCGAGCGGTCTAAGGCGCTGGATTTAGGCTCCAGTCTCTTTGGAGGCGTGGGTTCAAATCCCACCACTGCCAGAGGATTTGGAGCGTTGTGAGTGCTCTTTTTCATTTACCGCTATATAAGCTGGTTCAGTTATGCTTGATAAGGAATGAACCTGCACTCAAAGGCAGGTCTGAACACCCCCCGCTTTTAGCGGTTACACCGAGATCTTTGGGCACACCATCAGATGCCTGGATAGCTCAGTTGGTAGAGCATCTGTCTGCGACGTGTTGTCTGGCATATTGTAAAAGAAAATGGTTGAAACGGCAGGAAGAAGGTGCCTTTTTGAGGTAGTGTGGCCGAGCGGTCTAAGGCGCTGGATTTAGGCTCCAGTCTCTTTGGAGGCGTGGGATCAAAATCCCAAGGGAACTTGGGGCACACCATCAGAAGCCTGGATAGCTCAGTTGGTAGAGTAGCAGGCTTTTAATCTGTCTGAGAAGCGTTTTGGTGGGCCTATTGTAAATGGAAATGCCTTTTCGAGGTAGTGTGGCCGAGTGGTCTAAGGCGCTGGATTTAGGCTCCAGTCTCTTTGGAGGCGTGGGATCAAAATCCCAAGAGAACTTGGGGCACACCATTAGAAGCCTGGATAGCTCAGTTGGTAGAGTAGCAGACTTTTAATCTGTCCGAGAAGCGTTTTGGTGGGCCTATTGTATAAGGAAATGGTGGAAACGGCAGGCAGAAAATGCCTTTTCGAGGTAGTGTGGCCGAGCGGTCTAAGGCGCTGGATTTAGGCTCCAGTCTCTTTGGAGGCGTGTGTTCAAATCCCACCGCTGCCAGAGGATTTGGAGCGTTTTGAGTGCTCCCATCAGTGTTTTAAACAAAGAAGGTGGACTCTAGCCGCACCCTGAGATAAGCCACGAGGGCAGTTTTCTATCTGCCTTTCACCTTTTCATTTTTCATCTACCTCGCTTACCGGATTCAGGTGTGCTTGAGGAAGGATGAAGCTGCATTGTGCAACCGCAGAGATAGGTTTGGACTCCCTAAGCAAAATCTTAACACTCGGCTCAGAGGTTCAAGAGCCCGGATAGCTCAGTCGGTAGAGCATCAGACTTTTAATCTGAGGGTCCAGGGTGGAAAAGGCAGGCAGAAAATGCCTTTTCGATGTAGTGTGGCTGAGTGGTCTAAGGCGCTGGATTTAGGCTCCAGTCTTTTTGGAGGCGTGGGTTCAAATCCCACCATTGCCAGAGGATTTGGAGTGTTGTGAGTGCTCTTTTTCATTTACCGCTACATAAGCTGGTTCAGTTATGCTTGATAAGGAATAATCCTGCACTCAAAGGCAGGTCTGAACACCCCCCGCTTTTAGCGGTTACACCGAGATCTTGGGGCACACCATCAGATGCCTGGATAGCTCAGTTGGTAGAGCATCTGTCAGCGACGTGTTGTCTGGCATATTGTAAAAGAAAATGGTGGAAACGGCAGGAAGAAGATGCCTTTTTGAGGTAGTGTGGCCGAGCGGTCTAAGGCGCTGGATTTAGGCTCCAGTCTCTTTGGAGGCGTGGGATAAAAATCCCAAGAGAACTTAAGGGAACACCATCAGAAGCCTGGATAGCTCAGTTGGTAGAGTAGCAGGCTTTTAATCTGTCTGAGAAGCGTTTTGGTGGGCCTATTGTATAAGGAAATGGTGGAAACGGCAGGAAGAAAATGCCTTTTCGAGGTAGTGTGGCCGAGCGGTCTAAGGCACTGGATTTAGGCTCCAGTCTCTTTGGAGGCGTGGGATCAAAATCCCAAGAGAACTTAAGGGAACACCATCAGAAGCCTGGATAGCTCAGTTGGTAGAGTAGCAGGCTTTTAATCTGTCTGAGAAGCGTTTTGGTGGGCCTATTGTAAAAGGAAATGGTGGAAACAGCAGGCAGAAAATGCCTTTTCGAGGTAGTGTGGCCGAGCGGTCTAAGGCGCTGGATTTAGGCTCCAGTCTCTTTGGAGGCGTGGGATCAAAATCCCAAGAGAACTTGGGGCAGACCATCAGAAGCCTAGATAGCTCAGTTGGTAGAGTAGCAGACTTTTAATCTGTCTCAGAAGCGTTTTGGTCGGCCTATTGTATAAGGAAATGATGGAAACGGCAGGCAGAAAATGCCTTTTCGAGGTAGTGTGGCCGAGCGGTCTAAGGCGCTGGATTTAGGCTCCAGTCTCTTTGGTTCAAATCCCACCACTGCCAGAGGATTTGGAGCGTTGTGAGTGCTCTTTTTCATTTACCGCTATATAAGCTGGTTCAGTTATGCTTGATAAGGAATGAACCTGCACTCAAAGGCAGGTCTGAACACCCCCCGCTTTTAGCGGTTACACCGAGATCTTTGGGCACACCATCAGATGCCTGGATAGCTCAGTTGGTAGAGTAGCAGGCTTTTAATCTGTCTGAGAAGCGTTTTGGTGGGCCTATTGTAAAAGGAAATGGTGGAAACAGCAGGCAGAAAATGCCTTTTCGAGGTAGTGTGGCCGAGCGGTCTAAGGCGCTGGATTTAGGCTCCAGTCTCTTTGGAGGCGTGGGATCAAAATCCCAAGAGAACTTGGGGCACACCATCTTCTGATAGCCTGGATAGCTCAGTTGGTAGAGTAGCAGGCTTTTAATCTGTCTGAGAAGCGTTTTGGTGGGCCTATTGTAAAAGGAAATGGTGGAAACAGCAGGCAGAAAATGCCTTTTCGAGGTAGTGTGGCCGAGCGGTCTAAGGCGCTGGATTTAGGCTCCAGTCTCTTTGGAGGCGTGGGATCAAAATCCCAAGAGAACTTGGGGCACACCATCAGAAGCCTGGATAGCTCAGTTGGTAGAGTAGCAGACTTTTAATCTGTCTGAGAAGCGTTTTGGTGGGCCTATTGTATAAGGAAATGGTGGAAACGGCAGGCAGAAAATGCCTTTTTGAGGTAGTGTGGCCGAGCGGTCTAAGGCGCTGGATTTAGGCTCCAGTCTCTTTGGAGGCGTGGGTTCAAATCCCACCATTGCCAGAGGATTTGGAGTGTTGTGAGTGCTCTTTTTCATTTACCGCTATATAAGCTGGTTCAATTATGCTTGATAAGGAATGAACCTGCACTCAAAGGCAGGTCTGAACACCCCCCGCTTTTAGCGGTTACACCGAGATCTTGGGGCACACCATCAGATGCCTGGATAGCTCAGTTGGTAGAGCATCTGTCTGCGACGTGTTGTCTGGCATATTGTAAAAGAAAATGGTGGAAACGGCAGGCAGAAAATGCCTTTTTGAGGTAGTGTGGCCGAGCGGTCTAAGGCGCTGGATTTAGGCTCCAGTCTCTTTGGAGGCGTGGGTTCAAATCCCACCACTGCCAGAGGATTTGGAGCGTTGTGAGTGCTCTTTTTCATTTACCGCTATATAAGCTTGTGCAGTTATGCTTGATAAGAATGAACCTGCACTCAAAGGCAGGTCTGAACACCCCCCGCTTTTAGCGGTTACACCGAGATCTTGGGGCACACCATCAGATGCCTGGATAGCTCAGTTGGTAGAGCATCTGTCTGCGACGTGTTGTCTGGCATATTGTAAAAGAAAATGGTGGAAACGGCAGGAAGAAGATGCCTTTTTGAGGTAGTGTGGCCGAGCGGTCTAAGGCGCTGGATTTAGGCTCCAGTCTCTTTGGAGGCGTGGGTTCAAATCCCACCACTGCCAGAGGATTTGGAGCGTTGTGAGTGCTCTTTTTCATTTACCGCTATATAAGCTTGTGCAGTTATGCTTGATAAGAATGAACCTGCACTCAAAGGCAGGTCTGAACACCCCCCGCTTTTAGCGGTTACACCGAGATCTTGGGGCACACCATCAGATGCCTGGATAGCTCAGTTGGTAGAGCATCTGTCAGCGACGTGTTGTCTGGCATATTGTAAAAGGGAATGGTGGAAACAGCAGGCAGAAAATGCCTTTTCGAGGTAGTGTGTCCGAACGGTCTAAGGCGCTGGATTTAGGCTCCAGTCTCTTTGGAGGCGTGGGATCAAAATCCCAAGAGAACTTGGGGCACACCATCAGAAGCCTGGATAGCTCAGTTGGTAGAGTAGCAGACTTTTAATCTGTCTGAGAAGCATTTTGGTGGGCCTATTGTATAAGGAAATGATGGAAACGGCAGGCAGAAAATGCCTTTTCGAGGTAGTGTGGCCGAGCGGTCTAAGGCGCTGGATTTAGGCTCCAGTCTCTTTGGAGGCGTGGGTTCAAATCCCACCACTGCCAGAGGATTTGGAGCGTTGTGAGTGCTCTTTTTCATTTACCGCTATATAAGCTGGTTCAGTTATGCTTGATAAGGAATGAACCTGCACTCAAAGGCAGGTCTGAACACCCCCCGCTTTTAGCGGTTACACCGAGATCTTTGGGCACACCATCAGATGCCTGGATAGCTCAGTTGGTAGAGCATCTGTCTGCGACGAGTTGTCTGGCATATTGTAAAAGAAAATGGTTGAAACGGCAGGAAGAAGGTGCCTTTTTGAGGTAGTGTGGCCGAGCGGTCTAAGGCGCTGGATTTAGGCTCCAGTCTCTTTGGAGGCGTGGGATCAAAATCCCAAGGGAACTTGGGGCACACCATCAGAAGCCTGGATAGCTCAGTTGGTAGAGTAGCAGGCTTTTAATCTGTCTGAGAAGCGTTTTGGTGGGCCTATTGTAAATGGAAATGCCTTTTCGAGGTAGTGTGGCCGAGCGGTCTAAGGCGCTGGATTTAGGCTCCAGTCTCTTTGGAGGCGTGGGATCAAAATCCCAAGAGAACTTGGGGCACACCATTAGAAGCCTTGATAGCTCAGTTGGTAGAGTAGCAGGCTTTTAATCTGTCTGAGAAGCGTTTTGGTGGGCCTATTGTAAAAGAAAATGCCTTTTCGAGGTAGTGTGGCCAAGCGGTCTACAGCGCTGGATTTAGGCTCCAGTCTCTTTGGAGGCGTGGGTTCAAATCCCACCACTGCCAGAGGATTTGGAGCGTTGTGAGTGCTCTTTTTCATTTACCGCTATATAAGCTGGTTCAGTTATGCTTGATAAGGAATGAACTTGCACTCAAAGGCAGGTCTGAACACCCCCCGCTTTCAGCGGTTACACCGAGATCTTTGGGCACACCATCAGATGCCTGGATAGCTCAGTTGGTAGAGTAGCAGGCTTTTAATCTGTCTGAGAAGCGTTTTGGTGGGCCTATTGTAAAAGGAAATGGTGGAAACAGCAGGCAGAAAATGCCTTTTCGAGGTAGTGTGGCCGAGCGGTCTAAGGCGCTGGATTTAGGCTCCAGTCTCTTTGGAGGCGTGGGATCAAAATCCCAAGAGAACTTGGGGCACACCATCTTCTGATAGCCTTGATAGCTCAGTTGGTAGAGTAGCAGGCTTTTAATCTGTCTGAGAAGCGTTTTGGTGGGCCTATTGTAAAAGGAAATGGTGGAAACAGCAGGCAGAAAATGCCTTTTCGAGGTAGTGTGGCCGAGCGGTCTAAGGCGCTGGATTTAGGCTCCAGTCTCTTTGGAGGCGTGGGATCAAAATCCCAAGAGAACTTGGGGCAGACCATCAGAAGCCTGGATAGCTCAGTTGGTAGAGTAGCAGACTTTTTATCTGTCTGAGAAGCGTTTTGGTGGGCCTATTGTATAAGGAAATGCTGGAAACGTCAGGCAGAAAAAGCCTTTTTGAGGTAGTGTGGCCGAGCGGTCTAAGGCGCTGGATTTAGGCTCCAGTCTCTTTGGAGGCGTGGTTTAAATCCCACCACTGCCAGAGGATTTGGAGCGTTGTGAGTGCTCTTTTTCATTTACCGCTATATAAGCTTGTGCAGTTATGCTTGATAAGAATGAACCTGCACTCAAAGGCAGGTCTGAACACCCCCCGCTTTTAGCGGTTACACCGAGATCTTGGGGCACACCATCAGATCCCTGGATATCTCAGTTAGTAGAGCATCTGTCTGCGACGTGTTGTCTGGCATATTGTAAATGAAAATGGTTGAAACGGCAGGAAGAAGATGCCTTTTTGAGGTAGTGTGGCCGAGCGGTCTAAGGCGCTGGATTTAGGCTCCAGTCTCTTTGGAGGCGTGGGATCAAAATCCCAAGAGAACTTGGGGCACACCATCAGAAGCCTGGATAGCTCAGTTGGTAGAGTAGCAGGCTTTTAATCTGTCTGAGAAGCGTTTTGGTGGGCCTATTGTATAAGGAAATGGTGGAAACGGCAGGAAGAAAATGCCTTTTCGAGGTAGTGTGGCCGAGCGGTCTAAGGCACTGGATTTAGGCTCCAGTCTCTTTGGAGGCGTGGGATCAAAATCCCAAGAGAACTTAAGGGAACACCATCAGAAGCCTGGATAGCTCAGTTGGTAGAGTAGCAGGCTTTTAATCTGTCTGAGAAGCGTTTTGGTGGGCCTATTGTAAAAGGAAATGGTGGAAACAGCAGGCAGAAAATGCCTTTTCGAGGTAGTGTGGCCGAGCGGTCTAAGGCGCTGGATTTAGGCTCCAGTCTCTTTGGAGGCGTGGGATCAAAATCCCAAGAGAACTTGGGGCAGACCATCAGAAGCCTAGATAGCTCAGTTGGTAGAGTAGCAGACTTTTAATCTGTCTCAGAAGCGTTTTGGTCGGCCTATTGTATAAGGAAATGATGGAAACGGCAGGCAGAAAATGCCTTTTCGAGGTAGTGTGGCCGAGCGGTCTAAGGCGCTGGATTTAGGCTCCAGTCTCTTTGGTTCAAATCCCACCACTGCCAGAGGATTTGGAGCGTTGTGAGTGCTCTTTTTCATTTACCGCTATATAAGCTGGTTCAGTTATGCTTGATAAGGAATGAACCTCAAAAGGACTCAAAGGCAGGTCTGAACACCCCCCGCTTTTAGCGGTTACACCGAGATCTTTGGGCACACCATCAGATGCCTGGATAGCTCAGTTGGTAGAGTAGCAGGCTTTTAATCTGTCTGAGAAGCGTTTTGGTGGGCCTATTGTAAAAGGAAATGGTGGAAACAGCAGGCAGAAAATGCCTTTTCGAGGTAGTGTGGCCGAGCGGTCTAAGGCGCTGGATTTAGGATCCAGTCTCTTTGGAGGCGTGGGATCAAAATCCCAAGAGAACTTGGGGCACACCATCTTCTGATAGCCTGGATAGCTCAGTTGGTAGAGTAGCAGGCTTTTAATCTGTCTGAGAAGCGTTTTGGTGGGCCTATTGTAAAAGGAAATGGTGGAAACAGCAGGCAGAAAATGCCTTTTTTCGAGGTAGTGTGGCCGAGCGGTCTAAGGCGCTGGATTTAGGCTCCAGTCTCTTTGGAGGCGTGGGATCAAAATCCCAAGAGAACTTGGGGCACACCAACAGAAGCCTGGATAGCTCAGTTGGTAGAGTAGCAGACTTTTAATCTGTCTGAGAAGCGTTTTGGTGGGCCTATTGTATAAGGAAATGATGGAAACGGCAGGCAGAAAATTCCTTTTCGAGGTAGTGTGGCCGAGCGGTCTAAGGCGCTGGATTTAGGCTCCAGTCTCTTTGGAGGCGTGGGTTCAAATCCCACCACTGCCAGAGGATTTGGAGCGTTGTGAGTGCTCTTTTTCATTTACCGCTATATAAGCTGGTTCAGTTATGATTGATAAGGAATGAACCTGCACTCAAAGGCAGGTCTGAACACCCCCCGCTTTTAGCGGTTACACCGAGATCTTTGGGCACACCATCAGATGCCTGGATAGCTCAGTTGGTAGAGTAGCAGGCTTTTAATCTGTCTGAGAAGCGTTTTGGTGGGCCTATTGTAAAAGGAAATGGTGGAAACAGCAGGCAGAAAATGCCTTTTCGAGGTAGTGTGGCCGAGCGGTCTAAGGCGCTGGATTTAGGCTCCAGTCTCTTTGGAGGCGTGGGATCAAAATCCCAAGAGAACTTGGGGCACACCATCTTCTGATAGCCTGGATAGCTCAGTTGGTAGAGTAGCAGGCTTTTAATCTGTCTGAGAAGCGTTTTGGTGGGCCTATTGTAAAAGGAAATGGTGGAAACAGCAGGCAGAAAATGCCTTTTCGAGGTAGTGTGGCCGAGCGGTCTAAGGCGCTGGATTTAGGCTCCAGTCTCTTTGGAGGCGTGGGATCAAAATCCCAAGAGAACTTGGGGCACACCATCAGAAGCCTGGATAGCTCAGTTGGTAGAGTAGCAGACTTTTAATCTGTCTGAGAAGCGTTTTGGTGGGCCTATTGTATAAGGAAATGGTGGAAACGGCAGGCAGAAAATGCCTTTTTGAGGTAGTGTGGCCGAGCGGTCTAAGGCGCTGGATTTAGGCTCCACTCTCTTTGGAGGCGTGCGTTCAAATCCCACCATTGCCAGAGGATTTGGAGTGTTGTGAGTGCTCTTTTTCATTTACCGCTATATAAGCTGGTTCAATTATGCTTGATAAGGAATGAACCTGCACTCAAAGGCAGGTCTGAACACCCCCCGCTTTTAGCGGTTACACCGAGATCTTGGGGCACACCATCAGATGCCTGGATAGCTCAGTTGGTAGAGCATCTGTCTGCGACGTGTTGTCTGGCATATTGTAAAAGAAAATGGTGGAAACGGCAGGAAGAAGATGCCTTTTTGAGGTAGTGTGGCCGAGCGGTCTAAGGCGCTGGATTTAGGCTCCAGTCTCTTTGGAGGCGTGGGTTCAAATCCCACCACTGCCAGAGGATTTGGAGCGTTGTGAGTGCTCTTTTTCATTTACCGCTATATAAGCTTGTGCAGTTATGCTTGATAAGAATGAACCTGCACTCAAAGGCAGGTCTGAACACCCCCCGCTTTTAGCGGTTACACCGAGATCTTGGGGCACACCATCAGATGCCTGGATAGCTCAGTTGGTAGAGCATCTGTCTGCGACGTGTTGTCTGGCATATTGTAAAAGAAAATGGTGGAAACGGCAGGAAGAAGATGCCTTTTTGAGGTAGTGTGGCCGAGCGGTCTAAGGCGCTAGATTTAGGCTCCAGTCTCTTTGGAGGCGTGGGTTCAAATCCCACCACTGCCAGAGGATTTGGAGCGTTGTGAGTGCTCTTTTTCATTTACCGCTATATAAGCTTGTGCAGTTATGCTTGATAAGAATGAACCTGCACTCAAAGGCAGGTCTGAACACCCCCCGCTTTTAGCGGTTACACCGAGATCTTGGGGCACACCATCAGATGCCTGGATAGCTCAGTTGGTAGAGCATCTGTCAGCGACGTGTTGTCTGGCATATTGTAAAAGGGAATGGTGGAAACAGCAGGCAGAAAATGCCTTTTCGAGGTAGTGTGTCCGAACGGTCTAAGGCGCTGGATTTAGGCTCCAGTCTCTTTGGAGGCGTGGGATCAAAATCCCAAGAGAACTTGGGGCACACCATCAGAAGCCTGGATAGCTCAGTTGGTAGAGTAGCAGACTTTTAATCTGTCTGAGAAGCGTTTTGGTGGGCCTATTGTATAAGGAAATGATGGAAACGGCAGGCAGAAAATGCCTTTTCGAGGTAGTGTGGCCGAGCGGTCTAAGGCGCTGGATTTAGGCTCCAGTCTCTTTGGAGGCGTGGGTTCAAATCCCACCACTGCCAGAGGATTTGGAGCGTTGTGAGTGCTCTTTTTCATTTACCGCTATATAAGCTGGTTCAGTTATGCTTGATAAGGAATGAACCTGCACTCAAAGGCAGGTCTGAACACCCCCCGCTTTTAGCGGTTACACCGAGATCTTTGGGCACACCATCAGATGCCTGGATAGCTCAGCTGGTAGAGCATCTGTCTGCGACGAGTTGTCTGGCATATTGTAAAAGAAAATGGTTGAAACGGCAGGAAGAAGGTGCCTTTTTGAGGTAGTGTGGCCGAGCGGTCTAAGGCGCTGGATTTAGGCTCCAGTCTCTTTGGAGGCGTGGGATCAAAATCCCAAGGGAACTTGGGGCACACCATCAGAAGCCTGGATAGCTCAGTTGGTAGAGTAGCAGGCTTTTAATCTGTCTGAGAAGCGTTTTGGTGGGCCTATTGTAAATGGAAATGCCTTTTCGAGGTAGTGTGGCCGAGCGGTCTAAGGCGCTGGATTTAGGCTCCAGTCTCTTTGGAGGCGTGGGATCAAAATCCCAAGAGAACTTGGGGCACACCATTAGAAGCCTGGATAGCTCAGTTGGTAGAGTAGCAGGCTTTTAATCTGTCTGAGAAGCGTTTTGGTGGGCCTATTGTAAAAGGAAATGCCTTTTCGAGGTAGTGTGGCCAAGCGGTCTACAGCGCTGGATTTAGGCTCCAGTCTCTTTGGAGGCGTGGGTTCAAATCCCACCACTGCCAGAGGATTTGGAGCGTTGTGAGTGCTCTTTTTCATTTACCGCTATATAAGCTGGTTCAGTTATGCTTGATAAGGAATGAACTTGCACTCAAAGGCAGGTCTGAACACCCCCCGCTTTCAGCGGTTACACCGAGATCTTTGGGCACACCATCAGATGCCTGGATAGCTCAGTTGGTAGAGTAGCAGGCTTTTAATCTGTCTGAGAAGCGTTTTGGTGGGCCTATTGTAAAAGGAAATGGTGGAAACAGCAGGCAGAAAATGCCTTTTCGAGGTAGTGTGGCCGAGCGGTCTAAGGCGCTGGATTTAGGCTCCAGTCTCTTTGGAGGCGTGGGATCAAAATCCCAAGAGAACTTGGGGCACACCATCTTCTGATAGCCTTGATAGCTCAGTTGGTAGAGTAGCAGGCTTTTAATCTGTCTGAGAAGCGTTTTGGTGGGCCTATTGTAAAAGGAAATGGTGGAAACAGCAGGCAGAAAATGCCTTTTCGAGGTAGTGTGGCCGAGCGGTCTAAGGCGCTGGATTTAGGCTCCAGTCTCTTTGGAGGCGTGGGATCAAAATCCCAAGAGAACTTGGGGCAGACCATCAGAAGCCTGGATAGCTCAGTTGGTAGAGTAGCAGACTTTTAATCTGTCTGAGAAGCGTTTTGGTGGGCCTATTGTATAAGGAAATGCTGGAAACGTCAGGCAGAAAAAGCCTTTTTGAGGTAGTGTGGCCGAGCGGTCTAAGGCGCTGGATTTAGGCTCCAGTCTCTTTGGAGGCGTGGTTTAAATCCCACCACTGCCAGAGGATTTGGAGCGTTGTGAGTGCTCTTTTTCATTTACCGCTATATAAGCTTGTGCAGTTATGCTTGATAAGAATGAACCTGCACTCAAAGGCAGGTCTGAACACCCCCCGCTTTTAGCGGTTACACCGAGATCTTGGGGCACACCATCAGATCCCTGGATATCTCAGTTAGTAGAGCATCTGTCTGCGACGTGTTGTCTGGCATATTGTAAATGAAAATGGTTGAAACGGCAGGAAGAAGATGCCTTTTTGAGGTAGTGTGGCCGAGCGGTCTAAGGCGCTGGATTTAGGCTCCAGTCTCTTTGGAGGCGTGGGATCAAAATCCCAAGAGAACTTGGGGCACACCATCAGAAGCCTGGATAGCTCAGTTGGTAGAGTAGCAGGCTTTTAATCTGTCTGAGAAGCGTTTTGGTGGGCCTATTGTGAAAGGAAATGGTGGAAACAGCAGGCAGAAAATGCCTTTTCGAGGTAGTGTGGCCGAGCGGTCTAAGGCGCTGGATTTAGGCTCCAGTCTCTTTGGAGGCGTGGGTTCAAATCCCACCATTGCCAGAGGATTTGGAGCGTTGTGAGTGCTCTTTTTCATTTACCGCTATATAAGCTTGTGCAGTTATGCTTGATAAGAATGAACCTGCACTCAAAGGCAGGTCTGAACACCCCCCCCGCTTTTAGCGGTTACACCGAGATCTTGGGGCACACCATCAGATGCCTGGATAGCTCAGTTGGTAGAGCATCTGTCTGCGACGTGTTGTCTGGCATATTGTAAAAGAAAATGGTGGAAACGGCAGGAAGAAGATGCCTTTTCGAGGTAGTGTGGCCAAGTGGTCTAAGTCGCTGGATATAGGCTCCAGTCTCTTTGGAGGCGTGGGTTCAAATCCCACCGCTCCCATCAGTGTTTTAAACAAAGAAGGTGGACTCTAGCCGCACCCTGAAATAAGCCACGAGGGCAGTTTTCTATCTGCCTTTCACCTTTTCATTTTTCATCTACCTCGCTTACCGGATTCAGGTGTGCTTGAGGAAGGATGAAGCTGCATTGTGCAACCCCAGAGATAGGTTTGGACTACCGTTTTGAGATGGTACAGCAAAGTCTTAACACTCGGCGCAGAGGTTCACGAGCCCGGATAGCTCAGTCGGTAGAGCATCAGACTTTTAATCTGAGGGTCCAGGGTTCAAGTCCCTGTTCGGGAGTAGAGTGGCTGCTTGAAGGTTATATTTCCTGTCCTAGGTATCCTCATCGTTGAAAATGCCAAAATCTTAAGACTTTACCTTGGCAGCGAAGACGACGAGCGTGTATTGCTCTTGGGTTTGCAATTGGACTGCGAGTTTGAGCTTTACTTCAGCGAACGCACCTGAAATGTGTTGAGACCTCTGTCAAAGCTGCCATTCCCCTCCGTGCTAATGTATCCAGGCAGACCTGGACGTGCAGCTCTTTGGTGTGCCCACAATGTCGGCGGACACGCTTCCAATGCGTGGAACGCTTCTCTCTGCTGTGTAAATTTAGCTCCGCTGGCTGGTTTACTCCAAAGTGTTGTAGTTGTGGCCGAGAGGTTAAGGCGATGGACTCGAAATCCATTGGGGTTTCCCCGCGCAGGTTCAAATCCTGCCGACTACGGCTGCTTTGCTCTCCTTGTTCAATGCTTGCTTTGTTGTAGTGAACCATTTCACAGGCTGCTTATAAACTTTATCTCACGTTGGAATTGTGGGATATGTAGCTCTCTGCTATTGGTAAATGCGTCTCTGATGTAGGTTTACATCAAAGGTTTGTAACATGCATTAAGGATCCACTGTGTTGAACGATATAGAAACACTTTCCAGGTGTTGTAACGTCATTTAAAGGTGGTCCTGAAGAACATCTTGGAAATACAGTGGAGTAAAAGGACCTATTTTGGAACTGCTCATGTGAAGCGTGGCCGAGGGTTTTAAGGTGCTGGATTAATGCTCCTGTCTCTTGGGATGCGTGGGTTGAAATCCCACGGCTGCCAGCGGAGGGTCGAAAGTGTCTGAGGCCTGCACTCGAACCAAAACGGCTGTTTTCAATTGTCATCTGACTTTCTTGAGATCAGCCATCTGACCGAGATCTTGGGGCACACCATCAGATGCCTGGATAGCTCAGTTGGTAGAGCAGCTGTGTCTGCAACGTGTTGTCTGGCCTATTGTAAAAAGAAATGCTGGAAACGTCAGGCAGAAAAAGCCTTTTTGAGGTAGTGTGGCCGAGCGGTCTAAGGCGCTGGATTTAGGCTCCAGTCTCTTTGGAGGCGTGGGTTCAAATCCCACCACTGCCAGAGGATTTGGAGCGTTGTGAGTGCTCTTTTTCATTTACCGCTATATAAGCTTGTGCAGTTATGCTTGATAAGGAATGAACCTGCACTCAAAGGCAGGTCTGAACACCCCCCGCTTTTAGCGGTTACACCGAGATCTTGGGGCAGACCATCAGATGCCTGGATAGCTCAGTTGGTAGAGCATCTGTCTGCGACGTGTTGTCTGGCATATTGTAAAAGAAAATGGTGGAAACGGCAGGAAGAAGATACCTTTTTGAGGTAGTGTGGCCGAGCGGTCTAAGGCGCTGGATTTAGTCTCCAGTCTCTTTGGAGGCGTGGGTTCAAATCCCACCACTGCCAGAGGATTTGGAGCGTTGTGAGTGCTCTTTTTCATTGACCGCTATATAAGCTGGTTCAGTTATGCTTGATAAGGAATGAACCTGCACTCAAAGGCAGGTCTGAACACCCCCCGCTTTTAGCGGTTACACCGAGATCTTTGGGCACACCATCAGATGCCTGGATAGCTCAGTTGGTAGAGCATCTGTCTGCGACGTGTTGTCTGGCATATTGTAAAAGAAAATGGTGGAAACGGCAGGAAGAAGATGCCTTTTTGAGGTAGTGTGGCCAAGTGGTATAAGTCGCTGGATTTAGGCTCCAGTCTCTTTGGACGCGTGGGTTCAAATCCCACCGCTCCCATCAGTGTTTTAAACAAAGAAGGTGGACTCTAGCCGCACCCTGAAATAAGCCACGAGGGCAGTTTTCTATCTGCCTTTCACCTTTTCATTTTTCATCTACCTCGCTTACCGGATTCAGGTGTGCTTGAGGAAGGATGAAGCTGCATTGTGCAACCCCAGAGATAGGTTTGGACTACCGTTTTGAGATGGTACAGCAAAGTCTTAACACTCGGCGCAGAGGTTCACGAGCCCGGATAGCTCAGTCGGTAGAGCATCAGACTTTTAATCTGAGGGTCTAGGGTTCAAGTCCCTGTTCGGGCGTAGAGTGGCTGCTTGAAGGTTATATTTCCTGTCCTAGGTATCCTCATCGTTGAAAATGCCAAAATCTTAAGACTTTACCTTGGCAGCGAAGACGACGAGCGTGGTTTGCAATTGGACTGCGAGTTTGAGCTTTACTTCAGCGAACGCACCTGAAATGTGTTGAGACCTCGGTCAAAGCTGCCATTCCCCTCCGTGCTAATGTATCCAGGCAGACCTGGACGTGCAGCTCTTTGGTGTGCCCACAATGTCGGCGGACACGCTTCCAATGCGTGGAACGCTTCTCTCTGCTGTGTAAATTTAGCTCCGCTGGCTGGTTTACTCCAAAGTGTTGTAGTTGTGGCCGAGAGGTTAAGGCGATGGACTCGAAATCCATTGGGGTTTCCCCGCGCAGGTTCAAATCCTGCCGACTACGGCTGCTTTGCTCTCCTTGTTCAATGCTTGCTTTGTTGTAGTGAACCATTTCACAGGCTGCTTATAAACTTTATCTCACGTTGGAATTGTGGGATATGTAGCTCTCTGCTATTGGTAAATGCGTCTCTGATGTAGGTTTACATCAAAGGTTTGTAACATGCATTAAGGATCCACAGTGTTGAACGATATAGAAACACTTTCCAGGTGTTGTAACGTCATTTAAAGGTGGTCCTGAAGAACATCTTGGAAATACAGTGGAGTAAAAGGACCTATTTTGGAACTGCTCATGTGAAGCGTGGCCGAGGGTTTTAAGGTGCTGGATTAATGCTCCTGTCTCTTGGGATGCGTGGGTTGAAATCCCACGGCTGCCAGCGGAGGCTCGAAAGTGTCTGAGGCCTGCACTCGAACCAAAACGGCTTTTTTCAATTGTCATCTGACTTTCTTGAGATCAGCCATCTGACCGAGATCTTGGGGCACACCATCAGATGCCTGAATAGCTCAGTTGGTAGAGCATCTGTCTGCGACGTGTTGTCTGGCCTATTGTAAAAAGAAATGCTGGAAACGTCAGGCAGAAAAAGCCTTTTTGAGGTAGTGTGGCCGAGCGGTCTAAGGCGCTGGATTTAGGCTCCAGTCTCTTTGGAGGCGTGGTTTAAATCCCACCACTGCCAGAGGATTTGGAGCGTTGTGAGTGCTCTTTTTCATTTACCGCTATATAAGCTTGTGCAGTTATGCTTGATAAGAATGAACCTGCACTCAAAGGCAGGTCTGAACACCCCCCGCTTTTAGCGGTTACACCGAGATCTTGGGGCACACCATCAGATGCCTGGATATCTCAGTTAGTAGAGCATCTGTCTGCGACGTGTTGTCTGGCATATTGTAAATGAAAATGGTTGAAACGGCAGGAAGAAGATGCCTTTTTGAGGTAGTGTGGCCGAGCGGTCTAAGGCGCTGGATTTAGGCTCCAGTCTCTTTGGAGGCGTGGGATCAAAATCCCAAGAGAACTTGGGGCACACCATCAGAAGCCTGGATAGCTCAGTTGGTAGAGTAGCAGGCTTTTAATCTGTCTGAGAAGCGTTTTGGTGGGCCTATTGTAAAAGGAAATGGTGGAAACAGCAGGCAGAAAATGCCTTTTCGAGGTAGTGTGGCCGAGCGGTCTAAGGCGCTGGATTTAGGCTCCAGTCTCTTTGGAGGCGTGGGTTCAAATCCCACCATTGCCAGAGGATTTGGAGTGTTGTGAGTGCTCTTTTTCATTTACCGCTATATAAACTGGTTCAGTTATGCTTGATAAGGAATGAACCTGCACTCAAAGGCAGGTCTGAACACCCCCCGCTTTTAGCGGTTACACCGAGATCTTGGGGCAGACCATCAGATGCCTGGATAGCTCAGTTGGTAGAGCATCTGTCTGCGACGTGTTGTCTGGCATATTGTAAAAGAAAATTGTGCAAACGGCAGGAAGAAGATGCTTTTTTGAGGTAGTGTGGCCGAGCGGTCTAAGGCGTTGGATTTAGGCTCCAGTCTCTTTGGAGGCGTGGGTTCAAATCCCACCACTGCCAGAGGATTTGGAGCGTTGTGAGTGCTCTTTTTCATTTACCGCTATATAAGCTTGTGCAGTTATGCTTGATAAGGAATGAACCTGCACTCAAAGGCAGGTCTGAACACCCCCCGCTTTTAGCGGTTACACCGAGATCTTGGGGCAGACCATCAGATGCCTGGATAGCTCAGTTGGTAGAGCATCTGTCTGCGACGTGTTGTCTGGCATATTGTAAAAGAAAATGGTTGAAACGGCAGGAAGAAGATGCCTTTGTGAGGTAGTGTGGCCGAGCGGTCTAAGGCGCTGGATTTAGGCTCCAGTCTCTTTGGAGTCAAGTCAAGTCAAGTCAGCTTTATTTATATAGCGCTTTTTACAATTTTCATTGTTACAAAGCAGCTGTACAAGAACAAAATGACTATAAGTAAAACATAAAAGGTTATGGAATTCAAAACACAGGTCAAATATCAGACACACAATAAATTCCTATATGCAGTGTTAATTAAATAAGACAACCAAATTCTAGCAGCCCCCCCGGCCAGGCAAAACAGTGCAAAACAGTATGCAAACGGTGGCGAGGAACCCAAAACTCCATTGGAGGAGAAAAAAAACCTCGGAGGGAAACCAGGCCTAACCAGGGGATTCCAGTTCCCCTCTGGCAAAAACTGCAGCCTCTGCACAAGCTCAACAGTGCTTGCACAACAAGGCGAAAATAAAAAAAATTAGATTTAAAATTATCATTAATAATCTAATAGTGGCTGAAGTTTTGTAGGGACGTCACTTCCTTCGTCCAGCATTTGTCAGGTCTAGGAATGGATTGCGCCCTGCCCGCTCCGCTCTTGTAACCTTGGAACAATGAGACAAGACTGGCTGAGAGTAGAGTACTGTTCTGCACTCTTTGATGCAACAAATGCATCAGTTGTTATTGGAAGTGTCCCTGGTTCCGGTTGATCTAACTAGTGCAGCCTAGATCTTTGAAATACATGTATTATGATAATCTAGTGTATGCAAGATTAAAAAGATGCGTCTTTAGTCTAGATTTAAACTGACAGAGTGTGTCCGCCTCCCGGACATTGCAGGGAAGACTGTTCCAAAGTTTAGGCGCTAGATAAGAAAAGGATCTGCCGCCTGCACTTGATTTTGAAATTCTAGGTATTACCAGCTGACCTGACGCCTGAGAGCGTAGTGCACGTGATGGACTATAATACGTAAGAAGTTCTCTCAAGTAGTGAGGAGCTAAACCATGCAAGGCTTTATAGGTAATAAGCAAGATTTTAAAATTTATGCGATGCTTTATAGGTAACCAGTGCAAGGTTGACAGAACCGGGCTAATATGCTCATACTTTTTTGTACGTGTAAGAACTCGAGCTGCCGCATTTTGGACCAGTTGGAGTTTTTGTAATAGGCCTGCAGGGCAACCACCTAATAGTGCATTACAGTAATCTAGTCTTGATGTCATAAAGGCATGTATAAGCTTCTCCGCATCTGATGATGACAGCATATGACGTAATTTAGATATATTTTTAAGATGGAAAAACGCAATCTTACAGGTGTTGGCGACCTGGTTCTCAAATGACAGAGTACTATCGAATATAAAGCCAAGATTCTTAGCTGAAGATGAGGGTTTTACGGAACATCCATCAATAGTTAAGCAGTATTCTTGGTTGTTACGTAGGGCGGTTTCGGTCCGATAAGTAACACTTCAGTTTTGTCCGAGTTCAGTAATAAAAAATTGCTACTCATCCACTTTTTTATATCGACAATGCATTCCACTATTCGATGGAATTGCTGTGTTTCGTGAGGCTTCGAGGAAATATAAAGTTGCGTATCATCAGCATAGCAGTGAAAGCTTATTCCGTGTCGCTTTATTATATCTCCTAGGGGTAACATGTATAATGCGAAGAGCATAGGCCCTAGTACTGAGCCCTGTGGTACACCGTACTGGACTTGCGATTTGCGTGATACCTCATTGTTTATTTTTACATATTGGAAACGGTCGCATAAATAAGATCTAAGCCATTTCAAAGCTATTTCCTTAATACCGACATCATTTTCAAGTCTATGTAGGAGCATGCTGTGGTCATTGGTGTCGAATGCAGCACTAAGATCTAGCAGCACCAATAAGGAGATACAACCTCGGTCGGACGCCATAAACAGATCATTTGTAACTCTAATCAGAGCAGTCTCTGTACTGTGATGTGCTCTAAATCCAGACTGGAAATCTTCATTAATCTCATTCCTTTGGAGGAAGGAACATATTTGAGTTGAGACTACTTTTTCCAGAACCTTAGATAAGAAAGGTAGATTCGAAATAGGTCTATAGTTAACTAGTTCTCCAGGGTCCAGATGGGGTTTTTTGACAAGGGGCCTTATAACAGCCACTTTATATGCTTTAGGCACATGTCCTAATGTCAGAGATGAGTTAATAATGCTAAGTAGAGGATTTATAATTTCTGGGAGCATCTCTTTCAGAAGATTTGTAGGTATAGGGTCTAGCATGCATGTAGTCGATTTAGATGATCTAATGATTTTCGATAGTTCATCGTGATCTATAGTAGAAAATAAACATAGTTTCTCCTTAGGGGTGCTGTAGTAAGTCGTTTGTTCAGCGGGTTTCACATCTGGTTGCATAGTTATAATTTTCTCTCGAATATCTTGGATTTTATTTGTGAAATAGTTCATAAATTCATCACTGCTATGCTGGTATACAGCATCAGAAGTCGCAGACGATTTATTTTTGGTTAATTTAGCCACTGTATCAAATAAAAACCTAGGGTTATTTTGGTTTTCTTCTATTAATGATGAAATGTAGGCGGATCGAGACGTTTTTAGGGCTTTCCTGTATTTTTTTGTACTATCCTTCCAGGCAGTACGAAATACCTCTAATTTAGTCTTTTTAAAGTTGCGCTCCATTTTTTCGTGCCGCTTTCTTTAGAAATCCCAAGAGAACTTGGGGCACACCATCAGAAGCCTGGATAGCTCAGTTGGTAGAGTAGCAGGCTTTTAATCTGTCTGAGAAGCGTTTTGGTGGGCCTATTGTAAAAGGAAATGCCTTTTCGAGGTAGTGTGGCCGAGCGGTCTAAGGCGCTGGATTTAGGCTCCAGTCTCTTTGGAGGCGTGGGATCTAAATCCCAAGAGAACTTGGGGCACACCATTAGAAGCCTGGATAGCTCAGTTGGTAGAGTAGCAGACTTTAAATCTGTCTGAGAAGCGTTTTGGTGGGCCTATTGTATTAGGAAATGGTGGAAACGTCAGGCAGAAAATGCCTTTTCGAGGTAGTGTGGCCGAGCGGTCTAAGGCGCTGGATTTAGGCTCCAGTCTCTTTGGAGGCGTGGGATCAAAATCCCAAGAGAACTTGGGGCACACCATTAGAAGCCTGGATAGCTCAGTTGGTAGAGTAGCAGACTTTTAATCTGTCTGAGAAGCGTTTTGGTGGGCCTATTGTATAAGGAAATGGTGGAAACGGCAGGCAGAAAATGCCTTTTCGAGGTAGTGTGGCCGAGCGGTCTAAGGCGCTGGATTTAGGCTCCAGTCTCTTTGGAGACGTGGGTTCAAATCCCACCACTGCCAGAGGATTTGGAGCGTTGTGAGTGCTCTTTTTCATTTACCGCTATATAAGCTGGTTCAGTTATGCTCGATAAGGAATGAACCTGCACTCAAAGGCAGGTCTGAACACCCCCCGCTTTTAGCGGTTACACCGAGATCTTTGGGCACACCATCAGATGCATGGATAGCTCAGTTGGTAGAGCATCTGTCTGCGACGTGTTGTCTGGCATATTGTAAAAGAAAATGGTGGAAACGGCAGGAAGAAGATGCCTTTTTGAGGTAGTGTGGCCGAGTGGTCTAAGTCGCTGGATTTAGGCTCCAGTCTCTTTGGAGGCGTGGGTTCAAATCCCACCGCTCCCATCAGTGTTTTAAACAAAGAAGGTGGACTCTAGCCGCACCCTGAGATAAGCCACGAGGGCAGTTTTCTATCTGCCTTTCACCTTTTCATTTTTCACCTACCTCGCTTACCGGATTCAGGAAGGATGAAGCTGCATTGTGCAACCCCAGAGATAGGTTTGGACTACCTAAGCAAAGTCTTAACACTCGGCTCAGAGGTTCAAGAGCCCGGATAGCTCAGTCGGTGGAGCATCAGACTTTTAATCTGAGGGTCCAGGGATAAAGTCCCTGTTCGGGCGTAGAGTGGCTGCTTGAAGGTTATATTTCCTGTCCTAGGTATCCTCATCGTTGAAAATGCCAAAATCTTAAGACTTTACCTTGGCAGCGAAGACGACGAGCGTGTATTGCTCTTTGGGTTTGCAATTGGACTGCGAGTTTGAGCTTTACTTCAGCGAACGCACCTGAAATGTGTTGAGACCTCGGTCAAAGCTGCCATTCCCCTCCGTGCTAATGTATCCAGGCAGACCTGGACGTGCAGCTCTTTGGTGTGCCCACAATGTCGGCGTACACGCATCCAATGCGTGGAACGCTTCTCTCTGCTGTGTAAATTTACCTCCGCTGGCTGGCTTACTCCAAAGTGTTGTAGTTGTGGCCGAGAGGTTAAGGCGATGGACTTGAAATCCGTTGGGGTTTCCCCGCGCAGGTTCAAATCCTGCCGACTACGGCTGCTTTGCTCTCCTTGTTCAATGCTTGCTTTGTTGTAGTGAACCATTTCACAGGCTGCTTAAAAACTTTATCTCACGTTGGAATTGTGGGATATGTAGCTCTCTGCTATTGGCAAATGCGTCTCTGATGTAGGTTTACATCAAAGGTTTGTAACATGCATTAAGGATCCACCGTGTTGAACGATATAGAAACACTTTCCAGGTGTTGTAACGTCATTTAAAGATGGTCCTGAAGAACATCTTGGAAATACAGTGGAGTAAAAGGACCTATTTTGGAACTGCTCCTGTGAAGCGTGGCCGAGGGTTTTAAGGTGCTGGATTAAGGCTCCTGTCTCTTGGGATGCGTGGGTTGAAATCCCACGGCTGCCAGAGGATTTGGAGTGTTGTGAGTGCTCTTTTTCATTTACCGCTATATAAGCTGGTTCAGTTATGCTTGATAAGGAATGATCCTGCACTCAAAGGCAGGTCTGAACACCCCCCGCTTTTAGCGGTTACACCGAGATCTTGGGGCACACCATCAGATGCCTGGATAGCTCAGGTGGTAGAGCATCTGTCAGCGACGTGTTGTCTGGCATATTGTAAAAGAAAATGGTGGAAACGGCAGGAAGAAGATGCCTTTTTGAGGTAGTGTGGCCGAGCGGTCTAAGGCGCTGGATTTAGGCTCCAGTCTCTTTGGAGGCGTGGGATCAAAATCCCAAGAGAACTTGGGGCACACCATCTTCTGATAGCCTGGATAGCTCAGTTGGTAGAGTAGCAGGCTTTTAATCTGTCTGAGAAGCGTTTTGGTGGGCCTATTGTAAAAGGAAATGGTGGAAACAGCAGGCAGAAAATGCCTTTTCGGGGTAGTGTGGCCGAGCGGTCTAAGGCGCTGGATTTAGGCTCCAGTCTCTTTGGAGGCGTGGGATCAAAATCCCAAGAGAACTTGGGGCACACCATCAGAAGCCTGGTTAGCTCAGTTGGTAGAGTAGCAGGCTTTTAATCTGTCTGAGAAGCGTTTTGGTGGGCCTATTGTAAAAGGAAATGGTGGAAACAGCAGGCAGAAAATGCCTTTTCGAGGTAGTGTGGCCGAGCGGTCTAAGGCACTGGATTTAGGCTCCAGTCTCTTTGGAGGCGTGGGATCAAAATCCCAAGAGAACTTGGGGCACACCATCTTCTGATAGCCTGGATAGCTCAGTTGGTAGAGTAACAGGCTTTTAATCTGTCTGAGAAGCGTTTTGGTGGGCCTATTGTAAAAGGAAATGGTGGAAACGAGAGGCAGAAAATGCCTTTTCGAGGTAGTGTGGCCGAGCGGTCGAAGGCGCTGGATTTAGGCTCCAGTCTCTTTGGAGGCGTGGGATCAAAATCCGAAGAGAACATGGGGCACACCATCAGAAGCCTGGATAGCTCAGTTGGTAGAGTAGCAGACTTTTAATCTGTCTGAGAAGCGTTTTGGTGGGCCTATTGTATAAGGAAATGGTGGAAACGGCAGGAAGAAGATGCCTTTTTGAGGTAGTGTGGCCGAGCGGTCTAAGGCGCTGGATTTAGGCTCCAGTCTCTTTGGAGGCGTGGGTTCAAATCCCACCACTGCCAGAGGATTTGAAGCGTTGTGAGTGCTCTTTTTCATTTACCGCTATATAAGCTTGTGCAGTTATGCTTGATAAGAATGAACCTGCACTCAAAGGCAGGTCTGAACACCCCCCGCTTTTAGCGGTTACACCGAGATCTTGGGGCACACCATCAGATGCCTGGATAGCTCAGTTGGTAGAGCATCTGTCTGCGACGTGTTGTCTGGCATATTGTAAAAGAAAATGGTGGAAACGGCAGGAAGAAGATGCCTTTTTGAGGTAGTGTGGCCGAGCGGTCTAAGGCGCTGGATTTAGGCTCCAGTCTCTTTGGAGGCGTGGGTTCAAATCCCACCACTGCCAGAGGATTTGGAGCGTTGTGAGTGCTCTTTTTCATTTACCGCTATATAAGCTTGTGCAGTTATGCTTGATAAGAATGAACCTGCACTCAAAGGCAGGTCTGAACACCCCCCGCTTTTAGCGGTTACACCGAGATCTTGGTGCACACCATCAGATGCCTGGATAGCTCAGTTGGTAGAGCATCTGTCTGCGACGTGTTGTCTGGCATATTGTAAAAGAAAATGGTTGAAACGGCAGGAAGAAGATGCCTTTTTGAGGTAGTGTGGCCGAGCGGTCTAAGGCGCTGGATTTAGGCTCCAGTCTCTTTGGAGGCGTGGGATCAAAATCCCAAGGGATCTTGGGGCACACCATCGGAAGCCTGGATAGCTCAGTTGGTAGAGTAGCAGCCTTTTAATCTGTCTGAGAAGCGTTTTGGTGGGCCTATTGTAAAAGGAAATGCCTTTTCGAGGTAGTGTGGCCGAGCGGTCTAAGGCGCTGGATTTAGGCTCCAGTCTCTTTGGAGGCGTGGGTTCAAATCCCACCACTGCCAGAGGATTTGGAGCGTTGTGAGTGCTCTTTTTCATTTACCGCTATATAAGCTTGTGCAGTTATGCTTGATAAGAATGAACCTGCACTCAAAGGCAGGTCTGAACACCCCCCGCTTTTAGCGGTTACACCGAGATCTTGGTGCATACCATCAGATGCCTGGATAGCTCAGTTGGTAGAGCATCTGTCTGCGACGTGTTGTCTGGCATATTGTAAAAGAAAATGGTTGAAACGGCAGGAAGAAGATGCCTTTTTGAGGTAGTGTGGCCGAGCGGTCTAAGGCGCTGGATTTAGGCTCCAGTCTCTTTGGAGGCGTGGGATCAAAATCCCAAGGGATCTTGGGGCACACCATCGGAAGCCTGGATAGCTCAGTTGGTAGAGTAGCAGCCTTTTAATCTGTCTGAGAAGCGTTTTGGTGGGCCTATTGTAAAAGGAAATGCCTTTTCGAGGTAGTGTGGCCGAGCGGTCTAAGGCGCTGGATTTAGGCTCCAGTCTCTTTGGAGGCGTGGGATCAATATCCCAAGAGAACTTGGGGCACACCGTTAGAAGCCTGGATAGCTCAGTTGGTAGAGTAGCAGACTTTTAATCTGTCCGAGAAGCGTTTTGGTGGGCCTATTGTATAAGGAAATGGTGGAAACGGCAGGCAGAAAATGCCTTTTCGAGGTAGTGTGGCCGAGCGTTTTAAGGCGCTGGATTTAGGCTCCAGTCTCTTTGGAGGTGTGGGTTCAAATCCCACCACTGCCAGAGGATTTGGAGCGTTGTGAGTGCTCCCATCAGTGTTTTAAACGAAGAAGGTGGACTCTAGCCGCACCCTGAGATAAGCCACGAGGGCAGTTTTCTATCTGCCTTTCACCTTTTCATTTTTCATCTACCTCGCTTACCGGATTCAGGTGTGCTTGAGGAAGGATGAAGCTGCATTGTGTAACCCCAGAGATAGGTTTGGACTACCTAAGCAAAGTCTTAACACTCGGCTCAGAGGTTCAAGAGCCCGGATAGCTCAGTCGGTAGAGCATCAGACTTTTAATCTGAGGGTCCAGGGTGGAAACGGCAGGCAGAAAATGCCTTTTTGAGGTAGTGTGGCCAAGCGGTCTAAGGTGCTGGATTTAGGCTCCAGTCTCTTTGGAGGCGTGGGTTCAAATCCCACCACTGCCAGAGGATTTGGAGCGTTGTGAGTGCTCTTTTTCATTTACCGCTATATAAGCTTGTGCAGTTATGCTTAACAAGAATGATCCTGCACTCAAAGGCAGGTCTGAACACCCCCCGCTTTTAGCGGTTACACCGAGATCTTGGGGCACACCATCAGATGCCTGGATATCTCAGTTAGTAGAGCATCTGTCTGCGACGTGTTGTCTCGGCAGGAAGAAGATGCCTTTTTGAGGTAGTGTGGCCGAGCGGTCTAAGGCGCTGGATTTAGGCTCCAGTCTCTTTGGAGGCGTGGGATCAAAATCCCAAGAGAACTTAAGGGAACACCATCAGAAGCCTGGATAGCTCAGTTGGTAGAGTAGCAGGCTTTTAATCTGTCTGAGAAGCGTTTTGGTGGGCCTATTGTAAAAGGAAATGGTGGAAACAGCAGGCAGAAAATGCCTTTTCGAGGTAGTGTGGCCGAGCGGTCTAAGGCGCTGGATTTAGGCTCCAGTCTCTTTGGAGGCGTGGGATCAAAATCCCAAGAGAACTTAAGGGAACACCATCAGAAGCCTGGATAGCTCAGTTGGTAGAGTAGCAGGCTTTTAATCTGTCTGAGAAGCGTTTTGGTGGGCCTATTGTAAAAGGAAATGGTGGAAACAGCAGGTAGAAAATGCCTTTTCGAGGTAGTGTGGCCGAACGGTCTAAGGCGCTGGATTTAGGCTCCAGTCTCTTTGGAGGCGTGGGATCAAAATCCCAAGAGAACTTGGGGCACACCATCAGAAGCCTGGATAGCTCAATTGGTAGAGTAGCAGACTTTTAATCTGTCTGAGAAGCGTTTTAGTGGGCCTATTGTATAAGGAAATTGTGGAAACGGCAGGCAGAAAATGCCTTTTCGAGGTAGTGTGGCCGAGCGGTTTAAGGCGCTGGATTTAGGCTCCAGTCTCTTTGGAGGCGTGGGTTCAAATCCCACCACTGCCAGAGGATTTTGAGCATTGTGAGTGCTCTTTTTCATTTACCGCTATATAAGCTGGTTCAGTTGTGCTTGATAAGGAATGAACCTGCACTAAAAAGGCAGGTCTGAACACCCCCGCTTTTAGCGGTTACACCGAGATCTTGGGGCACACCATCAGGTGCCTGGATAGCTCAGTTGGTAGAGCATCTGTCTGCGACGTGTTGTCTGGCATATTGTAAAAGAAAATGGTGGAAACGGCAGGAAGAAGATGCCTTTTTGAGGTAGTGTGGCCGAGCGGTCTAAGGCGCTGGATTTAGGCTCCAGTCTCTTTGGAGGCATGGGTTCAAATCCCACCACTGCCAGAGGATTTGGAGCGTTGTGAGTGCTCTTTTTCATTTACCGCTATATAAGCTTGTGCAGTTATGCTTGATATGAATGAACCTGCACTCAAAGGCAGGTCTGAACACCCCCCGCTTTTAGCGGTTACAACGAGATCTTGGGGCACACCATCAGATGCCTGGATAGCTCAGTTGGTAGAGCATCTGTCTGCGACGTGTTGTCTGGTATATTGTAAAAGAAAATGGTTGAAACGGCAGGAAGAAGATGCCTTTTTGAGGTAGTGTGGCCGAGCGGTCTAAGGCGCTGGATTTAGGCTCCAGTCTCTTTGGAGGCGTGGGATCAAAATCCCAAGGGAACTTGGGGCACACCATCAGAAGCCTGGATAGCTCAGTTGGTAGAGTAGCAGGCTTTTAATCTGTCTGAGAAGCGTTTTGGTGGGCCTATTGTAAAAGGAAATGCCTTTTCGAGGTAGTGTGGCCGAGCGGTCTAAGGCGCTGGATTTAGGCTCCAGTCTCTTTGGAGGCGTGGGATCAAAATCCCAAGAGAACTTGGGGCACACCATTAGAAGCCTGGATAGCTCAGTTGGTAGAGTAGCAGACTTTTAATCTGTCCGAGAAGCGTTTTGGTGGGCCTATTGTATAAGGAAATGGTGGAAACGGCAGGCAGAAAATGCCTTTTCGAGGTAGTGTGGCCGAGCGGTCTAAGGCGCTGGATTTAGGCTCCAGTCTCTTTGGAGGCGTGGGTTCAAATCCCACCACTGCCAGAGGATTTGGAGCGTTGTGAGTGCTCCCATCAGTGTTTTAAACAAAGAAGGTGGACTCTAGCCGCACCCTGAGATAAGCCACGAGGGCAGTTTTCTATCTGCCTTTCACCTTTTCATTTTTCATCTACCTCGCTTACCGGATTCAGGTGTGCTTGAGGAAGGATGAAGCTGCATTGTGCAACCCCAGAGATAGGTTTGGACTACCTAAGCAAAGTCTTAACACTTGGCTCAGAGGTTCAAGAGCCCGGATAGCTCAGTCGGTAGAGCATCAGACTTTTAATCTGAGGGTCCAGGGTTCAAGTCCCTGTTCGGGCGTAGTGTGGCTGCTTTAAGGTTATATTTCCTGTCCTAGGTATCCTCATCGTTGAAAATGCCAAAATCTTAAGACTTTACCTTGGCAGCGAAGACGACGAGCGTGTATTGCTCTTTGGGTTTGCAATTGGACTGCGAGTTTGAGCTTTACTTCAGCGAACGCACATGAAATGTGTTGAGACCTCGGTCAAAGCTGCCATTCCCCTCCGTGCTAATGTATCCAGGCAGACCTGGACGTGCAGCTCTTTGGTGTGCCCACAATGTCGGCGGACACGCATCCAATGCGTGGAACGCTTCTCTCTGCTGTGTAAATTTAGCTCCGCTGGCTGGCTTACTCCAAAGTGTTGTAGTTGTGGCCGAGAGGTTAAGGCGATGGACTTGAAATCCATTGGGGTTTCCCCGCGCAGGTTCAAATCCTGCCGACTACGGCTGCTTTGCTCTCCTTGTTCAATGCTTGCTTTTTTGTAGTGAACCATTTCACAGGCTGCTTAAAAACTTTATCTCACGTTGGAATTGCGGGATATGTAGCTCTCTGCTATTGGCAAATGCGTCTCTGATGTAGGTTTACATCAAAGGTTTGTAACATGCATTAAGGATCCACCGTGTTGAACGATATAGAAACACTTTCCAGGTGTTGTAACGTCATTTAAAGGTGGTCCTAAAGAACATCTTGGAAATACAGTGGAGTAAAAGGACCTATTTTGGAACTGCTCCTGTGAAGCGTGGCCGAGGGTTTTAAGGTGCTGGATTAAGGCTCCTGTCTCTTGGGATGCGTGGGTTGAAATCCCACGGCTGCCAGCGGAGGGTGGAAAGTGTCTGAGGCTTGCACTCGAACCAAAACGGCTGTTTTCAATTGTCATCTGACTTTCTTGAGATCAGCCATCTGACCGAGATCTTGGGGCACACCATCAGATGCCTGGATAGCTCAGTTGGTAGAGCATCTGTCTGCGACGTGTTGTCTGGCCTATTGTAAAAAGAAATGGTGGAAACGTCAGGCAGAAAATGCCTTTTCGAGGTAGTGTGGCCGAGCGGTCTAAGGCGCTGGATTTAGGCTCCAGTCTCTTTGGAGGCGTGGGTTCAAATCCCATCACTGCCAGAGGATTTGGAGCATTGTGAGTGCTCTTTTTCATTTACCGCTATATAAGCTTGTGCAGTTATGCTTGATAAGAATGAACCTGCACTCAAAGGCAGGTCTGAACACCCCCCGCTTTTAGCGGTTACACCGAGATCTTGGGGCACACCATCAGATGACTGGATAGCTCAGTTGGTAGAGCATCTGTCTGCGACGTGTTGTCTGGCATATTGTAAAAGAAAATGGTTGAAACGGCAGGAAGAAGATGCCTTTTTGAGGTAGTGTGGCCGAGCGGTCTAAGGCGCTGGATTTAGGCTCCAGTCTCTTTGGAGGCGTGGGATCAAAATCCCAAGAGAACTTGGGGCACACCATCAGAAACCTGGATAGCCCAGTTGGTAGAGTAGCAGGCTTTTAATCTGTCTGAGAAGCGTTTTGGTGGGCCTATTGTAAAAGGAAATGGTGGAAACAGCAGGCAGAAAATGCCTTTTCGAGGTAGTGTGGCCGAGCGGTCTAAGGCGCTGGATTTAGGCTCCAGTCTCTTTGGAGGCGTGGGTTCAAATCCCACCATTGCCAGAGGATTTGGAGTGTTGTGAGTGCTCTTTTTCATTTACCGCTATATAAGCTGGTTCAGTTATGCTTGATAAGGAATGAACCTGCACTCAAAGGCAGGTCTGAACACCCCCCCGCTTTTAGCGGTTACACCGAGTTCTTGGGGCACACCATCAGATGCCTGGATAGCTCAGTTGGTAGAGCATCTGTCTGCGACGTGTTGTCTGGCATATTGTAAAAGAAAATGGTGGAAACGGCAGGAAGAAGATGCCTTTTTGAGGTAGTGTGGCCGAGCGGTCTAAGGCGCTGGATTTAGGCTCCAGTCTCTTTGGAGGCGTGGGATCAAAATCCCAAGAGAACTTGGGGCACACCATCAGAAGCCTGGATAGCTCATTTGGTAGAGCATCTGTCTGCAACGTGTTGTCTGGCATATTGTAAAAGGAAATGGTGGAAACAGCAGGCAGAAAATGCCATTTTGAGGTAGTGTGGCCGAGCAGTCTAAGGTGCTGGATTTAGGCTCCAGTCTCTTTGGAGGCGTGGGTTCAAATCCCACCACTGCCAGAGGAATTGGAGTGTTGTGAGTGCTCTTTTTCATTTACTGCTATATAAGCTTGTTCAGTTATGCTTGATAAGGAATGATTCTGCACTCAAAGGCAGGTCTGAACACCCCCCGCTTTTAGCGGTTACACCGAGATCTTGGGGCACACCATCAGATGCCTGGAAAGCTCAGTTGGTAGAGCATCTGTCTGCGACGTGTTGTCTGGCCTATTGTAAAAAAAATGGTGGAAACGGCAGGAAGAAGATGCCTTTTTGAGGTAGTGTGGCCGAGCGGTCTAAAGCTCTGGATTTAGGCTCCAGTCTCTTTGGAGGCGTGGGATCAAAATCCCAAGAGAACTTGGGGCACACCATCAGAAGCCTATATAGCTCATTTGGTAGAGCATCTGTCTGCAACGTGTTGTCTGGCATATTGTAAAAGGAAATGGTGGAAACAGCAGGCAGAAAATGCCTTTTTGTCGGGCCTTTTTTAAAACAAAAATGTCGGAAACGGCAGGCAGAAGATGCCTTTTTGAAGTAGTGTGGCCGAGCGGTCTAAGGCGCTGGATTTAGGCTCCAGTCTCTTTGGAGGCGTGGGTTAAAATCCCACCACTGCCAGAGGATTTGTAGTGTTGTGAGTACTCTTTTTCATTTACCGCCACATAAGCTGCTTCAGTTATGCTTAATAAGGGATGAACCTGCACTCACCTGCAGGTCTGAACACCCCCAGCTTTTAGCGGTTACACCGAGAACTTGGGGCACACCATCACAAGCCTAGAGAGCTCAGTCGGTAGAGTAGCAGACATTTAATCTGTCTGAGAAGCGTTGTCGGGCCTTTTGTCGGGGAATCGGCAGGCAGAAGATGCCTTTTTGAGGTAGTGTGGCCGAGCGGTCTAAGGTGCTCGATTTAGGCTCCAGTCTCTACCATGCGCGGAGTTTGCGGGGGGAAAAGGGGGAGCATTGCCCCCCCTGGCAGCTGAAACGGGTAATTGCATTGTTTCAACAAAAAAAATAATTGCATTCTTTAAAAAAATTATAAATATCTTAAATAAGGATAAGGAACTGGCTGCGGTTGACGATGGGAGCAGCCAGGTTTTCCTCTCTTGCGATCCTTCACATCGAAAGCGACATTACGGCCAAGCTCTCACCTGAGACCATTATCGACGCATATGCTGGACGCAAAAAACGAAAATTACTGTTGCACTAGTCTGGACAATGTCTAGGTCTGTAAATTTGATTTCTCTGCCAAATAACTGCTTTAAACTCAACACACTGCTTTCAATATGCTGTCTTTTGAGGGATGGGGACGGGGGTCCCACTGATATAAAAATTAAAAGTGGGGAGTATTGTGTGACTGTCAGTTGAAAATGTTGCGTCTTGTCACACTTATAAGAGAAAGGCAATTTTGTATCTATGCATACTGTAGCCTCTCACATGGCGTCTTTTTTATTTTTTCCCCTTGTCTCAAAATGTTTTAAATGTTTCATGAAGTACAACAAAATGCGAAATATAACTTGTTTTTTAATCGCTCTCATTGCCACAATGTGTTTTGAAAAAAGGAAAGAAAAACTTTAAAAATCTTTTCGTTTTGGTTGAAGATAATATTTTAACAAAAGTGGTGCGCATTTTATTGCGTTGATCCTAATTGTGTCCGAAGATGCGATGCAAAGTCAAGTGGCTTACCTGTTTACTAATAGAATGATTGTGTTGTTGTACTGTTTTTTCTTCTTCTTTCGGTTAAAAATAAATATTTATATAAGCATGTTTGTTGTGTCCATATGTGTTAGTGCTGTGTTCCCCAATTGATAGCCCAGGTCCCAGCTGCTACAATGATTTTTTTTTTTTGCCCCCCCTGGCTCGAATGTCAAACTCCGCCTATGGTCTCTACATGGGAAACTGTTTAATTGCAAATTAAATATTGTGGTCACTACCCAAACATTACCATCACTACTACTGTGTATGTGTGACGAGTGAATCATGGGATGTTTTGACAAAAATGTAATATTTTATATTATCAACAAAGATGGTATGAGAGTCTTTGGTTAAATGTATATTCAAACTAACAAATCCTTAGCTTTGAAATTAGATCAACTGTACACATTAAACAAAGAAAGATTGGATTCAAAATTCAACAAAATTCATAAATTACATATTAATTACTGTTAAAGTTATCATTGTTATTTATTTATCTGTGAAAACTTTAAAAATAGCACAATTCTATTTGCAAGGCAGATGTTAACATCTTGATGGGTCAACTTCATATTAAATTAAATATTATTAGAAATTGGGTCGCTTGCACCGTTTAGTGCGAATGCCGTTTGTGAGATAAAAATGTTGACTGGATTTAGGGTTTTCCGAAAAGTTTATACCAGTAGTTAAACTTTTAACTTTCAATTTTATTTGATTAGTATTTGAAGAATCGTTTTGTTGGATTTTATTAGATTTTGTGTCACTGGTAACTTATCTAGTTTCAGTTAATGACCAATAAAAAAGTTTTTTTTTTTTAAATTAGCCTTTTGTTCAGATTGGTTTGATAACATGTAGGGAGAACATGAAGCAGCAGTCTCTCTGAGATACAATAGGTGCCTGAGGTTAGAAGGACATGAGCTCTGAGTGCTCCCAGGTGTACAAAATAACAATATTATTATCTTTAAAGATAGGAAATGGACAGTAGGATGATGGCTGCCCCAAGCCAGCAGAAAAAGGCATTCAATTAGTATGGGCGTGTACAAAAGAAGAAACCTGTAAGCTTCCTTACACTCACAGTATAAATACTGTCTGAAGTTAATAGAGGAAAGAGGACTGGAATAGAGGATCAGAGGGACTAGAATGGAGAAAGAATTGTTAAAGACCGTGGCTGCAATGGAGGGATGTTACCAGGGATTTAATCCTGCAGCATATCTGCAGTATAACTACACTGCACCCCGAGCAGACTTTGAGCGAAGAGACAGCATTGTACCATGGAAACTTAGCTGTCTGCACAGAGCTCTTACTGAAGGTGAGATGAAATACATCTATGAGTCATTTATTAAAAGTATACATCTGATCATTATGTTTAATTCCTCTGAATCAAACCAATGGGAATCAAATGTATTACCTTGGCTAGGCTCTATTAATGTTATATCTTAAAGTTTTGCTTTATACTCTGAATTAGATTTAGCTCATTTTTAATAACTGTATTTCATTTGCCAACAACATAATGTATCTGAATACAGACTAAAATTCTAAAATGTCTCTGTAATTGTGTATCTCCTTACCAGAAAATGCTATACTTCAAGTTCAGGTTATTAAAAGGATATACTACCCAAAAATGAAAATTCTGTCTCAAAACGTTATCAACTAAGATTTCTGGGACACCCTTACCTACCATAGAAACATTTTTGTATATGTTCCTATCTATTTATAAGTGTTTATTTCTTCTTTCTTGCTGCATGCATACTTTCAAAATTGTTTTCTATATTTGTGAAGAGTTTTTCTCCCTAGTTTCCTTTATTTGATTATGTTGTACAGTAGTTGTGTATGAGGAGTCATGAAAATTGTTATCACTCTAAAAAATTATTTTGCCCATTTAGTTGTTCAACATATTATTTTAAGTTGACAAATCATCGGCTGCCACAACGCGTCTTCTCATGTTGACACAGTGAAGAGATCATGCGGGCATTAGAAAGTCTGTAGAAAGAGCAATGTCTTATAAAATAAAAGGTCGGTGGATTTTAAGTGTAAAAAGAAGGATAAAAGTCAGGCAGAGGTAGGACCTGCGTTAATATTTTAAAGACTTTCCAGCAGAGAGACGCTTGAGAGAAAAATTATGAATGAAATCACCCCCGAGGAGGTTGCTTTGATTCGGATCAGTATGTGAGTACTGGTTGACGTTGGTTTTCTGTTTGTAAGAACCAAGTTATGATGTTGTTGTAATATTAGCAGTGTGACGGAGCAGTTTTGCTTTAATACTGTACACATCCAGATACTAGAGAGAGAGAGACACTTAATTTCATTTCATTTAAATTCAATTCAACTTTATTTATATAGCGCTTTTCACAATTTGCATTGTTCCAAAGCAGCTTTACAGGGGAAAAATAAAAAATATAGCACCCCAAAAAAGGGTAAAACACGCTACATTGTGTTTTATATAATAAATTAAATTATTCTAGTAAATAATATCTAATGTCAGCATCTCCTGGTGGTTTATTTAGCATATGTTGCATTAAGTGAATGCTTGGCTGAAAAGATGCGTCTTTAGTCTAGATTTAAATTGGGCGAGTGTGTCTGATCCTCGAATAGTATCAGGAAGGCTATTCCAGAGTTTAGGTGCTACGTATGAGAAAGCTCGACCCCCTTTGGTGGATTTAGTTATTCTAGGTGTTATCAAAAGTCCTGAGTTTTGAGATCTTAGAGAGCGTGATGGGTTGTTGTGTGATAGAAGCTCTGTTAGGTAGGTAGGGGCTTAACCCTTTAAGGCTTTATAAGTGATTAAAGGAACCTTAAAGTCAATACGATACTTAATGGGTAGCCAGTGAAGGTTTGATAATATTGGGGTTATGTGATCGTATTTTCTGGACCTGGTTTGAACTCTGGCAGCTGCATTCTCTGAACTAACTGTAGTTTGTTTATTGATGATACAGAACAACCACTAAGTAGCGCATTACAGTAGTCAAGTCTTGGGGTCATAAATGCATGAATAAGCTTCTCTGCGTCAGCAACACATAGAATATTTCGTAACATGGCAACATTTCTTAGGTGGAAAAAGGCTGTTTTTGCGACATTTGAGATGTGATTTCGAAATGACAGGTTGCTGTCTAATATAACGCCTAGATCTTTTACTGTATTTGTTGGAGTAACAGTACATCCTTAATCAGAAATATTCGGTTTGCGTGTCTTTGGTCCGATAAGTAATATTTCTGTTTTATTAGAATTTAAAAGAAGGAAGTTACAGGTCATCCAATGTTTTATATCTTCAATGCACTCTGCCAATTTGGATAGCTGGGAGGAATCATCTGGTCTTGATGAGATATATAGCTGAGTATCATCTGCATAGCAATGGAAGCTAATTCCATGTTTTTAATAATGTTTCCGAGGGGAAGCATGTATATGGAGAACAGCACGGGTCCTGTTTTATTGGTGAAAAACGCTGTAGCCTTTCTTTTGGAGCGATGGTTGGTGCTAATTCATAGGACAGATTTGGAGGTTGAGTTTTTACTATTTTGTCACGAATGTTTTCGATTTTCTCTGTAAAAAATATCATGAATTCATTGCTACCGAGGTGCGGCGGAATAGCCAGGTCAGGTGGAGTATGTTTATTTGTTAATTTAGCGACTGTGCTAAATAAAAACCTTGGATTGTTTTTGTTGGTTTCTATGAGGTTAATAAGATAAATAAGAAATATTTTAAACAAAAATGTATTACGTAAATTTTCCTGAAAAAATCAATTTACAGAAGCCATGTGTGATCGCAAAGGAGCCAAGTGTTACCCTTAATGAAATAACAATTACTTACAAGATGTTTGTAGAGATTGTTTAATTTATCACCAGTTCGCTGTTAGATATCTTAATTATCAAATACCAAGTAACAAAGGGTATTTTCCCACATAGTTTTAAGATATTTAATTGACATGTCCAATGATTGGTTATTTTTCTTTTGCGCTTGATTTGAGCCTACCTGGTTGACATTTTGAGATTATCAGATTAGTTTCAGTTTACACTTGGAAATAAATTAAGTGAGACTCTTTGATATTAATTGAGTTGAATGATTTGAATGCAGTAAGATACCAAGCAAGCAACCACTGAATGAATTTAAAAAAATGGTTAGTCAATGTTAATTCTATTTCTTTTCGTGGTAAATCTACTAGTTAAATCGTTTTTTTGTTCTTTAAAAGGTTTATTAGACATTATTAATATGTGCTGTTTTATTGCAGTCAAACTATAAAACTTCCTTTATAAACTTCATGTAATTATGTAAAGTTTTAAGATTTCACAAAAGTTTTGCAGATATTTACATAAGGTAAAATTTAAAAGAGACACGTAAATAAATAAATGTTTGCATCATTATTACAGACTAACAATTTTGGGTTATAAGTGGTTATGAAGCACCCTAGTGGCCACTTTTGGAAAAACAAATAAAATTAGACGCATCTTTTGTTCTATCATCAATGAAGCAGGTCTCCCAGCTAGTTCCCCGTCACGATGTCTTGGGGCCTGGTCACAGCTCCCCAGCACGTCAAGTCAAGTCATCTTTATTTATATAGCGCTTTTTAAAATTTTCAATGTTACAAAGCAGCTGTACAAGAAAACATTGACTATAAGCAAAACATAAAAGGTTATGCAAGTCAAAACACAGCTCAAATATCAGACAGACTATAAATTCCTATATGCAGTGTTAATTAAAGAAGATTATAAAATTCTAGCAGCAAACAGTGCAAAACAGTATGCAAACGGTGGCGAGGAAATTCAAAACTCCATTGGAGGAAGAAAAAGAAACTCAGAGGGAAACCAGGCCTAACCAGGGGATTCCAGTTCCCCTCTGGCAAAAGCTGCAGCCTCTGCACAAGCTCGACAGTGCTTGCAAAACAAGGCAAAATAAAATAATAATTAATAATCTAATAGCGGCTGAAGTTGTGTAGAGTCGGCTGAGAGCAGAGTACTGTTCTGCACTCTTTGATGCAACAATTGCATCAGTTGTTATTGGAAGTATTCCTGGTTCCGGTTGATCTAACTAGTGCAGCCTAAATCTTTGGAATATATATATTATGATAGTGTAGTGTATGCAAGATTAAAAAGATGCGTCTTTAGTCTAAATTTTAACTGACAGAGTGTGTCTGCCTCCCGGACAGTACAAGGAAGACTATTCCAAAGTTTGGGCGCTAGATAGGAAAAGGATCTGCCGCCTTCACTTGATTTTGAAATTCTAGGTATTACCAACTGACCTGACGCCTGAGAGTGTAGTGCAAGTGATGGACTGTAATGCGTGAGAAGTTCACTCAAGTAGTGAGGAGCTAAACCATGCAGGGCTTTATAGGCAATAAGCAAGATTTTAAAGTTAATGCAATGCTTTATAGGTAACCAGTGCAAGGTTGACAGAACCGGGCTAATATGCTCATACATTTTTGTACGTGTAAGAACTCGAGCTGCCGCATTTTGGACCAATTGGAGTTTTAGTAGTAGGCCTGCAGGGCAACCACCTAATAGTGCATTAAAGTAATCTAGTCTTGATGTCATAAAGGCATGAATTAGCTTCTATGCATCTGATGGTGACAGCATATGACGTAGTTTAGATATATTTTTAAGATGGAAAAACACAATTTTACAGGTGTTGACGACCTGGTTCTCAATGACAGAGTACTATCGAATAAAATGCCAAAATTCTTTGCTGAAGATGAGGGTTTTATGGAACATCCATCAATAGTTAAGCAGTATTCTTGGTTGATACATATGGCGGTTTTCGGTCCAATAATTTGCATTAATGGACCACTTCCATAACTGCACTAACCTATCTACTGCACTGTAATTCTATTAACTGCATCTACTCATCTATTGCACGGTAACTTCAATAACTGCATTAACTAATCTACTGCACGGTAACTATTAACTGCATGCTACTCATCCACTTTTTTTATATCGACTATGCATTCCACTATTCTATGGAATTGCTGTGTTTCACAAGGCTTCGAGGAAATATAAAGTTGCGTATTTACAGCATAACAGTGAAAGCTTACTCCGTGTTGCTTTATTATATCTCCTAGAGGTAGCATGTATAATGCGAAGAGCATAGGCCCTAAGACTGAGCCCTGTGGTACACCGTACTGGACCTGCGATTTGCGTGATACCTCATTGTTTATTGCTACATATTGAAAACGGTTGCATAAATACGATCTAAGCCATTTCAAAGCTATTTCCTTAATACCGATGGTTCCCTGATGGAGGGAATGAGACGTTGTGTCCATCGGCCACGAGCGCTGCATCAGCACGAACAAGAGTGCCTCTCAAGTTCCTCAGCCCAAAAAGGTGAATGAATGGGCACACCATCTTCCCTTTTATACCCGTATATTCGCCAAGTTCATTGGCCTTTTCAAAGAGTAGGAGATGACTGGTTCTCAAGTCAAACCCTATTCTGTCAGTCTCGACACAGCGCTGACCAGCAATAGGATGTGACGTCATTACAAATTTCAATACTGTGCTGTCTTCTACCAACTTTAAACATGATAAATATCAACCTTTTATTTTACACAGATGATATCAGAGGGGATGTTTTAGTGGATGTGGGATCTGGCCCCACTCTCTATCAGGTCATGAGTGGCTGTGAACGGTTTAATCGTGTGATTCTCTCTGACTTCCTGGAAGTCAATCGAAAAGAGCTGCAGAGCTGGCTACAGGAAGGCAAAAGCAGCCTGGACTGGACCACCTACTTCAAGTATGTGTGTGAACTGGAAGGACGAAGGTGAGATTGTTTTCTTAATATTTTGTTGAAAGAAATGCCTCTTGTAAGGCCTACAACCCAAAATATAGCGTGTTTAATATTTAACGATCTTAGACTGAACTGAACAGTTGTTTGTTGACATGGCATTGCCACTCTGGCAATACTTCAGCACGTTTGAAGTCATCATCTGATTGGTTGAAAATTCACAGGATTAACTGGGCACGTGCGTGTTGCGTTATTCAACGGTCCCACTGGAAACAACACAAAGCCATCTGATCTAAGCTGTCCTGTTTACAACGGTTGCAATAAGAATTCCTAACTATTGACTAAATGCTAAATTTAATGCGAAGACCACATCCTAATCTCATAAACATTGTTGTTGCTGTTAATTTTTGACATGTCTGTGAATCTGTCAAGACACAAAAGTATTGCAGAGATCAGACACATGACCCTTTGGTATGCTTATCTTCAAATGCGTTGACACGAAGAACCATTTCATCATTAAAAACCTTTTGATAACTTTGGGTGTCTCTAGATACTTTATTTTAGGAGTTATGTTTTTACGAGTTTGAAAAAGTGTGTTTTCTTTATAATTTAATAAGGCAGACAGGATGTATGGTGGAATGCCACAAATTTGGTGTCCAAATCTAGCGAAGTTCTTATGACATTCTGGTGATTTTTTTCATAGAGCTGCACGATTCATTGTTAAGAGATCACGATTCAAACACCCACATGATCTCATTCATGAAAATCAACAATTCTCCTGTGTCTATTACACCACCCGACTAAAATCAAATCACTCCAATCTGTGATTGTGCTGTCGCTGATGCAGAGAAAGTCATATAGGTATGAAACGGCATAACAAACAGTCTTTTCAAGCACACACTATCGTTATTTTTGTGTCAAATTATCAGAGAGTTGCCTGTCATGATCCGGGGGGAAACACAAGGACAGAGGGCCTAGACGCAGATAGAGGAGTAGGGGTTAACAAGACATTTAATAATAAAAAGACAAAACAAAACCCCACGACGGGGTAAAATAACAGAGGTATAAACATGACAGATAAACAGGAACATGGACTAACTAAACTAGTCAGGACTAAAGGTAACATTGACATAGGAAGCAACTAACTGGACTAAACTACACTGAACAGGAACTGACCACAATCTATCAAAATGAACCAGCACAGGACAACACCGGGACATTAAATAAGGGGACAAATCAAGAGGGACAGCTGAGGGGCATGAGGTTCGAGGAGACGAGAGGGCAGTAACGGAGACGAGACCGGAGAGAGTATATTGCAAGCCATAAGGGCCAAAAATGCCTCTCTCCACACAAAAGATGAGGTTCTGTCATGATCCTGCCACATGACATGATATGGCAGAATAATGACAGAAGCCCCTCCTTAAGGAGCGGTAACCTGACACTCCTCAAGGCAAAAACAAGACAAGACAGACTGTGACACTAACAAAAACAGGGTAACAAGATGAATACAAAACGAAGCACAAGAGTCCCGGGGGAAAGTCCAAACAAGGACACAGACCGGATTATCAGCAGACATGGACTGGATTGCCAGCAGACATGGACTGGATTGCCGGCAGACATGGACAATGAGACAGACTCTAAGTCTGCCCAAATGATATCACAAAAAAAAAGTAAACACAGCCTAGCCACAAAACTGCGCTTATGATTGTCTTTCAGGATTGTATTACATTGTTCTGATCTTAACTGGATAGGTTTAAAAGAAAACTCTAATGATTGCAGTTTGCGGCGCTGACAAATCTGAGTGTGCTCTTAAATCTGTCATTACGGTAAAAACACGTCATGAGCATGTGTGGCACTTATCACTGTATTTACACTAATATAGAAGCTACGCAATAAGAGCTTTTTCATCAAGCTGCTTAACATTTCATGTTTTCAGGTTATATTAATTTGTTTACAGGTGAGAATACTGTTTTGGTAGGCCTATGTTTATCAATTGTATCTTTCTTTGAAGACCACTTTAAATATATGTCCAATTTCTCTCTGTTGTTGATGTCCATCATGAATCACCAAAACAAAAACACCCCTAACCCCATACTTCGCTTTCGTTGATGCTCGGCTTGACTAATGTCCGTCCTGTGCACTGTGCACCTTACTGCTTGCAATGACTAGTCAGGGGCGTCCGCATCCATTTGCAATGTTTAATATAAATCGTGGAGTAATCAGGCAAGGGTCAATAAACAGCGACAAGAATGACACAGGCAGACAGAATCAAGGTCGTTTACCAAACTAAGATCAGGGCAGGCGGCAGGCAATAGACAGGTCACAAACAAAGCAGTAGGTCGGTAGGGCAGGCAGCAAGGTGTCAAAGGTACAGGAGTAGTTACAGGTAATACACAGGTAAACAGATCGATATAAACGCTCAGAAATGCAAGACGGGCTAAACAAGACTTCGCAAAGAATAAGAGTGCAAGCACAATATATATAATGGAGTCATAACGGGTGTAATAAAGTTCCATAGAAGGGAAGGAAGGAGGCGGGAACCAGCGAACATTTGAACAATAAAACTTTAATTAAATAAACACGGAAGTAACTCACGGTCGACGGCCGGCCATAAAACATACACACACTAAACATATGTCCGGGCCCGGTCCTCTCTCGTCAACAATCCTGCTGATCGTCCTTTTAGGCTCCCAATCTCCTCTGTGATAAGATGCGGGACCGGTGCGTGCACAGCTGCTTGCACTTATCACTCACGCCACCGGCCCTGCGTCACGGCTCTCGTCCCGCCTTCCTCACCACATACCCCCAGCACCCCTTACAGGCCGGGGGGCACCACCGAGACTGTACCTACTCCCCCCCCGGGGAGCCAGTCTCGGAGTCGGCGGCGCCTGGGGGTATGCACCGGCGAGACGAAAAAACGGAGACGGGAGCCCCCGGAGCGACAGGGTTGAGAGAGGGGAGTGAGGAAAATAAAAAAATTGTCCGGTTCCCTGACACGCTGTCGCTCGGTCCTCAACCCAGCCGAGAGGCTCTTCCTCGCGGTGCAATGCGGTAGTGCTGGACGTCGGGGGGGCGGCCCGATCCTCCTCTGCCTCCTGGCGGTTGGCGATGGCCCTCGGCGTAAGGGCAGCCAGCAGCGGGTCCCCCGTTTCCTGTTCCTCACCCTCATGGTTGTTGGACACAGGATTCCGGCCCACGGCCAACGGCGACGACCCCTCCGCTCCCTCCTTAAGGCCGCAATCCCACCTCGGCCCAGGAGCACGGCAGCAGGCTCTCCGTCCCAGCCGATTCTTCTTGCTCCACACCACCGCCTCGAGCAGCCACCGGCGGACGTCCCTTGTCCGCGCTGCCTGAACTCCTCCGCACCACGATGCCCCTCGGCAGCGAGGGCTCTTCGACAGCATGCCCCTCCTTCCTTCTGGGTTTTGGCACCAATGTAATAAAGTTCCATAGAAGGGAAGGAAGGAGGCGGGAACCGGCGACCATTTGAACAATAAAACTTTAATTAAATAAACAATATAAACACGGAAGTAACTGACCGGCAGCCACCTCACGGTCAACTGCCGGACATAAAACATACACACACTAAACATATGTCCGGGCCCGGTCCTCTCTCGTCAACAGTCCTGCCGAAGATCCTTTTAAGCTCCCAATCTCCTCCGTGATAAGATGCGGGACCGGTGCGCTCACAGCTGCTTGAACTTATCACTCACGCCACCGGCCCCGTGTCACGGCTCTCGTCCCGCCTTCCTCACCACAACAGGGAACACCGGGTGGTGATTATCCTGTGATACCGGACATCTGGGTAATGTAGTCCAGAAGAGAATCAGAACTGGGGAGAGGATGCCCTCTGGTGGTCGTTGGAGAGAGCCACAGAGGCCTGGGTCGTGACACTACTATTTGGCTTCAAGGTTGTTTTTGTACGTGGCGTAATTTGGAAATCGGATACCCCGCCTTCAAGCAATCTGTAGATGTCAGGCAAACTGATAAATCTTTCTAAAGAAAATACTAACCTCACTATTCTTAGCTTTGTATACTGTGCTAGGCTTGGACTAGTTTGATGCACTTATGTATGTTATGTTGTTATAATTGCTTCCAATGTTTCCTCATCTGTAAGTCGCTTTGGATAAAAGCATCTGCCAAATGTCACTATATGAATTTGTTTTACTGTCAAAATATTAAATATATATACAAGTTACTTCTATGCATTAATACTTTTAAGAAGAATTAACCACCATAGGTTATCTATGGTATTTGTTCTAAAGATTGTCTTACCAACCTGTAGATCAACCATGAAATATGTAAGTATTTTGAAGCAAAATCCTCCAAATATAACTTTACCTACATAAACCTCAAGTAAATTTTGTAATACTTTTAGTTGTCTTTGAGAATCGTAATACAATCGCAATCTCTATTTGAAACAAAAGAATCATTATGCTCAATTTATCCAGAATCGTGCAGCTCTATTTTTTCATAAAACCTTACAGGTCCTCTCAGAATATGGTCATAATTTACCATACCAAGTTTCATAGCAATACACCATTGCATTTGTGAAATACAGCATTTGCTGACAAAATATTAAATGAGTGGCACCATGTTTCTCGGGAAAACTTATCATTTTAAAACAAAGTTTTCAAAAGTTAAAGGCAAAAACTATTTTCCATATCTTTGGACCACTATGTGGCAGTGTGCTAAAACTGTGTATGTCACTTGTCTAGACCTGAAAGACATATACTAAGTTTCATATCAATACAGCATCAAATCAATTTTAATGCTATCAAATTCTGTAACGCCCTGTTCAAGAACTGTTTGGCCAATCAAAAATATTTGAACCCTTTCACACGTAAGTTTAAACATTTCAGAATGACCCCCCAGTGTGAGTTTTTCAAGGCAACAGTTAAAATATATCACTTTAATATTTCCATGGCGAAGCGGCACTGTTCATCATGTGACACACAGCAGAGCCACAGCAGCTGTATGACGGATGTGTGGCTTTCCAGCAATGTTTCTTTTTTATTCAAATTTTAAAAACTTGTTAACATAAAATATCTGAAATATGTGAATGTGTTTTGCTGTTTTACTTTTATAATGATCGCTAAATGGCTGTAATACACTACAAGACTTTGAAAATATGAACAGATTTTATTTAAACTAGACATCAAACACTTGTAGACTTTTTGAAAGTTTCAGTTAGAAACACACTGACTTAACAAATCTGTATACTGGCAGAGACTGAAAATCGGGGCAAAATCTGAGCAAGTCTTGCAGTGTATTTTAGCCTTTAGTTGAGCTATCTGTGGGATGGCTCCATGTTTGTTTGTGCCGTGGTTCAGAGAATACAATCTTGATAGATTTACAGCATGCAAATGCATCCACTTCCAAAATGTACAAAACATATGAGAGAAACGGACAGGTTGAGAAGAACAGGTTAGAACACAATGTAGACTTCACATAAAAGCGTAACACGCTTTGATAACACAGCCTCAAAGTCTCAAGGTAAGGGGTTAAGGAGGCACACAACTCAACTGCACATTCACATGTTAGCTCAGGTGATGACTTTGATTACATGGGGAAGATGCTAACATCATATAGATCAAATCGGCATGAGCCAATGATTCAGGGTTAAACATCATTTTGATTCTAGGATGTGCGGTTGAAATGTTATAATGTATGCAAAAATTAATGAGGGAGTTTGGACTGTTGTTACCACTATGGAGTTTGGGTTAGAGACTGCATATTTGCTATGGTAACAGTCTCGACTGTCCTTTATGTTTTTGCCAAATTGAACAACTTTCCCATGTACAGTTCTATGGGCTGTCATAGACTTCCTTGGCAGAAGATGAAGAAGAAGAAGAAGAAAACTAAAGGACACAGGGGTTGCAGGACCCCTCAAGAGCTTTGACACAATTCGAACACTATCTAAGCCACTTCATGCCCAGACCTGATGGTAGAGCGGAGAATGGGAAGCGGCGACCTGACATGAGCTGAGATGATAGAGCTGAATAAAGACGCAGCGGATTTCAGATGCTATTAGATTATTAATTATAATCTTCAATCTAAAACTTTTTTAAATTTTGCCTTGTTGTGCAAGCACTGTCGAGCTTGTGCAGATGCTGCAGCTTTTGCCAGAGGGAAACTTGAATTACCTGGTTAGGCCTGGTTTCACTCTTTTCTTTTTTTTTCTTCAATTGAGTTTTGGGTTCCTCGTCACCGTCTGCATACCTGGCCGGAGGGGCTGCTAGAATTAACACTGCATATAGGAATTTATAGTCTGTTTAATATTTGACCTGTGTTTCTCTCTCCTTATATTGGGTGTCTGGTACTTGGTGATGGCCGTGTGTGTGTGTACGTGCATGTCTGTGTTGGTGCGTTTTGTGTGTGTGGAGTGTTTTGTGTGTGGGTGTGTCTGAATCTGTGTGTGTGTCTTCTGTGTTTTCACCTATTTTTGTTTTTACTTGTATAACCTTATACGTTTTGCTTATAGTCAATATGTTTCTTGTACAGCTGCTTTGTAACAATGAAGACAACCTGAATTATTCATATATTGTCACAAAGTGAGTCTGATGATCCAAGTGCTAGTGTAATATACAAGTTTATTAAAGTGTCATTATTTTCCAGTTATCTCTTCTATTGTCAGAGGAAAACTCCAGTCCTCCAGTTTACGCGATCCAAAGAGTAATCCACTTATAGCGTGATAATCCAAGAAAGGTGCAGAGTATCCAAGAACTGACTGACGAGTATCTAGAACAGCCAGAAGCTGACAGAGAACAAGAATTAACGGCTTCATGACAAACAACATACACATCTACTAGGCAGTGCTAATGTGCTGCAGCTGTAACAGACTGATGCCTTGCCGGCTGGTTGTCAAGCAACGCACACGCATACACTAGACTGAGAAACAGAAATGAACACACAGACCCATGAACTGTGACAGTACCCCTACTCCTTGGAATGCCAACTGGCTTTAATTTGGATAAATGGAACACCGGATGAATTTGCCCTTATGCAGGAGGACGTTTGAGACGGAGTGCCACCCGACCGGATCTTGGTGACAGTAAATGGGCCAATAAATTTGGGAGCAAGCTTATTACTGACGGACCGCAGAGGAATATCATTGGAGGAAAACCACATTTTTTGACCAGTGACGTAACCAAGAGGCCTGAGCCTTGGTGCATGCCGCCACCTGGAGGGGAGGGTCTGTCTGGCCTTCCACCCGGTGCCCCGGCACCTCTGGACAAACATGTGCGCAGAGGACACCGCCACTTCGGATTCTGTATTGGGAAATACAGATGGTTGGTGATTGACAGTGTTGAACGCTGTAAATAAGTTTTTCAACACTTTTCAATAACTGCAATAATAATAACTTAATAATAAAAAAAATTCGCTCCATCAGATAACATGTCCAAAGACAACACAAAAACAGTGAAACAAACAAAACAGGTCATACATTCGGGGCTACAAACATGCTTTCCATTACTGTAGCTTTCTTCCATTGTTTTGGGAAAATTTTATTTTGCATGCCTGTGTTAAAGATATCACATAGCCCCGGTGTCAGCTCCTCATGAAAGGTCTTTAAAATCCAAGGAGGGATGCCGTCAGGACCAGCAGCCTTTGCTGCCTTCACTTTGCGGAGTCCAACCTTAACTTGTCCAATACTCAGAAGGGGTATACTACAGCTGGTTAACTTGCAGATAACCTCTTCCTCAGATAGTGAAATGTGATTCGTATGATCCCACACAGAAGCAAAGTGCTTAACCATGTTGCATAATCTTGTGATCCTGAGACACCACATCACTCTTATCTCCTTCCATCCCCATTAATGCCTTCACAGACTTAAACCATTGTTTAGGCTTGGTGCTTTGCAGTTCCTCAACCTCATGTTTATAATATTGTTTCTTTGCATTCTTAATTTGTTTGGCAATAACTGTTTTTAATTTACTGTAAGACGTTTTGTTACCTGAACAAAAAGCACGCTGTCTGTCTTTCAGATTCTTGATTTGTATAGTCATCCAGGGTGGATCATTATTTGTAATAGATTCTTTCTTACATGGAATTGTTTTATCCAGGATAGACCTGATTGTGGAATTGAAGGCACTAACCTTAGCCTCAGGTTCTGTAGCCTCATGATTGGCGAAAAATTTGTAATGTTCATGAGTAGGCCCTCAGGGGTACATTTTCTACAAAAAATGAGGTAGGCCACTTTCCAGCATTTAGCAGGATAGTCTCATGGTCAGAGGAGCCACACAAGGCAAATGCTCTTGTGACACATACATGGAGGAAATGTTAGTAAAGATTGAATCTAACTGATTGTTCTTTCTTGTTGCTCCAGCAGACCATGTCTGCTGCAGATGATTGCAGATTTATACTTATTTGTATCACCGAGTATGACAATTGCGGCCTGGTGGTAGTTGCATTCAATATTTCTGAGGCAACGATCCAGGTACTGGGTGATTAGTATATCAGGTTGGGCCGTTGTTGAAGAATGCAGGGGAAAATACAGCACAGCAGCAATAATACAACTTAACCCTTGAGGAAGACGACTGGGACCTAACCAGACCCACAGTGCTTCATGTTTGTCTTCTTCAAGATCAGTCAGTCGGATCTGAGTGATGTTTTCATCGACATACAAAGCAACTCCTCCTCCCCCACTGCCCTCCCGATCCCGCCGATGTGTTGTATATCCAGGTAGAGTTACAGATGAGTCTGGAATATCAGTATTTGGCCAGGTTTCTGATACTGCAATAACTGCTGATTTATTATTCACAGCTATACTGTACAGCTCGTCACACCTGTAACGTAAAGAGCGCACATTGGAGAGTAGAAAACCAGGCATGGTTGGCAATGATTTATGTTGGTTTGTCCTAATGTTAGGCTGGTAGCAAGAATCAGAGGTAAACAGACTTAACTCAGTTAGCTTACTCTTAACATCCACTTTAGTCCCATGGAGAGAAGGACGATTTCCAACAATTGTACATATCGAGCGAATGCAATTTTTCTCAGCTTTCTTACCCCTTGGGCGAGATCGAAGTTGTAAAATCCCAGTTTGATGCAGGATGATTTTAACTTCAGGAGCCAGAGGGCATGCATATCTTTTCAAACTAATCCGAGTTGTGCCATTATTGACATGAACAAAGACAGGACGTTACTTGAAAGGTTGCACTGGAACTCTTCATCCATCCAGCTGTAGACCAGTAGGTTCAATCCATCAAATAACTTCTGTGTGTAATTCCATCCATATGTCCTGATTCTCAATTTGGGAGTAAAATCACACCCTTAAGTGATCAGTTCGTGCATTTCCAGACGATATTAGGTTAAAATTGTTTAAAAAGCTAAAAAAAGGTAGCTGAAAATCCATGCGGCGCTGCCCTTAAAAGCGCCACGTAGTGTAATTCTAATTTGGGGAATGCACTGAGACTGCTCCATCTAACAGTTACAAATGATCTGCAAATATGGTCTCTTAAAAAAATATGCAAGTTAACAAAGTTAAAATAGGCTACTGAATTTAACTGACATAAATATTTACACAGTCCCAAACCTTTGGCACGGCCTGATCTTTTAACCAGATTTTAGGCAAAGCCAGTGTTGTATATTGACTTGTTTTTAACAGAGTCAAAGGTCAAATTTACTGATGCAAGTCATCATTGAAATGACTAGGAGATGTTGACATTTATAAATTTTTCTCTGCCATCTGAATCCTTAGATAGCCTATCCTAACACTTTCCTCACCAACCATGGGACTGTGCCATCAATGTTTTTCTGACATCAAAATTACATTGTACAATTTTAATGTGATTGTTAACAACTACTCCTTCAGAGTTACTCTCTCTTTGGTGACTGAGTGGGCAGGACTGAATTTGAATTGTTTTACATCAGAATTACATCAGAATCCCACTATTATCCTGACCAGTTATTTTGGGAGCATGATTACATAAAAAACTTTTCCTGTACATAAACTGGTAAACAGTTTGATAACAATGCAATTGTCATGGGTTCAATCCCACAAATGCATGAACATAAATGTGTTTGTTTATGAGATGGACCTCTCATATGTCAATAGTTAAAGGAAAATTTGCTTCCTTGTGTCTTTAGAGGTTATTATTGCATGTCTGATGTATCTTTTTATTCTCTCCAGTTCATCAGCTTGGACAAATAAAGCAGAACGTCTTCGTGCAGTTGTGTCTGATGTGCTGCCCATTGATGTACACCAGTCCTGCCCACTATCCAAAGGGATATTGCCTCCATCTGGAGCAGACTGCCTGGTGTCGTCATTCTGTCTGGAGAGCGTAAGCCCTGACTTGACATCCTTTAACATTGCCTTAAGCAACATTTCCAGCCTGCTTAGGAAAGGGGGTTATCTTCTGCTCATTGGTGCCCTGGGAGAAAGCTTCTATATGGGCGCACCAGGATTGTGCATCCCTGTGGTCCCACTGGATGAGGCTCAGGTCTGTGTCAGCCTAAGGGCCAGTGGATATGAGCTGCTGCAGCTTTCAATTTACCGTCTGCCAACAGATATGAAGGTGGGAGTGGATGATGTCACTGGTGTTTTCTTTGCAAAAGCTAAAAAATGTTAGCTTGTTCGGTTGAAATGCAGATTTTAAAGTACGATAAAGGCTTTTATATACTGTGCTATAGATATTTTCTATAACTAACTCACGGTGACATTATATTTTCTGTTTTAACTGTATTAGAAAACACTTTATGTTACGTATAAGTAAAAAGATATTATGAAATTTGCAATGTTATATTGTCACTTCCTGATGTAGTCATGTCCATGGTCTTTGTAGTCATGTCCATGGTCTTATAACTGTATCCAAGCTGTTTTCATTAAAATTCTGTGTATGCTGTTGGGGTGTGAATGTTTTTTTACCTAACTATTGCGATTCTCTAAAAATCACTAGTGTAATCCCAGAATTGATTTATATTCAATTATAACACAGGGCTATTGAAACCTTAAATCTGATTGTTGACAAATATTCTATGGGTATGCATTAACTTTCAGTAAATGCACACCTATGAAGGTGTTCCAGGTCTACAGTTCCATATCACTTTGGCAAGTCAAAACAACAGAAAGGTTATAGTGTAGCCTGAAGGCCATCACCACACAGCCCCATGCTCTTGTTCTATATATATGTGTGGTGTAGCATGGAGGCAATTAGCCTGGAGGCAATTAAGCTCAGGGATGGGTTTCTTGATAACATTGATTCTTAGCTTGATATGAAGCCTCTTACTACAGGAAGACCTTTTCTAGAAGTATTTCCCGGAAATATAGCTACAGCGCAAGTTCTGCCAGGAAGACTCAATCTCGCATCATCCACTACCAATCAACACCTAACCAATCACATCCCAACATGGAATATAAAAGATCACCACTTACCCCTTTCTACGTCCGCAGTCGAAGCAACATTGATTCAACCTTTTCACTACATTACGCATCTGTCGATAACGCTATTAGGCTAATAAAGCTAGCCGGACCAGGGGCTTCGCTAGCCAAAGCCGACATCAAAGACGCCTTTAAAATCATACCGCCACACCCCGCGGATCGCCACCTGTTCGGCGTAAAATGGCAGTCTAAATTTTATTTCGCCGCGAGACTCACATTCTGTTGCAGAAGCAGCCCCAAGATTTTTTATTGTCTCTCCGAAGCCCTGTGTTGGATCCTGCTGAACGTATATAAACTGCCCTTCGTCCTACACCTGCTCGACGATTTCCTACTTATTGATTTCCCCAATTCTCAAATGTCCACCCTTGACACACTCAGACAGACCTTCGACGACGTCGGCATCCCCCTGTCCACTGAGAAAACACAAAGACCATGCACGGCTTTAACATTTCTAGGCATTCATCTCGATTCTGTCAAAATGCAAGCTTCCCTTCCCCGTGATAAACTCATAAGAATCAGGTCGTTCACAGAAGAGTTCTCGTTATGCAGCGCAGCTTCCAAACTAGATATGCTTTCCCTCCTAGGCCACCTAAATTACAAGCATAATTCCCCAAGGCCGGTCATTCATATCACGCATGCTTACCCTGACTCATTCGGTGTCGGAACTAAGCGATACGATTTCAATAGACGAAGGAAGCCGTTCCGACCTCAGATTTTGGTCTTACTTACTAAATAATTGGAACGGACAAACTTTTTTTTATAACGACGCTTCAGAATCACTGCTCGACCCGAAATTGTTTACAGACGCCGCCCCCTCTATCGGCTTGGGGGGATTTTTTCAAGGACATTGGTTCACTGAGAAGTGGGCAGTGCGGAGTTCCTGCATAAGACCTGGGTCGGTCCTTCCCTCGTGCAACTCCTTCAATGCCTTGGCCTGGTGGACCTGCAGGATGGTCATAGCGTGAAGGGCCGAGGCAGCTTGACCCGCAGCGTTGTAAGCCTTCGACACCAGCGATGCCGAAAACTTACACGCCTTGGAAGGAAGCCTTGGTCGATCTCTCCAGGTGGCAGCTTTTTGCGACTGCACGTTCCACCTGGGGACTATCGTCATAGCCCTTAGCTGCCCCGTCATCAAGGGAGGTCAGGGCGACCGAGCTAGTCTGACGTGCACGCGCCGAGAAGGGGGCGTTCCAGGTCCGACTGAGCTCATCATGCACTTCCGGGAAAAATTGCACCGGGGCCGACCGCGGCATAGAGTCGCGACCGGCGGCGAGAAATCACGTATCCAGCCGCGAGCGCTGGGGAAGAGGCGGTGTGGTGCACTGCAGCCCAATACTCGCGGCGGCCCGGGAAAGCATGGTTGACATCTCGACGTCCACTTCCTCCTGAGCTCGATCCCCCGGAGGAGGGAACTCCAAGGAGTCGTCGGGGTCGGATGCCAAGAGGTCGCCCTCCGATGCTGCAAGCGACATCTCATTGTCGTCACGCCCCGTGTCCGAGTGCGTGACTGAGGAGCAAGGCGGCATACCGCCTTTTCCGGGACGGTCAGACGAGCGAGGCGGGGCGTGAACGGTCCGCGAGCCAGGGGCTGACGGATTGAAGCTCACGGTGATCCCCCTGTCACCCTCGTTGCTCGCCGAGGCGGACGGCAGGGCTGATGCCACTGCTGCCGCGGGACGGGAAGCATTTGAGGTGGTGGCTGATTCCCGAAAGAACACAGCCACCCGTGACCGCAACGTCTGTATCATCATCAAAGATAAACTTATTAAGACAAACCAAGTGGCCGTTGTCAGGACACCATTTCTCAACTGTCAAATACCGCTATGGGCGGGGCCATGCATGCTCGGACATCAGTTTCGTCATCGAGTAAACGTTTTAGGCCCACCCAGAAAATCCTGAACACAGAATTGGTAAAAACTGTTAAACGGTTTAACTCCACAATTCAGTTTTAAATAATTTTAGTCTTTGTAACGTGTTTCAGGAATATACACTCACCTAAAGGATTATTGGGAACACCATACTAATACTGTGTTTGACCCCCTTTCACCTTCAAAACTGTCTTAATTCTACGTGGCATTGATTCAACAAGGTACTGAAAGCATTCTTTAGAAATGTTGGCCCATATTGATTGGATAGCATCTTGCAGTTGATGGAGATTTGTGGGATGCACATCTAGGGCACTCAGCTCCCGTTCCACCACATCCCAAAAATGCTCTATTGGGTTGCGATATGGTGACTGTAGGGGCCATTTTAGTACAGTGAACTCATTGTCATGTTCAAGAAACCAATTTAAAATGATTCAAGCTTTGTGACATGGTGCATTATCCTGCTGGAAGTAGCCATCAGAGGATGGGTACATGGTGGTAATAAAGGGATGGACATGGTCAGAAACAATGCTCAACCCTAACCTAACCCTAACGTCTGAGGCTGTCAAGCTTAACTTGTACAGAACTGCCTCTGTATTCCAGATGCTTATATCACTTCAAACCATATTTAAAAAAAAATCTATAATGGCAAAGATTGTAAGAAATCTAGAATTGTTATAAACATACAGTAAGTTATCAAACCATTACAAATAACAAACATATGTCCTTGCCATGTTTACATTTCATCAGGCCCAGCTAAAACGTTCGCCTCATTCACCTGTAACAAAAACTAGAAAATTAAATACTTACCGCACAGATACAGAACAGAATAAAGTCAGATTATTATAAACATATGAGGTAGCTAGTAAATACAGCAGAGTTACCTTTTTTAACCATATAGGCATAGCTGCTTCACGTTCAGAGCACAGCATATGGGGGCATACACTCAGACATGTCTAATCTATTAGTACAAGCAAGAAAAACACAGATAATAAGAAGAGTGTAAAGTCACTTCAATACAAATCAACTGCATCTTGTCTGTATGTTTTCTTCATCTGAAATGAACATAAAACATGTACTTGATTAAAAATTCAACGGACTACAAAGAGATTAAGTGAAGTCAAATACATGGATATAATACATGGATTTAATTAGTTCTTAAGGAACCATCGTTTGAAAAGCATGTTTCAATACATGTTTGTCTTAGCTTCTGGCAAATTTTAACAAAACTATGCCAAAATGGTTTGTGAAATGCGATTGGGACACATGTCACACAATAGATGCATATTTGCCAATGAAACGATAGTGTTGCAAAGAAAACATTTACAGTTTTACTTTAATTAGCAGACGAGTTACATAAACACCTCTCATTGAAACTAATGGCCCATTTTAACGTGGGCGTGACTTATTCTGTCCGCCAGAAAAAAACATAATAAACTTTCTCTGAACTGCATACAATAAACAGAAATACGTATCAAGAAAACAGATCTTTGTAATATTGATAATAGCATTTAATAAATATCCTGATCAACGTGTTTAACCAGAATCTGCCGCAGTCCAACATCTGCTGGGAAATCGGGTAAAATCATCACCATGACACCCAGATAACACGATCCCTGGTTGATCAATAACACTAGATTCCTACAGTATATGCATCACATCTGACATCTTTCTAGCAGTGTTTTTCAAGCCCCCTCAGGTATTTTCATGACAATAAAGTATATTTATGATGATGATGTTTGTTGCTTTTGTAAAATGTTGTTATGATGTTTTATTAACAAAGTTCAGGAGGAGCACGTTCAGATAATTAACACGGCTGGCGTTCGATGAACAATCACCGCAATCATCCTTCAGCCTATATGTAGTCAAGCCACCTCAACTCCATTCTCTCCGACATTTCTCAACAGCGTTGCTCATAGACGCAAACACAGCAGCTTATTGCTTTACACGGTTGTTTTGCGTCTCAATAAACTATTTCTAAATGTGAACAAACTCTAAGAAGGTTTTCACTGGTACAGGGCGGACGTAAGGTATTCAAGGGTCCTTCAGAGTTTTAAAGCGCTGCAGCAGGCACGCAGGCCTGATCCGTACAAGGTACCTTCCCCGCATATTTGGGAAGTGAGTCCGTATACCCGCTTTTGTCAACCCGTATGTTTCCAGTTGCAATTGCTTCTGGCACAATAGTACGCTGCTAATGGCGGCTCGCTGTTAAAAGCTGGCTCGCTGCTAGCACTTGCTAGCTTGTGCCTTGCAGTCGTTCAAATCATCTCGAATTCCATGCCTCATTAGCGATACTCCACTATTTGTCATTTATAAACTGCATTTTACTTGCGTTTGAACCGCTGAACAAGCTGTTACGCAAGAAGCTGGGTGAGTACAATCTTTTTTTCGATGGTCACTCTCCTCGTCGCTCTGCTCATGCATACAGCTAGGCATCATGCACACGCTGCAAGGTATCACCTACAAAAGACTTCATCACGATCGGCATTATCTCGTAAAGGTCGTTTTAACATTTGAAACCTCAGATTTCCAGTATCAAATTCTGGCTACACAAGACTACATCCGATCACAAAACACGTCCAGATAAAACCCCTGCTCCCGCCGCCTTAGGTTAAGGGCAGCGGGTCCATTTACAGTGCCACGTTAAACAGTCTTGTGTGGACGCACATTCTTTTTCAGGCTTAAGTTTAGGATATTCTTATTTGTCGAAATTAAACGTTGATTAATATTGACCAAAGACAACACAGGTAGGCCAGCGGAGGAGGGCGGAGATACGCCGCAGTCAGAGAAGCCATCGTCCTCAGGTAGCCTACGAAAAGAGGCTCCAGGGCACCACACAGATTTTATTAAAGAATTTGGTGTGTTCTTATCAGAACTAGTACTGGCCGCAGAGTCCTTTTCGTTGGTGACTTTAACATCCATGTAGAGAACGATACAGATGCTTTAGGATGTTTGTCATATGCGAACTACATCATTGCCTATATGGTTCAAACTACATCATTTATCTCATCAGCGTAAAAGGAAGCCCATATAAATATAGACAAGCCCTTTTACCTTCATTCTCTCAACTGTTTCCAGCATCCCTCCTATACCCTGACTCCTCACTGTGTAATTTTCCTTTGCCTCTGCTAAATATAAAATGTCTCTCACAAATAAAGTACTTTTTGTTAATGATACGGTCACAGATCATAAAATAGATTTGCTCTGTCTGACAGAAACGTTGCTAAAACTGTCAGGAACAGAAGGAAGACCCAAAAGCAGATGTGATAGAGTAATTTATTAAACACAAAGAGTCAAAAGGGCAAACAGAGATATGCGGCAGTCTAGCCGGACTAGGGTGGGATCAGGCAGCAATCGCAGTCGGGCAGGCGTGGGTCGATCGAGGCGTAGACAGTGTCCATAGAGGGTGAGGTGTAGTCAAACAGGCGAGGTGCGAAGCACGGCAAACTCTTTGTGGGGCCAGCAGAAGAGGATCGAAGGCAATTGGAGAATCGAGAAGACAACGGCAACTTCTGCGAAGAAAAGCAACCCCCAGGACAAACTCGGGGAAAAAGATTAGCCACAAGACAAGGACCAACTGATATCTGTACAAGGAAATTAACACACTGGCAATGGAAAGGAAAATTGAAGGAGTATATAAACCGAAGGAAAGTAATGAGAAAAAACAGGTGCGAGAGGGCGAGAGAGCGTGAGTAGAAACAGCTGAGCGGAGAGCGTGAACTGAAGTGTGAGTGGAACGTCAAACCCGAGTCCTGACACAAACCAGATTACTATATTTGTTAAGGCACACACAGGAACCAGATGCACAGATAATTCAGTTTAATAAACACTCACCTGGAGAGAGAAATATCACAAGAGTTCAGGTAGGGAGCTGCTCGGTAAACCAGGCGCAGTGAAAGCAGGCTCGAGCACTCGGCCAAGAGGGGTGATGGCATAGACGGAGCCGGTGGGCACGGCGCCCAGGGAAGGGAAAGACAGAGAGAGTGTCTTCTGCTGCCCTCTGCGCGCAGAGTAGTCCACGTGGTCAAAACAACCTGTGTGCTCAACACAACACAAACACAGAACGAAACGAAATGGACAAAACAAGCAGGTGCTCAGATCGAGGAACTGAGAATATTACTTTAAATGAGTATTTTCCCCAAAAGTACTGTAATAAACATGAGAGGGTGGTGTTGCTGCATGTTATACTAATAATTTTAGCATTACTCAGAAGTACAATTATTTTGATGTGATGGTATTTTGTATACCACCAAATGTAAATGATAAATCACCTTTTAAATTTCTTCTTCTGTATATAGGCCACAGGGGCACCACACTGACTTTATTAAAGAATTTGGTGACTTTGGTGACGATTTCTTTGGTGAGAATTTGGCAGATAGAGAGAGCCCTTGTAGTTGGAGACCTTAACATCCGCGTAGATAACCATACAGATATTTTAGGACTTTTATGATATTTTCCTGCCTTCTGCCAACCACCGGGCGGGTGGCGAGACTGAGAAGGAAGAGGCAAAAGAGGAGGGCCCTGAAGCAAGCCCAGCCGCAGGTGTCCAGTCCCAGTCCTAGCCATCCGCAGGCGTCCAGTCCCAGTCCTGCCCAGCTGCAGGCGTCCAGTCCCAGTCCTGCACAGCCGCAGGCACCCAGTCCTGCACAGCCGGTAGCGCCTAGTCCTGCTCTGCCGGTACCCAGTACTGCCCAGCCTGCCTTCCAGCCGGTACCCAGTCCTGCCCAGCCGGCGTTCTAGCCGTTACCCAGTCCTGCTAAGCCGGCCTTCCAGCCGGTACCCAGTCCTGCCAAGGCGTTCCAGCCGGTGTCCAGTCCTGCCCAGGCGTCCAGTCCTATCCAACCAATGACTCAGCCGGCCTTCCAGTCAGCGTCTCAGCCGGGGACTCTACTGGCTGCTCAGCCGGGAACTCAGTCAGTCCCTTCTAGAGCCTCCGGGACTCCGTGCTCTCGAGCGCCTCCCCCCAGGGTACCCCTTCTAAGTCCCCCAGGACCCCTCGCTCTCGAGCGTCTCGAGGGACTAAGACTGCCCCACCTTGTCCCTACCCCTCTGGACTTCCCCCCATGGACTCTTGTGTTCTCCCATCCCCCCTCCCCTGTTTTTAATTTTTATTGTGTCACACCAACCCTCTGATTGTTCTTGCCTGTCTGCCCTTGTTATGGGTAGTCTCATGGGAGAGACTAGGGATGTAGTCTCTCTCCCAGTCGGTCTTGTAGCGTTAGTCGGCCCCTTGGTGAACCCGAGTTCGGTGCAACCATCAAGCTCGGAGCCCTCTTCCTGGGACAGCATGCCAAATACGCACAATACCCCCCCCCATCTGTAGTTAGTATATGTGAGAAGAACTCGTGAAAGGGCAAGTTGCGATTAAAAAGAAATCATTAGTAAACCAAATGTTATTGGTCTAGATTTGGACCGTATATCATACATCCGGTACCGTAGGACCACTGGGTAAGCGCTACTCCCTCAAGGGGGAGGTGCACTACGGAGACCAGTTCCCAGCCTTTAGGGGATAAACAGTGGAGGATCAACATGGTCTTACCGGCAGGGAAGAACTCATGGGAGGTATGTGCGGGATGCCGCAAGGTGGTTGTCCACCTGGGGGAGGTCAAGGGTTCCCGAAGGGGAACCAAGTCATGACGAAATCTCAGACGGATCCACCCTGCTGGGGGGTTACTACGTCTGGAGCACTGAGGTCGGTTAGAGCTACACGTGGCTAACTCAGCTTGGGCCCGCCAAAGGTGGCAGGCTACTCCGCCCGGCCCACTGCCTTGAGTGCTTAGTGATAGATTGAATGCCTATTCTTCGCCCGAGGGGAAAGAAGGGAGGCAGATGATCGCGCACTGACCCACGGGGGGATGGCGCTCTTTCACAGGCGTACGCCCTGCCGGCCGCCGGTCTCACCTGGTGTTACCCTGTAAGACTCGAGCTGACACCGGTTCCACGCGGAGGTTGTAGAACCTCGCGAAGGTGTTGGGCATAGCCCAACCCGCAGCTCTGCATATGTCTGCCAGAGAGGCGCCCTGAGCCAGTGCCCATGAGGAGGCAACACCCCTGGTGGAGTGTGCTCTCACTGCCAGCGGGCACGGGCAGTCCGGAGATAGGTACGCCGCCGTGACGGCGTCCACGATCCAGTGCGCCAGTCTCTGTTTGGAGACAGCTCTCCCCTTCTGCTGACCTCCAAAACAAACAAAGAGCTGCTCAGAGCCTCTGAAGCTCTGCGTGTGGTCCACGTAGAGGCGCAAGGCGCGTACTGGACACAACACGGATGGGGTTGGGTCTTCCTCCCCGGTGGGGAGCGCCTGCAAGGTCACCACCTGGTCCCGCACTGATGACCACGGGGTTAGGATACGACGGCAGAGAGGCGTAATGACGATCCGCCTCCTGCCTGTGTGCCACGCTCTCCAGGGAACTCGTCTCTGTAGCCAGTGCTGAAGCGGTCTCATGTGCATCAACCCGAGGGGAATTACCCCCGCCGAGGATGACATGTGGCCCAGGAGCCTCTGAAACAGTTTCAGGGGGAACGCTGGTTGCCGCCTGAAGAGGTTCAGGCAGTTCAGCACTGACTGTGCACGCTCTGAAGTGAGTCGCGCCGTCATGGAGACAGAGTCGAGTTCCATACCGAGAAAAAAAGGAGCTCTGCGCAGGGGAGAGCTGGCTCTTTTCTCGGTTGACCCGTAACCCCAAACGGTCTAGGTGCCGGAGCACCATATCCCTGTGTGTACACAACAGATCTCGCGAGTGTGCCAAGATAAGCCAGTCGTCGAGATAGTTGGGTACCCGCACACCTCTCTCCCTGAGGGGAGTGAGGGCGGCTTCCATGACTTTCGTAAAGGCCCGTGGGGACAGGGACAGACCGAATGGGAGGACCCTGTACTGATATGCCCGCCCCTCGAAAGCAAACTGTAGGTACGGCCGGTGACGAGGGAGAATCGAGAAATGAAAGTACGCGTCCTTCAGGTCGATAGCCACGAACCAATCCTGACGCCTGACTGACGTCAAGATGCGCCTCTGCGTGAGCAGCGGGGTCGCGGCGGGGCAGGATGTGCTTGATGGCCTCCGTCTGCTTCTGTACTGCCGAGAACTGCTGCGAGAAGTCCTCTACAGTGTCACCAAACAGCCCCCCTTGCGAGATGGGAGCATCGAGAAAGCGAACTGATGGACCTGCAGGATGGCCATGGCATGAAGGGCTGAGGCAGCCTGTCCAGCAGCGTTATAGGACTTCGACACCAGTGATGCCGAAACCCTACACGGCTTAGACGGGAGTCTAGGTCGAGACCTCCAGGTGGCCGCCGTCTACGGGCACAGGTGCACCGCGACTGCACGTTCAGCCTGGGGAACATCGACATAGCCCCTAGCTGCCCCACCATCAAGGGAAGAGATGGCGACAGAGTCAGCTTGACGGGAGCGAGCCGAAAAGGGGGCGCTCCAGGTCTTACTGATCTCCTCATGCACCTCGGGGGAAAAAGGTACAGGGGGCGTGCGCGGCTTGGAGCCATGCTCGGACCCGATGTACCAATTATCCAGCCGCGAGCGCTGGGGCATGTGCGGTGAAGTGCACTGCAGCCCGATGCTCGCCGCGAAACCGACATCTCGACGTCTGCTTTTTCCTGAACTATCTCCAGGAGGAGACGGCTCGAAGGAATCGTCAGGGTCGGATGCCAGAAGGTCGCCCTCCGATGCTGCGAGGGACATCTCACCGTCGTCACGCATCAAGCCCGATTGCGTGACGGAGGAGTAAGACGGTGTGGTACCGTCTCCTTGGGAACGGTCAGACGAGCGAGACGGGGCGTGAATGGTCCGCGAGCCATCGGCTGACGGATTTACGCTCACGGAAATCCCCATGCCACCCAAGCTGCTCGCCGCCGCTGACGGCGGGGCCGTGGCCACCGCGGTCGCAGAGCGGGAAGCAGACGAGGTGGTGGCCGGCTCTCGAGAGAGCGCAGCCACCCGTGACCGCAACGTCTGTATAGCCATCCACCCGCAGTGGGGGCAGGATGACTCCACGAAGGCTGCCTCAGCGTGTTGGACCCACAAACACCTGACGCAAGCATCGTGTCCATCCCCCTCCTCAATGAGGGAACCGCAACCACGAGAGCAGCGGGACATGCCACGCTGAGAAATTTGCTCTTTTAGGAAATTATCTCTTTCAGTAAACACCTCTGGAACTGCTGAAACGCCGGGGGGATGATCGCTTGGAAGGGACAATCCGCTGCACCACGTCAAGAATTCAGCTCTGTCAGTCATTCGAGCGAAGGCTCCGAAGAACAAAAGGTGAATGAATGAGCACGCCGGCTCCGATTTTATACCCGGATATCCGGGGGCGGAGCCCGGCATGCAAATTTCATTCGCCAATTTCATTGGCCTTTTCAAAACAGTCAGAGATGATTGGTTCTCAAGGGCGAACCCCATCTGTCGGCTTCGACACAACGTCGAGAGACCGACAGAAAGGGAACTATGCATATTCACAAAAACTGTGAATTTATTTAATGTATTTATTAGTGTGTTTGTTTCTCTTTTTTTCACTGATAATTAGAATTGTACTTTTTGTGATTTTTGATGTAGTCTCTTGGCAGTATATGTTTGTTCTTTGAGCAATAAAAAAAACGTTGCATAGCATTGAAGCTTCTTAAATACGTTGTGGAACACTTGATGTCATATTTTGGTAAGTATTATACTATTATCGTTTTTAATATGAAATATAATGAAAACGCTTTGTGTGTTACAGTTCAAAATGGGGAGTATGGAATAATCTGGCATGTGAGTGCGTGCAATAAGGGAGGAGAGAAGAGTAAGTGGGAGGTGCGGGTCGGACTCCAGCAGAAGGAACGTATCTGTTCCAAAACGAATTTCACCCGCAATCTCTGCACGACGAAAGACGAGGTTTCTAAAATCGTACCCATCAGTGTATTTTTACATCATACGGATGCCGATTACTCCAAATGTATCCACGTTAACGGCTTCCTTTTAGATAGCATCGTCGAGACAGGGCTGAAGCGGTAAATGTCGCGTTTTTTCGCTACGGTTAATTCAGCAGGAGTGTGTGATTATGTTGGCAACGCATGGTCTCATCCTGTGGGCTACAGTCACTGCGCGACTCGTCTTGACAGGTGAGGGACAGGTGTCGCGATTGATCCAGGTTCATGATAGTTATCATATGGATCCGTTTAATGTGTTTTGATAGGTACCATATGCGCCTACAGGTGCAAAGAATCGTAAGGATGGCCCCGTGTTCTGTTACTGCATGGCATTGCATTTCATTGTCGCATATCTCACGACATCAAGTTTTTCGAAAGGCAGTGCTCCAATCAGTAATTATACATACACACATCAATGTGTCATTTAATTTAGTTTGTATTCTAAGGCTTGGGCAACAGCATTAGCTGGAACCGATTAGATCAGAAGACGTGTGCGGAGGAGCGCACGCAGCCTCAGCGTCTGTTGCAGCGGACTGACGCGGATGTAGAGCTGCCACACCAGCACCTGCGTACACTTGCTAAAACCGATTCTGATGAAGCTCACGTGAGTTACTCTCTATTTCAATTTGAAATCAAAACGTTTACTTTATTACATTGTCCTGCTCTTTTTGTTCATGATTGTTAGTGCATATTATTCCTATAACATTGAACAAAAAATGTATAAAATCGGTTAGCTTTAAGGTCATATCTTTACTAGGGTATCCCTAAAAGTGGACAAAAGAATATTAGTAGATAAACACATTTGAAATGCTCTTTGGAACGAGAATGTCTCTATTTCTAATAACTTCTACAACCGACTAGCAATCACTGTATAAGAATGTGTCAATTACACAGTTCTTATTAGTTTAACACACAGCATTATGGATGTGACGTAGACATGCTCGTACCAACATACTGAACCATCAGTTTATATTTGACTAAACCCTTGTTGACATACTTTGTAGGATTTCTGTGAATTAAAATGCACAAACCAGAAACAATAATACCCAACAAATGGAGAAGGGATGGCTCAAATACATTTTCATGGAATATCTACAGTTATGGATTTGACAATCCTGAAAATGGCACTTACCCGACAATGGAAAATCATTCACAAAACATGGTTTAAAAACCTCACATGGTTATAATTGTTTCATGGTAAGGTTGACATTTTCATTGAGCTGGCCCATTTAGTTCATAGCAGAGTATGTATTTGCACGACTATCAATAGTGTCAGATGTCTCCCCACGGACCGTTGCCTGAAAATCTTATCACACTTAACTGGAAACACTTCAGCAGATTTAGAGTTGTGCTCGGATTGGTTGAATTCTATAGGATTTCCTGGGAGACGTGTGTCGTGTACTTTAACGGTCCATCTGGAAGCAATAGAAAAGCGGTCTGATAGAAGAAGCGAGCTGCCGTGTTTACAATGAGTTTTCATCACAATAAACGGAATGCTGGTTTCTTGAAAGTATGCAAGGATCACAGCATAATCTCATAAATGTTTTTGTAAACCCATTGCCCAAATAGTATGCATATTATCCATTTCAATTGATGATTGACTAATTATTGATTGTTTTTATAGATTGATAGTTAAATAATTTGGTTAAAACGTTGTAGTATATCATAAAACCTATTTTGGGGAGCAGTAGTAGCAGTTTACCGGTCCTTCTCTATGCTAAGTTGAATGATTTGATCCACCATATAAAAAATGTACTTATAGAATAGTTATTTCGACATTGGAATTCTGTGGACATATACCATGGAAACCTTATCCATAACAGACTATAGAGCAGAGAGAGATTTGGCACTAAAAGCTTTTAAGAGAGGCAAAGTGCCCATTACAGGTTATATTTGTAAGTGTATACTTTAATGCACCATCAGTTACTTGCAACAGAAAGTGAGAGATTGCTTTGGGAAAGAATGCCTTGTAATCAGTTGATCAGTGTTTCAGTTATAGATAATGTTTGTCTCTGTCTCATGCCATGTTTTTTTTAAACAATATATATAATAACATTAATAATTACAATACTATATAGAATGGTCATCTGTTCGGTTACTGCATGGCTTGGCATTTTATTGTCGTATCTGAAATATAAACATGTTGGAATTGCATATTTATAAAGTTCTTCATTTTAGAAGGCAGTGCTTAAACCAATAATTATGCATACAGTACACACATGAACCTGTCATAAAAATGTAGATTCTAAGGCCTGGGCCTAATAATAATGATGACAATAATAAATAAAAATGCTGTTTAATTGTAAACCATGTTACATTCTAGCAATGTAATTTATAGTTTTTATCTTCAGACTTTTTGTATTCTTTCTGATTCCTTCTGTTCATTTTTATGCAAAATCCTGTTGGATTACTAGTAGTCAAGTTGAATGATATATCTACAGTACAATATTGAGTCTATTTCCCCTAAGAGAGTGTTTTGTTTTTGTGCCTTTCCAAGTGTTGCAAACTGACCAGGGGCCTACAACAGTTACACTATAAAGTCACCTGTTTTTTAAAAAACTTTAATACATGAATTGTATACATGAGATTTTAATGAAATCCACAAAAGCAATTTGACAAAAAAACTTTTTCTAAATAATTGTGATTTCCCCTCCCCAAAAATGGTTAATGGGTTACTCTGCACGTCTGACACATAGCTGGTAAAAAAAGAGTTGAAGCAGCAGGCAGCTCAGCTGAAGTTAGGGGTGTTCGATTCCATTTTTTCCCCCACTGTTGGAGTCCTCCACATTTAACATAAGTCAAAACAGGAACACGAATATCAAATTACTGAATGCCCAGGTCGGGAACTTTGCTCGCAATAATCTCCAAAGGTGCTTGCAAACACACGTGCATGTGTGCAATGAACACCATCTGGCCCTCACTTGAACCAACGTCAAAAGTTGAGCGTGCAGCAAGATAATTGCCTAAACCCTAGAAACGTTTCCTTTATATGCTAAAGAAAACACATTTTCTTATATTTTATCAGTATTCATGGCATTTATATTGAATTTTAATATTGAATTAAACAGTTCATTTTTACTTTTTAGTAAGATCCTATTATTTTGTTATTGAGGCCCCGTAAATGAAGCATAAAACCCTTTTTATTAATTAATTTATTTTCGTTTGAGAATGTATATTCTTTCATTTATACCACTAACACTTTTTTAAACGATAATACCTATCGTGTGTTCTGACTCGTTGCCTTTCTTTCTGTGTATGGCATTTGACTTTAAAGAAATAAAATGTATTTCATCTTTGTCATTTGAAAACCAATAATAGTCTATGCTATTATAACAGAACAATAATTATTATATGGATTGTGGTTTACTGGCTTTTTTAAGTTTTTAAGCCGAATGAAACAATGGTGTGCTTCCACTAACACGATTTTGATATGTTTCAACAACAAGTCAAGTCAAGTCAAGTCAGCTTTATTAATATAGTGCTTTTTACAATTTTCATTGTTACAAAGCAGCTGTACAAGAAAACATTGACTATAAGTAAAACATAAAAGGTTATTGAAGTCAAAACACAGTTCAAATATCATACACACAATAAATTACTATATGCAGAGTTAATTAAATAAGACTATCAAATTCTAGCAGCCCCCCCGGCCAGGCAAACAGTGCAAAACAGTATGCAAACGGTGGCGAGGAACCCAAAACTCCATTGGAGGAGAAAAAAAACCTCAGAGGGAGACCAGGCCTAACCAGGGGATTCCAGTTCCCCTCTGGCAAAAACTGCTGCCTCTGCACAAGCTCGACAGTGCTTGCACAACAAGGCAAAATAAAAAACAAATTTAGATTTAAAATTATCATTAATAATCTAATAGCGACTGAAGTTTTGTAGAGTCGCCACGTCCTTCGTCCAGCATTTGTCAGGTCTGGGAATGGATTGCGCCCTGCCCGCTCCGGTAGCCTTGGACTGCGTCCTGCCCGCTCTGGTAACCTTGGAACAATGAGACAAGACTGGCTGAGAGTAGAGTACTGTTCTGCACTCTTTGATGCAACAAATGCATCAGTTGTTATTGGAAGTTTCCCTGGTTCCGGTTGATCTAACTAGTGCAGCCTAGATCTTTGAAATATATATTATGATAGTGTAGTGTATGCAAGATTAAAAAGATGCGTCTTTAGTCTAGATTTAAACTGACAGAGTGTGTCTGCCTCCCGGACAGTGCAGGGAAGACTGTTCCAAAGTTTAGGCGCTAGATAGGAAAAGGATCTGCCGCCTGCACTTGATTTTGAAATTCTAGGTATTACCAACTGACCTGACACCTGAGAGCGTAGAGAGCGTGTGATGGACAACTTTCAACAGTTGTTCAGAGAAACACATGTCAGAGAAGGGACAGGAGAAATAAAGAGAGTTTTTAATAAGGAGAACATGAGCATTTAATGTGATTGGAAGAAAAGGGAAAGAGCGTGTGCCCTTTGGTAAGAGTACCAAAAGGAGTCACTCATTCTCTTATTACCGTAGTGTTCTGGGTGGGATGGATGCAAACGTGCCCACTGCAGTCAGAGAGAGAGTAAGGATGTACAAAGTTGATCTAAAACTATTTGTTTTTAAACGGTATTTGCTATTTTGTCCTGTTATTTGTCGCCAATCACAACTACCATTAAACTGATTTGAGCCAATGACATAATTAAAAAATACAGAGTTGAATTGGAGTCGCAGGATTTGATTCCTGCCTTAAAGTCGAATCTGATTTTAGGGACATTAAGAGTTGAGGAGTCGATTATCATTGAGTCCACTCCCCATCACTAGCTGAACTATGCATTGGTGAAGTTATAGAGTAGGAGAACGAGTGACTGAAAATGTCGTGGCAAAAATCTGAAAAGTCATAAAAAGGAGAAAGGAACTCAGACAATTGCTGTATCCCAGGAAAAATCAAGACGTTCCTTAACAAGTAGTGCTCTATAATTCCTGCGATGTGGAACGGAGATGGATTCGCGTTATCCAGGGGTAAAACCACAATAACGCTGATGTGTAACTACCCACCAAAAAGAATTATGACCCACACAAAAAATACATTACTACACTTGTAGCATAATCTGTATTTGTAACTATTAGTATACTGTAGTCTATTATAGTTATGGTATATTTAAGTATATACAATAGTATTCTGACTAGTCTTCTAGAAGATATAAAATGGAAAAATCTGAATTTCAACAGGGCTCTACACAATTTGTATATAGGCTTTATGTAACTTTATATTATGTAGTACCATATTATTGCTATCAAACGTTAAGAGTGTATAGACATTTAAGTAGTCTTTTTATTTATTTACATGGTTACATTCTTTACAAATGTTTTATGTTAACTTCAGTTATTTGATAACAGACTGATTGAACTATATACAGCAGCGTTTCCCATACAATGCATTTACTTGGGCGGTACATACGTATTCACAGCCTTTGCCATTACACTCAAAATTGAGCTCAGGTGAATCCTGTTTCCACTGTTCTTCCTTGAGATGTTTCTTCAACTTGATTGGAGTCCACCTGTGATAAATTCAGTTGATTGGACATGATTTGGAAAGGCACACACCTGTCTATATAAGGTCCCCAAGTTAACAGGGCATTTCAGAGCGCAAACCAAGCCATGAAGTCCAAGGAAATGTATGTAGACCTCCGAGACAGGGTTGTATGTAGACCTCCGAGACAGGGTTGTATGTAGACCTCCGAGACAGGGTTGTATGTAGACCTCCGAGACAGGGTTGTATGTAGACCTCCGAGACAGGGTTGTATGTAGACCTCCGAGACAGGGTTGTATGTAGACCTCCGAGACAGGGTTGTATGTAGACCTCCGAGACAGGGTTGTATGTAGACCTCCGAGACAGGGTTGTATGTAGACCTCCGAGACAGGGTTGTATGTAGACCTCCGAGACAGGGTTGTATGTAGACCTCCGAGACAGGATTGTATTAGATCTCCGAGACAGGATTGTATTAGACCTCCGAGACAGGATTGTATTAGACCTCTGAGACAGGATTGTATTAGACCTTCGAGACAGGATTGTATGTAGATATCTGAGACAGGATTGTATGTAGACATCCGAGACAGGATTGTATCGAGGTACAGATCTGGGGAAGGGTACAGAAAAATTTCTGCAGCATTGAAGGTCCCAATGAGCACAGTGGCCTCCATCATCCATAAATGGAAGAAGTTGGGAACCATCAGGACTCTTCCTAAAGCTGACGGCCCGGCCAAACTAAGCGATCGGGGGAGAAGGGCCTTAGTCAGGGAGGTGACCAAGAACCCGATGGTCACTCTGACAGAGCTCCGGCATGTCTCTGTGGAGAGAGAATAACCTTTCAGAAGAACATCCATCTCTGCAACACTTCACCAATCAGGCCTGTATGGCAGAGTGGCCGGACGGAAGCCGCTCCTCAGTAAAAGGCACATGACAGCCTGCCTGGAGTTTGTCAAAAGGCACCTGAAGGACTCTCAGACCGTAAGAAACTAAATTCTCTGGTCTGATGAAACAAAGAATGAACTCTTTGGCCTGAATGGCAAGCGTCATGTCTGGAGGAAACCAGGCACTGCTCATCACCTGGCCACTACCATCCCTACATGGAAGCATGGTGGTGGCAGCATCATGCTGTGGGGATGTTTTTCAGCGACAGGAACTGGGAGACTATTCAGGACCGAGGGAAAGATGAATGCAGCAATGTACAGAAACATCCTCGATGAAAATCTGCTCCTGAGCGCTCTGGACCTCAGACTGGGGCGAAGGTTCATCTTCCAACAGGCCAATATAAAAAGGAGCGGATACAGAACTGTGAATGTCCTTGAGTGGCCCATCCAGAGCCCAGACTTGAAACTGATTGAACATCTCTGGAGAGATCTGAAAATGGCTGTGCACCGTCGCTCCCCATCCAACCTGATGGAGCTTGAGAGATCTTGCAAAGACGAATGGGAGAAACTGCCCAAAAATAGGTGTAGCAAGCTTGTAGCATCATACTCAAAAAGACTTCAGGCTGTAATTAGTGTCAAAGGTGCTTCAACAAAATATTGAACAAAGGCTGTAAATACTTCTGTACTTTTGTGCTTTTTTTTTGTTTTTAATAAATGTGCAAAGATTTCAAACAAACTTCTTTCACATAGTCATTATGGGGTAATGTTTGTAGAATTTTTAGGAAAATAATGAATTGAATCAATTTTGGAATAAGGCTGTAACATGACAAAACGTGAAGCGCTGTGAATACTCTCCGGATGCACTGTAATCGTACAGCTGTATCTGTCTTTTGTAAATGTGATCAAACTAAAGACTCTGCGGATATTTGAAGGGTGCGATACTATTCGGTAAGTACTTAAGATTGACATGAACTATACAGAAACTGTCTGATTTATGGCTGCTTTAATACTACAGACCCAAGAAAAATACAATTTATTTTACATTTTAGAAAATAAAGCAATGTTAGTTGCAGACAGGAACAGACAAGAACAAAGTTAAAGTACTATAGGCTTTTAATCTTAGACTTTTGTGAGATGAGTACAATAGAGAAAAGGATAAATTAAGTGACATTTGTTTAGTTATATTTATTATCTCTACTTCTTTTCAGTCACAGAGTGTCTCTAGCTCAAACCAATGATAGTGTTTTTAACATCCCGCACTCAGAGACTATTGGCTCATGTTTTAGTCAGTATTTCACCTCATGACAGCAATCGCAGATTTAGGTGCAGATTAAGAAGTACATTACGTGACGATTTTCTCATATTTAATAAAAGCAAAACATAAACAACAGCAGTATTAGCAACAACAACAAACTATTTGCATGGGTTAGCATGATTAAGTGTCATAAATGTGTCATAATCTTGAATTACTGTGAATATGGTTTATTAATACGTGCCTATAACAAACAGTGAACAACATTCATTAGGAAACTTTTTACTACAAACCACTGTTAAATCGTCATATTTGTAAAATGGTAATTTTACATTTTTAAATATTACCAAGTACCAAGTAGGTCCTTTCGAGATGACTGATCGTTCATGTCATTCACGAACGGGAAGCAGCAGGTCCTGAATTTACTTAAGAACCCCTTTTATCTGTGTAAAATAAAAAAAATTATAAAGCATGTAACCAACTTACCATGTGTCTGTTTATCTTTCTTTCTCTCAGCCCATTCATCTGGCTCAGGTCTCATTTCTGGTGAAGGCGTTTGGGAAGACTTTTGTTTTAGACCTTGAGCTCAATCAGTACGTCCAAAACCAAACATAGTTTTATGTGCTTCAAGAAAAATGTATATATAACAACATTCACTGTAAGCAACATATTAATCTATTTTGTGTGTGTGTGCGTGTGCAGTGATCTCTTGTCTTCTACTTATGTTGAGCGGCACTTTGATGAGGATGGACAACCCTTTCAGAGTATGGTAGGGAGAAATACAAGAGACTTACATGTTTTAGCATTATTTAACATGGTTCTATTATTGGGCATAATTTAATCTGAGTTACTGTCACAAGGCCTATTTATGTTTCCCCTGTATTGTGTGATCTTTTAGTTGATAGTTGTTATTCCTGTTTCCAGTTTCATTTTGTAGTTCTTGTAGTCTTTTTGTTCATTGGCCATTCGTGATTGGTTCCCCAGTTGTTTCTTGTCTTCTCGTTTATCTTTTGTGTATTTAAGCCCCAGTTTCCAGTGTTTCTTTGTTGGTCAAGCGCCCCCTCGAGGACCATATAGAGGATTTATTGGACATGTTACACCAACCTCCCAGATTTTTCACTCATAGATTTCTTTTTGTACGGCCACATCAACCTCTCAAAGAACACTTAATCAGTTTAGGTCCTCGGGGGTTGCTCAGATTTCTTGGACTTTTCTTCATTCCATTTCTTGGACTATGCCTTTTCTTTCGTGGGTTCTCCTTAACCAGGGGTGAGGTGGAGGCTCCCTCTAAACCTTTTTTGTGGGGGCATTAGGCCTGCCTGCTCCACGGGCCTAGCCCTACGTCTCTCTCCCTGTTCCGACTCCGCTCCACCTCCCTCCTGGACATTTGATTAGGAGCGTCTACAAGCCGCTCCTTAAGGGGGACTCTGTCACAAGCCCTGTTTCCCCTGTACTGTGTGGACTTTTAGTTGATAGTTATTTCCTGTTTTATTTTGTAGTTCGTTTAGTCTTTTTGTTAATTGGCCCTTATTGATTGTCTCCCCAGGTGTTTCTTGCTTTCTCGTTTATTCCATGTGTATTTAAGCCCCAGTGTTTCCAGTGTGCCTTTGGTAGTCATTGTTTTGTCAAGTTCTCTGTGTTTGTCTCGTTGTTTTATGGATTACCTGAGTTTTGTTCTTTTTTTTTTGTTTACTTCATTAAATTCATTGTGTGCATGTGGACCGCTCTCTGCCTAGTTTCTGCCTCATTACAGTTACCTTTTTCATGACAATGCTAAAATGTTTTGACATTTAGCATGACACTAGTTTGTTTTAGCAGAATGCTTTGTGCTAAAAACTTTGTGCTGTCATGTTTTAACATTGCTTAGAATGATGTTAGTGGTCATAGCCAGTGTTTGAAAATCAGTGAGATCTGGGGTGGGGTGCCAATAATTATACGAAATATTACTTATAAACGCTATAAATCATTTAACTCATATTATTCAATAAATATAATGAATAATAAATTAAAGAATTATAAACTTATACTTATAAACAGAGCTTGATACTGTGGCTAGTGGTTTTCCGAAATTACTAGCATTTTCACTGACAACCATTTTCAGAATCATAAGGACCTTTAATACCAAGTAGGTTTACACACACACACACACACACACACAAGGAATTTTACCTGGCGACAGGAGCTTCCAGTGCAGAAGAAAGTACACACATAGTGCAAACATACATGATAGTGCAGGCATACATAGAATTACACTCTAAAGATTAAATTTAACACTAAAATAAGAAGAACTGAAAATTCAATAAGAAAAACTGAAGATTCAATAATAATACTAATGGACTAAATACTTGAATAAAAATGTAGACTACAAAAATATTATGTTTAAATGAATGTCCAGATTGTGACAAAAAGCTTCATAGATGCTCATTTTACAGACACATAGACCAGGTGGGTGGTAGACTGAAGGCGGAACAGGGGTTGGGTGGAGAGTCAGGTCCATGCAGTACCAGAAGACCAGTAGGCTGAGGCATAGCCGGCAGGGTATAAAACCTCCACAACAGAGCAGACAGAGCTGAAGACTTACACTACGAAGCAGAAGACCACCAGAGTAGGACAGAAGACCACTACGATGTCAGAAGACTTCCATGGCGAAGCAGAAGACCACCAGAGAAGGACAGAAACCCCTGGTTGAGACTGGGGCCTATGGAAGAGTTAAACACACGAAACAGACAGAGCATTCATTGTCAAATTCAGTGACCGTAGCTGGACAGAGAGATAGTTTACAGAGGGATTCATTGACAGATGGTACAAGACATGTTAGAAAATACAGAACAGTTCACAATCAGATTCAGCAATTGAATTTAGACAGACAGACTTCATTGGCTTCATTGACTGGGCTTGACATAACAGGCAGATTGAACATGGATTCAACAACAGAATTTAGACATATCTTCCATCAATGGGCTCACTGACTGAAATTGACAGAGACAGATTGAAATTGTACTAAACAATAGAACTTTGACAAACAGACTTTTCATGAATGGGACCACTGACTAAAAGGACAGGGAGCACTGCAGACTGTGGGATCAGTTTAGAACGGGGGAACTGGTGAACACTGGTTTGGAAATACCCGAGCATGTGCGGATATGAGTTACGGATCTTGAGTGCTTGATGTCAGTCTCTGATATTTTGTGGCAAAGGGGGCTGTGACAGGCTGTGGTCTGATAACCGCGGTAGGCCATGGCTCAAAGGTGTCAGAAGAGACCTGACAACACAGTCACAGAAATTATGATTCTCTGGAAGATCAATGAAGACTGGGTGATGTTCTGGAGGAACAACAAAGACTGGGTGATGCTCTGGACGATCAACATAGACAGGTTATTGCTCTGGAAGATCAACAAAGACTTACAGATTCTCTCGCCAACCAGGTGAGACATGATGAGGGTCTAAAAGATCTGATGAGACTTGTGGATCAGAGGAGACTTTGCATGATTCTGATGAAACAAAGGAGAAATGGCATGGCTCTGAATCGGGCCGCGTTTCCCGAAACCTTCTTTTCGCTATGTAATTCTTCAATTATACCTTAAGCTGTACCATATCATTAATGTGTTTCCCGAAACGTTCTTAGTAGGGATGCACCGATACCATTATCAGTATCGGTCCCGATACCAAGCTCATGTACTCGTACTCGTACTCGTAAAAATTCCCCGATACCAAAGACCGATACCTCACGAGACGTAATTGACAGAGCGTTCCAGTGCACACAGAGACACCTGCCGTAGCAGACACAATGTCTTAGTGTTCACACCTAAATCGCGCTATTCGTGTGTAGTTGGACGCTTGAACATTTTTAGTTTACTCGCTTCATTCGCGATTGAAATTCGCGTCATGGGAGGGGCTTCTGGCAGGCGGCTCCAGTCTTGTTGCGAAATGGCGGACATGGATTTTGTTGAGAAGGGAGCTGCACATAATGTGCTATGGAAGGCTGAAGATAGACGTAGACTCGTTCGGCGCCGTGTCTGTGTCCATCAGATCCTTCAGAGGCACAGTCCTTCATTGTTGTTTCAGATTTCTGCCTCTGCTCGCTATGTCATAATCACGTCCCTACTAGAGCAAGCTCCTGATTGGTTAACGCGGCGAAAATTTCTACGGCGAACGAGTTCAGATATTTCAACTCGCTCAATTCGCGCAGCCTCATTCACGTGAATCGCACCGCAAGTAGGTCTACGCGTCTTTGCATTGACTTAACATGTAAATCACTCTCTTTTAACACTTCATTGGCACTTAGCAGTGTGGAAATATTTCAAAATCAATGATGACGACCCACGCATGGCAATCTGCATGCTTATGTCCTCGGTTTTGCCCTTTGGAGGTTATTGGACACACATTTTTGATAAGCACATAAGATTGATTTATTTTTTCTAGAGCTGCAACTAACGATTTTTTCTATAATCGATTAATCTGTCGATTATTTGTTCGATTAATCGATGTATCGGATAAAATATAAAAGCATTCATTTTCAACCCTTTATTGAAAAAAAGAATTGACAGTGCAAAAAATATTTCGAAAGCTTTATTATTACTTTTTATATTATTATTACAGCTTGCTGTGGTGTACATGATGCATTTCCCATCAAGAAGCCTCTCATGGTTTGCTGTTTTTTTCTGGAATCAAAAAGATAGTATTATTATGTGTAATAGCACAAACTATTTTAACTTTAATACATACTTGTTGTTTTAGCTAGTTGTGTAAAGGCAAGTAACACAAAGAGCAATTACAGACAAGACACACACACACACACACACATAAATGTGTATATATATATGTATATATGTATATATATATATATATATATATATATATATATATATATATATATATATATATGTATATATATATATATATATATATGTATATATGTATATATGTATATGTATATATGTATATATATATATATATATATATACATATACATATACACATACATACATACACACATACATACATACATACGAATGCATACATACATACATACATATATATATATATATATATATATATATATATATATATATATATATATATATATATATATATCATCATAATAATACATTTTTAAATATAAATTAAAAAAGTACAATTTAAAATATTACAAATTAAAATTAATCTATATCTCAGTATTGCTGTTTTTACTGTCATTTAGATCAAATAAATGTAGCCTTGCTGAGAATTTACACAGGACAACAGATAAATATTAATGGGCAAAAAGAGGCAAGGGAATAAAAACGTGTCTTTTGTCTTGCTAACTATATAACGTTACCATCCCTGCTTTAGCCTACTACTGTTATTAATGAGCTAACGCTAACATGTCATGCTTATTAAGCTGGATAAACACCAGCACCAGAAGAGCTACTCGAGGGACGTAACTTTCATTTGACTTAAAAACGGAACAAAAGTAGTAATTTGCAGTGACTTACCCTGCTGTTGAACTCAAGTGCCAGGGCATGTCGCTTTTGCATATCTTGCAATGAACACACTTTTTCGATTTATTTAGGATGAAATTTTCCCATACCTTGGATGATTTAGGTCGTATTGATTCATCCATGCTCAGCCATGTTTCAGAACAATGTTACGGGTCTCTCTGATGGTCTTTCCTCTACCTCCGCTCTGCTTTTTTTTATTTATTTCTCCTCCGCTCTGCTGCACGGCGCGATCAACTTTTTCTCATCCGCTGTGCTGCGCGATCAACTTTTTCTCCTCCGCTGTGCTGTGCGGCGCGAACAACTTTTTTTATACTCAAACGTGTGGCGTAATAGTCGCGCGACACAACGAATCGATAATGAAATTCGTTGCCAATTTATCGATTCGTTGTTGCAGCCCTAATTTTTTCATAATATGAGTTGAAGTTGTTAAAAATAAAGATGCTGATATGTTCATTAGTCTCATTGTGTTGTTCTTAGAAAATTGCCACAAACAAAAAACCTAGCATCGGTATCGGCGAGTACCAGGGAAAAAGTATCGGTATCGTACTCGATCCTTAAAAAGTGGTATCTGTGCATCCCTAGTTCTTAGTTAAGTATACCTTCTGTAAGTCATACTTTCGGAAGGTTTGTCTGGAGTGCCCTTAGCAATACCTATTCACTGTTAGAGTTCACCCCGTAAAGTTCTTTACATTGCATTCTATAGAAATAAAATTATACTGTTAAATACACCAGTATATTGACTCTCCAATTCCATCAGTCAGAGAAGCACTGCGGCAAGCCAAGGGGGAATCTGAATCATCGGTCCTGCTTCTGCTAGACTTTTCTGTAGCGTTCGACACTGTCAATCACCAGATAATACTAGCAATGCTGTCATCTCTAGGAATCTCAGGCACTCCTCACCGCTGCTTCAAATCCTACCTCTCCGGCAGATCCTTCAGGGTGTCATGGAGGGGCTCGCTGTCCACTATGCAACACAATCTCACCATCCAACTTGGCAATACCACAATCATGCCTTCCAAAACAGGCAGGAACCATGGAGTCATATTTGATGAACGGCTGTCCTTCAATGATCACATTGCAAAGACAACACTGTTATGCTTATTTAACATTAGAAAGGTTAGACCCTTTCTCACGGAGCATGCGGCACAACTCCTTGTCCAGGCCCTGTAATCTCAAGGTTGGAATGCTCTCCTTGCAGGTCTTCCTACAAAGGCTATCAAACCACTCCAGCTGGTTCAGAATGCAGCAGCAAACCTCGTCTTCCAACAGCCCAAAAGGGCTCATGTAACACCTATTTTCATCTCTCTCCACTGGCTACCAGTTGAATCAGATTCAAGTCACTAATGCTTGCCTACAGGACTATCACTGGATCTGCACCGGCATACTTTCAAACCCTCCTACACTCCTACACCCCATCAGGAATCCTGCATTCAGCATACAAACAGCTTTTTGTATTACCTTCTAAAGGGCAGTAAATTAAAAAAACTTACCCTCTCTCTTCCTGTCAAAAGGGATTGTTCTGGCATTTGTTTAAACTAGGTACTTGGTATATGCACCTACAGTATTGTATTATTGCCCCTGTATGACATATTGCTTTATTGCTCCCTGAACACCCTGTGAATCACTTCGGATGAAAGCGCCTGCTAAATGTAAATGTATTTAATCCTTGAAAGTCTGGATACAATTTATGCTTCAATTATAATTATAGAAAAGTTAACCTGCCATGGCAGCAAAATCAGCAGCTCGTTGGTCTAACTTTGTCATGACAAACTCAACGGAGTAGCCCCTAAATTCTGCTCTAGGTGTTTTCCCTGCTATAGCTGTTGATTATATTCCACATTCTGCGCTTTTATTAAGTAAATACAGACACTATAGCAACATATAATATGATAATATAAATTAGGGGTTCCCAAACACAGGTAATCTCATGACATAGAAAATAGGGAAAAACACACATTCACTCCCTTTACTTTGAATGAATAAGTTTAATTGTAATATCAAAATACCTTATTATAGCATACTTGTTTATAATATTCCCCTTGATACATGCAGTTAACTGTTACCTGCACGCGTTCATTAATAATAATATTGATATTATCACATTCGCCCTCACTTATTAATTAAAAGATAGTGCTTTTATCTATTATATTTTAAACACGAATAACTTTGATGTGTTGTTTCAATGTGTTGCCACCTGAATTCATCACATTCAGTATCAATTTCACTGTTTCACAGTACATGTGGTTAAATACTGGCAAAACATTTTTAAAAATGGCAACCTCTCTCTTTGAACCTCCTGGCAGAAATTTCAAAAACTTGTTTCACATGTACACAACACTATAGAAATAACACTAGTTAACAATTCCTGTGTTTACCTACATTCTCATAAAGCGATTATTAAATTAAATTGTTCATTATTAAGCCCTAAAGCCACATAGTCAACCTTGTCAACATTCTTAATTACAACAATTAACATTATGATGTTATCTCAGCCATACTTATCTCTAGAAAGTACTTTTACCTGTCCCACCTTCTGTGGAATAAAGTTAGACCAGTCTCACTTCTCCCGTTCATTGCAAAAACACTTGAAAGGGTTCTGTTTTCAACCAGCTGTCTACCTTCCTAATTCATCACAAACTACTGGATGCCATCTAGACAGGTATCAAAAGCAAGCTTTCCACCGAGACTGCAATGCCTCTGCACTTTATATTCGTTTGCCTGGCCGAGGGGGCTGCTAGAATTTTATAGTTTCATTTGATTAAAACTACATATAGGAATTTATAGTCTGTCTGATATTTGACCTGTGTTTTGACTTGCAAAAACGTATATGTTTTGCCTATAGTCAATGTGTAATAAAGTTCGTTAGAAGGGAAGGAAGGAGGCGGGAACCGGCGAAACATACGAACAATAAAACTTTAATTAAATAAACAATAAACACGGAAGTAACCGACCGGCAGCCACCTCACGGTCGATTGCCGGCCATAAAACATACACACACTAAACATATGTCCGGGCCCGGTCCTCTCTCGTCAACAGTCCTGCCGATCGTCCTTTTAAGCTCCCAATCTCCTCCGTGATAAGATGCGGGACCGGTGCGCGCACAGCTGCTTGCACTTATCACTCACGCCACCGGCCCTGCGTCACGGCTCTCGTCCCGCCTTCCTCACCACATACCCCCATCACCCCTTACAGGCCGGGGGGCACCACCGAGACTGTACCTACTCCCCCCCCCAGGGAGCCAGTCTCGGAGTCGACGGCGCCTGGGGGTATGCACCGGCGAGACGAAAGAACGGAGACGGGAGCCCCCGGAGCGACAGGGACGAGAGAGGGGAGAGAGGAAAAGAAAAAAAATGTGTCCGGTTCCCTGACACGCTGTCGCTCGGTCCTCAGCCCAGCCGAGACGCTCTTCCTCGCGGTGCAATGCAGTAGTGCTGGACGTCGGGGGGACGGCCCGATCCTCCTCCGCCTCCTGGCGGTTGGCGATGGCCCTCGGTGTGAGGGCAGCCAGCAGCGGGTCCCCCGTTTCCTGTTCCTCACCCTCATGGTTGTTGGACACAGGATTCCGGCCCACGGCCAACGGCGACGACCCCTCCGCTCCCTCCTTAAGGCCGCCATCCCACCTCGACCCAGGAGCACGGCAGCGGGCTCTCCGTCCCAGCCGATTCTTCTTGCTTCAGCACCACCGCCTCGGGCAGCCACGAACTCCTCCGCACCACGATGCCCCTCGGCAGCGAGGGCTCTTCGACAGCATGCCCCTCCTTCCTCCCGGGTTTCGGCACCAATGTAAAAAAGTTCGTTAGAAGGGAAGGAAGGAGGCGGGAACCGGCGAACATTTGAACAATAAAACTTTAATTAAATAAACAATAAACACGGAAGTAACCGACCGGCAGCCACCTCACGGTCAACTGCCGGCCATAAAACATACACACACTAAACATATGTCCGGGCCCGTTCCTCTCTCGTCAACAGTCCTGCCGATCGTTCTTTTAAGCTCCCAATCTCCTCTGTGATAAGATGCGGGACCGGTGCGCGCACAGCTGCTTGCACTTATCACTCACGCCACCGGCCGCGCGTCACGGCTCTCGTCCCGCCTTCCTCACCACATAATGTTTTCTTGTAGAGCTGCTTTGTAACAACGAAAATTGTAAAAAGTGCTATATAAATAAAGCTGACTTGACGCTGTGGCTGGCTGAGGGAGAATTAAAATCATCTGTCCTATTTCTGCTAGACGTATCTGCAGCATGCGATACTGTCAATCATCAGATCCTGCTAGTTACCCTATCATCGCTAGAGATCACTGGTAACCCTCTTCTCTGGTTTAAATGCTACCTCTCCAATAGATCTTTCAAGGTTTCATGGAGAGCCGCGTTGGCTACAGCTCACCGCATGGTCACGGGGTGCCTCAGGGATCAGTGCTTGGACCATTTATTTTCTCCATCTACACAACATCCTTATGACCTTTCATACAGACACACAGGTCTTCCTACTACTGCTATTCTGACGACACCCAGATCTACTTCTCTTTTCACAACAATCACCATCTCCTTCTGAACCTTGTCAAAACAGAGCTGCATGTATTCCCGACCTGCCCCACGGTACGACATGCTCTCACCATCCAACTGAGCAATTCAACCATCACTTTTTACAAAACAGCCAGGACCCTCAGAGTCATCTTCGATGACCAGCTTACATGCATTTGCATTGTACAACATCAGGAGATCACAAAGCATGCAGCGCAACTACTTGTCAAGACCCTTCTAATCCGTCTGCACTGTCATACTGTCACGCCCATTACATTTTAAGGTGTAAGTACTGAGAAACATGAATTAAAACGTACTTACTATAGGGTTAGATTTACAATTAGGGCTTGGTTAACAGTTAGTTGCATATAATTATGCATAATTATTTTATTACTTTAGTAAGTACATGTAACTTGTAGCAAGGGCACAGTAAAATAAAGTATTACAGAGGATTGTAAAAATATGCTATGTAGCTCATTGTTATATTAAATGTCAATTGCATAATTATTTTACTTTGTTGTGTATGATGTGTTTTTTAATACTAATAATGTTTTGTATTCAGGGAGGAGAGCACTGTTACTATCACGGCAATGTAAGAGGAATTCTGAGATCATGGGCAGCTCTTTCCACCTGCTATGGCCTAGAGTGAGCAATTACTTTTTATATTCATTAATAATGCAGTGCACTTCACTTACAACATACATTGCGAATGCTAAGGGTTCTGGGTTTGGGCTTGGCCTTTTTTTCATCTTATGTATAACAAATATAATTGGAGGCTAAAACATTGGTATTCATTCATTGGTAAATATTTGCTATCACCATATAGAATGTTTACAAATAAAATGTATAATTTACCCAGAAATAAAAATAAAACAATATAATATAACTGCACTGCAGATATTCACAACACTACAGTAATATGATCAGTATGTTACCACATAATACTGTTTGCTTGCCGGAGTAGATTGTATTTCTCTCCGCTCGTGGTGGTGTCCCTCCTCCCTAGGTGCAGCACTCTAATTTTACCAAACATCACCAAAGCATTGTTTCTATTAGAATATTACAGTAGGTATAGTTAAACAGAATGCCTATTAACACAGCATTGAGTACATGCAGAAATGCAAAGGCAGCAGGTAAAAACGTATACATGTGAAACTAGTCTTCAAAAAATACTGAAAGGTGGTGCAAAGGGACAGTTTGCACCATGAATATTTCACCACATGTACAGTGAAATAAATTCCTTATTATTATTATTATTATGTGGCAGGTTGGAATATTGCGGATAACCTGTGGTATTAATTGGTGGAGTGAGTTCAGTATTTCAGGTGCATGCTTCTGTTTTTAAGACAAAAATAATGTGGTTTCACTTTGCTGCTGCCACAATAAGCGAGTGGATATGCTGTGGATAATAATCAAAATATTAACCACTGTCTTTTCAGTCCTTACACACTCCAAATTGTTAAACTGCTTGATTTATTTCCAAAACAAATACAATTGTATACATTGGACTTTGGGTTCCTCGCCACAGGGCCTTGCTGGCTTGCTCACCGGGAGACTTCATTTATTAGATATAATTTGCTAGAATGATCCTGCATGTTCTATAAACACCCTGCACTGTGCTGTGTTTGACCTTTTCTGTGTTTTGCGGTTTTTCTTATTTTCTCCTGTAAAGCTGCTTTGGAACAATGCACATTGTGATATAAATCAATTGAATTGAGCAATTTTATAGGTTTTGTAGTTGAGGATAATTGTGGTCACATCGTGACATAGTCATGGATTAGATCAGTGCTTGAAGTGGGCCAGTACGCACCAGTATGGAGTACTGTTTTTTAACCTTTAGCGTACCTTCACTTTTCCTTGCTTACTGGCACTTCTCACACGTTGCTGGGTTTGTTTACCAGCAGACTTGTAAAACGATTAAACAGCATGTTGATGAACATTGTCTCAGAAAAAAAGCAAAAAGCTGATAAACGTTGTTCAAAATAACAGGAGGAAGACTTTACTAAAAGAGTGTGCTACGGAGGCCACATCCTACCACAAGCGGAGGTTACATGTGGAGACACCAACGTGGTCTCACCACTGGGGAGAACTACATGCGATATACTGCGCCAGCCCGAGTAGGGGGCACACAAAACGAGGGGGGTGACCCACCGTGGGGGAGGTCTCAGGTTTACCGACAGGGGAACCAAGAGTGAGGGAATCAACATACGGGACAACCCTGCAGGGGAGTAACTATGTATGGGGCAATAGTCCAAGATTTTCTATGGGGTTCAGGTCAGGCGAGTTTTCTGGCCAATCAAGCACAGTAAAACCATGGTCATTGAACCAGCTTTTGGTATCTTTGGCAGTGTGGGCAGGGGCCAAGTCCTGCTGGAAAATGAAATCAGCTTTTCCATAAAGCTTGTCAGCAGGAGGAAGTAAGAAGTGCTCTAAAATTTCCTGGTAGATGGCTGTGTTGACTGTGGACTTTTTTACACACTTTGGTCAACTGCGGTTGTTTTAAATGTGCTTTAGAAATATATTAAACTTGAAACGAAATGAATTCGTGTTTTGAACGACTCTGACGAGATTATGATTCAGTCAGTCATTCATCATGACACTTGCTTTGTTCTTGAATGAATCAGCTGTTTTAAACGAGTTGGTTGAATGATTCACTGAAACAAAAAAGATTGCCGTCACCTACTGCCGTCACATTTAAAGTAAGCCTAACCATATAAGCACTGCTATAAATGCAATTTGTAGCACATTGATTGAATTAGTTCCAATGGTAAAAAGATGTTCTTTAGTTGTTACTACAGTGAACGTTGCTCAATTTACTAGACACTATTGTTTTTAAATCTTACCACAGTAAACATTCAAGTGAACACCAGTATTTGCTAAAACTTATCCAATTACTACGGTTAGTACTAGAAATAGTGTAGTGTGCAGTATACTGTATTTCATCTTTGGCTACATTTTAATTAAAGTCTCTATTATTGTTCTTTCAAATTTGATAAAAAGTAATTAAAATATTTATATCAGAGTAAGGTGGTCAGATTTTTTCTGTCTAAAACAAGGGATGTGTTCAACATCATTCAGCGCTGCACAGACCCATTGGCGTATATTGAGGCACTGTGAGACCAGAGAGCTCTGTATGCTTTCTAATCACTCTCACCGTGCTGCAAGGTCTGCAAAGCACTTTGTGAAGTTGAACAGCTTAATGTTTTTCTGCTAGATGGCTGTGCTGATTGTCCAAAATATATCACGTGTCTGCCTCGCATGTTTCCATGTGTGACGCATTTGAAAACAAATCAGTAAGTTAGTGGCATGGGAGACTCTGGCACCAACTAATACTGAAGTTGTTTTCAGCAGGGCTGTGCGGTGCGCAGTGTTGGGCAAGATACTCTGGAAATTGTATTAAATTACTGATTACTCCTTTTTAAAGTAATCAAGTTACTGTTCTGATTACTTTATTTCAAAAGTAATTTTTTGCATTACTAGTTACATTACTACCCCATCCCTAAAAAACGAAATAACCACTTTAGCCTTCTCATGACTTAACATTATTGGGAAGTGCACACTCTATCTAGCAACAAACTAAATTAAGCTTGTATCTCTACTTATTCCACAGGATAGAATATGGCATAGAAAGGGCAGTGATGTCTGGTTTCTCTATGATAAACTTGGGGAAAATACAGTCAAGTGCAAAGCCAAGCTGCATACAAATCTACAAGTTTGATTCATTGTCATCTTTGATTAATTATCACTCCGTCTACACCGCATGTGAGTGATGCGATGCAACGCATTCTAGTTTTGTATTCATGTATTCAGTTGAGCTTGCGTGTAAATGTTGAGTGTGTCTCTGCATTGTTGTATTACATTTACGTTTATTCATTTGGCAGACGCTTTAATCCAAAGCCATTTACAAGTAGTTTATTTACAGTGTCACATTACTGCAGAGCAATCAAGGGTAAGGTGTCTTGCTCAAGGGAGATTAGAACCAGCAACCTTCTGATCACAAGCCCAACGCTCTAACCATTAGGCCACAGCTGACCCCATTGTTTACCCATGCGGCACAACTCCTAGCCCAGGCCTTTGTTATCTCAAGGACTACTGCAATGCTCTCCTTGCTGGTCTGCCTACAAAGGCTTTCAAACCACTCCAGCTGGTTCAGAATGCAGCAGCACGCCTCGTCTTCCAAGAGCCCAAAAGGGCTCCTGTGATACCCCTTGTCATATCTCTCCAATGGCTGCCGGTTGAAGCCTGTATCAGATTCAAGTTACTAATGCTTGCCTACAGGACTATCGCTGGATCTGCACCGGCATACTTACACACCTTCCTACACCCCATCAAGAACCCTGCGTTCAGCAAATGGCGTCTTGTATTGCCTTCTCAAAAGCGCAGTAAAGTGGTTTCCCACTCATTCTCCTTCACAACTCCTTCCTGCTGGAACATACTTCCTAACTCAGTCCGGTCAACCAAATCTCTCACTACATTAAAAAAACTACTCAAAACCCATTTCTGTGAATACTTGACAGATGAAAATGAAAAACAGATGAAAAAAAAAACTGATTAACCCTCTCTCTTTCTCCCAACAGGTATTGTTCTGTCTTTTGTTAACACACTATTTTCCCTTGTCTTGTGGACTTTTAGTTATTGTGAGTTCCTGTTTTCTGTCCTGTGTTGTAGTCCTTCGTAGTTTTTTGTTCATTGGCCCTTTGTTCATTATCTTGCCAGGTGTTTCTTGTTACTTCGTTTTTCCCAATGTATTTAAACCCCAGTGTTAACTTTGTAAAATGTGAGTCTTTGAATGTTTGGTCTTTTTTCCTTTAGTTCCTTGTAATCTTTTTTTACTTTTAACTTAGCTTTTGTTTAAGAAAATCCTTAGTGCACTTGGATCAGCTGCCTCGCATGCCTAATGTTACTGTACCTAGTACACAGTACACAGTACCTTGGGTTAAGACATATGTTAAGATCTAGAAGAGGGCTTTAAGAATGTCGGAAACAGTGGCATCTGTTGGTTGATAAAACATATAGCAGTCACTTCGGAAAGAAGCTCCATCGAAAGAAGCAATCATCAGATGATATTCAGATTAATTGTAATGTTATGTGCACAAATAAAGCTTCGAGTACCACATGGTTGTGAATGGTCAAAATAATACATTTACCCATTCAAGTGTGGCAAAACAATCCAGTACGAGTTCATAGTCATATGATTCGATACCGTAGGCTGTACAGATTGATGTTCACTAGCACATAATCACACACACACACACATAGGCTATAGGTACACTCAATAATATCTATATAGTATTATATTGGACTAAAATGTGAATAAAACTAAGGACTCATGAATAAAGACCTGGGGTTCAAATCGAAAAGATTGTGCAGGATATAATGCTTAATTTGTCATTGATCACGTGAATTCTACGTTAACAAGACAAGCTTCAAATCAAGGTTTTATCTGGCACACCTATTTTTTCTCGGCACAAGCATCTTAAACCTTGTTTAAAATGTCACATTATTACCTGAAACCAGCTCCTGGAACCATCGTCTTCTAGCCTCCGAGAGCCTGTGTGTATGCTCTCCCAGCTGGTAAAGAAAGAGGACATCATTTTAACAACCTGTAACCATTACTAAGGCTCTATGTTTGTTATACTCATCTGCCACTCTTAGTATCAAGCATCAGAATTAGTTCAGGCAGGCCTTGCAGTCAAGCTCGGATATCAACTTCAAACCCAGCCCATATCAGATGATCCAATAGGTTCTCTCAATTGATTGTCCTTTTTAAATATCGTTTCAGCCAAGCCTGCCTCACTGCTTCTACTGCATGCTGCTTTTCCAAGCAATTTTCGACTGCATGTCTCGTCACGAGATTACTCAGATATTTGACTTTACTCACCTGATTCATAATCATATTTTCTGCCACAATTGACGAAGATCAGTGGCAGATTGAATCCATCAAAGAATCCCATGTACCAAGCGGAGGAAGCCACCCAAGACGAGAGACGTCCGTCTGTCGGAGCTCTCGTTTAGCAAGTAAAACCTCCAGTTTTCCCTGCATTAGTGACGGGAGCCTCTAATGAGGATTTGTTTACTTTACTATGTGAGAACGTTGATGTATCTACGACAGAGTTACTCCCACCTTCTCCAGCAGGAAAATCACCCAAAAGAGAAAAACTTCGAAGCTGCTTCCACTGCAGCCGAGGTAACATCTAAACATGCAGCTGGTCCTATCGGTTCAGTCCGACAAGCCACGCTGCGGTCCAAAGCAACGACCTGGTGTTGTCAGCATTGTCCAGCATTCAGTTTTCGCTCTCCAACATGAATTCCAGAATTCAGGCTCTGGAATCAGGCTCTTATCCGGCAAATCCCCATTTCTATAATCCGTCTATATCGCACTCCACATCGGTGCGCAGCCCTGGTTTCCTGAGCAGGATGATGACCTCACACCAGCGGCCGTCCCGTGGCGGACAATGGGAAGTGCAGCTCCAATGTCAACCAGCTCTCCATTCTTTTCGCCGCCTGCTGTTATCTCTCATCAGTTGAGAATCCGACCTAACTCTGACATATGGTGGAACTCTCTTCTATGAGTATCATAAATCTTCCTCCGCTAAATCCGCCATGTACATTATGCTATTTAATCAAAGACTGGACTGGTCCGTTAATAATTTGACAATTATCAGCAAACAATTCACTGGTCACCAAGCTCTTTCCTGCTCGATATATGGTTTTCATTCTCACACTTCCAATCTGTGCCCAAAAACTGTGTTTCTCCAACCTAAGCCTGGCCCAAGTCTCCAGCCTGGTGATTCTAAGGTGATGCCATTCGCCACTCCATTATGTTATAATTTTAATGAAAATGTTTGCAAATTCTTTAGTTGTAATTCATGCTTGTAGTTACTGCGGGGATGGTCATCCAAAATCTGTTTTCCCAAGATGAACCCGCTTTCTGAGAAAGGAGAAAAATAAATAAAACTGTCAACATCCCCAAGATGGGAAGAGCATTGAGAAGTAATCCCAATCGCTGTTTTGTCAATTATTTTTTTCTCAACTGACGCCCTATTTAAATATCGTTTCAGCCAAGCTCGCCTTACTGCTTCCACTGCATGCTGCCTTTCAACCCACCACCTCCCCTCCTTTAACTGGTGTTTTAATAATAATAATAATAATACATTTATTTTATAAAGCGCCATTAAAAGTTTCTTTCTCAAAGTGCTGCACAAAAATCAAAACAATACATCACACATTAATGAAAGAAAAATCTAAGCAATACAGCACAATATAATACTGTATGAAACAAAACAAAATATCCAGTCAAGTAAAAGCAGTCCTGAAAGAGTCCCAGATATCTCAGACAGGGTTCGCTGAATACACCCATGAATTTTGCATAGAATGTATGTCCGTGAAGTTAGTGTCTGAGAGATCTTGGCACTCTGTTGTCATTGTTGCACGCTCTGTTTAAGGGGGGGTTGAGCTGCTCACCCATCTAAACCGGCAGATTCACCCCAGGTGCTGCCGCTGTCTCACTTTACATGGAGCTCATAAGAAGGACGGGGAATTTAGAACAGAGCCATACCACCAAAATGTCCATTTAACAAATCTGCCAATAAAAGATTACTTTCCTAAAAATTTTGACTTGGGTTTTTCTTTACTTGAAAGGTCTAATGTGATCTATTTCACAATAAATTTGCCTGTTTGGTTGAGCCGATTGCGTCTCTGAGTCTGGTATCCTGTAATCTAAATCAGCTCTGGCACATCTCACTGCTAATTTTCTTACATGTTGAAGATACTGCTATGGTGTGTAACAATTGCAGTTGTCTGACACAATCACACATAGGCCAAAAAACGGTAACCAGACATGATGTTATCATCTTGGCAGCACTAATACATAGACGCATGGAAGTTCCACTTTTTCAATATTCACCAGATATCTATTTTTTTATTGAAAGTTGGAAAGCTAAAATATAAAAAAAAACATAAATCTGTACCTTTGGGATATTTGTTTTAGTAGTATCTCATATGTATGAATGTCATTGTGTCTGCCTACAGAGGGATGTTCTTCGATGGAAACTTTTCATACATCATTGAACCCACACAGAAAAGCAGTAATCAGGTCAGTGCTTGTGAAAGTTATCATGCAGGTAAAATATTCATCCATTCACAAGAGCAGATTATCAAGTGTTGTTGAAATAAATTAAGCACATCCAAGTGACAAAAATATTGCAACATATTGATAACTTTGATCATTGGTTATTTACTCTACTTACTTAAAAAACGGGTGTGTTAAAAACAACACAATCTTTATTTTTCCTAAGTAGATACATCTATGTGATATTTCTGGGACAACACATAATCGTGTTAAATTGTGTAGTCTCTTGTCTCACAAACTGACACCATATGTAAAATGACACATAACGTGGTAAATAGCCTAATAGAAACAAAGTTTTTATATTTTTTTATAATATTTTCTGCAGTATTCTGTGTCTTGTGACGAAACAAGTTAGTCAAACAAATTAGTTATTAACATGTTGCCATATTTAAAAAAAGTAGGCCTATTCAGATTTGCTTTGCATTACTATTGACAGAAATGCAATATAATGTACATAACTATGTCTTCAGGTGTATAAAGACCTTATGAAGCATTTTGTTTCTCTAACCTTAGAATGATATATTTCTATCTACATATACCTTGCATGAAATTCACAATGTTGTTTCTACAGTGCCCCTAAATGGAGAAACTGCTTTACAGAGTGTGTTTCGTAAAAACGTCATCTTTTTGTGCAAAGAAGCAAAAGTACAACAATATAATAGTGCTTTGAAAGGGAGGGGTAGCCGTTAGTTGCAATTTTTCTCAACCTCATGGCTATGCCACTAAAATATCCACATTGCTCTTTTAATGTTGAATGTATATTCATTTTTAATCCCATATAAAATAAAATGACACAATTTTATTATAATGTACAATTGTATGTTGTTGAAGAAATAAATTAATATAGATTTGGGAAGGCATGAGTAAATCAAGTGAGGGAATTATGAGAGTTTAGATTTATAGATTTTTTCCACTGTTTGTAGAGGAGTTTCAATGTCACTCACTCACTCACTTACACACACACACATACACACACACACTCACTCACTCACACACTCACTCTTTGCTTGTCTTGCTTCTCTTAAATGGGTCATTTCATAAAGTATTTAAAGCTGGAAGTAAAGTCTCTCCCTGAGTAAATTTTGAAATAAATAATGAATGATTGTCTTATAATCTTACATGCGTTTTTAGATGTCTATATAGAACACCTGATTTAAAAAATCAGCTGGTTAGTGTGTTAATTAATTTAGAGGGGGTCTGGCGAGTTGAATCAGGTGTTCTATATAGGGAAACGTCTAAAACATTCTGGGAGGGGGCAGAGGACATTATACTGATTGAACCAGCAGGACGTACACCTGATTGTAAGACTGGTCTGGGTGTAAAATTTAAGTCCTGAGTAGAAGTTATACATATTGGACCAATGTAAAGTAGTGAGTGTACATCTTGTATAATAGTGTAAATGTGCAATTTTCGGCCCAATTAGCCATTTTCTCCCCCCGGTGTCATGTGATTCGTTAGTGTTACAATGTCGCAGGTGTGTTAAATTTGGTGTTATAGCTCTAAGGGCCCTATCGTACACCTGGCACAAATTGTTGAAGTTTTTTTGCTAGTTTCAGCCCGAAGCTGCTCTAATGTTCCCACCCTGCGCCGCTTTGTTTAAATAGCAAATGCATTTGCGCTTATTTGTGCTCATGAGCATGTTGGTCTAAAAAAGAGGTGTGCTTAAGCACATTGTTGGCACGTTGCTATTTTGAGGAACTGAAAATAGACTGTGCCATATACCAACTCAAACCAGGTCTAAAGTATTTTTTGTAATTTAAAGAGTGTGCTTTAAACCATGTGCTTAGATCATGGCAAAGGACTCTCTGAGGATCTGAAAAAATAATTGTTGCTCTACATAAAGATGACCTAGGCTATAAGAAGATTGCCAAGTCCATGAAACTGAGCTGTACGGTGGCCAAGACCAAACAGCGGTTTAACAGGACCGGTTCCACTCAGAACAGACCTCGCCATGGTCAACCAAAGAAGTTGAGTGGACGGGTTCAGCCTCATATACAGAGGTGGTCTTTGGGAAATAGACGTATGAGTCTGCAAACAGTTTGCTGAAGAAAAGCAGACTAAGGACATGGATTACTGGAACCATTCTCCTGTGTTTGTCTGATGAGACCAAGATAAACCTTTTTGGTTCAGATTGTGTCAAGCATGTGTGGTGGCAACCAGGTGAGGAGTACAAATACATGTGTGTCTCGCCTACAGTCAAGCATGGTGGTGGGGCTGCGTGTGTGCTTCCTGCACTGGGGAGCTAAAGTTCATTGAGGGAACCATGAGTGCCAACATATACTGTGACATACTGAAGCAGAGCATGATCCCCTCCCTTCGGCGAATGGGCCACAGGGCAGTATTCCAACATGATATTGATCCCAAACACAACTCCAAGACAACCACTGCCTTGCTAAAGAAGCTGATGGTAAAGGTGATCGACTGGTCAAGCATGTCTCTAGACCTAAACCCTATTGAGCATCTGTGGGGCATCCTCAAACGGAAGGTGGAGGAGCGCAAGGTCTTTAACATCCACCAGTGATGTCATCATGGAGGAGTGGAAGAGGACTCCAGTGGCAACCTGGGAAGCTCTGATCAACTTCATGCCCAAGAGGATAAGGCAGTGATGGAAAATAATGGTGGCTGCACAAAATATTCACACTTTAGGCCCAATTTGAACATTGACACACAGTGTATTCACTTTTGTTGCCAGCAATTTCGACATTGATGGCTGTGTGTTGAGTTATTTTGAAGGGACAGCAAATTTACACTGTTATACAAGCTGTATACTCACTTCTTTACATTGTAGCAAACTGTCATTTCTTCACTGTTGTCACATGAAAATATATAATATAATATTGACTCAAATGTGAGGGGTGTACTCACATCTGTGGGATACTGTATGTGCCAATAAACAAATGTGTTAAAAAAAGGGGGACACTGGGTTTATCTAAGAATGCCTGATCCCAATCAGGTTAGGTTCACAGAGTAATTTACTACGTTTTCTGACTGTGAGTGTAAGTTTCCTCTCTCTCAAATTTACTCTTGAGTTATTCTGCTTTCTCAACATACTCCCGAGTTTTCACTAAACTTTTTAACTTTCTGGAGCAGGCCCCTGGATAAGTACAGTAATGCTGTTAAAATTATGCCAGTACTTTATCAAAATTATTTGCCCTGATTAAATGTTAAAAGCAATTAGGTACTTGAAGCTAGTGCTATATTTTGTATGATACAGCACACCTTCTCGTACCTTACTGCTTTCATTTGCCATGTGGTATTTAATATTCACAAAGGTTATGAGTGACTGCATGTTATTAGAATAATTGACGGAATAATGCAGAGCACCAGTTACATACAGTATATCAGCATAACAAAACTTTCTTTATTTTGTCACGCTCAGGATGACAACACTCATGTCGTGTACAGAATGTCAGATGTCCGACTCCCTCCTCAGTTCTCAGGTATGACACACAAAATTTTCTCACGCAAATTATCTTTAAGTTTCACTTTGGAAAGCAGCAGCTCAATGCCATATGTAAAGACTGAAGTGTGCTATACTAGATTTGTCTGCTAAGAAACATAAGGATAACGATTAAGGTAAATCCATACATCTTTCCATGTGCTGTAAGAAGAGGACAAAGAATAAAGTATAAAACCAATAGCACCAGTACAGCGTTTATTGGATGATTTTTATATCGCTTATACACATGGACTTTATAATTTCTGTCGTGAAACAATATCTGAAGCATGTATTCAGATGTGAATATAAAGGTTCTACACTTATTTTTGTGTGAACTATCCCTTTAATAAATCAGTAGTAATAAGACATGTATTTTATTTGACTTAAATGAGCAGGATTCAGCTTCTTGGTTTTATGTCCCTCGTGATCTTATTTCTTTCTGCATCATATTGATTTTCTGAACAAAGCATTTTCACATGATACATAATAAGGTATATACAGTTAGGTCCATAAATAGGCACATTTTAGCTGTTTATCATGTTTTCATGTTAGAGTTATATAATTTATATTGGCTTAAGGTGCACACTCCTCATGATGTGGTAAATATATGTATATCATCATCTCTTTTAGGAAACACCATGATTAACAGTGACTCTTCATTTAATGATGACGCTGTCATATCTGTCGAGGCTAAGTTCACAGATGGGCTGAGACGGGCAAAAAGACAGGTGACGGTTTCTAAACAAATTAATATAATATTTCTAAATGAAAATGTTTAACTTTCTTGAGAAGGAAAGAAAAATTATCCAACATTAATATCCTAACTACAATAAACTAAATAAAGTTGCATGAATAAATCTCACATAAATAGGGCAGGTAATAGGTACAGTCCTGACTGCTTGGAACAACGGAATTTAAAATAGACACTAAAACAAACTCCCTTCTATCGGGTGACAGAAAAGGCATTTTCACTGATTCCATCAGCATGACAATAAAAGCAGGTGCAGGTCTAGAAAATGATTTGTCATGAGAACTACGAGGGGTGGCAGCACTGAAGCAGGCGTCCATCCATAGCTGTTGCAGATTTAGGATTTAAGGCCTGACATATGGACACTCTTTTTATTTTGTTTTATAAAGATAGAGGTGGTTGTGTGCAATTGCTTTTGGTTGAACCTGAAGCTGGATAAATTAAATTAGATATTCGATTAAATAAACATGCTAATGTCATACTTGCTATCTGGAATTTGTGAAGTAATCCCAGAAGGTGTTCTTAAAAAATAATCCAAGAAATTTATTTCAGTACACAAATGAATGATAAAAATTCATATCACAAGCAGACATCAAAATTGTTTAACAACTGATACATTTCCTGACACACTCTAAGGAAGGTCAATGGCTGAAATGCATCAGTGTTTAACTATTTGTCATTAATACACATAGACATTATGTTAGCACCAACTGTTATTATACATAACATACTTACATAGTGGCATAGCCAGGTTTTTTTATATGGTCTAAGCAAAAGTGGACACTTTCACCTAGATTTCTTCATTGCCCAATATCTTATAGCCAAAAGCATCTTGTGCCCCTCATATTAATTTGACAACAGCGCAACCTAGTGGTAAAAAGTTATAAGCAATTGTACTGTGCCTCAGGTACATTCTGCAAAGCAGTTTTGGCACAGTGCCACCAAGTGGTCCAGAGATATAACAAATGGTTATTTTTGCTTTAACCTTTGAAGACTTTGGTGTAAAATCACTAGTGGTGTTGTCTGATGCTTTAAGTCATGCCGAGTCAAACCATACCCAATTGTGGGAGTCGATCATTTAGAAGTTTTGTCATAAAATGCAGTAGTTCATGAACGCAATAGCATATCGCTAAAAAACTTGATATGGTTCACCATGACCATATTCTAAGAGGAACTCTTCAGCTTTAGGCCAGCATCCGCTAGTGGTCAAGAGACATAATGTATTGTATGAAACTGCTTTAAACATGAAAAATTCAACATATTGGGATTTTATTCACATTGCTAGAAATTTGGTGCCAAATTAGTTGTTTTTTCACTATGCTTCCTGTTATGGAATGGACAAGGAGAACCCAATTGCAGGCAGCGAAACGGGGATGAAGGGGTTAACAAGGACTTTAATATATATAAACAGAAACAAAACAAAAACCCACGAGGGGGTAAACAGGGAACACAATAAACTGAAGACTAACACTTGACAAGAACTACAACTACAAAAACACCTAGACTAACAAAACACTCACACTGACTTGACTTGACTAGACTATCAATAACAATGACAAAGACTCCAAGACATGGCATGGCAAAAAGCATGAAACATGTACAACGAACGAGCACAAGACAATAGACAAGAGGGCATTAAATAGGGGAACAAACACAGGATAATTACTAAGGGGCAGGTGAAGGTAATGAAACACTAATGGGAAGGCTAACGAGACAAAAGGCGGGAAACACTGACGAGACACGAGAAAGCACATGGCATGTCAGAATCAAAACAAAGCCATGTCTTTCTCACACAAAACCTAAGGCTATGCCATGACTCCGCTGCAAGACCAAGAATAAACATGACATGATAGCGGAATCATGACATAAGCCCCCCCTTGACGGGACCACCGGACTTGGCATGGCACTGGACACAGGCTGCAGCATCGTCTCGGCTTGCTTCTGTGCCCTCCTCCTTTGCCTTTTCCTTCTTAATCGCGCCACCGTCCGGTAGTTGGCCGAAGGAAGGAGACGAAGGGCAGGTCTGGCTCCGGATTGGAGGCCTCCGAAGAGGACCCCCAGGATTCGCGCCTTCCTCGTTTGCCACCCAGGCTGACTGCAGGTGGGGAGGCAGAAGGTGGTGGAGCGGAGGGCGTGGCGATGCCCAAAACCCAGACCTGCAGGACACGACCCTCCAGGCTGGTGGACATCTGTCCCGGAGTAGTGGAGCCCGGGCAAAGATCAGTGCCCAAGGTGTCAGCAGACATTGTCCCCGAATCCCCCCTTCCCCACTCACCGCGAATGCCGCCAAGCGGAACAGGAGCCGCGGAGCTCGAGCCGGGCGGAGCTGAGTCCCCCGGGGCGGCGACAGGCAGGACGCAATCCTCCGGGACGCTAGCCAATGGGGCGGGTACCCCGACTGAAACTCTGGCCTCGTCCCGGTTGATCACGAACCTGACCATATCGTCGAACCCCAGGGGCCTAAGCATCCTCTTCTCCGATGGCGTGAGACGGTTGGTGAGGCAGCCATCAAAGATCACCTTTAACTCTGCATCACCGAACTCAGTATCCCTCGCCACCGAAGAAAATGCCCTGGCGAACTCCCGCGTTCCATGATCCCCCTGACGGAACCCAAACAGCAAGTGGGCAAGGCGAGATCGCAGGAACGATGCTGAATGGTCCATGATGGCTGCCTGCTGGGCTCGGTTATGGCTCGTTCGTTCTGTTATGGAATGGACAAGGAGAACCCAATTGCAGGCAGCGAAACGGGGATGAAGGGGTTAACAAGGACTTTAATATATATAAACAGAAACAAAACAAAAACCCACGAGGGGGTAAACAGGGAACACAATAAACTGAAGACTAACACTTGACAAGAACTACAACTACAAAAACACCTAGACTAACAAAACACTCACACTGACTTGACTTGACTTGACTTGACTTGACTTGACTTGACTTGACTTGACTTGACTTGACTTGACTTGACTTGACTTGACTTGACTTGACTTGACTTGACTTGACTTGACTTGACTTGACTTGACTTGACTTGACTTGACTTGACTTGACTTGACTTGACTTGACTTGACTTGACTTGACTTGACTTTCAATAACAATGACAAAGACTCCAAGACATGGCATGGCAAAAAGCATGAAACATGTACAACGAACGAGCACAAGACAATAGACAAGAGGGCATTAAATAGGGGAACAAACACAGGATAATTTCTAAGGGGCAGGTGAAGGTAATGAAACACTAATGGGAAGGCTAACGAGACAAAAGGCGGGAAACACTGACGAGACACGAGAAAGCACATGGCATGTCAGAATCAAAACAAAGCCATGTCTTTCTCACACAAAACCTAAGGCTATGCCATGACTCCGCTGCAAGACCAAGAATAAACATGACATGATAGTGGAATCATGACACTTCCCATATGCAACATTCAATTGTATTCAGTTGTCCTACAAAGTTTGTCCAATTAGCACGATATTTGGTACACAGCATGTAGAGGCAATCCTGACAAAACGGCGTTTCTCAGCATCAAAAAATTCTTATCTTCACGACACTTTCGTGTATTCGAAGTGCAGAACGATGCACACTCTAACAGCTAATATTATATATTCTATATCTTCTATATATATATATACTATATCTTTTTTGCATTTGTCTTTCAAGTATTCACAGAAGAGATGGGTTTTAAGTCGATTTTTTAAGGTTGTGAGAGATGTGGAGTTGTAAAGGAGAATGAGCGGGAAAGCATTTTACTGCACTTAAGAAAAGACAATACAAGGCGCCGGTCGTTTGCTGAACCCAGGGTTCTTGATGGGGTGTAGGAGGGTGCATATCCAGTGAAAGTCCTGTAGGCAACCATCAGTGACTTGAATCCGATATGGGCTTCCATCGGTAGCCAGTGGAGAGAGATGAAAGGGGTGTCACATGAGCCCTTTTGGGCTGTTGGAAGATGAGGCGTGCGGTTCCAACTTCGAGATTACCAGGGCCTGGACAAGGAGTTGTGCCACATGCTCAGTGAGATAGTGTCTAACCTTTCGAATGTTGAATAAGGCATATCGGTAGGATCGCTTTGTCTTTGCAATATGATCATTGAAGGACAGCTGTTCATCAAATATGACTCAGAGGTTCCTGGCTGATTCGGAGTGAGTGATTGTGGAATTGCCAAGTTGGATGGTGAGATCGTGTTGCACAGTGGGGTGTGCCGAAAACACGAGTCGTTCTGTCTCGGCCAAGTTCAGCTGGAGGTGGTGCTTTTTCATCCAAGCTCAGATGTCATCTAGGCAGGCTGTTATGCGAGCTGCTACAGTGGTATAGTCTGGGTGAAATGAGATGTAGATCTGGGTGTCGTGAGCATAACAGTGATACAAGAAGCCATGTGCCCGTATGATGTGTCCCAAGGATGTCATGTAGATGGAAAAAAAAAGCAGCGTTCCAAGCATCAATCTCTGAGGGACCCCAGTGGTCATGTGGTGAGCTAAGGTTTCTTTAATTCAACAAATATAAAGTTAAGAAGTTCGTAAGTTGTAAGGTCTCAAAGGCACTTTATAATGATATTGACTAGGGTCATACGCAGGATTATAGAAATACCAAAGTCCATAAACTGAGTTTGTCTCGATTTACATATGTGCATTTTGAAAGGTTTGGAGTGCAATTAGCAATAGCTAAAGCCTCTTTTCATATTTATGAGTAATGACAGTAAACACATGGTCAATGGACATTTTTATACCAGTACTACCAGATTGAAATACAACCATCTTTCATAAAGGAGCATTTGGGTTTGGAATAACATAAAGGTAAGAGTGAAGAGTGAATTTCAATTATTTTGTGAATTATCCCTTTCACTTTTTGTGTAGTTACAGACATAGACATCATATACTACAGTGTTTACTATAGTATATAAATTTACTACAACGGTACTACAATGTTCTATAGCAAAAACAACAGCACACCACGGTATTTTTCATCTGTGTTCAGGTTATCTAGACTTTTATTTTGATGTTTCAGATTGTATTTGACCATAGCTTTACTCAAATAGTAAATTGCTTGTGAAAAAAACTCTCAGAGCAACTGTGGAGATTAATTTAATTTCTTCATGTCCTCATACAGCACAGATGCAGACAAATCCACAAGTGTCACTCGTGTAGCATGTTAAACTGTGCAGCTCTTCACTTAGACATGCAGCGAGATGAAATTAAAATAACAGGTTTCCAAGAGTCAGCATAGAGCAGCCAGAAAACTAGAAAAAATACTGGTTGTGTCATGATTCTGCCCTCTCTTGTCTTGAATTTCTAGTCTAGTGGCAGAATCGTGACAGAGCCACGTGTGTGGAGAGAAACGTGTGTGTGCGCCCTAAACTTGCCTTGCCCATTGCTTACCCTCCCCGTGTTTGTTAAGACGTCTCGTTTTCCATACTAAGTTATTTTTGCCTTGTGGGAAGTGTTTGCTTTCAGTTTTGGTATTTAGTTTTGTCAGTGTTTTCCCCCATCGTGGGTACTTTGTATTTTATATCAAAGTCTTGTTAACCCCTTCACCGCTGCCAGCACTTGGGATTAATTAATAGCCATTAATTAACTTCACACACAAACAAGCACAACAACAAACACAATTCACACAAACACGCAGCTCTGTGTTTTTATTCTTATTTAGGCTTTATAAGTAGTATTTTGACTTTTTCATAGCACTGTACAGCTCTGCTCTGTGTATGCATGTTAGACACATATTGTAAATTGTCCTTGCTCTGTCTGTGCAATAAGGGCGTCCTTGTATGAGCCTATTTTTCTATGTACCTCAGCAAGTTAGTGCTCCGATAATATTCAGGTGTGACCCATTTCAAGAGCTGCCTAAATCATGATTTACAATCGGAGTATGAGTAAAGCTCGCATACATTCCGTACAATGCTTAAGCGTTAGCAATTTTAATTTCAAACGTCAGTGATTGAATCTCAAAGCGCAAGTGCCTTGCCCCCCAGGTGAATGGGAAGTTTTGATTGGTTTTGCCCATCGACAATAAGACCTGCCAGTTACTGCCTGAAGTGCAGGGCTGCACAGCAGTAGTTTTGAAAAGTGCCAATCAAACACCAGCTTGCAGTGTTGCTCCATTGGCACCTCCGTCTATGTTTTACTTTTTACTTAAGGGGAAAAATTAATTAAGGAAAGTTGAATATTTTATTTCATTGTACCATACATTTTTATTCTCAAGAAAGTTGAAAAATGCTCTCAAGTACTGTAACGAAAGTATTTGTAATTAGTTACTTTCCCCCTCTGATTTATATCAAGCCAAAATTACATTCTTAATTTTTTTGTAACTTTTTTAGAAAGTCAAGAATAATGAGGTATAAATGTCTCTTTGTCTACCCTTATAGGTTCGGAGGGGTCGACACACAGATCAGAGTGAAACAAAATATGTAGAATTACTAGTGGTCAATGATTACGAACTGGTAAGATCTGATATATATTTTTTCAATCCTATAATAGTTTATTCAATGATGTGTTTATTACTTTTCTTGTTTATGTTGTTTCTCTTTCAAGTTTGTGCAGATGAGAAGATCTGCTCCTCAGACAAGGAACTTTGCCAAAGCTGTAGTAAACATGGCTGACGCTGTGCGTCCTGTGATGTTAACAATTTTGATAGATAACAACAGACTTGTAATTTAATGCCTAAGCATATGTATAAGAACAATGTGTAATTGTCCATGTACTTTTCAGATCTATAAGGAGCAGCTTAACACCCGAATAGTGCTTGTTGCTATGGAGACATGGTCAACTCAGAATATGGTTTCTGTTGGTGATGACCCTCTGGTAACCCTACGGGATTTCATGAAATACAGGAAGGAGAATATCAAAGAGAATATTGACGTAGCTCACCTACTCTCGTACGTTATACTTCTACTTACATACAATTAAATGACACACACTTTAGGTTCAATCATTGTATTTAAACCAGTTGTGGATGAGGTGACATGCCAAAACCTTAACTCAGTACGTGGTTAAAGCAGTCCTGAACTTTTTGAGTTCCTCTCAAACTCTGCAATGTCGCATATGAGTAGACAGACATTTTCAGATGTTCAATTGGGTTCAAGTCCAAAACCTGGCTAGGACATTCAAGGACATTGACAGAGTTTCTGAGTGATTCTTGCATTGTTTTAGCTGTGTGCTTAGGATCAATGTACTGTTAGGGAATTAACCTCTTTTGCTGTTGCGCTTTCCTTCTTCCCTGACTAGTTTCCCAGGTCCTGCTGCTGAAAAACACCCACTCAGCATGATGCTGTTAACACCAAACTTTACTGTTGGGATGCTATTGTGCAGGCGATGAAAAAAAAGTGACAGGGTACTCCTGAACACAAACTCAGCAGTGGCAAAAAATAATCGGTAAATCCTTAGACCTCGAAAAAGGCAGTGGGCGAAGAGGAGAAATGGCTGAGTCCATGTCGGCACTCATGAATAATCCCGACTGTCCGAAAATGGGAAAAAATGCAGAAGAGTCGCACAAAATACCTAGTACATCCCAGACACGGGAGAACATTCAATACATCGCCGCAAGGAAGGAAAGGAAAAGGGTAGATAAAATAGCGACGTGGTGAAAACAAAACAGGTGTGTGTGAACCAATCAGCCTCGTGAGTAGCTTAAGAGGAATCCAGGGGAGAGAGAGCTAAAACATACAAAAACAAATGGGAGACGCACATGGGAAGTGAAAAGAACAAAACAAATCAACAAGCATGACAGAACCCCCTCCCCTAGGATGCCTCATGGCATCAGACAAGCTACTCGCGAGGCCGGAGGAATTGATCAATGAGGGAGCAGTCGAACATGTCGGGCTACACCTTGATGAGTCTTGGGGCGGAGGGGCAGAGGCTGAAGGGGAGAATGGACTATGGGTTTAACCTTAGAAGTCCTCTCCTTGTCCTCTGCGCCTCTACTCGGACAGAACACAGAGCTCTCCGCTTTGTCTGTGTTCAGGGACAGCAGGGAGCTGTCTCCAAACAGAGACTGGCGCACTGTATCGTGGACTCCATCACTTGGCTTACCGATCTCAGGCCCCTCCCCACTGTAGTGATGCTCACTCCACTGTGGTGTAGCCTTCTTGGACCGGGTCTTGAGTGAGACTGACACTGGGCCTGAGGCTGGGCATACGCTTGCGAAGCGCCTTCTCCCCTCTTCAGGCGAATAAGCACACTATTCCAGCCTCCCTATTTCCTCCACTGGACGAAGTATAGGCATTTCATCCATCACGAAGCACTTCAGGGTTACGAGCCCGGCAAAGCAGCTCGTACTCAAGCCCAGTATATGTGAGTTTCCCTCATGAGGTGAACCCTTGTTTCTGGGCTGTGGATTTTTGGCAACGTGTGGACTCCACAGCTTCTGTGCACCCCTGGTTTGGGCCCCGCACTAATACGCCCATGAGTTCTCCCCACTGGTGAGGCTGTGTAGGTATTCCACACATTATCTCCCTTTGGTAGATGTGGTCTCCGTAGCGCCCCCCCCTCTGTAGCACCTGAGGTGCTTCTTGCGGTGTCAGCGGCCTACTCGCCTCTAGAGTAGCAAGGCCACCGCCTGTACGGCCGGTAGTAATAACCTCTCGTCACACGAATTGATGTCTTAATACACGACTGGATGGTTACGATTCGCGAGGATGCTCGTTTGTGACTTGCCTAGGCGGGTCTGTGTCGTTCCACTGGAAACCGTGACACGTGAAAACGCACCATGGCGTTTTCAATAGGAACCCCATTCTGTCAGTCTCGACACAGCATCGAGAGACCGACAGAAAAGGAACGTCTTGGTTACAAGTAACTTCGATTCCCTGATGGAGGGAACAAGACGTTGTGTCCATCACGCCACATGCACTGCGCCGGCCCTCTGCAGCCAATGAGAGTTTCTCTCAGTTTCCTCAGCCCAAAAAGGTGAATGAATGGGCATCCCATTCGCCAAGTTCATTGGCCTTTTCAAAAGTATAATCAGAGATGATAGGTTCTGTCAATCCCCCATTCTGTCAGTCTCGACACAACGTCTCATTTCCTCCACCAGGCAACTGAGGTTACATACGAAAAAGCCCAAAAGCTGAAATTCTAAGCTTCACATAGATACCAAACTTGAGTGGGTAAAGAGCGGGCAGCGAGCAAAGTTTTTTGGCGTGTTCCATCCATTTTTGTCTGCGAATTTGCTCTATCCATCACAAAAGGTTTTTATTTTTACAGAAGGAAAATAACAGAATATGGAACATGATATTTACTTAATATCGTAATGATTTTTGGCATAAAAGAAAAAACTATATTGTTGTTTTTGTTGTACCTATGACTGATTTTGTCCGGGGTCACGTGTGGACTATATGCAATACTTCTGAAACTGCAGTGCAACATTTATGATAATCATGATAAACAAAATCAATATAAATAACACAACTGCTTTGGTATTTTCACCTACAGGGGGCATACATTTCAAAGCAGTCACAGTGGAACTGCCTACATTGAAGGGATTTGCTCACTGACACGAGGAGGAGGAATCAATGAGGTAAGAATTTCAGCACTTTTTGAGATTGTTTCAAAAGTCTTGTATTTTTTACGTTATTAAAATGAAAACATTGTTAGACTTTGCTACGCTAGGTGGCGGCATGCAGCTTGAAGTTGAAAGTCCACCACCCAGGTAGAAGGGGGTAAATTTTAATGTTTTCAAAAATAAAACTGCTGAATCTTCTGACAAATGAATACTGTCCTTAATTCTGTGACTATGGTATTATGGGCTTGTCATGTGATTATGTGATGTGATTGGCTGATGTGCTAAGCTTTCATATTAGGGGGATGTAATTGATCGCCAACAGCTATTTTACTCCTGTAAGATATGTGGCCCTGATGGACAAGTTAAGTAGTTGCTGATGGATAAGTTTTCTATTGTTTCAGTAATAGAAGACCGTTGCTGCCTCCCAATTTGCACACTATCTATCCTAAATAGTGTTCAAAAATAGAATAGTATATAAAAAAATTGTATGTCCTTAATCGTAGTATGTTGAAAAGAGAATGCTAAAGATTCCCTGATGGTCTACTACTTCCGGTTGAAATTAGCCAAGTGGAAAGGATTTGAGAAAGCTGCAGCGTGAAAGTCAAGGCTGTATATAAAGTTTTTTTTATTATTTTAGGATGTTTTGGTCACAACAAAATTCACATAGTGATTTAACGTTTCATTAAAAATCTTCATAATTTAAAAATCAAGTAAAATATTACACAAGAACAGTAAAATAAAAAATTGTATATAAACAATAGTGCATAAAGCTACCATGAATAGGAGAAAGCTGCCATGAATGGGGATGTAAGCCATCCAGGCAAACAAACGTACGTAGGCAGGCAACATTCAATCAAAGATAATACTGTAGGGTCAAAAACAGGCAAGCAATTCAAATAAATACACACTAGGTGAAAAAAGTGCACTTCCATAATGTTCTTGCGCACTATTTTTGTACTTAATATTTAAAAAAATTATGCTTTAGTAGTTCTGAAGATAATATTAAAGAGACCTTGGATGCACTGTGAACTCACGTTGGAAACTAACACGGACGTCAGGAATATACAGGTGCTGGTCATATAATTAGAATACCATCAAAAAGTTTATTTATTTCACTCAAAAAGTAAAACTTGTATATTATATTCATTCTTTACACACAGACTGATATATATCTTGCGATAATAGTGTGCAAGAACACATGTTTTACTGTCTGAGTGAAGCGGATTTATACTTGTTTGTGTATGTATACTGTTTGGTCTGTGCTGCCAAACTTAAAACCTATCCAGCACCATTTCTATGTGCAAAAAAAGTTAACTTACAGTCTTTACAATAATAATAATTTCTCCTTGCCTTTGTTTTAAAGCAGTCACGGAGATTAGGCCTATTACCGAATTCAGGCGGCCAAAGCGGACACTAGTTAAAATGCTAAGAAGCAAACTAAATCAGAAAGAATTATATTAATTATATTATATTATAATTAAAATTAAATATAATTTTCTATCTTTTGACAAGTAACCTTTGGACTCGGACTAGTGAATGACAAATTTACTACAAATTTACTTTGCTTAATGTCAAGCCCTGCACTAGTTCCTCTGTTAGAGATGTGAGGCCAGCCAGCTGCTGTTGATGAGTCGTAAACAAAGAGTGTCTGTTGAAAGGGTACCTTTATCCCTTTCAGGAAAGGAGGAGATTGCAATATGCTTTTCCATTCCAAAGCTGTTGACATCAAAGGGCTGACTCACCCTTCCTGGTGATAAGGCAAAATTGTGTTGATCAATGAAAATGTCCTCTCCTTCCCAGTTTGATACTGCAATTCAATTAAAGTTTATTTATATAGCACTTCGTACAACGTGCATTGTTTCAAAGCAGCTATACATGAAGAAAAACTGAAAACACAGAAAAGGTAGAGGTGGACTATGCCATAAAGTTGGAGTCCTGGATTGCATTGTTGAGTGCTCTTTACTACAACCCTAACTGCGTACCGGATTGAGTATCTGAGTATTTAAACTTAATATCTTGTAAATTACAAAATACTGTAACTCAGTGGTTAGAGTATTGCGCTAGCAACACCAAGGTCTTGGGTTCTATCCAAGGGATTGCATACACTCAGAAAGAAATGTGTAGTATAATGTCATTCGCTGCACCTGTGTTCGTTGTCCATAACATAGACATGCCCATGCCATAACCCAACCGCATCCATGGGCCACTCGATCCAGAACGTTGACATCAGCAAACCCACACAACGCCATACACGCTGTCTGCCATCTGCCCTGTACAGTGAAAATCGGTATTACTTCCGTGAAGAGAACCCCTCTCCAAAGTGCCAGACGCCATAGAATGTGAGCATTTGCCCAGTCAAGTCAGTTAGAAAGATGAACTGCAGTCAGGTCGAGACCCCAATGAGGACAAAAGCATGCAGATGAGCTTCCATGAGATGGAGATCAGTGGCATTGTGCTGTGTGATAAAACTGCACATTTTAGAGTGACCTTTTGTTGTGGCCAGCCTATGGTACACCTGTGCAATAAAAACAAAAGTGTTCCGTTTATAATTTTGTTAAGTGTAATAACAAGAGAAGCCTTGACTTACTGCACTTAATGGTAACGTGGTTGGAGAGGTGCTAATGTGCATGATAGGAAAATGTATTAAAAGAAAAAAAATCACATGAAAAACATAAAACATGAAAAAATTGTTGAACAAGCATCTTGTCTTGACACTGTACAGAATGATCAGCATATCATCCCCATAGAGGTCCATTAGCCATAAGCACCATTCTTGCCATTCTTAATGATCACAATATGTCTGGAACATTTTTTAAGGATAACATTTTTTTATGTTGAATGTAAACCCAAAAATTAAAATTCATAATTTACTCACCCTCAGATTGTTCCAAGCCTATATACATTTATTTGTTCTGCTAAACACAAAGGAAGATATTTGGAAGAATGTAAGGATCCGAGCAGATCTCACCCCCATTTACTGTCATAGTAGGGAAAATAAATACCTTGGGAGTCAATGGGGACGAGATCTGCTCGATTACTGACATTCTTCCAAATGTGTTTAGCAGAACAAAGAAGTATATACGGGTTTGGAACAAACTGAGGATGAGTAAATCATAACAGAATTTATTTTTTTGGGTGAACCGTCCCTTTAAGTTGCTCTAAAGTATTCTGTAATATTAATGGTAATGATGTTAATGGTTTTTACTTTTGCAAAGGAGCTTAATGACTACTAACTAATCTTTCTGTTTTTGTCAGTATGGAAATGTTGGGTCCATGGCCATCACGTTGTGCCAGAGTTTAGGACAGAACCTTGGAATGATGTGGAATAAGGAGCATGCCATGGCAGGTTAACATCTTTTCACTCTTTAAACTTACTGCTATGCTATTATCTATCTACTAATAAATAAATGTAACCTTTGTGCATCAATTAAAAAAGTTACATAGAGTGGGATTTCAAACTGTAGACCACATCCATACCAACACAATATAACTGCATATTGTATTCAGTTGGTCTGCAGCGCTCTATAGTACAGAAGAAGCAAATATATATTTATAATAGAAAGTATTTTACTAAGAATCTATGAATGTATGCTTAAATTGTGCTGAGAGTGAACAGGTTTTAGTGAGGACATGTTTGTCTTTGAGACAGATTGAAACAGATTTTAAAAGGAATATGAGGATAAAATATGATTCTATAAATGGTAAAAAAATACACGATATTGAAATGCTATATTCTGTATGCTTTAACACAGTCAAAATTATAACAAAAACGAGAAAGTCAAAGATGTCCATAAGGGCGCACATGGGTTAAATACAAAATTATACTGATATTATTGTACTTATTGTACTTATTGATTAAGATGTTTATATTCAATGTTCGTGTGTGTGTGTGTGTGTGTGTGTGTGTGTGTGTGTGTGTGTGTGTGTGTGTGTGTGTGTGTGTGTGTGTGTGTGTGTGTGTGTGTGTGTGTGTGTGTGTGTGTGTGTGTGTGTGTGTGTGTGTGTGTGTGTGTGTGTGTGTGTGTGTGTGTGTGTGTGTGTGTGTGTGTGTGTGTGTGTGTGTGTGTGTGTGTGTGTGTGTGTGTGTGTGTGTGTGTGTGTGTGTGTGTGTGTGTGTGTGTGTGTGTGTGTGTGTGTGTGTGTGTGTGTGTGTGTGTGTGTGTGTGTGTGTGTGTGTGTGTGTGTGTGTGTGTGTGTGTGTGTGTGTGTGTGTGTGTGTGTGTGTGTGTGTGTGTGTGTGTGTGTGTGTGTGTGTGTGTGTGTGTGTGTGTGTGTGTGTGTGTGTGTGTGTGTGTGTGTGTGTGTGTGTGTGTGTGTGTGTGTGTGTGTGTGTGTGTGTGTGTGTGTGTGTGTGTGTGTGTGTGTGTGTGTGTGTGTGTGTGTGTGTGTGTGTGTGTGTGTGTGTGTGTGTGTGTGTGTGTGTGTGTGTGTGTGTGTGTGTGTGTGTGTGTGTGTGTGTGTGTGTGTGTGTGTGTGTGTGTGTGTGTGTGTGTGTGTGTGTGTGTGTGTGTGTGTGTGTGTGTGTGTGTGTGTGTGTGTGTGTGTGTGTGTGTGTGAGACAGGTGCCTGCAAGTGTTCGGATCCATGGCTGGGTTGTATCATGGAAGATACAGGGTGAGTCAAGTGCAAGTTGTGGGTTTCTGTTTTCAGAAAGAAATAAGATGTTTCTTTAATATTACTGTAAGTTGCTTTATATACAGGCATCAGCAGAATGTATGCTGAAATCTACTCTACATTATGTTGCTCTCTCACTCTCACTTGTTTTTGCATGTAGGTTACTGAACTTTGTTAACTGCATTGTGTGCCTGACAGATACTATCTACCCAGAAAGTTTTCACGATGCAGTGTAGAAGAGTACATCAAATTCCTTCAGCAGGGAGGAGGGAGCTGCCTCTTCAATAAACCCAACAAGGTTTGTCTGGAGTGGTCTGTAATATTTTAAAGAGTTTTAAACAAACCTGTATTTTGCTCATTGACAAGGTCATAAAATCATGTTTGGACTAATTTTGGACTCTTATATTTACATGATTCATACCTGACAACATTAAGTTACCAAAATCTGTGAGACCTGCAAGCGGATGTTGGGGTAGGGCCTCTCTCAAGTTCTTACATCCGCGGGATGCTGTCCTTCTCATTCCGCTGCTATTCATCTTCCTCTTTACAGCTAATGTCACCTGCTTTCCCAGAGGCAAACATATCAAATACGCTCACTGTGAATTTTTAATAGGAAATAATTTAAACGGAATGACAGCAGGATAGAATACTAAAATTATGCAAATCCTGGGAAAAACGTGAGGGTTGACGGGAACGATGTGATTAAAAGAAAATATATATAGCTATAATCTCTCACTTATGTGTAGGCTGTATAAAGCGCACGACAAAGGAGTTGAATAAAAAACATGTTGTGGCGAGGGGGGCGTGGTTTAGCGAGGTCTGCGGCAGGAGAGAGAGCCAGGAGACGAGCGGTGAGTAAATGGAGCATGTGCAAACTATCAACACCTGTATCCAATTCCAGTAAGGCCGCGGAGACCAATAAAAGGAGCAGGCCGACAGACGGGTGTTGAGAGAGCCGCGGACTGAGCACGAGAACCGAGCTGGCGTGCTACATGTGCGGAGACTGTGCGTGGTGTGCTGGAGAATTCGCCACCCGGTTATTTTCTGTTGACCACCAAGAGTGTGTTGCTTTTTGTTTCATTAAATAAAACCCCGTTGTCGGACTCGCAACCCTCGTCCTCTTCCTCATTTCAGACGTGAACCCCACTACACATGTATTTTGTAAAGAATCCAGGAACACAACAAATAAGATTCAGATGAAACTGGGGTGATCATGGGGTTTAAATACATGAGTAACATAATCAAAGGAAATAGAAAGGTGTGGAGCAATTACTAACTGAGGGAAAAATTGAGGCAGGAGAACAGAAACACGGAAAACCAAACAAAATCCTAAACGTGACACAAGTGGTTCAAGCAGGTTTAAAGAAATGTGGAACAGGGCCTAAACTGGACAATTTTACAGAGCATATCCTGTGAATATACGCTATAGCCAATACTCTTTGAACTGACCCGTTAATAACAACATCCTCATGTCTGCCCTAATAGCTATGGGTGTCTCAGGAACAACACTCCAGTGATTCGAGTCATAACTTTCAGGTAGGTCCTTAAGGATATCCTTTGAAGGGTGAGGTCTCTGAGCCTCAAAATCACACTACTGGGGTACCCCAGGGCTCAGTCCTTGGACCACTTTTTTTTGTACCCCAGGGTTCGGTCCTTGGACCACTACCCTTTTCTATATCGCATCCCTACGATTGGTCCTTCGGAAACATGACTTCCCTTTCTGTCGGTCTCTCGACGTTGCTGAGTAACGTTGCTTATGCTGAGTGATCTTCGATTCTTGCCACTGGATCTACAATGCAGAGCAGTGGAACCAATCCTGGCATTTGTGATTCCACTGGGCGTTTCAGTAGCTGGTCAGAGTTGTCTTCGAAGAGCATATTTCTAAAAGAGCAAATTCTCCTGCAGCGTGCACATGTCACTAGGCATGTCTCGACACCATTTGCTTCCTCCCTGACAGCGGCTAACAAGCCAGCAGCGAGCGGCGGTGGTGTTATGGGAGTCCCGGTGGAGGTAATTGCAGCAGAATTACCTTGTGTCCACAGATGTGCCACCTGGCGGCACTCTCCACACGATTGTGCGTTCAGCAGCGAAGACTTAAGGCAGGTAAGTCAGCAGACCTGCTCGTCCCCCCAGGGCCCTGACCCACCACAGAACTTCCTCCCCACATGGGCAATGAAGCAGATCTCCTCGCTAGTTCCTCCGTCACGATGTCTGAGGGCCTGTTCACAGATCCCCAGCACGTCACGTTGCCTAGTGAGAACGATCCGTCTTGGCCACGCGATCCGGTTTGCCGGCATTGCATGAGTCTGACACCAGGATTGGTTTGTGGTTATTAACCTGAAGGATGCGTACTTCGTGCCTCGGCAGACCGTTTCTTCGATTTTGCCCTCAAGCGTCGAGTATTCCAGTACAGTCTCCTCCCCCTCGGTCTGGCCCTGCCTCCCAGTGCTTTCATGAAGGTCACGGAGGCTGCCCTCACTCCCCCCGGGAGTGCGTATGCTAACTATCTTGACGACTGACCTATCTTGGCTCACTCGTGGGATCTGTGGCCTATGCACAGGGACCTTGTGCCTGGCACCTCGACCATTTGGGCCTACAGGTCAAACAAGAGCATGCTCTCCCTTGTCGGAGCACCTCTTTTCCCGGGATGGAACTAGACTCTGTTTCCATGCAGCATGTCTCAGGGAACTGTGCCCAGTCGATGCTGTGCTATCTGGCCCTCGTCAGATAGCAGCCAGCGGTCGCCCTGAAACACCAAGAGGATCCTGGGGCATATGGCGTCCCCGTTGGCAGCCATACCGCTCAGGATGATGCAAATGAGACCGCTTCAGCATTGGCTTCAGAGTCGGATTCCCTGGAGAGCACACCGGCACAAGGTGTTCCCAACACGTCTGTCTGCCGGCGAACCCTAGCCCCTCCGACAGACATGTCCCACTCCGGGCTGGAGTCCCGTTAGAGCAGGTGGTGAGGCGTACTGTGGTATGGCAGACGGCTAAGCAGGAAGTGTCGGGGGCTGGAAAGGCCCCCATCTGCAGTGGCAATCCAATTGCCTGGAGTTTCTGACAGCTTGCCTTGCGATGTTAAGGACCCTGCTGCTCTTTTGGCGCAAACACATGCTGCAGACTGCATGGCTGTCCTATCATATATCAACTGTCAGATGGCGTTTGTTCATGGCAGATGTCGCAACTCGCCCGACGCCTCCTCCCCTCTGGAGTCAGCAGTGGGTGGTGTCCCTGCGGCAAATCATATACCGGACGATCTCGATCAGACAGCCGACGTGCTCTCTTGACAGGTCGCTTTGTGGAAGTTGCCGACTCCATTCCCCGTGGTCCAGCTCATTGGGAGCAGTTCGGTCAGGCACAAGTCGTCCTATTCGCCCCCCTGCACACCTCCCATTACCCGCCTGGGTACTCCCTGACCGAGACCTCCTTGGTATGGATGCCTTTGCGCACAGCTGGGAGAGGTACTGTGCAGAGCCAGGGACGGGGAGCATCTAAGTCTGCTAGTTGCGCCCGATTGGCCCAACCAGTTGTCACTCTCGGAGCACACGCTCTGACGGCCACTCCCCCCTGGCCGAGAAGGGCACCCGAGACCAGAACTCTGGAACCCCCATGTCTGAACCCTGGACGGGACGAGGAGATCCCCGCTACCCTTAACATGGTCCCTGTTCGAGCCTCTGGAGAACCTGATCTTTCGCCTCTACTTGGACCGAACACAGAGCTCTCGCTCTGAGCAGCTCTTTGTCTGTGTCAGGGGACAGCAGGGGGTTATCTCCAAACAGAGACCGGCGGACTGGATCGTGGCGCCATCCCTTGGTTTACCAATCTCAGGCCCCTGCCCACTGTAGTGAGCGCCGGGATGCAGCCTCCTCGTAGGCACTGGCTCAGAGAAGTGGTCACACAGTTGATGTCTTTCTACACCACTGGATGGTTACGATTCGCAAGGAGGCTCATTCGTGACTCGCCTAGGCCGGTCAGTGTCGTTCCGCTGGAAATCATTGTTCGCTTCTCCTAGCGAACAATGTCTTATGGTGCCATCCCAAGGCACAAAACCACTTTCAGGCAGCTTTTATGGAACTGTTCCACGATGGTGGAATGATGATAAGAACGGTGCCATATTTAACCATCTTTAAGAATCTAAAAAAGAAACATCTCTTTCGTCAACATCTGACACAATAACAAAGACTCATCTTTGTAACCTTCTTCTGAACAAAAAATAAATAAAATCCACATTTTGTGCTAAGGTTTTCTGGATCTTGTTTCGATTCAGGTATGCAAGTGCTTGCTTAAGTTCCCTTTTCGCACCAATGAAATTCGTCCGATTGTCGACACTTGCCCTCTTTTGCATATAAATCTGCGCAATGCACTGATTGAAGTCCGTGTCAAAAAGCATACGCAACCTCTAAATAGACTGCTCTGGTGGCAATACATGTAAAAATCACTCCATATCATTCCACATGGCTGCAGCCTCTTTTCACCTTGATAGTACTGAAGTAATCCACTCCGACATTGGTCAACAGAGGTTGATCCACTGTTAATCATTCTAGAAGTAGGTCTGCCAATTTCTGTTAACCCAATCTTCTGTTTTGTTGCTTGCAAGTGAAACAACTGGAAAAACTTTTTCTGGCGGCAACATTTGCATGTGTAATCCAATATTTCTTTTCAACATAGAGAGAATATAGTTTCATCCACTATGAATTGGCTCGCATTGGCTCTCGTGTGTCTTATGACTGGTTTCGTCATTATGTTAGCTTAAGTTATGCAACAGCATTGTCTGTCCCACTCCGCTTGCATCACATGCTGACCTTGTGTAAATGAAATATGAATGTGTTCATTCCTGGAGCACGATTGTCTTTGATTTAAACCTACCGTGCTCACACAACAATACCGTACTGCTTTAGAAAACTCGGAATGCAACACAAGCTGTTTATAATGCTTTCATAATGTTTTTGGTCAGTGTTTGCAATAAATACCCATGGCTGACTTGATTTTGCTTGTTGCTTGTTTTAATTGGTTGGAAAGTGGGTAGGTTTAGGTTTGGGGTAGGGGTGGGGTTAGGCGCTCTAACTTTGTGCACGTGTCTGCCTCTAAAATTTTAATAAACCCGAATCAGATGTGAAAAAATGTGCCTCCGGTGGACTTTCCACCCAAAAGGTGCAGCGATTTGTACCTGGAGCTACGTATTTTGGGTTTTTCAGAAATGTAGGCAGATGAACATATTTCCAATGAGCCTGGATTGGTTCAGTCAGTGGAGGAAGGAGGATTGACAGTGGGATATGATTACGCAACATAATTTTTGTGCAACTACTTGCCTGTCAGTTGAGTTTGTGACAAAAATGTTGCAGTCTTTGCATATTGTTTATTACTGGATAATATAATTCAAAAAAATAGAAGTTTAATTTGTTTCATGAAGTAGAAGTTGGTTTTAAAATGTCTAGATTTTGCATTTTGTTTTTAAGTTGAATAAAATTCTATTTTGTATTTATTTGAGGATTTAATATAATATCTATGTGTATATATATATATATATATATATATATACATGTATGTGTGTAACGCCTACGTTCCACCCCTCTGCTGCCACTGCATTCACTTCCAATTTGGTGACTATATAGTCTGAGCCTGCTTGGGACCTCTTTTCTAAGTATTGCCAGTATATCTGCCTTACCAAGCATATTCCTATATTCTCTGCCTGTTTATGCGTGTATGATTCTGCCTGGATATCTGTTCATTGATTAATTGGTCTACCCCTTTGTTTTGGTTTCATGGTTCCACTGATATTTCTGGATTTGACCCATTGCCTGCCTACTCATGGTTGCCTTTGGATTTACCCCGTGTTTGTTGGAGAAAACACAGTGGACCAACACCAGCAGATGACATGGCACCCCAGACCATCACTGACTGTGGAAACTTTACACTGGACATCAAGCAACGTGGATTGTGTGCCTCTCCTCTCTTCCTGCAGACTCTGGGACCCTGGTTTCCAAAGGAAATGCAAAATTTACTTTCATCAGAGAACAGCAGTCTGGTCCTTTTTGTCTTTAGCCCAGGCGAGACGCTTCTGACGCTGTCTGTTGTTCAAGAGTAGCTTGACACAAGGAATGCAACAGCTGAAACCCATGTCTTGCATACGTCTGTGTGTAGTGGTTCTTGAAGCACTGACTCCAGCTGCAGTCCACTCTTTGTGAATCCCCCCCTTACATTTTTGAATGGGTTTTGTTTCACAATCCTCTCCAGGGTGCATTTATCCCTATTGCTTGTACACTTTTTTTCTACCTCATATTTTCCTTCCCTTCGCCTCTTTACACAGAGCTCTTTGAACAGCCAGCCTCTTTTGCAATGACCTTTTGTGTCTTGCCCTCCTTGTGCAATGAGTCAATGGTCGTCTTTTGGACAACTGTCAAGT